>NC_072479.1:104378750-105105000 GCF_027574615.1 Eptesicus fuscus
GGGAGGAGGGACCCACAAACAGAAAGGATGGGAACTTGGGGAAATTACGCTAAAAATGACTAAGTGTGAGTTCAAAGGCAGCGTCCCCAACAAGCGGCGTTTCCTCGCTGGTCTCTGCCCTGGCCCGGCTCCCGGGGGCGGGAGGGCCTCAGGTGACCAGCCTCGAGGAGACATGTCACAGGCCCGGGCCTGCAGGCCTGGCAGGCACCCTGCATTCTGCTCTTGCCTCCCTGGCGGGTAGGAGGGGAGATTTTTTTTTTTTCCCTTGAAGGAAGTTCTTTACAAAGAAAGGCTAGTGGAACCCCAGAGCCCACTGCCTGGGGTCCTCGCTCGGGGCTCGGGCTGACCCAGCCCTGAACCTGACCTCTGCTCGCCCGCTAACCTCGGACAAGCTCCCGGCCTCCCCGGCCCTGGGTCTCCGTTCCCTGCCCCTAAGTGGTGCCGGTAGGGACAGCACCCCTAGGGTGCCTCGAGGGGCGCTGAGCTCAGAGAGGCTGACTCATGGTAACAACAGCTGCTACGTTCATGGCGTCAGCGACAGGCGGAGGGGGACGCGGGGCGGCTCCTGGCCCTCATGGAGGTCTGGGTGAAGAGGGAGAACCGCACCTCGTGAGGGGGGTCCCGGGTCAGCGCTGCCCTGAGCACGAGGGACCCCAGTGTGGGCAGCCCTGGCGAGGCACCCTCCCGGGGGTTCCCTGGCCTGGATGAACTCACCCCAGGGTCACCCACCCAGGTCCTGCCTTGGACCCAGGCCACCCAGCTTCCAAGCGGGCCTGGGGCCAGGAGGGGACAGCGCTGGCCCCGGAGAGGTCTGGCGCCCGTTGTAAAATAGCGGTTACAGCCTCCCTCCTCTCCCCTCCCCTCCCTGCTGACACGGCAACACCACCAACACCGGGGCGGCTCTGCCTCTCGGCAGGTTCAGTGTCCTGCTTCTGCCTTGGAGTCCCTGGGACTCTCACCCCTGCACCAACCCCATGCCCGTGGCCGCTGGCACGGCAGGGCCCGCCCACCCTGTCTAAGGGCCCGAGGCCAGGCGGTGCTGGGAGGGAGCTGTCAGCATGGAGGGCGGAGTGCCCCGCCCCCCCAGCCACCTTGCAAGGCCTCAGCTAAACATCCCCGGTCCCCACGGCTTCCCCTGTGAAGTGTGCAGTGTTCAAAGGCAACCAGCAAATCCCCCAGAGGAGACGGGAATTAGCGGCGGCGGCGGCGGGATGAAAGCGGCTCTGATGTGCAGAGCCAGCGCCGGGGGAGGACAGGTACCTGTGAGCCGCAGGGTCCAGGGGCACAGGAGCAGGCCCAGGAGCCAGGGGGCCGCGAGGGGGGCCGCGAGGGGGCCCGGCGGGGCCCACCGCCGTGGAGGCCGGCTCTCCATGGGGTCTCCTGGGCAGTGTTTCTCCTTCCTCTTTAGTTCCCAGGACAGGACAGCCCGCTGGCAGCCACAGTTCCCCTTCGTGTCCCCACCAAGCCCCTCCCTGGCCACCCTCTGCTTCCTCAAGGCTCACGTGGCCTGCTCCACTCAGTGACCCCAACTTCCTGCTCAAGCAGTGGGAACAGCCCCCTTCCCCCCTCCCCGCCCGCCCCCAGGCGCCAGGTGAGGCTCTGGGCTCCCCTGCAGAAGAGCTGGGCGGGGCTTAGCCTCCTCACCTGCCAGGTGGGTGGGCTCCTCCCTCCTGACCCCTTTCTGGCTGGTGGCGGGTCCAGAAGACACTGTACCTGATAGGACACAGATTTCCATGGTAACCCCAGGGCTTGGTTAGCCGCTCACTCCTCAAACTGTTTAAAGAAGCCCAGGTCCCAAAACCTTCCCCTTGGCAATAGCCCAGGAGCCCCCGATGATGATCGCATCAGAGAGCAGGGCTTGGGGTGGGGGTGGGAGGAGGATCCAGGAAGGGGCAGGTGGGTGATGGAGGAGGGACAGGCAGTTAGGGTGGGGGCAGGAGCCACCGTTCCCAGCCCCACACACGTGGCAGGTCATTCACCAGCAGGGGCCACCCCGTCCCCACAGAGGCCCAGCGGATGCCCCTCTCAGCCCACCTCCCTGCAGCTCCCCTAAACCTGAGCTCCCCTCCCCCCAGGAGACACAGGAATGGCTTCCCATCTGGCCCAGAGACAGCCCCGTCCTCCGGCCAGCAGCACAGACATGGGGAGCTTTTCCCCTTGGCACCCTGGAGCCCAGCACCGGCTGAGCTGTGGGGGGTGGGGGGGGGCGGTGGTGTGTCTGGAGGGACAGAGGGAAGGGTCGGGCGAGGTGGTGAGGAACCGCGTGCTGGCGCTCGGAGGGAGCAGGGCCAGGGAGGCTGGGTTTCAGCACATGCCGGCTCTTCACCTTCTTGCTCCATTAACCGCAATCAACGTCATTAGCCCCGCCGTACACAGGGGGACACTACGCCCCCAGAGGCCAAGCAGCTTGCTGGAGACCAGGGCCGGTGCGCCGGCGGCTTTAACGCCCCGCTGTGTGACGCGGGAGCCTGCCCCCCACCTCCCGCCGCAGGCCCCATGGGGTCCAGTTTCCATGTTTTGAGCAAGCTCCCCTCCCCCCCACACACACACACACTGCTTTGCACGTGAACGTGAACGATGAAAGCTACAAGGCTTTCCCACCAACGCCTGGAGTGCTGGGAGGGGCGGGCAGGAGCGGACGCCCACCAGGTGAGGAAGACGTATGAACGCAAGACCGTTCCTACCGGCGGGGCCCGGCGGTATTGACTGCCGATCCATCACGGTGATACATGGCGGCAGGTGTCACGGGGAGACACAGATCATCTGCTTCACGCTGCTCCCGAGCGCCTGTGGGGAGCAGGTTGTCTAAGCACCTCGATGCCGTGGTGAGAGACGGCGCGTTAATGCCTCGCGTGGAGGGAGCGTTTTAAAGGCATCCGTCTGCGCCTCCAGCAGTCTCTTCAGGACTTGGCATCAGGAGGTGGCTGCGTGCCAGGCTGCCTCAGAACAGCGACAGGGGCACCAGCTCTGATCCTGCCCCCCCCCCCCCCCCCACACCCCCCGCCCCCTCACACTGCAGCCACGCTCTCCGCAGCCCTGCAGCCTTGAGCATTGCCACCTGCCTGGTGCCTCCTGTTGGGCTTCCTCCCCTCTGCCCCCTGTGCAGAGCTCAGAGCCGGCACCTAGTACGTGCTCAATAAACACGGACGGGCGTGTGAACGGATGGTGAGTGGCGTCAGGGGATAAAGGGCCCCCCCCCAGGCTGGCTGTGGAGGAGGGTGCCCAGCACCAAGCCTGGCACGGAGTGGACTCCCACTGGCTTCAGGGGATGGCAGACCTCCCTGGCAGCCCCCAGGCCGGAGGGCACAGAGGTGACTGGATAAGAGGCGGGTGGGGTCTTGGGTCTCCAGTGAGTGTCTGAGCCACGGAGAGCCACGAAGCCCCCGGGGAGAGGCAGGAAGGGGCCGGGCAGGAGCCGGTGGGCCCAGGACCCAGAGTGACAGGAACCACAGAAGCTCATGTTCATCAAAACTTTCACCTCCTCACCCAGGCGGGCGCCGGGCAGTGAACGTGCAGGACGGACACCCGTCAGTGGCCCCTCCCCACGCCCTGGAGGAAGCTGCTGCTGAGCAGGTGGGAGAGGGCAGAGGACGGGGCTCTGCTGCAGAGGGAAGCCCCCCTCCTCCCACAGCAGAGCCTGCCGGTGAGGTCCCTGGGGGACAGCGCTCTTCAGAGCTTGCTTTTGCCCAGCCACCTGTCTGCTTGTCCCTCCATCCGTCCGTCCCGTCCATTTTGCTGAGCATCTGCTCGCACCTGCACCGGCCGCAGCGGAGGAGGAATGAATGACAGACCCCACGTCGAGGGCCCGTGTCCGGGGCAGGAGCGGTGACCCAGCGGAACTGAGCAACACACCAGCTCCTCGCAGCTCCTCGCACGAGGCCCTTCGATCAACAACTCCATTCAGTCCTCACGCAGTCCCGTGACGGGGGTGCGGTGATCACTTCCATGGCAGATGAGGACACGGAGGCCCGGGGAGGTTTAAATAACGTTTGCCCAAGGCCGTTCGGCTAAGAAATGTGTCCAGGGCAAGTGACTCAGGATGGCCCCAGCCTCTGTGCTCCTAAGCACTGCTCCAGCCCGGCTCAACGGCAGAGAAGTGTATGCAGAGCAAGGAGGAGGGCTTCATGGAGGAGGCGGCAGCCCTGAAGGAGGAGGAAACAGGGGAGCACAGAGATCCCTGAGGTCCTGAGGGGCCTTGTCCACACGAAGACTAACGATTCCCAAACTGGACCAATCGCTGGCCTCTGTTTTCAGTTTATTCCCACACACACTTATTAAGTACCTACTGTATGCCAGGCAGTGGAAGTGCAAAACATGTCACAGTGTTGCCCTCAAGGTGCTCCCTGTCTAGAGAGGAAAACACGCTCCCCAGGATTTTCACCTGCCCCGGGGGAGCGGGGGAGCTGGGGGAAGCAGGCGAGCGTGAGGCCTGGCCTGGCTGCAATTCGGTTCCGTTGCCCAGGAACTGCCCACCTTCTCTGGATTTCCTCCCAGAATGCACTGTGGGCAGCAGATGCACAGGAAGCAGAAGTGCCCGGGAAGGGGACCCCTCTCCTCCCTCCTCCGGCCGTGGGAAGTCACTTCCTTCCTCCTCACAAGCTCCAGCGCCAGGAGGAGCCCACCACGTGGAGGGGCCCCTCACAGTGACCCTAGTGCCTGAGACCCACAGCATCCCGCTCCTCCGGTCCCCGGCGTCCCCCGGCCCCGGGCCCCCCCTCCATCCTCTCCCTCAAGCCCCGTGCTCTGGAGAGGGCTGGTGGAGGGCAGTCCCGCCTCCTCGCAACATGCAGGTTTGCCTTCGGGTCCCCCTTTCTGCACCAGGTAGCAACGGGCAGAAACCTCAGGGGGTAGGTGGTACTGCCCCGATTTTACAGGTGAAGAAGCTGGAGTTCAGGGAGGGTAAGCCACCTGCCCAAAGCCACACAGCGAGTAAGCGGCGGGACAAGGACTCGGGCTCCCGCCACAGCGCTTTCATCAGCATGATCTCTGCAGTCCACACGATCCCCCCCACAGGCCTGGTCTTACAACCTTCCTCCTGCAGCCCAGTGACAGGGAGACAGAGTGAGTGGCCTGCTTGGGGTCCTGGGGGGGACCATTGGCCACACCCCCAGGGTTAGGCTTTCTTTGCTAACTGGTTTGGGGAGAAGCAGTAAGGCCCAGTGCGCCCTCCCCAGCCCCTGCCTCACCAAGAACGATCCTGACGATCTGAAAGCACCAGCGGGGCATCCTTTCGCACACAACATGGATTCCATGTTCACCGCGCCAGGGGTCAGGGTTAGGCCCTTGTACAACTGTGTCCTGAGAGACAAGCTCCGGCCAGGAGGCCAGTCACTGGAGGTCCTGGGGGTGGGGGTGGGGCAGGCGCCAAAGTCTGGAAGGTCCTGTAGGAATGGTGCCCCCCCCCCTCCCCTCCCCTGGTTGTCCTGTGTCAATGGCGCCACCTGGTGGCCAGTGGGAAAGCCCTCGCCTGCAATGTCTCCCTCTTCATGTCGCTGCTTCTCCCTCCAGGACACCCAGCCCCAGCAAGGCCAGGTCAGGGCTGCAGAGGCAACACGCTAGAGCGGTGGAGGGGGCAGGGGCCGGCAGGGCCAGGGGTGCGCTGGGCTGTGGGAGCGGAGGGCCAGCTGAAGGACCACAGGAGCCGCCTTCAGGGCACCCCCACGCGGTGCCAGAGCGGTGGAGGCTGGGAGCACGCCGTGAACGCCTCCTGCGGAACCGTCACCAGGGGAGCCGGTTACTGCCACCGGGCGACCAGCCCCGCGGTGTGCAGTGACAACCGTCTGGGCAGCCCCCCCTTACCCCCCCCCCCGTGGGTTCTACGGGACAGAGGCCTCAGGACCTGTGGGCAGAGGGGTACGTGTGCCAGCCACTCAGGATCTGGCTCCAGGAGGCTTTGGGACGCTGGTTCTCACTCTGAGAAACTCACCTCCTGAGGCAGGTTCCCGGGGGGCTGTGGGCGGGGGGGTGAGGGGGGCGGGGCGGCTTGGCCCCCAGCCAGGAGGAGCCCTTCAAAGAGATTTGGGTCCCCTCCCCCTGCCTGCCCACCCTGGGAGGCCAGCGAGGTGTTCTGGACCCTAGAGCCAGGCCCCTCGGGGTGCACCTCATCCCCAAGCCCATGGGGGCCGTTCCTCATCGCCCACGTGGAAGAGGTGAGCACGCCTTGTGCGACGATTCCTCCTGGTGAACAGCTGCCCCCCTCCCCGCTCCCAGATGAAAGCGTTTGGCAAAGACGCTGGTTGAGAGCTGTTCTGCCCTAAACTGTTCCTGAGAGTCTCTGTAGGCTCTTTCCGAGGGGCGGGGGCTTTGCAGAGAACAGCGAGGATCCGTGGAGGGCGCCGGGTCTGGGACGGGGTGGCAGGGGGACAGGGTGGGGAGCGGGGCTGCGAGGAGGGACAGGAGAGGGAGGACCCCAGCCCGCGTGGAGTCCGGCTTGGAGCTGGGTGCTGTCAGGGCTCCAGAGGTGGGTGCCGGGGGCTGGGTGGTGGCAGGAGGTCCCGTCCCCCCCAAGGACCCTCCCAGCAGCGTGGCCTCCTCAGGAAGCTCTCCTGCCGCCCCTCTGCTCTGCCCAGCAGTCCTCTCCCCACTGCCCTGGGCCAGCCCCTCCACCCCCGCGGGGAGGCCGGGCCGCAGCCAGAAGGCCTTCGGTCGCAGACAGCAAAGGACCAGGCCAACACCTCTCTCTACGGGCGTCCAGAAGTCCCCAAAGACCCGCAAGGAACTGTGGGTCACTTGCTCCTTCATTCAGCAAAGCTCTCCCGGGTGCTCGGGGCCAGGCCCTGCCCTGGGCCCGCTCTGGGAGCAGAGCTTGGCACCCACAGATCATAGTCACAACCCAGGGGAGCCCAGCAGGGAGGGGACCCGGCCCAGAGCAGGCTTCCGGCCGTGGGAGCCCAGGCCATGGCATCCCAAAGGCTCGGTGAGAAGCTTCTGGAAATAGCTGAGGGAGGGCAGGAGGAGGGGCTGGGTGTCGGGTCCAGGCCGAGCAGCTGAGGCAGGAGAGGGGCCGGGGAGCCGGGCCGGGAGGGCCTCGCCCACCCTCGGATGAAGCCACCTTCTCTCTCCTGTGTCCACAGTCAGGTGACTAAAACCATTTACTTTCCTGTTGGAAATGACTGGCATTGCAATTAGCGTGGGTTTCTACCGGTTTCATCCGCACGCACAGACTGCCGGGCACACTGAGTTAGGCAGCTTCTGGCCGGCCTGGACCTGGCGTCGCTGACGACACGGTGTCTGAGCCGAGAGACTTTCTCCGGAAGCAGCTGTTGTGGAAGGTTCGAGGCTCTGCATTCGCTGCGGCGACATCCCTTCTCTACAAAAGGCCCTCGACCCCGGAGAGACACAGCGGTCCTTTTAGGACCAGAAATCCTCAGGCGACAGCTGGGGGGCAAGGACTCAGCCTGCGCTTAGTGGGACAGGAAAGGGGAGGGAACGCCAGCTGTGTGCTGACCGAGGGCCGCCTGCCCGGGACGCTCCCCCAGGTCACAGCGGAGGGCGGCCCAGGAGCTTCCTCCCGAGAGGCCAGTCCAGAGGCCCACACACAGTGTGTCCAGCTTCTCTCCTCTCACGCGGGGAAAGGGACTCACAGCAGCCGCCTGCCCGGCAGGGAACCTGTGCCTGAGCCACCCTCGCCCACGCCCTGCGGGCACCGTTCTCCTGTCCCCGCGTCGACCCGCTGATCTGCCGTCAGCACCTCTGGCAGAGATGCACCTGGGACGCGGCCATTCCCGAGCTGCGCGGGGGACGGGGGCCGGCTCCGTGTTGGGGGCAGCTGACCTCAGAGCGGGCAGGAGGCCCTTCGTCCGCTGGCCTGGGGCCTGGGCCTCACTCCTCACCCACAGCCCTCCTGCCTCAACACCCCCCCCCACCCGGGTGTCTGGGGGGGAACGGACACCCAAGGAGGGAATGGAACTCATCTCTGCCGGATGTTGGGCTGCATCCGTCCTCTGAGCCACCCTGCCAGCTTCTGCTGTGCGCCCATCTTACAGATGGGGAAACCGAGGCTCGCTTTTCTAAGGCCACACAGCCACCGAGGGCAGAGCTGGGGTTTCCATCCCGTCCTGCCTGCTGACGAGCCTGTGACAAGCTTTGGGGGCTCCTGCACGCCCTGGCTAGATTGTGAGCTGTCGGCCTGTCACCTCGCCATCCCAGCCCCTCGCCTGCTCCCCGGCAGCAGCCCCCGCTCCCCCGGCGATGGCGCTTCCTCTGTGCCGGTGCTCGGGCCACGCAGGGGTCGCTCTCCAATGAGCAGACAGACAGGAAGGGGGGCGAGGGGTCCCCGTGTGAGGCCCTCCCCTTAACACCGCGGCGAGTGGGGACCCCAGCGAGTGGGGACCCCTAATCGAGTCGATCACAGATAAGCATGGCTTTGGTTACAAACGTGTGGAAAGTGGGTGTCAGAATCTGAAAACACAGAATTCGGCCCCCCCAGGAAAGAGTGGGCTCACGGGAGTTATAAACCGGCAGCGTGCCCTCAGCAGAGCTCTCCCTCCGCTCATCCTGAGGTGACCAGGGGGTGCCCCGGGGACAGGGCTCCATCCCGAGGTGACCAGGGGGTGCCCCGGGGACAGGGCTCGGTGCGGCTGCTGAGAACACAGGGAAAATGACGTCCACCCGACCCTTCCCTGCCCGTCCCCTCGGGCGGGACCCCAGCCTCCCATGTCGCGGTTCCCCTCCCAGGGACACGGTGCCGAAGCCAAGGGGGACGGAGGAGACTGTTAACAGTCCCTGGGCCCAGGGGTGGGTCGGCCAAGGTCACGGCCCTGGTCAGGTGGGAAGGGTGGGAGCGTGGGGCAGAGGGAGGGTGGGGAGCAGGCTCAGTGGGCTTCCTAGGTCACTGCCCCCCCATGAGGGTCTGCAGGTGGCCTGGGCTCCTCCCCGCCCTCTCCGCCTGCCCTGCCCCCTCCCTTCTCTCCTGTTCTTGTCCCACAAGCGGCCGGAGACTCTCGAGCTCGCAGAGAAGCCCCTGAGCTGCTGAACAGCCTTGGTCTGGAGTTTGCACCCCCAGGCCCTCCCCCCACTTCCTGAGCAGGTCTCTTTCCTTCCGGGGGTGAGGACAGAGTTTGTGCAGCTGCCCCCGCTTCCCCATCTCCAGGCCAAGACATCCCTGGCCCCGTTCATTCCCCCCACCCGCTTCCAGACCCTCCCCACGAGGGCTCCTCCCCCTGCAGCTCCCCGGGGCCCGCTGGGACGGCCTCTCCCCCATTCTGGAAGTTGCCTCCGCCTCCGGGAGAGCCCCCACCTCCTTCTGGACCCCCCACTTCCTCTGAGCTGGGATCCCACGTGGCACAGCCCGAGCCCTGCCCTCCCCGGCAGCGGCCCATCCGGACGGTCTGTAGGGAGAGGGGCTGTTCTGAGACCCGCGCCCCATCCCGCTGCCCCACTCTTACCCCGACCCTCCGTCACTGGCCGAGTCTGGCCACTGGCCGCTTCCATTTAGAGCAAGGCGCTCGGGGAGGACGCTGGAGCTCGGGCGGGTGACGCTCGTGCACGGAGCTTGGTCCGGGGAGGACCGGGACCCTCCCAGCGGCACGTGCATCAGGGGAGACCCAGGAGGGTCTTCACACAACCTCACAGCCCCCGTGGGGACAGTTCCCAGCTCGAACCCTAACAGGCGAGTCAGCCGCCGAGCCCCCCTTCTCCGTACGCTGCCGGGCACAGCCCAGAGGCAGGTGCGTCCGAGGCTCCCCCAATGTGGGGGGCCTCTCGCTGACAAGAGCAGCCCACAATCACAGAGCCTGACGTGGCCTGGCCGTGCCCCTCCGCCTCCCCGCGGTGGGCACAGAAGCCACGTTACAAACCCCGAGACCGGCAAACAGGCGAGCATCAGCCGGGAGTGACAGGAACCCACGGCCACCGCCCGCCCGGCGCCGAGCTCAGCCTGTCCTCTCACACGCTCGTCGCCTGTCACACGCCACAGAGAGGGACAAACCACCGCGTTTCCTTCCGGGATGAGCAGCAGGGATGCGGGGCGTGTGGAGTTGCCTCCGCAGGGACCCGCTGGAATCGCTGCAGGCCCGGGGGGAGCTGTTACCGCCGGCCTTTCCGGCCTTTCCGTGAGGCCAGCGAGACATTTACACCCCCCCCCCACGCGCTCACTCCACTCACTCCTCCTCCCTCGCGGCCTCTCGGAACAGACACCCCGTGATGGATGGAGTGGCCTCCGCTGGGGAGAGACGGACTGAGCTTACAAGGTCCCACATTTGCAAACTTTACAGAAACGGATGACCCGGGACACTGACTGCAGAGTGCGACTCCGTGGCAGCACCGGCTGGTTTTGACCGGCTGGCACTGCCCTGGGCACGTGCAGGCGGCCATTGCCGAGCAGGTGCCGTGGGGGTGGCCTGTGCCTTAGGGGAGCCCAAGTCCGGGCTTGGCGGAGGAGATCTGGGTGGGAGGCCCAGCCCTGCCGCCTCCTACCGGTGGGCCTCAGCTCCCCCCAGGGGGGAGGCCGGCGGAGCGGGAAGGGCCTGTGAGCCGGGGAAGGCTGCGCCTGCGCCCCCGATCCCCTCTAGTAACAGCCACCCTGCCGGGGAGCCCTGCCATTTGGGGTTCTGCTGCAGTGGCCCCAGGGGCCTGGTTTGGGGAGCTCATCTACCTCCCCAGACATGGAGAAGCTGTGCTTTGTTTACAATCAGGCTCCTGAGCCAAATTCCAAATTGGGCTGTGGTTTACCAGCAAGCTGGCCCCCAGAAGCCCATGGCCCTGGCCTGCCCTGTCCCTGCCCGCCCTGGGCCCCCTGTCCGCCCTGGTGCCCCTGCCCGCCCTGATCCCCCTGCCCTCCCTGATCCCCCTGTCCTGTCCCTGCCCTCCCTGATCCCCCTGTCCTGTCCCTGCCCGCCCTGGTCCCCCTGCCCTGTCCCTGCCCGCCCTGGTCCCTCTGCCCGCCCTGATCCCCCTGCCCTCCCTGATCCCCCTGTCCTGTCCCTGCCTGCCCTGGTCCCCCTGCCCTCCCTGATCCCCCTGTCCTGTCCCTGCCCTCCCTGATCCCCCTGCCCTCCCTGATCCCCCTGTCCTGTCCCTGCCCTCCCTGATCCCCCTGTCCTGTCCCTGCCCTCCCTGATCCCCCTGCCCTCCCTGGCCCCCCTGCCCTGGGCCCCCTGCCCGCCCTGGGCCCCCTGCCCGCCAGCCCGCGCCAGATCAGCCGCCAGGCTCCGAGGAGGAGAGACAGGGAGGCCTCATTTCTTTTCCCTTCCAGGCTTGATGGATGACGGGAGACTCCGCCTCCAGCTGTCAGAACTCCAGCCCGCACTTTGCCGCCAACTCATCACGCAGGACCCGCTCCTCTTCATCCCGGCATCAAACGTCTGTTTGATCGGCCTTTCATCCATTTTCCCATCCATTTTCCGCAAATGTGGCGATTAGGGATGTTCTGAATCGCGCAAGACGTACGTGCTGCACTCTGGCAGCGTATCAGTGTGGTCCCAAACGTGACATTGGGACGCCCTGCTCTCAGCCAGCCCCCCAGCCCCGCGCTCCCCCTGCCAGCCCCTCGCCCCCGGCCCTCCCCCCTGCCAGCCCCTCACCCGGGCCCTCCCCCCTGCCAGAGCCAGGGTGAGGGACAGAGGCAGGCTGACCGCTCTTGGGGCGCCTGTCCACGCTGTGGAGACCTGGTGCCCCCTGGAGGTCCGTGGAAGGACAGGGGCAGGAGGGGGGCTGGGCGGCAGGGACTAGGTGGCCCACAGCCCCTCTGCCCAGCCTTCAGGCCGTGAAGGGACGGACTGGCGCTGGCTCAGTGCTCTGCATCCCGCCTTTGGGAAAAAGTAAGCTTCCGCCTTTGGTAGCAAATCCAGGTTACAGAGCATTTTCAACCATTTGTCCCTGGAGCACAGAGTGTGGGGCTGGCGGCTCCCCGCGCTTTCAGAGAAGGGGGCGGTGCCAAGGTCACAGGTTCCTGGCAAAGGGAGCCCAGGTCGGTCAAGGGGGAGGAAAGGCCAGGAGCACGGGGTGGGGGTCTGCAGGGAGCCAGGGCCCTGGCGGGCAGGGCTGCGGGTGGCGGAAGTGGACCCTGGACCAGGGCTCAGATGGAAGCATGAAACTCCAGGGGTGAGGAAGGAGCAGGGCTGAGCAGGGTGAAGTCAGACTCAGCAGGGGTGCGGGGGCAGAGGGAAATCAGAGCTCAGCGGGTGTGATCATCCAAGATCCATAAAGGAAAAGCTCATCACCTGCCCTCCCGCCTCCAAGCTGTCCGCAGCCTCAAGCTCACCGGCACCCTTCCCACCCTTCCCACTGGGCACACAGACGCAGACACCCTCAGCGGGGCAGCGGGGCTTGTTGGTTCTTCCTGCGCCCAAGCCTGGCCACTCAGCTGAGTCAGGAGGGCGCCAGGCAAGGCTGGGAGCAAAGGTCTGCCATGGGGAAGGCCCGGGCCCAGGGAGGGAGGCCGAGCCCAGGCAGCTGGAAGGAGCAGAGGGAGGAGCAGGGGACAGGAGTCCCCACAGGAGAAGCAAAGCTTGGGAGTGAGGGGTGGTGGCGGGGAGGGGGGTGCTGGGCAGGCCCAACTAGCCAGAGCTCCCCAGCACACCGGGTCAGTTGTAGGGGCTTCTCTAACCCACAAGCACCTCCGCTCACTTCGCCCTGTCAGCTCGGTTCATCACGGACACCACAGGGGAAGCTGCGGAAGGAGGAAGAGGGCGAAGCAGCGGGTTTACTAGGAAAAGTGAGTTGGTGACTCTCCGCTGCTGTGGCAACTCCAGCTCACCTCCCAGCCCCTCCCCCAGACCGACAGAGGAGACAGAGAGCCCTGCCCCAGGTCTGGGGTGCTGAGGTCTGGGGGTGCTGAGGTCTGGGGTGCCCGCCGAGGACAGAGGAGGCTGCAGGGCCATGGAGAAGCACAGGCCCCAGCTGCCTGGCCCCGGGGACCAAAGGGAATGTGACTTCCCTTGGGAAGGGGTCCTGGCAGACATAATTAGTTCTTTCCTCTGAAATCACCCCGGATTTTGGGGGGGGGGGCCTCGATCCACTGGCTGGTGTCCTTGTTAGAAGAGGGGCGCACAGGGACCAGGCAGGAAGGCCGTGCAGAGATGGAGGCGGAGCCGGAGCCACGTAGTTACCAGCCAAGCCCCGCAGGGCCCGCGGCTGGGCAGGCGAGGAAGGTCCTTCCCCAGCTCCTCGGGGAGCACGGGAGATTTTTTTAAGGGAAGATTTTTTTATTATTATGAATTCAATTTCCTTCCCGGTTGCAGTAGTTTTCAGATCATGCATTTCATCTTGGTTGGGTTTCGGGAGTCTGTGGTTTTAAGGAACTGGCCCGTTTCACCTGCATTAGTGATTTATGAGTGTGACGCTCGTAGGACTCCTTGAGAACCCTTTTAACAGCCACAGGACCCGCGGTGCTCGCCTCGGTTCGGCCCTGACATCCGTGGTTTGTATTTCCTCTTTTCTCAGTCTTTCCAGAGGTCAGTCTTTCTAGAGGTGGACAACTTTCATTTTTTATTTTTTTCAAAGAACCGCTTTTTGTTTCATGGATTGTCACCTACTGTTTTCCTGTTTTCACTTTCACTGATTTCTCCTCTTCATCGTTTCCTTCCTCCTGCTTGCTCTGGGTGCATTTTGTTCTCTTTCCGGTGTCTTTGCGGTGGGAACGTAGGTTATTGATCGGAGGCTTTCCAAGCGTGAGCGCTTCATGCTGTCGTGCCCTTTCACCTTCACTGCCCTGCACCCGCAGAGGCCGGGCACTTCCGTGGCCGGGTCTGCGCGGAGGTCATTGTTGAAGGCGGCACCAAGCGGTGTTTGGAGGAGACAAAGAAGCTTTGTGCCAGAAGCCACCCTCCGCCCTCCACGGCACAGCGGTGCCGCCGGAGGGTGGCCGTCCAGCCAGGGACGCCGTTTCCACGCTGGCCTTGACTCTGGCGAGGCACGACAAACAGTTCTTGCTGCTGGAGGGCCAGGGGAAGTATGTATGTCACCTCCAAGCCAACGCCATTGGAAAGTAAACATTCTTTCTCCCTCTCCCCCTTCGCACTGATGGACGAAGAATTGGGGGTAGTGGAGCCAAAAGACGGGAAGCATGTGGGGGAACCATGAGCCAACCTCAAGCACACATGGGTCTGTTTGATGGGTGAGAAACATGTCTTTCGTGTTAAGCCATTAATACTTTGGGATTGATCTGTAAACAGCAGCGGGAATTTCCTTGCTGTTAACCTCAAAAATCAGCACTGCAACTTGAAAGACGCCTTCCAATAACCCCTTAAGGACGCGGCATCCATGAACTTACTGATTTTATCCAGAATCAATTCTTGGGTATTAAAGGCCTTAACTTTACTGCCTTATTATACCCACTACAGTGGGAACATTAAAAAAAAAAAAAAGTGGGAAGATTTTAGACATGAGACCTGATCGGGAACCCCAGTTCACAGCATCTGGGAATGATTCAGAACACCGCAGCCCTGCCTGGTCGTGTGGCTCCATGGCTGAGCGCTGACCTATGAACCAGGAGGTCACAGTTGATTCCCTGTCAGGGCACCCGCCCGGGTTGCAGGCTCGATCCCCAGTAGGGGGCATGAGGGAGGCAGCCGATCAATGATTCTCCCTCCTCATTGATGTTTCTATCTCTCCCTCCCTCTTCCTCTCTGAAATCAATAAAAATATTTTAAAATATTTTATTGATTTTTTACAGAGAGGAAGGGAGAGGGAGAGAGAGTCAGAAACATCGATGAGAGAGAAACATCGATCAGCTGCCTCCTGCACGCCCCCTACAGGGGATGTGCCCGCAACCAAGGTACATGCCCTTGACCGGAATCGAACCTGGGACCTTTCAGTCCAAAGGCCGATGCTCTATCCACTGAGCCAAACCGGTCAGGGCAATAAAAATATTTTTTAAAAGAAAAAACAACAACAACACAGCCCCAGAGCCACCGCCTCCCACAACCCCGCGGGCCTCTGCTTTGCCCTATTCCCGTCTGCGGGAGACCAATGTCGGGGAGACGCGCCCCACTGCCCGGTGCCTGCATCCGGGGATGGGCACGTGGCCGCCCCAGGAGGGCGTCAGCCTGAGCTGCTGAGCCTGCTCTCCGGGGGCTGGGCTTCCTCGCCGTGTCAGGGAGGACGCGGCCCGGAACCGCACACAACGCTCCACCCGCCGCCTGCCGCGCGTGTCCAATTAGGACAACAGCCTGCTCTAGGCTCGGCCTCTTTCGGGCCATCTGCTGAACCTCTCTCGATGGCCGCCTCTTTTTCAGCCAAATGCACTTGTGTTTAAAACAGAGAGAGGATGGCTGTATTTGTAAAAGCCAATGGACGCCTCCCTCCCAGGCCCGATGAGGGCGCGGCCCATCTCCTCCCCGCTGCCTCTCCTGGGGGAGCTGCTCTGTAACGCCTGCTCCATCCGCCCTGACTGACAGGACCAGGCACCTGGAGGCACCTGTGTGGCCTCAGCAGGAGCCTGTCAGATGACACTGGAGGGGACTTGGGCGCCCGCCCCCACCCTTTATTCACTGATGGCGGGAGAGCTCCTCAGCCCCAGGTCCCGGTGCCGTGTGCCTCTCCCCGGCCACGCCGTTCCCATAAATGGACCCCACGTGGGTCCTGCTAGGATAAGCTCAGAGGAAACGAGTGGGCCGGGAGCCTGAACGGTGGGGCCGGCTCAGAGAGGAGGGGCGCGGTGGGAGAACGGGGTTCACCTCCCAGGGCCAGGCCTCTGGATGCCCCGGCGCTTCCCTGACGGGGCAGCTGCCCTCAGCCGTCTGTCTGTCCCGCTGGGGACGAAGGTGCCTGCGGACCTCCCCCCAGCTGCCTTGCCAGGCGGTGGCCCGGCTCACTTTCTGATAAAGCTGTCGGTTGATCTCGCTGATGGAGAAATCGTTTTCCCTCTTAGCTGACTCTTAATTGGCCTGTTCCCCCTCTTTCGTTCGGTTAGCACGCCCCCCCCCCTCCCCCAAGGGAACAGCACCTTTGCAGAGAAGCATTCCAGAAAGACGAGGACGTGGGTCTTGCGACATTGCTGGTTGGGGATTGGAAGTGGGAGGTTAAGAAAACGCTGAGGAGGAGCACAGGAGGGTTCCAGCCACCAAACTCCACCGACCACATGCTCACTGCCGAGCGCCCACACACGGTAGAGGGCGCAGAGGGCGCAAACTCCATAGGGAGACCCGTGACGCCCGCTGGGCCTCGTTGGAACATCGAGCATCTTTCAGGGCCAGGCACCGAGACGGGTCCTAGAGAGCAGGATGACTAAGACCCCGGGAAACTGGAGCCATCGGCTCGACGTGACCAGAGCGGCGGCAGGTCAGCCAGGACACGGCGGGACTCGCAGAGAAAGCCAAGCTGGAGCCCCGCCCCATAGGGTAACGAGGGTCGGCGGCCGGGTGTTCAGGGGGAGGACATGGTCTGTGCAAAGTCAGGGTGCACAGAACAGGGTGGTCCATGGGAGGAGACGTTGGCCAAAGGTTAAGGTCACGCGGAAGACCAGGTCACAGCGGGGCTTGGGTACCCAAGCAGGTCCCCCCCATATAATTTCATGCATTTTTTAAAAATAGCCTTGTTGAGATTTAATTTATATCCCATGAAATTCACCTGCATCCAGCATGCAACTCAGTGCCTTTTGCATTTTTGCAGAGTTCCGTACTAGCACCATAGTCTAATTTTAGAACATTCCATCAATCTCCAAAAGAAACCGTCTGAGCAGGGGTTTTTGTTTGTGTTTTATTTTTTTAAACATTTATTTCAAAGAGGAAGGGAGAGGGAGAGAGAGAAACACCAATGATGAGAATCATTGATCCGCTGACTCCTGCACGCCCCCTACTGAGGATCAAACCCACCACCCGGGCATGTGCCCCGACCGAAAATTGAACCATGACCTCCTGGATCATAGGTCAATGCTCAACCCCTGAGCCACACTGGCCGGGTGTGAGCAGGGTTTTGATAGGGGCCTGGCTCGGGCCCTCATCCAGCCCAGGACAGAAGCAGTGACACAGCAGCGACCGTGCCCGGGTAAAGGTCTGTGGCAGTGACAGAGTGAAACTGACTCCATTTCTTAGATTCTTTCCCGACAGGAAAAGAACTGGGTCATGAGCACTGGGGCCACTTTTTGCTGGTCGGCTCTTTCATGTCCGTGCTCTAGAGAGGCGCAGCCGACTTACAAATAACAACGGACAGAGAGGCCACATCGCAGCAAAATCCAGAACTCTGAAGTCTCTGCAAAACGGCAGCAGCACGGACCACTACCCACGTGTCTCGTGCAGCAAAGCCCACAGCTTGTCAGCACCAGAGAGCCGGGTCTGTCTGAGGCTCCGAGGGTGACTGCAGCGCAGGCACCAGGAGCTGGGGTGGAGCGGCCTCCCGGTGGAGTGCAGGCGGCCCATCCAGACCCACAGTCCTCAGCGAGGCAAGGACCAGCGAGAACGGGCGGACCGCGGCAGCGGCGCCAGGCAGGGGGTCTGCTGGGAGCGGATGCTTTGATAACTGGATTGGTTAGGGGTTTTTTTGGTTGGTTGTTTATTAATTTCAGAGAGGAAGGGAGAGGGAGAGATAGAAACATCAATGATGAGAGAGAATCATTGATCGGCTGCCACCTGCACACACACACACCCCCCACCACCACCAACTGGGGATCGAGCCTGCAACCTGGGCCTGTGCCCTTGACCGGAATCGAACCCAGGACTCTTCAGTCCGCAGGCTGACGCTCTATCCATTGAGCCAAACCGGCTAGGGCTAGGTTTTCTTTCATTGTAAGAAACAAAAGCAAATTAAACCAGCTTTCACAATAAAGGGGACTCAGTTCTGACAAACTCTGGACTAGGACACTGTGAAAAAGCTCTCCCTCCAAAAAGGTAGAAATGCATGATAACCTATAACCACTTTTGTCAGTTGTGAGTCCTTGGCTGAGTCCACAAGCCAGAGAGGGATACCCCCAGAACAAAGAAGGAAAAGCCAGGATGGGAATCACGTGATTTGGCCCCATGGCTGCCTCAGGGCAGGTGCACAGGAGGATGGGAGGGTATCAGAGGGTAAGCCCAGCGACCTTGGCTTTGGCCTCCGCATTGAGATGAGATGTGGAGATGGGAGATCAGAGCTTCAGCCGCGGAGGTGGAGAGTGGAGGTGCAGAGCTGACAGTGACTCCTTGCGAAGGCAAAGCCAGGCTCCCCTAAGGGCTGATCTGTAGGCGCCAGGGTGGGCGAGGAAACCTGTCCCCTGGCACAGGGGTGACAGGAAGCTTGTCTGTCAGCACAGGCAAGAGCAGTGGTGGCTTAAAGAAAGGATCCTCTGAGAAATGCACACTGCATGTCTGCACTGCGAGTTCCAAATTTAGATCGCATGCTTGGTCTGGGGCCTTACGTCAAGAGAAAATATTGGTCCCAGGCCGGTGATAACCAGAAACCACCTGGTAAAAGCAGATGCAGAATGGCTTTAGAGGGACACTTCAAATTCAGGTAGCAGGAAATGCCAAAGAAAAAACCAAGCTCATCCAAAGATGAGCTCACAATATCAAATTCCAGTAGATGTGCAGAAAGGGGTCATTTTTTGTTTTATTTTATTTTATTTTTATATATTTTATTGATTTTTTACAGAGAGGAAGGGAGAGGGATAGAGAGCTAGAAACATCAATGAGAGAGAAACATCGACCAGCTGCCTCCTGCACACCCCCTACCGGGGATGTGTCCGCAACCAAGGTACATGCCCTTGACTGGAATCGAACCTGGGACCTTTCAGTCCGCAGGCCAACGCTCTATCCACTGAGCCAAACCGGTTTTGGCAGAAAGGGGTCATTTTTTAAAATTATTATTATTCATTGATTTAGGGAGGGAGAGAGAAACATCCATCTGTTGTTCCACTTATTTATACTCTCACTGGTTGCTTCCTGCATGTGCCCTGACCAGAGATGGAACCTGCAACCTTGGTGCAGAGGGACAACACTCCCACCAGCCGAGCTACCTGGCCAGGACCAAGCGGCCATCTTGAACACACAGGCAGAGCCACAGACAGGAGGGTTAGAGCCCCAACACTCTAAATAAGAATGTTCGTAACGATTAAAGACCGAAATGAAAGATGCAATTCTCGAGAAAAGAACAACACGTGATAAAAACAAGAAAAGGCAGGTGTGAACAACATTAAGGTGAAATGCTATGGTATCTGAGACTCCCCTCAAAAAATAATCTCTCAAGCAATAAAAGGGGAAAAAAAGAAAGAAAAACAATCTCAGGATGGGAAGCTTGGGAAGGGTATGCACACAAGACTGGCTGAGGGCTGAAACTTGTTGAAGGTGAGTAACAACAAGTACAAGGGGTTTCTTACTCTCTCGTCCCTAACTTTCTATACATTTGAAAATTTTCCATAATAAAAATTTAAAAAATAAACAATAAAAAGCTCCAAATAGAACTTCTAAAAATGAACAGTATAAATAATATAACTTAAAACTCAGGACAGGTTTAATGGCAGATCGAACACAGATAAAGAGAGAATTGATGAACTGGAAGAGTTAAAAAAAAAAAATACCCAGAATGCAAAGTAGAGTGATAAATATGTGAAAAACTTCAAGAGAGATTAAGAGACCCGGAGGGTAGACGACCACGGCAGAGAGCAATGTGAAATGTCATATGATAGTGATATGCTATGATATGCTATGACCCACACATCTCACTTCTGGGCACATATCCCAAGGAAACTTCCAGGTCTGAGCATGGCAGCTGCGTGTAAGAATGTTCACCGGAGCATGCTGGGTAACAGAGAAAAGATGGAAACAAGCCATTCAGAGGCAGAGAAGATAAAGAGATTGCATTTTATCATATAACAGACTACTATAGAGCGGTAAAAACAACCGGTAACTACGTGCTACATGAACAAATCTCAAAAACAAACACAAATCACAAAGGAATACTTCAAAATGATAACTTTTAAAGTTAAATAAAACTATACTACATATTGTTCAGGAATGCAGATACTTTTTTTTAAACATGTTTTTATTGATTTCAGAGAGGGAGAGAGAAGGAGAGAGAGATAGAAACATCAATGATGAGAGAGAATCATTGATCGGCTGCCTCCTGCACACACCCACACTGGGGATCAAGCCCCACAACCCGGGCATGTGCCCTAACTGGGAATGGAACTGTGACCTCCTGGTTCATAGGCTGACACTCAACCACTGAGCCACACAGGCCAGGCAAGAGCCTGAACATTCATGCAACCAGCAGCATGTCAAGAATCGTCAGAATTACAAGGAGAAGTCGGCAATCCACTAGTTTGTATCGTGCAAACAAATGCCAAGATGGGGTTAGGTACACACAGGCGTCCGGGGAGACTCCTGTGGAGGGTGACGGGGGATGGCAGAACCAGGCTCTCCCTTGCTCAGGCTGTTTCTTCAGCTCAAAAGGCCCCGCCCCTCTCATGCCTCCTGCAGAGTTCTGCTAAAATGCACCTCCTCTGCCTGTGACTGCCAGGGCATGCCCATTACCCACTCCGCCCTTCTTCCTGGCCAGGGGAGCCCTCATTGTGTTCAGGATAACAGATGCCCCATTTAAAGGGCCAGAACTACACTACGGTATTCCCAGCTCCCCCTGCATCTCAGGGGGGCATGTGACAGTTTTGGCCAAAGAGATATAAGTAGAAGTTTGCAAGGGAAATTTTTTGAATGTTTTTTTTATCTATCCATTCATCCACATATCCACCCATCCACCTATATCCGTATCCTTCCATCCAGCCACTCATCTATCCATCTACCCATCCACCTACTGTCCACCTATCCACCCACCCCCCCACCCATCCACCTGTCCACCCACCCACCTGTCCACCACCCTTCTGCCCACCCATCCACCCACCCAGACCCCCACCCATCTGCTTCTGATGTCCTATAAAGTCCAGGCACCGTATTTAGGTACTTCAAATCGAGAAGAGTGATATTTTCCCCCCGTCTTTAAGTAACTGCACTCTATTTGGGAAGACAGATAAGTAGACGATCTTAATGCATGTGTGGCACGTGCTAGGTTAGAGTAAAAGAGGAATACATTTTTAATGCATTAATAATTTCCCTCCTTTTATTCACCCAGACTTCTGTTTGCCTCCGGGAAGACGGCGTTTTCATAGCAGGACTGTAACCAGAGAAAAAAGGCCCTTTTACCTCCCAGTCAAGACCGAGGGAAGGCACAGGAGACAGTAGTCTTGAAAGGGGCTTGGTTCTGAGAACAAAGGGATTTCCTGAGCTTCAAAGGCTCCCCTCTGAGAAATGAAAATCGAGTCTGGAGGACTTGGATCAGAAGCAGGGTTCAAGGTCAGAGGATGTGACTTGGGGATGTTCCCATCAGGTACGGCGAGACAGGAGCGCAGACAGAGGGCCCTGCTCCCTCCTCGGGGGCAGAGCAGCCGTGGGGAGAGCCAAGATGAGCCTGGCACCAGGACCCGGGGCTGCCCAGGCCAGACGCCGGCCGCTCGGTGGGCACCAGGACTGGCAACTCGAACCACCTCAGCCGCACGTCTTGGAGGCAGGAGCGCAGGGGACCCCACAGGGCACCCGGGCCTGACTGTGCGTGGGGTCACCTGGGTGCCTCTGAGTTAACCAGGAAGGAGAGCTGGAGCCTAAGGAGACTGAGTTCGCTTTGATTAGCAAGTTCGTTTTAATTTCTTCCTTTTTTTGTGTCCTTAGCAGGAGTGGGGACTTGTGAGCAAGACGCAACCAGTTACAGACCATTTTCAGTTGTTTCTGGGCCGCCTGCTCCCGCCTGCAGATTGAACAGATTGAACGCAGGATGGAGGCTGCGGGGTGCTAAGGAGACAGGGGCCGGGGAGACAGGGGCGGGGAGACAGGGGCCGGGGAGACAGGGGCCGGGGAGACAGGGGCCGGGGAGACAGGGCCGGGGAGGCAGGGGCTAGGGAGACAGGGGCCGGGGAGACAGGGGCCGAGGATACAGGGGCCGGGGAGACAGGGGCGGGAGACAGGGGCCGGGGAGACAGGGGCCGAGGATACAGGGGCCGGGGAGGCAGGGGCCGAGGATACAGGGGCCGGGGAGACAGGGGCCGGGGAGACAGGGGCCGAGGATACAGGGGCCGGGGAGACAGGGGCCGGGGAGACAGGGGCCGGGGAGGCAGGGGCGGGGAGACAGGGCCGGGGAGGCAGGGGCTAGGGAGACAGGGGCCGGGGAGACAGGGGCCGGGGAGACAGGGCCGGGGAGGCAGGGGCCGGGGAGGCAGGGCCGGGGAGACAGGGGCTGGGGAAACAGGGAGACGGGGGGGGGGGAGGGCAGCTCCGAGGTCCTGCAGCCGGGCGCTCTCAGGACACACTCAGAAGGGCCCCGTATGTAGGGTTTCATGCTCTCTGGTCACTGTCTTGAAATCCTTAACAATTTTACCTTTAAATTTGTACTTTGTAAGTGAAGTCTGATGGGATAATGGACATCTCGGGGCTTGGAACCCCAACCTACAGGCAGTCCTGTCTCCCACTGCCTCCTGGGACTAGACGGTTCTCAGCCACCTGCCCAGCCCAGCCCCTGCTACCCTCAGCCCAGCGGGTGACTGGGTCGTGTTGGTGGGTGGGGGCTGTCTCCCTGGGCTCCCAGCGGGGGCCTCAAGGCAGGCAAGGTGGCAGCTGTTCTCACCCGGGCTGGCGGGACCACAGTGCGTCTGGCAGTGGCCTTGGTGGGGACACATCTCTGTTCTGAACTCGCCACAGCAGAGGAGTGGGCCGGTGCCACCTGGTTTTGGCAAAGACTCCAAGGCAGGCAGAGTGGGCAAAGGGAAGGCGATAGGTGTGCCCTGACGGGAGCCGGAGGCGGGCTCAGGAAAAGCCGTCGTGTGTGGTTGGCTAAGGTGCCTACTTGGCTTTCTCTGGTTGGCCCTACGTTGGAGGGGGGTGGGGACAAGAACGAGGGAAGCTGTAGGTTATGAACTTAGACCTGGTCCTTCTGGCTCCAGGTGGTAGACGCGGGTCAGCTCGGGGCTGGCACCAGGGAGAGGACTGTGTCTTCCTGAGTCTGACTGACAGCAGGCGGCCTCGGCTGATCACTGCGGGCGAGGGGCGGCCTCCTGGGCAGGCGGCTGCGGGTCAGAGTCCTATTTTGCTCTATGGTCTGGCCATTGCCCTTAGTCTATTCAGTGTCTCATGGTAATTAGGTAAGAATTGGTCCAATACGCCCGCCCTCCGCTTTGAAGGGTACATCGGTCCATTCAGCAAGTTTAAAGCTGACCTTGCCGAGTAGGAATTATCCGCTCCCACTGCCAGATCTCAGACAGCTTCACAGAGCAAAGCAGAGGCCGCCGGCACTGAAGTGCGGGGCCGCACACAGAACGGAGCTCGCGCCCGACCCCAGTGTGGACGTGCACAACCCGGGCTGGGAGAGGCCACGGCGTCTCCTCGGACAGCGCCGGAGCCCGGTCCCCACCTCCCCTGCCCGGGCAGTGTGGCTCAGTGGTTAGAGTGTCGGCCCGCGTGTGCGCGCGCACAGGGTCTCAGTTTGATTCCTGGCCCCAGTCAGGGTGTGTGTGGGAAGCAAACAATCAACGTGTCTCCCTCACATCAATGTTTCTCTCTGTCTCTCTCCTCCCCCCCCTCCCTTCCACTCTCTTGAAAAATCAACGGAAAAAAATATCCTTGGGTGAGGATTAACAAAAAAATAAAAAGAAAAGGGGGAAAAGGGAGCTTGTTCATACAATTCAGAAAAATGCATGTTTGGCCCTAGCCAGTTTGGCTCAGTGGATAGAGCGTTGGCCTTTGGACTGAAGGGTCCCGGGTTCAATTCCAGTCAAGCGCACATGCCTGGGTTTTTGGCTTGATCCCCAGTAGGGGGCATGCAGGAGGCAGCCAATCAATGGTTCTCTCTCAGCATTGATGTTTCTCTCTCTCTCCCTCTCCTTTCTTTTCTGAAATCAATAAAAATATATATTTTTAAATGCATGTTTTCTTCCTAAATTATTAGGGCCAGTAACTTGGAAAGACTGCCTCCTGCAGCGGGGAGGGAGGGGGACTGTGGAAGACGCGTCCTCAGTCTCTGCCTGTCTTATTTTTTTCTTTCTTTCTTTAATTGATTTCAGAGAGGAAGGGAGAGGGAGAGATAGAAACATCAATGATGAGAGAGAATCATTGATGGGCTGCCTCCTGCACGCCCCCTACTGGGGATCAAAAGCCCACAACCCAAGCATGTGCCCTGACCGGGAATCGAACCGTGACCTCCAGGTTCATAGGTCAATGCTCAACCACTGAGCCACGCCGGCCGGCTCTCCTGCCTGTCTTGAGGGTGGGATGGAGGTGCCGCCCCTGGTTCTTTGGGGTCTGGCCTGGGAGCTTTTCTCCGTGAAGCCAACTCCAGATCACCGGTGCCTCTGCTTCCTCACCCGGGCACTTCCCAGGCCACCCCCTTCCCAACCCGGCGAGGAAATGGACGAGGAGGCGAGGCGAGGGCCTGGGTTTCTGCCCAGCTTTGCCCCGGAGCCAGCAATGACTGGGCGGCCCGTTTACTTCATTCCTTTTGCTGCGGATGTCTTACCGGCACAATGAAAATTAAAGAGCAGTGCCCACCCCCCCATTCTTTCACTCAAGATACACCGAGCCCAGGCTGGGTGCTGTGCGACAGGCGAGGCCCCGCCCTGTGGGTCTCCCGGCTACAGAGATGGGGGGCAGGGGGCGTGCAGTAAGCACACAAGCAAATCGCAACCAAAGGACCTGAAACGCCAGGAAGGAGATGAACCTCAGCTGCCTGCCCGCACCCCCTTCCCGTCTGAAGGCAGGTCCTTCCGCTCCACCAGCAGACTCCATCTCCCGCGGGATCCGGGGGTCCCGGGGGCCTCCCTGGCCTTTCATTCAGTTCCCATCTCGCAACTAGAGCAACCCTTTCCAACATAAACCAAACCCTATTGTTCTGCAACCCCCGCCCCCCATGGCTTCACCTCCCCCAGTCACAGCCCCGAGTTCTCACAGAGGTGCAAGGTCGGACCCACCCGCCCCTCCTCCCCCTCGTCATCCACGGCCATCCAGCCACCTGTCCTCGCTGCTGGGGGCCCTGCCGCTGAGAGGCGACCTGTGTCAGGGGCGCGCCTGTCCGGCCGCTCGGTTATTAATTGTCCCGCTTCCCCTCTCAAAGGGCCCGGGGCTGGGTGATGAATGAGACGCCGCTCTGGCCTCTGCACCTGCTGTTATGTCTTCTCTCCGCCGCCCGCCGGCTCTCTCCCCAGATAGCTGCCGCCTCTCTCACCCGCTACGGTCCTTGCCCGCATGTCACCTTCAGCGATGCATCCCCTGACCGGGCCGCTTCCCCAGCACGGCCCCCTGGCCCCGCCGCCCGCACCCTGCCACACTCATGATGTTTCCTGTTGTGCACTGTGTCCCCACCGCCCCCATGGAGGCTCGGGGAGGGCAGGGACTTCTAATGTCTCGCCCACTCTGTATCCCCAGGGCCTGAGACAATGCTTAGCACCTGCAGGGGCCCAGGAGCGGACCCGGATGAGGGTGGGGGATGAGGGCGGGGTGCTGCTTGAGATGAGGGGGTCAGAGAAGGCTTCTGGGAGGGGTTGGCACTGAGGCTGAGATCCGAATTAATGTCCTATCGTGTCTGTAACACCGCACCACAAATGTAGTGGCTTGAACAATACAGGTTTGTTATCTGACCGTCCTGGGGTCAGAAGTCCAAAACCAAGGTGCTGGCAGGCAGAGCGGCGGCCCCTCCCCGAGGCTCTGGGGGAGAATAGGGTCCTTACCGCCCCGCTGCCGGAGGTCGCCCCCACGCCGGCCCCTGGCCCCCACCTCCGCCACGGTCAGCCAAGTCCTTCTCACAACGCTGTCCCTCCGGTTCTGCATTCTCTGCCTTCGTCATCCCCATTTAAGACCTTTATGATTATGCGGGGCCCACCCGGTAATCCGGGATAAAGTCGTTATTTTAACCATTAGCAAGTTCATTCCATCGGCAACCTGAAGTCCCCCTGGCATGCAACGTCATATATTCAGGGGTCCAGGGACTGGGATGCGGACATCTTTGGAGGGGGGGGCGTTCCCGAGCCTACCACAGTGGGATGCTACTTTGGACAGGAAGAGTTGGCATTGAAGGCAACATCTGAAGGACAGGAAGGAGCCAACCATGTGAAGAGCCAGAAGAGCTTTTCAGGCAGAGGGAGTAGCATGTGCAAAGGCCCTGGGGCAGGGGTGAGCGTGGCATTTCAAAAGCAGAAGGTAGACCAGAGTGGATACAGTATATGAGCAAGAGGGAAGCGGTCCCAGGTGAGGCTAGAGAGGGAGGGGAAACTCAGATAGTGCAGAGATAAATGTCTGTTCAAGAGCCTCAGTCCATGGCATTTATCACTGCAGCCTGAGCTGACAGACACCAGCAATCCTTGGCGTTCCGGGCTGTGGCAACATCACTCCTAACGGCGCTGTCTTCGCCGGGTCACCTTCCCTCTGTGTCCCTGTCTCTGTGTCCAAATTTCCCTCTTCTTATAAGGACACACCAGTCATTGGATTAGGGCTCACCCCACCCCGGGGGAACCCCATCTTATTGATTCCACCTGAGACCCTATTTTCAAACAAGGTCACATTCACAGGTTCCAGGCAGACCTGACCGTGTGGGGGGGGGGCGGGCAGTGTTCAGCCTGGGACACCTCCAGTTCCCTACAGCCCTCCCTCCCTAAGCCGCTCAGGTCACCCCCACCCCTCCCGCCCGCTCTCCTTGAGCTGCCCCCGCCCGGGGCCACCTTCTCAGACACTCTCCTTGGCTGCGGGTCTGCTTAAAGTTACCCTTCCTCTTCACCCATCGCCCTTCCCCAGCCTTTGATTCCAGCTACAACGTTTTCCTAATCAATAAGTCCTTCTACAGTGCATTTCCCACCCGACTGAGTGCAGTTTGAATCCTCAGATACCGCCTTTCGGGCCTAATTCTCTCTGTAAAGTGCTTATCTTAGGAAATCTGGTAGAATCCGAGTTTGATCTCGATACCAACTAATTAGCATACACACAAGCTCCCTCTGCGAAACGGTTCCAGCCGCCCCGCCGGAGAGCTGGCTGGCTGCAGCCGTCCCGCACAGGGGGCCGGGGAGGAGGACCCCAACGGCAGCCCATGGCTCTCCATTGGGCCCGGTGGACACTCACCGTGGCGTCCTGTTATCAGCTGGCCTTAGGACCCAGGGCCGCTGGCCACCTCCATTGGGAAAGGGGCAGTGGGGACCCGGAAGTTCACGGGGCTCCCTCAAGGCCACCGCAAGCACATCCTGCCCCGCCTCTCCCATCTCCCGCCTGTCTGGCGAGGCCGCCGGCACCCACGCCTTGGAAGGCCCACCAGTGGGTCTTGTGCGATGCCAAGGGAGCTCAGGTCCTAGAAAATGTGCCACTACTTCATGCCAAGGGATGTGGGTATTATTTTTTTATATGTTTATTGATTTCAGAGAGGAAGGGAGAGGGAGAGAGAGAAACATCAATGGTGAGAGAGAATCATTGATTGGCTGCCTCCCGCACGCCCCCCACTGGGGATCGAGCCTGCACCCCGGGCATGTGCCCTGACCGGGAATCGACCTCCTGGTTCACAGGTCCACACTCAACCAGGCCAGCCGGTGGGACGCGGGTATTATTGTCCCTGGGGTGGGCGGACGGTGAGGGAGGAACTGACTGGTGGTTAAGTTATGCTGCGCCCCTTCAAGCACGGCCAGCTCCGCCTGGGAGCTCAGGGGGGGTCCCTACGCTTTAGGTCTTCTCAGCTTTCAAGTGACTCCCAGCCATCAGCCCCCCACCGTCCCAGCCGCGACCCCCTCAGCAGGTGCACCGAGCAGCGGGCCTGCAGGGACCAGCGCTTCGCAGCGAGCACTTGTCTTCCTACTCGTCCTCCGGCGGGAGGAGGACAGGGAGCGACCCTCTCCCACGGTCCCAGAGAGACCCGGACATGCGGGGCGGCCGCCCTGTCACCAGCAGACAATGGACGACACGTGAAATGTCTTCCCAGGCGACAGCGTGGGAACCTTCTGGGGAGGCCCCGCGTCTCCCGCCCCACGTGCGCCCCCTGGAGGTGGAGGTCGCTGAGGCCGCGCGAGGCTGCGGGCTCACAAGGTGCAGCTGTTGCCCGGGCCGGTTTGCTCGGTGGATAACGCGTGGGCCCTGGGACTGAAGGGTCCCGGGTTCGATTCCGCTCAAGGGCACGTGCCAGTCTGGCCCTGGTAGGGGGCATGGGGGGCGGTGGGGGCGCACGCGGGAGGCGTCTCTCTCACTGGATGTTTCTCTCTCTCCCTCACCTTCCCTTCCACTCTCTCTAAAAGAAAAAAAATCAAACAAAAACAACACGAAGCGCAGCCGCTCCCTGCAGTGGCCGCCCCCCCTCTGCTCGGAAGGCGCCCGTTTATTCCCGGGGACCGGCCTCCGCAGAGGACCGACGCCTCCCGAGTCCCCGGAGCGCGGTGCTGGTCGTCCCCACCGGACGGCACGGAGCGAAGGACCCGGGGCGCGACCCCACTGCCGCCGGAGGGAGGGACCGGGGCTCTCCAGCACCAAGTCCCCAAGGGAACGCCCATCTCTGCCGCTTTACAAACTCCTCTGGAGAAAACAAAAAGTCCAGCCCGCGGAGCTGCGGAGGCGGAGAGCCTGAATCCCGGGCTCTGAGCGGATCCGTGAATCGGGTCGCTCTGGTCGCGGGTCTGCAGACCAGCTGGTCAGGCAGGGCGGGCGGCCCCGGTGCGGGACCGGGTGTCTGACAGTGTGACCCCCCGTTGACCCCCGGGCCGGGGCGGGGTGGGGGGGCGTCTGAACCAGGGCAAAGCTGGAATTAAACAACGTGCAATACAGTAAAACCATCTGAAGTGATCTCTCTGCGACCGTACCTTACACTGCAGACCGAAAAGCAGCGGTTTTCAGCCTTCTTCACCCCCTGGGTAAGCTGCTAAGCTTCTGCGGCACACCGACAAATAAATTTTTTTGCCAATCTGACAAAAAACAGGTATAATTTTGATTCATTCACATCAAACAGCTGTTGTTGCACTGCCTGTTGTCATTTTTTTTTTTTTAATCTGACGATCTAAGGGAGCCCTAGCCGGTTAGGCTCAGTGGATAGAGCGTCAGCCTGCGGCCCAACGGGTCCCGGGTTCGATTCCGGTCAAGGGCGCGCACCTTGGTTGCAGGCTCCTCCCCGTCCAGGCCCTGGTCGGAGTGTGTGCAGGAGGCAACCAGTCCATGTGTCTCTCTCACATCGATGTTTCTGTCTGTCTTTCCCTCTCTCTTCCACTCTCTCTAAAAATCAATGGAAACATATCCTCTGGGAAGGAAGGAAGGAAGGAAAGAGTCAGCTATTGCATGTTTTAAAAATTCCTTCCGTACACCAGCTGCCTGCCGGGCAACCGGCTGCAAATGGCTGCGCTGAAGAAAGGGTTTACGAAGGTGCATTTTGGGGTGGCCCTTACCCATCACATCTGAGTGAAACGATGTTCTGACTCTTGTATAGAAACAACTGAGAACAAAGCAAGTCCTTTCACCCCATCGCTCCGCAGGAGGAATGAAGACGCTGTACTTAGCATCGAACAGGACACTCGAGTCAAGAAGGCTTTTCTCCCGTTAACTTAGGAAAGAAACACTGTGACGAATGGTCTGTGAAGACGCGGCCACATGACCCGTTTTTAAAAATAAATAAATATGTGGCTATTGATAAGCTAAAGCACCCTCTGTGCCCAGGAGACAGGGTTCCCAACACCAGGAAAAGCATTTCCATCATAACCGTTGACGAGCTCTTACGAAATGTCCTTTGCAAGCAGGACTTTTTTAAAAATGTGTTTTTATTGGTTTTAGAGAGAGAGGAAGGGAGAGCGAGAAAGCGAAGCATCCATGATGAGAGAGACTCATTGATCAGCTGCCTCCTGCACGCCCACTACTGGGGATCAAGCCCACAACCCAGGCATGTGACCCGACTGGGAATCCAATCGGTGACCTCTTAGTTCATGGGTCGACGCTCAACCACTGAGCCACACCGGCCGGGTGCAAGCAGGACTTTCTGAGGAAGTTTAGATCTGGGCCTAACCTGTCATTCAGAGTTCTGCAGAGCAGTTTGCTAAGGCAAAAATCAAATGTTATAGGATCATCTGTACAGCATTTACTGAGTCCTGTTAGGAACCCTAAAGTACAAGGAAGCGGCATGCAGGTCACCTGATCAGTGAAGTGAGACCAAGACTGGACTCCGCCCGAGTTACAAAATACTGACTGAATGCCTTTAAGGGAACATCACTAAGTCCACGGCCATGTTACATCGGCAGACAACCTATATGGAGCACATGTTTGCATGTTTTAAATTAAAAAAGAAAATACCCACTTGCAAAAGGAACATTTTCCAGAATCCTGTGCCTCGTGATTGTGTGGTTACAGAAAATGTGGGCTTCAAGTTGTTACTTTTGAAAGACATTTTGGATAAAGGTCATGGGATGATCCCTGACCGTCCCGGGCTGTCTTTCTGGTCCCTCTCATTTTCTGTTTGCAAAGCCCTTTGCCAGCACCCATCCCGCAGACAGAAGGACTGGGGCCCGGGCCCCTCGCGGAGCCCCGGGACCTCTGACCTGGCCTCCGCCCAGCATTCCGTCCCACCCTGAGTCCCCGCCCCCCCCCCCCCCCCAGGGAAAGCTCCTGAATTCCTTTCCTTTTCTGTAGAGAGGGGACCTCCTGCATTGAGCCCCCTGCACAAGCCCATTCAAGGCTGCTCCACATGGACTCACTGCATTCCGCTCAATGAACCAAGGACCCTAGGAAGCGCATTCGGGTTGTATGACGTGGCGCTGTGGCCGAGGGAGGTAGAGACACAGGCATCTACCACACAGCGGTGCCTCCAAAGAGAGCGTCAGTCAGACGTCACCTCTCTTACCTTCCACCTAACCCCTCGCATTCAGTGACATCCCAGCGGTCACACGCAGCAACGGACAGCAGGGCGGGGAGCGGAAACCCACCCTGCTGTATGCGCTGCCACCGAAGGTGTGCTGTGACACCGACCGGAGCCGGATCGCTGGCCGCCACCAAGATAAAGCAGCCAGCTGAGGAGGGCACGGGAGGCTCTGTCTGTGACAGGAAGATGTCCTGGATGAAAGTTGACCTGCCACTCTTCCTGGTGTGCGTCTAACTGCGCAGGCGGGAGTCACAGAACGTCCGGGCAGGCACAACATCCCCATCTCGCCCTTTCTAAAGCTGCAGAGGAGGGAAGGAAGGACTTACGCTCAAAGTGGAGCCGGGGGACTCTCCGTGGGGACAGCAGTGGGGACCAGGACCAAACAGATGGCTCCAATCTTAAATGTTATATGGCCTGACCGGCGTGGCTCAGTGGTTGAGCGTCGACCTCTGAACCAGGAGGTCACGATTCCATTCCTGGTCAGGACACATGCCCAGGTTGTGAGCTCGATCCCCAGGGTGGGGCGTGCAGGAGGCAGCACAGCTCATCCTCAGTCTATGATGAAGGAACCGAGGCTCAGAGAGGTGAAGTAATTCGTCCAGAGTCACACAGCAGACATGTGATGGACCAGGACTCAAAGTGGGCCACCCAGCTCCTGAGCCTGAGCACGCACCCCTGCACCCCATCCTGCACCGTTTCAGAGTGGGGAACCGGAGGCAGAGAGGGCCAGCGAGATGGCAGGCCAGCAGCACTCAGCAGAAGCGCTGGGGGCGGCCCTGAGCCAGGGGATCCTGACCTTTTGTGGGTCTCCGGTCCTGCGAGACTCCGGTGAGGGCTCTGGAACGGTCTCCACAAACACGCACCTGGGCACAGCACACACAACCCCACATAGTCCATGACGGTCTGAAGTGCGGGGACCCCCATCAGAGATGTGCCTGCTCCCCTCCCCCATCCTGGAGGCATTTCACCTCAGGCAGCCTCTCAGAATTGTTGATTCATTAATTCCAATAACCAAAATGTTTACAACAATAAAGCACCTTTTTCTTCAGGACCAAAGCCCCTACATCCGTGCCCCGCGGCCACTCCTCCGCACACAGAAGCATTCTGAGAGCAATTCTGAGAAGAAACCAAGGTGTGATCCCAGGAAGAAGCTAGCGCGGGGGCAGGCTGGCAGCGCCCGGGATGATGGGCTGTGAGCTTTCGTTCATTTGCTCACTCAGTTGATGAAGGGCCTGCTGCGGGGATGGGGGGGAGATACAGGGGGAACAAAACCCAAAACCCAGAAGGCCCCTGCCCTACTGAGCTTCCGTTCCAGCAGAGGGAGACAAAGGACAAAGAACGAACCAGAAAGCAGTCTGTGAGAACACAAAGGAAGGGGGTCTGTATGCCCAGTGCAGGGAGGATTTACGTCAGGTGGTCAGGGCAGACCTGGTGAGGAGGTGGCATTTAGAAAAAGACTTGGAGGAGGTGCTGGAGCTGGTCACGTGGACAGCGAGGAGGGACAAGAGCCTCCAGTTCAAGGGGCTGCTGTGTAAGGGCACAGGGCAGAGCATGCTGGGTGCGCTCTAAAGACGGGTGGGGCCCCGGCCAGGGTGGCTCAGTGGTTGAGCATCGACTTATGAACCTGGTTAGGGCACATGCCTGGGTTGCGGGCTCGATCCCCAGTGTGGGGCGTGCAGGAGGCAGCTGATCAATGATTCTCTCTCATCATTGATGTTTCTACCTCTCTTTTTCTCTCCCTTCCTCTCTGAAATCAATAAAAATATATTTAAAAAATAAAAGGCCGATGTGGCCCTGGCCAGTGTCACTCAATGGCTGTGTGGCGGCTGTCGCACAGAAGGGTCGCAGGTTTGATTCCCGGTCAAGGGCACGTACCCAGCCCCCAGTCTGGACTGGTGTGTGAGGCAATCAATCGATGTGTTTCTCTCATATCAAGGTTTCTCTCTCTCCCTCCCCGCTCCTTCCTACTCCCTCTAAAAAGCAATGGGGAAAATATCCTCAGGTGAGGATTATAAAAATAATAATATTTAAAAGGCCGATGTGGCTAGAGGGCAAAGAGTAAGGTCAAGGTCAGCAGAAGAGCTCAGAGAGGCACTGGGACTGGTGGCGAGAATCAGAAGCAACCAATGAATGTATAAAAACCGTAAGTGGGAAAACAAATCAGTGTCTCTCTCTGTCAAATCAATCAATCAATCAATAGAAAAGGAGAGCCGAAACCGGTTTGGCTCAATGGATAGAGCGTCGGTCTGCGGACTGAAAGGTCCCAGGTTCGATTCCGGTCAAGGGCATGTACATTGGCTGCAGGCACATCCCTGGTAGGGGGGTGTGCAGGAGGCAGCTGGTCGATGATTCTCTCTCATCAATGTTTCTAGCTCTCTATCCCTCTCCCTTCCTCTCTGTAAAAAATCAATAAAATATATATTTAAAAAAAAATAGAAAAGGAGAATCAGGGTGACGGGTGGAGGCATGATGGCGGTATTCCAGATGAGAGAGACAGGCAGCTCCAGCTGGCGGGCAGCAATAGAAGTAGCAAGAAGTGGACGGAGTCTGCATTTATTTTAATGCAGAGCCAATGGCATCTCAAGACAGACTGCCGCTGGGGTGAGAGAGAAGGATGCGTGTAAGGGTTTGGGCCTGAGTGGTGGGGGCGAGGGAGGGGTGCAGTCCCTGAGAGGCAGCAGGCCTGCGGGCATGACGGGATGTGTGGAGGGGACAGCCCAGATGGACGTGCAAGCCAGGCGCACGAGGGTGCTCAGGGGAGGGGGTCCGGCCAGAGATACCGAGGGCAGCTGTCAGGCATGATCAAAGCCACGAGAGCTGCTGCCAAAGGAGAGAAAAGGCAAAATTAAAAAATTAATGTCTGGTTCACACAGAAATGTTAATGCCATTCAGAGGGAGAAAACCATGAATATATTCATCAGGACTTCACAGAAAAGCAAGCTCTCATGTACAAATTCGGCACAAGCTGGAACTGAGGGGATCATTCAGCTCTCATTTGGGCCTCTTTCCCTTCATCCTACCCTGATTTGTATTTTAAAAGTATGAAACAAGGTGGGGCACAGACCTTCACCCCCCCAAGTTTGCAGCGGCCTGAACCCTCACCCCTGCTGAAGGAGATCTCCTGCCCCCATGGCTGCTCAGCTTCACATGCCCAGCTCAAATCGGGACCCAGGCAACAGAGACTTGGCCGACAGCAGATGCCCTCTCACCGCAACAAGACTTGATGGAGATGTCTTGCACCCATGATCCGGGGAACTGGGGTCTAGGATATCTAAATCCAGCCTAGCACCAGGAATGCTCAGGGCCTACTCAAGAAGGCAAATAATCCTCTCCACTAATAATTACAGGGTAAAACAAGATGGTTGTTGGAGTATTAAATTTGACAGTAAAATAGTAGTCAAGTTTTCAGACTAATTTAAATTGGCCAATCAAAATAAGCAAATACTCTAGAAAAATCAATTGTACTGGACAAAAAAGCTGTTACTAAAGTGTTAACTAAAATTTTTATTGGTAGTTCATCTCATGGTAAAATTGTGTAACATATAATGAACCTAAAGCAGTCACATTTTAGTGCAAAAAAGTAAAATTTAAAAGCTATCAAGATTATAGCATAAAATTTCCAAAAGCCTCCTAATATTTAAATCAAAAAAGGGGGGATAGTAGAAAAATATCATGTAAGGAAAAATATCCTGCAAATAAATTACATCTAGAAGATTTTTACTTTAGAAAATTAACTTGCATTTGTAATGCTAACAGCAAGTCACCCAGGTAAAACATTCATGGTGTCAAAACAAGCCAAAGGAAAATCATTTGGGCAAAAAAATGAAAAAGGATTACAAGTCAAATTTATAGAAAATATTCCTTTATTAACTTTTGGTCGAGAATATGTTTGTATATTTTCAGAAAACTACTCCGAGACATGTGGATTCCTGCAACAGAGAGGAATTGACAGGAGTGCTCCAGCCACAAGTCAGAAGAGAAACAGTCCAGAGATGGAAGACGCTGACGATGCCTTGCCATACTAGCAGTCAGCAGATATGCGTCACTGCAGGTTGCCCAGGACCAAACCAGAGAGGGTCGGACCTGCAATACCACCATTTGTCCACCATCCAGAACTGAAATATCATTGCTGTTATGAACACATAAACAACTGTTGGACATAGAAACCGGGACTCAAAAGAACTGTTGGCCTAGAAAGAAACTCACTATAGACTGATTCATTTGCCTCTCAGCAAAACTATTATTGCTTGTGTCATTTCCGGTTCCTATAAGTGTATTCCTAGTATCACACGAGCTCACTCATCTAGGGGAAAAGATGAACAACATAGACTGAAGAACAAGAACAGCATTGATCAGACTGTCAGACTCAGAGGGAAGGTAGGGGAGGGTGGGGGCAAGGGAGATAGATCAACCAAAGGACTTGTGTGCTTGCATATGAGCCTCACCAGTGATCACGGACAACAGGGGGAGGGGGGCTTGCATGTGGGGGGGATTGGGAAGGGAACGGGGGGAGGGGGTTGATGACAAATATGTGATACCTTAATCAATAAAGTAATTTTAAAAAAATAAAATAAAAAGTATGAAACAACCTGGCTGGTTGGCTCAGTGGCTGAGCATCGACCTATGAACCAGGAGGTCACCGTTCAATTCCCAGTCAAGGGCACATGCTCGGGTTGTGGGCTCGGTCCCCAGTTTTCTGGCTTGAGATGCCAGAAAACCAAATGCGGGCGCTACCGCAGCTGCCGGGGGCTCCTGCCTCCAACACCCCCTTGCTGAGAGCCAGCTCTGCGCAGGCGCAGTCAGAGAGGTGGACAGGAGGCAGAGAGAGGACACGTGGCCGGGACTCCGGCTAAGGGGGCAGTCAGCGGTGCTGACAGACGAATGGCAAACAGCCTCAGACAAACAGAACACCTGCCCACTGGGGTGGGTGGAGAGCAAACCGGGTGCCGGGTCAGGGACTCGGGTGCACCTCCAGATGGTCAGGAAGCGGCTTCGTATACTTTCCAGGAAATGCTTTATACTCCGACCCTACGGACAAGGAAGCGCCCGGGACTGCAGGGCGGACAGAGGAGAGACGTCCTTTAGAACTGTTGACCCTGAAGTGGTCCTGACCCAGAAACGTTCGGAAACCTCCACCGAAGTGTCTGTGCATTTCTCTCCATTTTCTCACCCAACGGGAAGGGGTGTGTGTGTGGGGGGGGTCCTGTCCCTTTCTCTTTCATTCAAACCAGTAGCAGCCTCAGGGCAGAGGGCAGCGCGCCCTGGAAGATGCTCTGGCGGCGCGGGCCGGGCTCCGGGCTGCAGCCAGGCGAGGCGCCGACAGGGGGCGCTGCCGTCTCCCCGGGGCCGCCTGCGCCCCAGGTCCCGCGGCCCGGTTGGGGCGGCGCTGCCCGCTGGCCATCCCGTGCGCCCCTCGCCGCGTCCGTCCCTTTTGCCCGCATTCCCTTTACTCTCCGCAGCGCCGCTCCACCCTCGCCCCGGCCGCTCACAGAGGCCGAACTCGGGGTCTGCGGAGGGCGGGCCTCCCTCCCGCGCCCCAAAGCCTCCACAGACCCGCCCGCCGCGCTCCCGCGGGGAAGCTCTTCCGCTAAAACAAGTCGCACGAGCCTCGCCCAGGATGGAGACGCCCCCCGCAGGGGTTCAGAAGGAGGGACCGGGGTTGGGGCGCAGTGAGGACGCCACACACACATTGGGGCGCAGTGAGGACTCCTACAAAACACACACACACACACACACACACACACACACACACACACACACGAGGCCGCCTACAAACACACGTGAGGACGCGCGCACACAGCTTCTCCCGGGGCGGATGCTCTCGCCCCGCCCCCACTCGCACCCCGCACCCCCACCGCGGCCCCCAAGCGCCTGCGGGATCTCCCGCTGCGCCCCCTCCCCGCCCCAGTACCCGCGCGCACCCCGCCTTCCCCGCGCCCCCGTGCGCACCTGGCAGCATCAACGCCAGGGATCCCTCCGAAGGGAAGGGCGGGAGGATCGAGTGGAATCGAATTGAACCTCCGCCCGTGGGCAGCGTTTCCCGCCCCGCCCCGCCCGGCCCGGCTGCGGGTGGAGGAAGCGCTCACCTCGGTTCCGCAGCGCGGCCTGGGGGCTGGGGACGCCCCTCTGGAGCCCGTCCGAGCCTCGGAGCGGCCGCCGCCTTCGGCTGGAGACTTTTCCGGACTCTGAAAGGGGGCGGGGTAATCGCTGGAGACAAGAAGCAGGAGCTTTGGGGTGGTGGACGCCCCCCACGCTGTGCACAGGCTGTGTCTGGACTGCTCTCCTGGAGCCTGTGTGGTGGTGTTGGCCCCCGCCTCCCCGATAAATCCAATGCAATAGGAGAGAATAAAGGAACAGGAGCCCTGGCCGGTTGGCTCAGTGGATAGAGCGTCAGCCTGGGACTGAAGGGCCCCGGGTTTGATTTCGGTCAAGGGCATGTACCTCGGTTACGGGCACATCCCCAGTGGGGGGGGGGGGGGGGGGGGGGTGTGCAGGAGGCAGCTGATTGATGTTTATCTCTCATTGATGTTTCTAGCTCTCTATCCCTCTCCCTTCCTCTCTGTAAAAAATCAATAAAAATATATTAAAAAAAAAAAAAAAAGAATGGCAGGCTTGAACAGGAAGAGAGATTGGTCTTGGCGAGGGAATCCCCCATTCTTGTGTAGCTCCAGAATAAAACCTTTCTTTTTTTAAAAATTTAATAAATCTTTATTGTTCAGATTATTACAATTGTTCCTCTTTTTTCTCCCATAGCTCCCCTCCACCTGGTTCCCACCCCACTCTCTGCCCTTACCCCCCCCCCCCGTACTGTCTCATCCATACGTGTACGATTTTTGTCCAGTCTCCTCCAGTACCCCCCACACCCCTTTCCCCCTGAGAATTGTCAGTCCACTCCCTTTCTATGCCCCTGATTCTATTATATTCACCAGTTTATTCTGTTCATCAGATTTTCAATTCACTTGATTTTTAGATTCACTTGTTGATAGATATGTAATTGTTGTTCATAATTTTTATCTTTACCTTTTTCTTCCTCCTCTTCTTAAAGAATACCTTTCAGCATTTCATATAATACTGGTTTGGTGGTGATGAACTCCTTTAGCTTTTTCTTATCTGTGAAGCTCTTTATCTGACCTTCAATTCTGAATGATAGCTTTTCTGGGTAGAGTAATCTTGGTTGTAGGTTCTTGCTATTCATCACTTTGAATATTTCTTGCCACTCCCATCTGGCCTGCATAGTTTCTGTTGCGAAATCAGCTGACAGTCGTATGGGTGCTCCCTTGTAGGTAATTGTTTTTCTCTTGCTGCTTTTCATATTCTCTCTTTGTCTTTTGCTCTTGGCATTTTAATTATGATGTGTCTTGGTGTGGTCCTCTTTGGATTCCTTTTGTTTGGGGTTCTGTGTGCTTCCTGGACTTGTAAGTCTATTTCTTTCACCAGGTGGGGGAAGTTTTCAGTCATTATTTCTTCAAATAGGTTTTCAGTATCTTGCTCTCTCTCTTCTTCTGGCACCCCCATAATTCTGATGTTGGTACGCTTGAAGTAGTCCCAGAGGCTCCTTACACTGTCTTCATATTTTTGGATTCTTTTTTCTTTTTGCTTTTCCGGTTGAGTGTTTTTTGCTTCTGTGTATTTCAAATCTTTGACTTGCGATCCTCTAGTCTGCTGTTAGATCTCTGTATAATATTTTTTATTTCAGTCAGTGTATGCTTAATTTCTAGTTGGTCCTTTTTCATATCCTCGAGGGTCTCGCTAAATTTATCGGCATTTTCTAGAAAATACTTGAAAAACCTTATAACCGTGGTTTTGAACTCTATCCAGTCATTTGCTTTCCTTCATTTCTTTCATTTGTGACCTGTTTCTTTGTCTCCGCATTTTGGCTGCTTCCCTGAGTTGGTAGGGTAGCTTTGTGTACTAGGTGTCCTATAGGGCCCAGTGGCTCAGCCTCCCCAGTTACCTGAAGTGGACACTCTTGGTGCACCCCTTTGTGGGCTGTGTGCACAGTCTTGTTGTAGTTAAGCCTTGATTGTTGTTGGTATCCCTGTGAGTAATTGACCTCCAGGCCAATTGGCTGTGAGGATCAGCTGTGTCTACGCTGGGAGAACTTCTGTGCTGGAGACACCCGTATGTTTGCAAAAGACTTGCAAAACCCTGTGTGCTCAGCTTGGATGGGGTGGAGTCTCAGGGCAGAGCAGACAGCATTGGCTTCCCGTCAGCCCTGCCCTAATAGGACCCTGTCTCAGTGTCCCGTGGTAATCGCTGCAAGCACCTCTGAGAGAAAGCTGCCCTCGAGTTCCGCCCAATGCCAGACAGTCCAGTTTCTCCCCAAATGAGTCTGGGTCCCCAGAGTCTCGCCCGGAACTGGAGTTCAGCACAGTCGGGAGCTTTTGTCTTCCTCTCGCTTGAGAAAGCCAGCCACGCACTCAGTTGCCAGTCTTCTCCACCTGCATTTCTCAGTACCTCTGCCTCCTGCAGCTCCTCTGAGTCTCAGTGTGCTTTTCTCTTTCCTTCTAGTTGTAGAATTTCCATTCAGCCAGCCTTCCTGTGGTTCTGCATGATGTCCGTTTTGTCTTTTAGTTGTAGTTTTGAAATTGTTGTGCGAGGCAGCAGTTTAGGTGTTTACCTATGCCGCCATCTTGGTTTCTCCTCCAGAATGAAACCTCTTTCCTTTTGCACCAGCACGTGCCTCAGGAGTCCGGCTTTGGTTACATTCCTTGGTCCATTAATAACTATTCTCCTGCTTTTATTATTTGCTCCATGCCTTTTTAATCTTCTTGTTAAGTTTCTATCTTCCAGGTTACAACAGTTTCATGTAAAGACGATGACATTCCAAATATTTCAGCCCATACCTCAACATCCGGGGGATATAGAGCTCAGGCCCTTAGATCAGGCAGGAAGAGCTTTTTTATTCCAGTTTAGGCAGGGTCTACACCTAATCTCAGCCTGAAGCAACTACAGACCACAACCCTTCATCTTCCCATGTGATTATGGGATGGAAATCTCTCCCGGAGGGTTTATGAGGCACGAAAGCTAAAATGGGGAACAAAAGCCTCAAGTTCTATCCCTCCCCCTTTTCCATCTTTTTTTTTTTGAGAGAGAGATTTTTTTAAAATATATTTTATTGATTTTTTATAGAGAGGAAGAGAGAGGGATAGAGAGTTAGAAACATCGCTGAGAGAGAAACATCGATCAGCTGCCTCTTGCACACCCCCTACTGGGGATGTGCCCGCAACCAAGGTACATGCCCTTGACCGGAATTGAACCTGGGACCCTTGAGTCCGCAGGCCGACGCTCTATCCACTGAGCCAAACCGGTTTCGGCCCCCTTTTCCATCTTGATTGGAAAATCACCGATGTACCCTCACTGAGCACCTGTTTCCCCACTTCCCCCTCCCGCTGTTCTGTAACTGAGAGGACAAAAAAACTGCTACCTGGAGAGGAAGCACAAGAACAGGCCACAGCGGCAGTGACCCTGAGGACCACCCTGTCCCCACACTTCCCACATTTAATAACAATCCCCCATGTGGACGGCATCGGCACAGCTCATTCTCCAAGCTCGCGTGTCCTCACTTCTTTTTTAATATATTTTTATTGATTTCACAGAGGGAGAGAGAGAGAAACATCAATGATGAGAGAATCATTGATCAGCTGCCTCCTGCACGCCCCACACTGGGAATCAAGCCCGCAACCCAGGCATGTGCCCTTGACCAGAATCAAGGCCTTTCATTCCGCAGGCTCTATCCACTGAGTTAAACCAGTGGGTTGCTCTCACTTCTTTCTTTTTTTTTTTTTTTTTTTGAGTGTTACATTTTTTATTCACTGATAAACTAAAAATCCATTTCTAAATGTTTCTCTTGGTATACTTCCTATGTTTTATTAGTAAGCAAAGGCCTATATAAGGTGCCTTCACCTAGTCCTCAGATTCAGACCCATCTTCATCTTGACTAATCTGGAAGTAACGAAGTTCATACGTCTCCTTGTCAGATGAAACCACACAAAGCCAATCACGAAGACTATTCTTCTTGAGGTATTTCTTGGTAAGGTATTTCAAATATCTTTTAGAGAATTGTTTCTCAGAAACAACTGTGATTTTATTCTTGACACGTTCAATGTGAACAACATTCCCAAGATTTCCAGTTTTCCCATTGACTTTAACCTTCTCCCGTAGAAACTGTTCAAAATTTGCAGAGTCAAAAATGCCATTTTCTACTGGATGAGGAAGGTCCAAACCAAACTTCCAGGTTATCCCCTTAGGCTTCTGGACTGTCGGCGCCATCTTACAGGCAGTCGGTGTGATCAGACTGCTCTCACTTCTTTTTTTTTTTTTGACATTTTTTTTTATTGAGGTATTATATGTGTACATATCTTACCATTGCCCCCCCCAAAACCCCACACTGCTCTCACTTCTTAAGTGCACACTATCGCTTTAATAAATTTACTGAGCTCTGCTAAAAATAAAAAAAAAAAGTGCTACCCGGCCCCCATGGCCTGCCTCCAGGCCCCCACCCAGAGGTCAGGCTGCAGCCTGCTGCCAGGTATAAATGTGATCCATGAAGATGCGGCAGTGGGTCCCCAGGGCAGCAGAAGAGAGAGCCTTTTCACAGGAGTCACCCCATTGCTTCTGTCACCCCAGGGCCTGTGATACCCAAAACATTTCTGGAACTAATGTTCACTACTGTGCATGAACCCCTCAAAGAAATGGCCTTGCCAAGTCTCCCCAGACCATCCCCTCAAAATAAAGTCCAAACTCCTTAGCCCCACACGGAGCCCTTCCCTACATTCTGGCTCCCCTGGCACAACCTCCCAGCCCCCTGTCCTGTGTTCCGGATCTGGCCCTGCACCACCCCAGGGAGAATTCATGCACAGCTCTCTCCCCCGCCCTCAGCTGCTGGATTCTGCTTTGCCAGTTAGGGGCTCTGCTGGACTGGGGCCCTGAGGGACCACATGGATTCACTCCCAGGCCTTCCAGTTAGCAAACCGGTGAATGAACAGGAAGTACTTTTCCTTATTTGTCCTCGACTTGCCACTGTCAGAGACGCAAAGGATGCACTTTAGTGCCTTTATTACAGCATTTAGTACCTCAAACATCTCCTTCATGACATGGGGTTCCAGATCAGCGGTTCCCAGCGTGGGGCACAAGCCCCCTGGGAGGCAATTTGCTTTTTAAGGGGGGCAACTCAAGAATGAGTTATTAACAGTGAATTATTTTGTGTGTTTCTTATGGTTCTAGGAGCCTCATATACAGAACATAAATATACATTGTGACACATTTATGCATTTCAGTTCTCTATTACAGCAGTCGCCAACAGGTGGTCCGTGAAGTCCAAAAGGTTGGCGACTGCTACTCTATTATGTTTTGAAACTTTACTTGCTATTTTTTCATATCACTTCATATTATTATTTTTAAGTATATATTTATTGATTTCAGAGAGGCAGGGAGAGGGAGAGATAGAAATATCAATGATGAGAGAGAATCATTGATTGGCTGCTTCCTTCACGCCCCCCACTGGGGATCAAGCCCACAACCAGGCATGTGCCCTTGACTGGAATCCAACCTGGGACCCTTCAGTCCGCAGGCTGACGCTCTATCCACTGAGCCACACCGGCCAGGGGCATATTATTATTTTTAACAATTTCTTAGTGATTTCTTCCTCAGTATGTCACCTGTCCTTTCGTTCTTTTATTTTTCTCTTTCATGGATGCCATGTTCTATGGAAGCCTGTTTAGACCAAGTTAAGGGCCCTTCAGGCTTCCTCCACGTGCATAGGAGTCACTTTTTGAATAATAAGAATTCTTTGTCACAGGAGGCATCAGGACTTGAGAGATGCTTAGGTGGGGCGTGGCCAAAAGGAGGTTGGGAACCCCCTGCTCTAGATCCTTCTCAGGCTCAAGTCATTCCAAGTCTGTAACCCTTCCCCTGGGGGAGGAGTCCTCCAAGCCCTCATTGTGTACCTTCCTCCGTTCAGCCCCACAACCAGTATTAAGGCTGGTTCTGGCCTGACTGCCCAGGGCCCAGGCCGCGGCGGGAACGCGGTGCAGCCCCGGTGGACCTTAAACAAAAGTCACCCCACACTCAGCCCTAAGGTGCAGGCCCATGAGGTCCAGGGGTTGCCCACATCCCGGCGGCTGCTTCCCCAGCTGCCGCTCCACGTCCCCCGCGGGGTCGGCGGCCATGGGCACAGCCCAGGGACCGGGGTCCCATCACCCACGGGCCAAGCAGAGCCTTCACTCCTGCGACGCGGCCTGGACGGAGCCCGGAATTTTGGAGGCCGTTGGCAATCCCGGCTCTCCAGCCGCCCGGCTCACAGCCTCCCCGCGACGAGCGCAGTTTCCTCCCGCACGCGGCGCCCCGAGCGTGGGCGCAGCACGGGACAGGCCGGCGAAGTGTCCTGGGGGCGCCGGTGCTGGCCTGGCCCGGAGCCGGGGCGGGCGGGACCAGGAGGTGGGCAAGGGCGGGGCCGCGGACCGGGGCGGGGCCTATCCGGGAGGCGGGGCCTATCCGGGAGGCGTGGTCTGTCCCGGAGGCGGGGCCAATCCTGGAGGCGGGGCGGGACCTGAACCGGCGTCGGTGCTCTTGGGAGCGACCTCAAGGCGTGAAGTGACAGCCGCCGCGCGATCAAGGGCCGCGACTATGGGTGAAGACACCCTGTCCAGGGACCCTTAGACCCGAGGGGATGGGAGGCCTCTCGCGCGCTGCCACCCGCCCACCCTCTCACAGGGAGCGCGGAGGGCGGGAGGGGAGGGTTCGCCGGCCTCCCTCGCGGCGCTTCTCCGAGCCGGGCCGGCAGCGGTGGTTGGAGGGAGGACCCGGGCGTCCCAGTGAGAGAAGTTAAGCTCCCGGGAGTTTAGGGGCGTGCAGGACCCCAACCCCGTGGGAAGGGCCGCAGGGTAAAGGGGCCGCTCCGGGCGGTGGAGCCGGCCGCGTCGGGCGGGCTGAGAGCGGGGTCCTGCGCTGAACCCTGGCTCCAGCTCTCCCTGCCTGTGACCTTGGGCTTGTACTGCAGCTCCCAGGCCTCAGTTTCCCGGTCTGCGGAGGCAGCGATCTTAATATGAAGAACCAGCCTTAATATTTGTGTGGCTGAACGGAGGAATGTATAACTTACTGTGAAGATGTGGGAGACGGGCCACTTCATCTTACCTGAGCTCAGTAACGACTCAGAAAATGTTGCCCATTATTATTATTATTATTATTATTATTATTATTACTGTTTACTCCAGTTTCCAGAAAAGGACACCGAGGCTGGGTGTTCATAACTTTGCCCAAGGTTGCACAGGCAGCAAGTGGCAGAGCCCAGAGCTAGCCAACCCCCAGACTATTCTAGAAAGTTCTGTGGTGAAGCCCTTCCAAGGGTTTCCTCACTCAGTGACCCAGTTTATCTTCCCTGCCTCTGGGGATCCCCACGCCCCTCCGGGTGCCCACCTCGGGGTCTCTCCCTGTAACTGCAGGGGGGCGGGGGGGGGGGCAGCACAGGAAACCTGGGTATCACATGGGGGTGAGGGGCCGGGCCCAGACCAAGGGGCAGAAGTGGGGCTCCCGGACTGAGCTGATGGCTCCTTCAGGTCTGTTCTCCGAGCTGAAGATGGCTGTGCCCTGGGGCCACATCGCCGCCAAAGCCTGGGGCTCCCAGAAGGGCTCCCCGGTTCTCTGCCTGCACGGCTGGCTGGACAATGCCAACTCCTTCGACAGACTCATCCCTCTCCTCCCAAGAGGTGGGCTGGGCGGGAGGAAGGCCAGGGCGGGGGCAGCGCTGCGGGGGGTGAGCAGGCAGAGGCCCAGTCAGACTCCTCTCCCCCTCTTCCCTCCCTCTCAGACTTTTACTACGTGGCCATGGACTTCGGGGGCCACGGGCTCTCATCCCATTACAGCCCAGGGCTTCCCTATCACTATCAAAACTTCGTGGGTGAGATCCGCAGAGTCTCGGCAGGTGAGTAAGGGGCAGAGTGTGTGTTGGGGAGCGGGGCACCCCTCTCACTGTGGCAGTGAGTGTGGTAGAAGGAAGCAAGGCTGGCCTGGGGTGACCTGCGTCAGGCCCCAGCTCTGCCGGGATCCATGGGTGACAGGGAAGCGGTCGGCCAGCAGGAGGGCGCACTTCCCCCCGCGGGGTCCCTCCCTGCAGTGCAGCCGGCCCTCAGCCTGGGCTCCTGAGGGGGCGCCCCAGGTGCTGGGACAGAGGTGGGGAAGGCTGGGCCCCCAGACCCGGCTCTGTGCTTTCAGCCTTGAAATGGGATCGCTTTTCCATCATGGGCCACAGTTTTGGTGAGTACACTCGCCTGGACCTGCTGGGCTCCTGCGAGGGAGGGGGAGGAGTTGGTACTCAGGGCCCTTTGCCCTGCACTTCTGGGAACTTCAAGGGAAATGAAGGGGTTCATTCGACATTGACCTTTGGACACTGTGGCCTTTGCGCTCAGGTAACTCCCTTGAGGCACATATGGCCCCGTAGGTAGTTGTCTCCCAATTTTAAAATATGTTCTTATTGATGTCAGAGAGGGAGAGGGAGAGATAGAAACGTCAATGACAGAGAATCATTGATCGGCAGCCTCCTCCACGCCCCCCACTGGGGATCGAACCCAGGCATGTGCCCAGACTGGGAATCGAACCGTGACCTCCTGGTTCATAGGTCAACACCCAACCACTGAGCCCTGCCGGCTGGGCAGGTGTCTCCCAATTGGATGAGGGAATATGGCCCCTGAGTGGTCAGGTCTGATGAAGGGGCCACGTGGTCCCAGGGAGGGAGCCCCAGGTTTGACAGCAAACACGGAGCCGCCTCACTGGAGGGAGGAGCTGGAGGAAGGTCTGCGGGTGTGATTGCTGGGCAGCACAGCCCACTGCTGTTCTGTCTCCTAGGTGGCACTGTGGGCGGAATGGTGAGTAGAAGGCTTTGCCGTGATCACCTACGACACCTTGGGTGCTCCTCCAAGTGGGGTGGGAGAGCAGGAGGCGGAAGAATTACCTGGCACCGGAAGGGCCCCTTGGGGTCACCAGTTTTGGATCAGCGTTTTGTTATATCAGCTGGCTTTGTAGATCCCAGCAGTAATCACTGGGGCAAACAGGAATCCAGGACACAGCCACCCCCGGGGGTCAGAGCTGGGTGCTGGGTGAAGGGCACGGACGGGGTGAGCAGGGGAGAAGGTGCCCTGAGGGATAGGACTTGGTCTGGCCTCTCGGTCAGCAGCCTTGCCCCAGCCTGAGAGATGTTTCTGGAAACACCAGGGAAAGGATGAGTCCCTCTCTCTTCTCTTCTTCATTCCTCCCTTTTTGTGTCGCATCGTAGTTTGCCTGTATGTTCCCCGAGATGGTGGATAAACTTATCTTGCTGGACTCATCCCCTTTTGCACTGGACTCTAATGTAAGAATGGGGCTGGCACGGGGGGACCCAGGTCCCAGGTAGGGCCCTGGGCACTGTCTCCTTAGGTGGGTAGCAGGGAGGTGGGGGGGAGTGACAGGGTAGACAAGAGGAGTCCGCCTCTCTCTCTCTCTCTCTCTCTCACACACACACACACACACACTCACACACACACACACACACACAGAACGGAGCTATGCGGCTACATTGCTTGGGGTGGGAGGGGAAGGAACACGGTGGCCTTTGTTGTTAGTTTGGAAGCCCTGTGTGGCCGGGGATCTGGACAGTGCCCGCTCAGCACACCACGGGGTGGGACAGAGCAGGAGCGGTGGGTGCGGAAGCTCTGGACACACCGGCTGGCCAGCCCGCCGCGCTCACACTCAGCCAAATGCCCGTGTGCCCTGCACACAGGACGCAGCAGCCCTGGGTGTGGACTGAGGGGAAAGTGCTGACCCCTCCCCCACCGCCACCAGGACAGCAGCCAGTGCTGTCCCTCACCTGAGCCCTGGCCCTGCCCTATGCCTGCTGTGTGACCCTGGGCAGTCCCTTCCCCTCTCTGGGCCTCAGTTTCCTCACCTGTTCACAATGAGGAGGTTGGGCCCTGGCCAGTGTGACCCGGTGGCTGGAGCATCAGTCCGTACACAGAGGTGGAGGGCATCATGGTCAGGGGACTCGGAGCCCTGGGGGCGCCCTCAGCTCTGACACTGCTCTGCTCCGAGGGCTCGGCTCTTCGGCTGTGGCACAACTCCTTCGTCAGCTTCAGTGTTCTTGTCCGTTAAGTGACCCTGAACCCCCTAAGGGCAGGAACCATGGTGTCTTTGCTGTCGCCACACGCCAATCCCGGCACAGCACGTGCTCAGTGAAGGTTCGCGGCCTAACCCGGGGGTATCCTGAGGGTCCCACCATTTGGTGACAGCAGGCGTTAACCAGGTGAAATCTGGTTGAAGCATCATTCCCGCCACCAGGTGGTTCCTGACTTCCGGCCCTTTGCCAGAGATGTTCCCTCCATTGTCCCAGCTGCCCCTCCAGCTGTCATCCGAGCTGAGCCCCCCGCAGTCCCCACCACAGGCCGCTGGGCCAGTGTGGCCAGGCAGGCAGCCTGCTCTGGGTCAAGGGCTCACTGGCAGGCCCGATCCTGCGCAAACCCGCACTGGGTCAGAAGGCATCCCCAGGGGCTGCTGAGGGCAGAGCCTGGGCTGGGGGAGGGGGGCCCTTCGTCTGCATGGGGGCGCTGCCTGAGAACCACGGATGTTTAGGAACTGGAGAACCTGCTGACCTACAAGCGGAAGGGGCTGGAACACACGCTGCTGCTGGAGCAGGCCGCCAAGGGGCCCTCACGCGTGCTCAGCCCGGAGGAGATGCTGCAGAGGTGGGTGCCGTGGGGGCCATGGGGGAGACGGGCTGGGGGAGACGGTGGGAGGACATGGAGGGAGCCAATCACGCGGCCAGAGGAAGGAACTTCGGTGGCAAGTCCACACCAAGCCTGCGTCTCTCTGTGCCCACCGGGGCCTCAGGCTCCTGGCACCATTGCCACTGCATCTGCCTCTCATCCTCCCTGTGCAGCGACGCCCCGCTCTCCCCCTGCGCCCTCCCCAGACCTGCCGGGCACCTGGCTCACTGGCCTCCTCCTCTGGGCCTCAGCCAGATGGCACTGCCTCTGGCAGCCTGTCCTGACCCCTGCGCCTGCACGGCTGGCACATCTGTGCCTCCAGCACCTGTCCGTGCCTGGGCGGCAGGGCTCCGTGAATATTTGGTGTCTGAGGAATGGGAACACCCCACCCCCACGGATGTGAACTTGCCCTCCACCCGCCTGCGGCCTTGCGGGGTGGCCTCCCTTTCCCTGCCCTCTCTCCTTCCCATCAGCCCCTCCTGACCCGAGGCATCCAGCACCCTCTGTCCCCCCAGGTTCCTGAAAAACAGACATGTGGGCGAGGAGTGCGGGAAGCTGCTGCTGCAGCGGGGAGCCACCCAGGTGCCCACAGGTAAGGCGCTCCCCGCCCAGGGCGCTCATGGGCACTGCTCTTGGCGAGGAGCCATATAACTAAGCCTGTCTTGGGCCAGGCGTGACCCTGTGTGCTTTGCGAGTAGGATCTCAGTTAATCCTCCACTGCCCTCTGCTCAGCCTGTTTGGAGCAGGAGAAACTGAGGCAGGGGAAGGCCCAGGGACTTGTGCCGTGAGACAGTGCTGCACGCCCCGAGGCCGCTCCTTGGGGGCGGGGGCAGGCGTCTCGGGACCAAACGCTGTGGTTGCCTGTGCCAGCTGTGACTCCGGCTTATCAAGTACCCGAGGGGTCAAGAATCCAAAGCTGTGGGCGCTGGGCAAGTTGGGGAGTTCATCAGCTGCTGGCAGAGAGCAGATGGGGGCGGTGGGGCTGTGAACTGGCCCAGCCCGCTGTTCTCATGGGAGGAACGCGGGCCTAGTCTGGCCAGCATTTTCAGTTGCTCAAGAGAAGCCAGAGGCCTGTTCCCTCCTATTGATTTCCAGAAATGGCAGAAACCAGGTCAAACGGACTGGCCAGGACCCGGCACTGTTTCCCTCGCTGCCAGTCTGGCCTGTCGTGGGGGGTGACCAGTTGCCATTTGAGCCTCTGCCTGGCCCTCCCTCAGATCCTCATGGAAAGGGGAGCCGAGGGCAGAGGGCCTGGGCCGGGCTCCCCAATGTGCCCACAGATGCAAGGCCCGGGGGGCCCTGGAGCAGAAGTGGGCTAATCGGGACGCAGGGAGCCGATTAGGCCAGGCCAGGGTCACGTGCAGTGATGAGCACAGACGCTGACCAGGGTGACTTGGGGGTGGGGTGGGGAGGAGAGGAGGAGGGGGAGTGGCAGTTGCTGGATTGGGGTGTTGGGACCAGCCCCTCTGCAGTGGCCGTGGCCCTTTGGGCCCTGGGTTAACCTAAAAGAAGACCAAGTGGGTTCCCAGATGCCACGGGCACGGGGTGGTGACATTGAGGGAGCTACCCCCCCAGTCCAGAGACCCTGAGAGCCCCCATCCGTCCTGGAGCAGGGCAGGAGACTGGGTGTTCGCTGCCTAGGGCTGCCTTTACCAATTCCACAGACTGGGCAGCTTACCTCTCAGTTCTGGAGGCCAGAGACCCAAGGTCAAGTGCTGGCAGGGCTGTGACAGACTCTGTGGATGCCTCTCTCCTAGCTGTCTGGTGGCCCTTGGCTGTGCGCACTCCCCCTCAGTGAGGCCCGAGCTAGCGGGATGCAGAAGGAGGTGGCCGCGGGGAGGCGCAGGGGGTGGGGAGCTTGCAGTGTGACCTGCAGGCAGAGGGGCTGGGCTGGCCTCCTGGAGAAGGTGACTTCTGAGCAGAGCAGAGCGGTGCAGGTGAGGGCGTGCTCACAGGACATCCGGGAGGGAGGTGGCCCCTGAGGAGAGATGCCGCACAGGCCTGTGGGAGAACCAGGGGGCTGTGAGCAGAGGGGAGGGCGGGTCCCTGGCTACCCTTTTTTTGTTTTTTTTTTAATTTCTTTATTGATTAAGGTGTCACATATTTGTCCTCATCCCCCCATTCCCATCCCACACCCCTCCCCACGGATGCCCCAACCCCCTGTTGAACTTAACCATTGGATAGGCTCATATGCATGCACACAAGTCCTTTGGTTGATCTCTCCCCCCTCCCCCCACCCTCCCCTATCCTCCCTCTGAGGCCCGATAGTCCAATCGATGCCTCCTTGTTTCTGGTTCTGTTCTTGTTCATCAGTCTATGTTGTTCATCATTTCCCCTAGATGAGCGAGATCATGTGTCACTCGAGATATACTTATCAGAACTGAATGTGAGATGAGCAATAATAGTTATGCTGACAGGCAAATGAATCAGTCTGTAGTGAGTTTCTTTCTGGACCAACAGTTCTTTTGAGACCCAATTTCAATGTCCACCAGTTCCTTATGTGTACATGTCAGCACTGACCCCTCAGCTCTGGATGGTGGACAAATGGTGGTAACGGAGGTCCGACTCCCTCTGGTTTGGTCTCGGCCGGACCCAGGAGCACGGCTTCACCCGGACTCAGGGGCACGTGGCCTCACCCAGACCCAGGGGGCGCGTGGCCTCACCCAGGCCCGGGACCCAGCCTCACCCAGACCAAGGGGCACGTGGCCTCACCCGGGCCCAGGGACCCAGCCTCACCCGGGTCCAGGGGCACGTGGCCTCACCCGGACCCAGGGGCGCGTGGCCTCTCCCAGACCCAGGGGCGCGTGGCCTCACCCGGACCTGGGACCCAGCTTCACCTGGATCCAGGGACACATGGCCTCACCTGGACCCGGGGACGCGTGGCCTCTCCTAGACCCAGGGGCGCGAGGCCTCACCCGGACCTAGGTGCACGAGGCCTCACCCGGATCCAGGGACACATGGCCTCACCCAGACGCGGGGCGTGTGGCCTCTCCCAGACCCAGGGGCGCGTGGCCTTACCCAGGCCCGGGACCCAGCCTCACCCAGACCAAGGGGCGCATGGCCTCACCCGGGCCCAGGGACCCAGCCTCACCCGGGTCCAGGGGCACGTGGCCTCACCCGGACCCAGGGGCGCGTGGCCTCTCCCAGACCCAGGGGCGCGTGGCCTCACCCGGACCTGGGACCTAGCTTCACCTGGATCCAGGGACACATGGCCTCACCTGGACCCGGGGGCGCGTGGCCTCTCCCAGACCCAGGGGCGCGAGGCCTCACCCGGACCTAGGTGCACGAGGCCTCACCCGGATCCAGGGACACATGGCCTCACCCAGACGCGGGGCGCGTGGCCTCTCCCAGACCCAGGGGCGCGTGGCCTCACCCGGAGCTAGGTGCGCGAGGCCTCACCTGGACCCAGGGGCGCGAGGCCTCCCCGGATCCAGGGACACATGGCCTCACCCAGACGCAGGGCGCGTGGCCTCTCCCAGACCCAGGGGCGCGTGGCCTCACCCGGACCCGGGACCCAGCCTCACCCAGATCCCTGGCTACCCTTTTATTTGCATCCTGCCTCTGATGGCCTAGGCCCGTGGTCAGCAAACTGCGGCCCTTTGAGTGTGGCTCTTCCACAAAATACCAAGGCTTGGGCGAGTCTATTTTGAAGAAGTGGCGTTAGAAGAAGTTTAAGTTTAAAAAATGTGGCTCTCAAAAGAAATTTCAATTGTTGACGAATGAGTTTGCCGACCACTGGCCTAGGCCTGTGGGAACAGCTGGAGGTATTGGCGTGAACGGGAGAACCCAGCTCTGGTTCCCTAATGACTGCAGCGTCCGCCCTCAGGCTGCGTGGCCCTGGGGTTGCGGGCAGGATTGGTTTCGCTTGTGTAGTTTGAACCCCAAAATTTGGCCTGGAGGGGATTTTGAACAGGTTGTTCATATATAAAACTGAAAGGTTGTGGTAAAAATGGAATTTCCAGTTTCTGTTGAAAAATGTGAAGACCTGGCGCCATTCTGCGTTTCCCACGAGCAGCAGCTGCTGGCACAGCCCGCCGCCATGTGAGTGGCACTGTGGCCGGAGTCTGGGATGGTGGCCTCGGCAGGCCTGGCAGAGGAAGGGGAGGGAGCGGGTGGAAGGTTATCTGAGGTTTATTCTCTTACCTTTGAACTTGGGCCTCCTTAGTAGTCAGAAGCCTCTGCCTGGGCCTGCTGGCTGGGGGTGGGGGGGCGACACTCCTGGGCCCTGGTCCTCTCCGATCCCAGCAGCCACGCTGCCTCCTGCCCAGTCCAGGGCTGCAGCAGGGACCTCAGGACCCCGGGCCCCTTCACTTGCAGATGAGGAAACTGAGGCCAGAGAGGGCGGGCCCAGGGCCTTCCTTCCCATCTCAGATGCCCACACGAGGCTGTCGCCTGTCCTCGGACCAACTGGCTAGAACTGGCGTTCCCACACCATCAGGTTCAGTAATTTCCTCGAATGGCTCAGAGCTCAGGAAAACGTTTGCTCACCCTGGTTCACTGTGAAGGACACACGCAGGCCCAGTCACAGGGCAGCTGCGCAGGGCAGGGCTGGGGCTCGCAGGCCTGCCTCTCAGGTCAGGTGCTGTGCTCCAAGGGCCTGTATGGAGGTTTCATCCCACAGGCCTGGCTGATTAACTCCATCCCCAGCCCTCCCCACTCCCCGGAGCACGGCTTCATCTTTCAGGCGACCCCTCCCATCCTGTCTCTCAGGAAACTCCAAGGGCGGGGCTGTGTCGGGAACTGGGCCCAGAGACCACACATCAGGACAAAAGCTGCTCCTCGCACTTTTGTCAGAGTTAACAGTTTTGTTTTCCAAACCACCAAGGAAGTTCTACAACGTGGTGGGTATTGATGGACGGATGCACTGATGGGTGGATTGATTTTTTATTTTAAACATTAATTTTAGATCGAGGGGAAAGGAGACAAACATTGGTTTGTTGCTCCACTTATGCATTCATCGGTTGGTCCTTGTATGTGCCCCGCAAATGGCGAAACCAGACCACCTCTAACCAGCTGAGCTACCCTACCCGGCCCTCCCTGCAGCGATTTCTCCAGGGGACATTGCCAGGTGCGGCTAAGCCTGGCATCCGCCCTGCCTGGTGAGGCCGAGCTGTCCACCTGCGGGATTGCGGCCCAGAACCCAGGCTCGGCCTGGAACCGGGATCACTCGCCAACCTTTCGACCCCTCCAACCTTCCTTTTTGCTCGATTTCTCTTGGACGAGGGGCGGTGTGATTGTTCCCTGTGGGGTACTTCATGGTGTTTGAAGACCCGCAGGGTCACTTAACGTTCTCGGAGACTCTGAGGCCAGGAGGGAGTTGTTCCTACGTCCATCCTTCTGCGCTACCCCGAGGTGGCCGGGGAGGCACCGGGGTGGCCACATGGCTCGTGGCCCGGTGGTGGTGGACAAGCTCTGCCCCAGCTGAACCCCCAAGGGGAGTCGGGGATGGTCCCTGCCAGTCCAGGCTGAAGAAGTGAGACCTGGAGAGAGGGCAGGCTCCCAGGACAGCAGAGGCGAGGCCCCCCCCTGACCGGCACCGTCTGCTTCCCTCCCAGGCCTGGTGCTGAGGAGAGACCGGAGGATCGCCGTGGTGAGTGCCCTGCCTTTCCCTCCCCTCCCGCTCCGTCGGCCTCTCTGCGGGTGAGATACACATGGCACAGTATTACCACCGGCAGCCATTTGTACGGACACCACTCAGTGGCATAAAGTCAACTCATGATGCCAGGCAACCATCACACCCCAGCATTCCACATCTCCCCATATAAATCCTTCCCAGGAGCCACGCACTCCCCCCAGCACCGGGACCACGTTCTGTCAGTGGAGTCAGCGGGTGTGGCCGGTGTCTGGCTTATGTCACTGAGATCAGTCCTCCAGGGTCACCGTGTTGTATCCCGTGTCAGAATGCGCTCCTTTATGGCTGAGAATGCCCCCTGCATGGCCACTCCCCTCACCCGGGAGGCACACGGGCCTGCTGTGGAAGCACCAAGGTTAGCTCAGTCCGAGGAGCAGGAAATGGCTGGGAGGGTGCGGGCGGAGCAGGGCAGTGAGGGTGCGGGCTGTGGCCAGCGTGTTCATAGGAATCGTGTCTGCACCGCCACGAACACAGTGACTTAGTGGGTCCTGGCGGGAGCCTTCGTGCATTAACCCACCGAGTACACCCTGACCCCCTGTCGGGCCGCGCGCGGAGCTCGGACACAGGAGACCCGGTGCCCTCGGAGGGCTCAGACTGGAGCCCCACCCGACGGAAGTGTGATGGGAGCCTCCTAAGTCCGCCTCCCCGGCAGCCATGTTAAAAGAGTGCAGGAAACAGGTGAACTCACGTTGAACATTTTTAACTCGGTGTGTCCCAGGTGTCCCCTCAGCACGTAGTCCACGTGAAACATGAAGGCAGCCGACTCCTTTCCTATTGTCCTCCCAGTCCAGTGTGCGAGCCACACGGCAGCGCATCCCGTGTGGACCAGCTCCCCTCCCAGCACCACAGGCCCCGGCGGCGGGGGTGACTGGGCAGCACAGGCCTAGACATCGTCAGGGTCAGACGGTGGTCAGGGCTGAGTCGGAGGCCGGCAGGGACTGGGCATCAAGGTCCTCATTCTGCACTGGGTCTCAAGCCAACTTCTAGGCAACTGTCCGAGCAGGCAGGTGGGCTGCGCTCCAGAGCCCAGGGCCAGGCTGTCAGGGCAGCTCTGCGGGCAGCCTGTGGCCCGGAGAGGCAGAGGGAAGGGGCCACACTGAGACCTAACATCTAGGCCCAGAAGCAGGCAGACCTCTGCCTTGTCGCACGGCCACACCGGCTGGGAGTCTGGGAAACCGCCTGGACGGGCACCGGGAGCCCAGAAAGATTGAGGGGGAAGCGCCTGCGGCCTGTGCAGTGAGGCCTGTCGGGAAGGGCGTGTGGTTGGGCCCTGGGCTCCGTCCTGGGGAAGGTGGGTGAGGTGCCCACCAGGCTCCCCAGGGCCCTCAGGAGACAGGTCTCACACCCACAGCAGAGCCTGGTGCCTGGCCAGTGGGTCGGAGCGTGGTCCCAGGCACTGAAGGGTCACTGTTAGATTCCTGGTCAGGGCATATACCCAGGTTGCAGAATTGAACCCCGGTTGGGGTGCGTATGGGAGGCAACCCATTGGTGTTTCTCTCACACACTGATGTTTCTCTCTCAAATAAATAAAACATATTTTTAAAAATATACCTTTTTATTGATTTCAGAGAGGAAGGCAGAGGGAGAGATAGAAACATCAATGAGGAGAGAGCATCATTGATCAGCTGCCTCTTGCACACCTCATACTGGGGATCAAGCCAGCAACCCGGGCTTGTTCCCTTGACCAGAATCAAACCCGGGACCTTCAGTCCCTAGGCCAACACTCTGTCCACTGAGCCAAACTGGCTAGAGCAATTAAAAAAATATGTATTTTTTAATGACCGCCGGTGTGGCTCAATGGTTGAGCCCGGCCAGGAATCCAACGAGAAGGTCAGAGTTTGATTCCCTGTCAGGGCACATGCCTGAGGGAGGCAGCTGAGCAATGATCCTCTTTCATCATTGATGTTTCTCTCCCTTCCTCTCTGAAATCAATAAAAATATATGTTAAAGCAGAAAGCATATCCTCGGGTGAGGAGTAGAAATGACTCACGGTGGTTCCCGTCTCTGCAGCCAGAGCACACCTTCGATTTCATCAGCAAGGAGCTGTGTGTGCAGGCCATCAAGAAGCTGCAGGCCCACGTCCTGCTCGTCAAGTAAGTCTGAACCCAGCAGCCGCGCTGTGAGCACGGGAACCTGCAGGTCTCCCAGGAGTGAGGTCCCAGCCCCCCGACGGCCACAGGCTGGGGAGCCCTCGGCAGCTGGTGCCTGGCAGGAAGGCCTTCCAACAGGAGACTGTGGAGGGCACCCCAACCCTGTAGCCACCTGGGCCCCTCCCTTTCCCAGGCCTCTGCTGCCGCTCCTGCCTGCCTTTCTCCCCAACGCCCGCACCTCAGGGTCTCACAGCAGCGAACGTCCTTTAGTGTGGCCTAGATGCCACCCCCCACACACTGCAGTCCTGCACCGGCCACGCCCAAGGCAGGGTCTGTGACCCAGGGACACCTGTCTCTGGTGCCGAGCACAGGGTCTAGAAAGCACGCATCAGACACGCACTGCCACACCCTGCACACCCGCCAGGTGGCTCCTCTCACCTGAGCCAGTGTGGTCAGCTGGATGGCCAGAGCCCCAGCCCTCAGAGCGATGGGGCTGTCCAGTGGTGGGGTCACGGTGGCACAGTCTGGCGTCTCTCCAGCAGTTACCACAGGGCCCTCTGGCTGGGCAGTCCCACTCCAGGTGCAGGCCCCAGTGAGGCGCACACTGGTGCATGATGGTGCAGACTCATCACCACAAGGACCGCGGGCTGTTTCCGCCCTAAAAAGGAAGGAGGCACTGACAGGTGCCAGAGCACAGAGGGACCCTCAAAGCACTGGGACTGCCTCCCCTGCAAGCCCAGGGAGGGAACGGGCAGACCGTCACTAGCCCTGCAGTTGTGTGTGGGAGAGGACACAGGTGGGGTTTTTGAGGTGATGAAAATGCTCTAAAATTGACGACTGGTGGATGCACATCTGAAGATATTTAAAACCATGGGATTATGCACTTAAATTGGGTGAAATTAACTCAGTAAAGCTTTTTTTTTTCTTTTTTAAAGAAAGCCCGGCCAGCGTTGTTCAGTGGTTGAGCATCAACCCATGTTCCAATGTTTGCCAGTTTGATTCCCCGTCAGGGCACATGCCCAGGGATGGATCCCCAGTAGGGAGCATGCAGGAGGCAGCCAATTGATATTGCTCTCTCTCTCTCTAAAAAAAAAAAAAAAATACAACTTAAGTAAAAAAAGAATGAAAAAGTACGGACTCAAGCCCTTCACTGGCTCTACATTCACTGGCTGTGACCACAGGCAAACTGGGACTCAAGTGCGGCTGGGTACTGAGTGCCTGACTCTTGACTTAAACTTGAACTCAATGGGACCCAGCTGTGGACAAGGGGGAGGGTAGCCCAGGCCAGGGTGCAGGGCACTGCTGGAAGCGGACCTGAGATGAACCCTGGTTTCTTGCTTTCCAGAGCAACTGAAGGATTTTTTCACGTGAGGAGAGAGTATGAAGCTGACAACGGGCCCCTGCTTTTCATGACTGACACGCTGAAATCCGCCCTAGGAGAGGTAGGTGTGGGGTCAGGGTGGCTGGGGTAGGAGGAGGCATCATGCCCTCTGCGCTCCGCCATGCTACCTCTTCTTGTGATATCAGAGAGGAAAGGAGAGGGATGGAAGCTTCAATGATGAGAATCATTGACCGGCTGCTTCCTGCACACCCCCTACTGGGGATTGAGCCTGCAACCCTGCGGTGTGCCCTTGACCGGAATTGAACCTGGGACCATCAGTTCACAGGCCGATGCTCTAACCACTGAGATGAGCCAGCTAGGGCACGCCATCTTTCTTGCACTGGGGGCCCTGGTCTGGCTCAGCCCCAGGTCCACCAGGTGAGCTACCAGGCCTCACCCCAGCTGTGGTCACAGTAGAGCGGCACAGAATAGACTGTTACTGGCAGACTCTCCGATTTTATTGTCCTCAAACGCACCGGGCCAAGCCCGACCCAGCCAGCGGCCATGCCGGTTTCCTAGGGTCCCAAATGGGAACAGATGACCCGTCCCTCATTGGGTGCTGGCTGCACGTGGGGGTGGGCCCCCAAGCAGGAGGGCTGGGACTTGTGCTGTGACTGTCCCTGGGGAGCAGCTGGCAGGAAACGGTGGTCGTTCCCCCATGCACACCTGACCCCGGAAACGGGAAGCCTGTGGGTGGCTGGGGACCCATCATCAGCTCCCTCCCAGGCAGGAGCAGAGTGGGAAAAGCTGCTGGTTCTTCTCCCAGGCGGGCCTGAGAGCCAGCAGCACCGCCACTCGCTCCGCCCAGCCTCCTTCCCCCAGCTCCCAGCTCACAGGCCCGGCCCCCAGGGCTTGCACACTTCCCTCCCAGGAGGCCTTTCTCCTGGACTTAGAGCCGGGCCTGAATCACCCGGGGACGCTTTGAACCACCACAGGGAGGCCGCAGACCCCAGGAAAGCCCCAGCAGAGGGCCCTTGGAGCCACCACTCTGGCCCCCCCTCACCACCTGTCCCCCCCCCAGCGGTTCCAGTATGTGGAGGTTCCAGGCAACCACTACGTCCACATGAACCAACCCGACCACGTGGCCGGTGTCGTCGGCTCCTTCTTACAGAGCGGGACCAGGATCCCAGCCCGGCTGTAGCCCTGGGCCTGGGGCCACCGAGACCTTGTGCTCACCACTCTCCGCCGGACGCCCAGCTCCTGGGGCCCCAGCCAGGCCAGCACGATGGGGCCAGGCCTCACTGGTATTGGGCAGCATGAGCTGGCAGAGCAGAGGTGTGGGGTGAGATTTGTCTCCAACATTTGTGAGCTCAAAGGGGAGACCGTGTCTGGATTCGGGCTGTCTGTGTGTGGCTGGAAACCGGCAGTGAGCGGGGAGTGCGGGAAGGGCTGGATAGGCCGCCCGGCCTGGGGCCAGCAGCTCTCGCAGCCGTTCCAGTGCCTGCCGGGATGAATAAATTGTTCTTTTCTCTCTCGCTGCCTCTGAGGCTTTCACGGGTGCAGGGGCTTGGCCACTGAGGGGTAAGGAGAGAACATGGCGCACACTTAGCTTTTGGCGGAAGATCCAAACATCTGGGAGGAGACAGGAGCAGAAGGAACCACTTCCTGGGCCGGTGGCTCTTGAGAGCCAAGTCCTCATGCTGGGCAGGCTCCCAGCTCCGGGCTCGGGGCTGCTGAAGACCAGGACTGAGGGTGGCACTGTCCTTTGCCCGCCGCCTGTGGGCTGACTCTCAGAGCTGTCTGACGGGGCAGCTTCCGGGCCTGGGCAGTCTGGAAGCCTACAGGCCGTCGTGTCCTCGCCGGCCACCCCCACCACCCTGTCTGTGCGGCTCAGTAGGGACGGGGTTTGCGCTGGGCCCGCATCAGCTCAATCCTCTGCTTGTCCTCCTCGAACTTCTTGCGCAGCTGCGCTAGATCTGGGGTGCGAGGGGAAGGGGGAACGGCCACTATCAGACAATGTGCCCCCCATGAGCCCAACTGGCCACACACACACGCTCCACAGCAGCCTCTGCACCACCGCCAGCACCCGGGGCCCACCTCCTGCAGTCTGGCCCCAGCACAACTGCTCAGGGCTCTGGCTGTGGGTCCCACACCCCAGGTGCCTCCACAGCCCTAAGTAACCCAGAGGACCCCACAGCGACCTCTAGGGAGCAAAGTGGGACCAGCACACAGGTGCGGCCTGGCTGGGATCCCAAACCCAAAGCCTGTTGGGAAGCCTTTGGCCACAGGCCTTGCCTGGGCAGCTGGGGCTCAAGGCTAGTGGGGTGGCCGAGGGGCTGGGGGCGCGCCCTTACGCTCCATCTTGGTCTCGCGGTGCTGCCAGGCGTAGAAGTTGAGCAGCTCCTTGCGGGCGCGCTTCCGCTTCTCCCTCTCCAGCACCCGCAGGCTGGCTGCCTCCGTCCGGGGCAGCACGGGCCGCCGGCCACGGCGCGTCACCTTCACCCAGCCCTCGTCGTCCGGGACCCCTTCCTCCTCCTTGGCCTTAGCTTCCTCCTGCAAGGACATGACCCCGTGATGGCGCCGGGGACCCGCCTGCAGCCTCGGGAGCCTGTTGGGGAGAACCTGGGCACCCAAGGGCACCTGCTGCCCACTCCGCCCCCAGCAGTGTGGCTGCCTAAGTTGGGGGGGGGGGGGCAGACATGCCAATGCTGCTGCCTCCTCCAGCCTCCGACTGTCCTCTCTACAGACCTAGCGACTAGACGCCAGCAGCTCAGGTGACCGGGACTCAGCAGGGAAAGGGGCGTCTAGACTCCACATGGTGACCGGGTCAGCGGGCCCCCCACCCCCAGGAGCCACCCCGCACCCACGGCACCGCCTTCCCCAAGCGACTGTGAGGTGCAGCCCCTGTGAAGCCCACCTCGGCCATCTTCCTGTCGTACGCCTCCATGAACGTGTCCACTTCCACTCGCAGGGCCTCCGGGTCCAGCACCGAGTCTGTGTAGTCACTGATCCACTCTGAGGGCGGGAGCGAGGCACACAGCCCCCTCAGGCGCCCTGTGGGCCACCCCAGGAGCCGCCGGGCCAGCTGGCTCCTCGCACACAGGCCTCAGGGACGGAGACTGGCCAGGGTTCGCTAAGGAAGGTTCTGGTGGTTGCAAGCTGGGCGCCCCCTGTGCCCACCCAGTGCCAGGCTCAGGCCTCCCACACGCTGCTCTCAGGGCAAGTGAACACAGCGACACTGCGTCACAAGGACCCCCCCACCCACCCAGGGCCCTGGAAGGAGGTACCACCCCCCCCCCCGGAAGCACCTACTGTGAATGCCACTCTTCACGGGGTGACTCTCTGTCGAGACCAGCAAAGGGCCCTTCAGGGCTAAGGCAGCCGACACCCCATTCGGCTTCTGGAACACCACGTAGGCCACCTGGAAGCCCTGGAGGGAGGGAGATGTCACAGCGCTGGGCCTTCCCGTTCTCCCAGCCACTCACGCCCGGCACGTGGGATGTCCCTGCCCTCAGCCTGACTTGTCACTGGACCAGCGGAGATGTGCAGGGCTGTCCCTGACCTGAAGATAACCAGGAGGTTGTCCTAATCCACAGGCGGGATGGCTGTGTGCCAGTTACCCACTGTGCCCCTAGTTACCCACCTCAGCACCTACTTACCCACTGTGCCCCTAGTTACCCACTGTGTAACCCCTAGTTACCCACCTCAGCCCCTAGTTACCCACTGTGCCCCTAGTTACCCACCTCAGCCCCTCGTTACCCACCTCAGCCCCTAGTTACCCACTGTGTAACCCCTAGTTACCCGCCTGTGCCCTAGTTACCCGCTTGTGCCCCTAGTTACCCACCTGTGCCCCTAGTTATCCACTGTGCACCTAGTTACCCACCTGAGCCCCTAGTTACCCACCTGTGCCCTTAGTTACCCACCTCAGCCCCTAGTTACCCACCTGTGCCCCTAGTTACCCACCTGTGCCCCTAGTAAACCACTGTGTAACCCCTAGTTACCCACCTGAGCCCCTAGTTACCCACCTGTGCCCCTAGTAAACCACTGTGTAACCCGTAGTTACCCGCCTGAGCCCCTAGTTACCTACCTCAGCCCCAGTTACCCAATGTGCTCCTAGTTACCCACCTTTGCCCCTAGTTACCAACCTGTGCCCCTAGTTACCCACCTCAGCCCCTAGTTACCCACCTGTGCCCCTAGTTACCCACCTGTGCCCCTAGTAAACCACTGTGTAACCCCTAGTTACCCGCCTGAGCCCCTAGTTACCCACCTCAGCCCCTAGTTACCCACTGTGCCCCTAGTTACCCACTGTGCCCCTAGTTACCCACCTGTGCCCCTAGTAAACCACTGTGTAACCCCTAGTTACCTGCCTGAGCCCCTAGTTACCCACCTCAGCCCCTAGTTACCCACTGTGCCCCTAGTTACCCACTGTGCCCCTAGTTACCCACCTGTGCCCCTAGTAAACCACTGTGTAACCCCTAGTTACCCACCTGAGCCCCTAGTTACCCACCTGTGCCCCTAGTTACCCACCTGTGCCCCTAGTTACCCACCTGTGCCTCTAGTAAACCACTGTGTAACCCCTAGTTACCCGCCTGAGCCCCTAGTTACCCACTTGTGCCCCTAGTTACCCACCTGAGCCCCTAGTTACCCACATGTGTCCCTAGTTACGCACCATGCCCCTAGTAATCCACCGTGCCCCCGGTTACCCACCTGAGCTCCCAGGAACCCACCGTGCCCCCAGTTACCCTCTGTGCCCCCAGTTACCCTCTGTGCCCTAGTTACCCACTGTGCCCATTCCAATCAGGCCGTTCTTCCGTTATGGGAGAGACTCGGGGAACAGAGTACTGACCCCGGACCAGGAATGGACGGACACACAGGGCGCGTATTAGTTCCAATTCCACTGCAGCAGGGGCGTGGGCCCCAGGCCACAGGGAAATGACAGTGGGCTCAGGGAGGCCCTCAGGCCGGGCGCAGACATGCACCCTGAGCTTTCAGGACCCTGGAAAGAGGCAGCAGGAAGCTAAAGGAAGTGGCAAGTCTGGGGTACGGAGTGCAGCGGTGTACCCGCCAGCCCTCCTGGACCACATGTCTGGCTGAGAGCCCTAGGGCAGGCCCTGAAAGTCCCACTGCCACCCAGCATCACCGTCCCCTCAGGGGACACTGTCCCTTCCCCCCATGCTGCAGACCCGGGAATGGAGGCTCACCGGAACAGGCTTGGGGTGAAAGAACTTGGACTGTGGCTCCTTGGGGCTCTCGGTGAGCTCGGGCTTCCCCTGCAATTCCACGGACTGGACGGGGCCACAGGGGGAGAGGAGGCGGGCCAGGCACTCCTGAGGCGGAGGGAGCACAGTGTGAGGGCTGCAGGCCCTTCCAGGAGCCTCCTCCCCGCTGGAGATCCGGGGTCCCACGTCTGTGCCCCAGCCGGGACACGCAGGGAGGGCCTGGGCAAGCCACGGCCTCAGCATGGAGGTTAAAATCCTGTTCCAATACGCCAGGGCCTCACATACCTGTACCCTTTACCGGAAAGAGCAACCCTCTCCTCTCCACCTGTTCTGCAAGTGTTCACTTCACTTCCTGCGAGGAGTCCTACCTGCCAGGTGAGACCCCCCCTGCTCTGCGCCTTCACAATCTCTCCTATGGCCCTACCTCTGTACTTGGAGGGTTATCTGGATAATCGCTCATATTCCCGCACCTTTTAGCTCTCTCAAAATCAGGGACTGTTCTCAGTACCTCCCACCACCTTCTTCGGAGCACGGGGTGGGGTGGGGGACAGCTGCAGCCCTGCACGCAGCAGCTCCCGGGGCGGGGGAGACAGTGAACAAGCAGAAACCGAGGCTGCAGCCCAAAGGAGAGAAACGGGAGGCAGCACAGGGTGGCGGTGGCAGAGGCCGTGGGAACCGTCCTGAAGGCTTCTCTGCGGAAGGGAAGGACACAAAGCGGCGGCAGCAGTCAGGGCTCAGCTGCTGGGGAACTCGGAGAAGGGCCACAGCCAGTGCAGAAACCCTGGGGTGTACAGAGCTTGCGTCCTCGGCGGCACAGAAAGCGAGAGCTGACATACCGTCTGCGCCAGCAGGACACGTGGGGCCACGGGGCCAATGGTAACAAGTTTGGGTTTTACTTTAGGCCTAACTTTAGCCACTGGAGAGATTTGGGGGGCGGCGGATATTGAGGGGGTGGGGAGACGACTAAAGGTAAGAGTGTGAAGCAAAGTCTGATTTAAGTCTGACTTTAGCCCCTTAGCCCGGTCGGTTTGGCTCAGTTGGTCGGGCTTCCTCCCTTACACCAGGAGGTTTCGGGTCCGACTCCTGGTGAAGGGCACATGCGGGGGTTGCGGGCTGCAGGCTGATCCCCAGTAGGGAGCGTGCAAGAAACAGCACATGAATGTTTCTCTCTTTCCCTTCCCCTCTCTCTACAAACCAATAAAAATATCTTAAAAACAAAGACAAAAACAGACATAGATGCAGAGGACAGACTGGTGGCTGCCGAAAGGGAGGGGTCTGGGGCACAGACGGCCCAGGAGAGAGCTGACGGGCGACTAGGAACCGCAGAGGGAAGAGGCTAGACGTGCTCCCCGAGAGGGAAGGTGTGGGACACGCCCGAGGGGGAGCGGGGACAGAGGCGGGTTCACCCAGGGAGGCGCCGGCCACAGCGGCTCGTCCCAGGAGTCTGTGCGAGGAGCCACGTGGGCCTCACGACCCGCCGGGCACCGCCGACCCCGCGCCGCGTCTGGGCGAAGCCTGGCTGTCCCCGGCCCCCACTGTCCCGCGGCCCCCGGCCCGTCCCGCCGCCCCTCACTGTCCCGCTGCCCCCGGCCCGTCCCGCCGCCCCTCACTGTCCCGCGGCCCCCGGCCCGTCCCGCCGCCCCTCACCTGTCCCGCCGCCCCCGGCCTGTCCCGCGGCCCCCCGGCCCGTCCCGCCGCCCCTCACTGTCCCGCTGCCCCCGGCCCGTCCCGCCGCCCCTCACCTGTCCCGCCGCCCCCGGCCTGTCCCGCGGCCCCCCGGCCCGTCCCGCCGCCCCTCACTGTCCCGCTGCCCCCGGCCCGTCCCGCCGCCCCTCACCTGTCCCGCCGCCCCCGGCCTGTCCCGCGGCCCCGCACCTGTCCCGCGGCCTCTTACCTGCCCCGCGGCCCCTCACTGTCCCGCGGCCCCTCACCTGTCCCGCGGCCCCGCACCTGTCCCGCGGCCTCTTACCTGTCCCGCGGCCCCTCACCTGTCCCGCGGCCCCTCACCTGTCCCGCGGCCCCTCACCTGTCCCGCGGCCCCTCACCTGTCCCGCGGCCCCTCACTGTCCCGCGGCTTCTTACCTGTCCCGCGGCCCCTCACCTGTCCCGCGGCCCCTCACTGTCCCGCGGCTTCTTACCTGTCCCGCGGCCCCGCACCTGTCCCGCGGCCCCTCACCTGTCCCGCCACCCCCGGCCCGTCCCGCCGCCCCTCACCTGTCCCGCCGCCCCGTCCCGTCCCGCCGCCCCTCACCTGTCCCGCCGCCCCCGGCCTGTCCCGCGGCCCCTCACTGTCCCGCCGCCCCCGGCCTGTCCCGCGGCCCCTCACCTGTCCCGCCGCCCCCGGCCTGTCCCGCGGCCCCTCACAGTCCCGCGGCCCCTCACTGTCCCGCGGCCCCTCACTGTCCCGCGGCCCCGCACCTGTCCCGCGGCCCCTCACTGTCCCGCGGCCCCTCACCTGAATAGCCCAGGGGCGTCGGAATCCCCTCTTCAGCGTCCCGCGCCCCAAGCTTCCTCTGGCGCGCCACCATCTTGCCGGCCGGAAACCGCGCAGGGCGCTGGGAGTTGTAGTTGGGAGCTGGGAGCTGCGTGTTTCCATGACAACGGCGCCGCGTGGGGTTCCCACGCTTCTTGGGCCACTTGCTTCCTTGCGCAGAATGAAGTCAGTAAATAAGATAAATGTGCGAGTAAATGAGGGCGTGGACGGGTCGTTCAACCGGGATGTGATCTCCCTTTCCTCAATGATGTTTTTCTCTCTCCCTTCCTCTCTGAAATCAATAAAAAATATTTTTTAAAGCCGTTTTCAATTTCTTTTTTAAATATCCTTTCTTTTTTTTATAATATATTTTATTGATTTTGTACAGAGAGGAAGAGAGAGGGATAGAGAGTTAGAAACATCGATGAGAGAGAAACATCGATCAGCTGCCTCCTGCACACCCCCTACTGGGGATGTGCCCTCAACCAAGGTACATGCCCTTGGCCGGAATCGAACCTGGAACCCTTGAGTCCGCAGACCGACGCTCTATCCACTGAGCCAAACCGGTTTCGGCAAAGCCGTTTTCAATTTTGATGAAGAATTTTTTGTGGATACCCAATTGTCTTTGAAATATTTTATTTTTATTTTTATTTTAAGGAATATGAACATTTTCAATTTTTAAAAAATTGATTTTGGAGAAGAGAGAGAAATTTCGATATGAGAGAGAAACATCAATCTGTTGCCTTCCGCATGCGCCCCAACCAGGGATTGATCTCCCAACCTGGGTATGTGTCTCCATTGGGAATCAAACCAGCAACTTTTCGAGTGACACTCATCCAACTGAATCACACCAGCCCGGGCTGAACCATTTATCGAAAAGATGATTCTTTCCCCCACTGAACTGTCTTGGCACGCTTGTTGAAAATTAATGACCAGATAGATGAGGCATTATTTCCGGACTCTCCATTCTATCCCATTGATCTATCTATATACTTTTTTAAATTTTAAAATTGACTTTTTAGAGGAAGCGAGAGAAACATCGATTTGTTGTTCCACCTATCCGTGCACTCATTGCTGATTCCTGTATGTGCCCTGACCGGGATTAAGCCCGAAACCTTGGCAGATCCGGGTGACACTCGGACCAACGGAGCCCCCTGGCCAGGGCTGACCTATATCTCCATCCTTACCCAACACCACACTGTCTGCATCACTGGGGCTTTGTGGTTTCAGGTTTGAACTCAGAAGTGTGAGTCCTTCAACTCTCTTCAAGACTGTTTTGGTTACTAGGTTTCTTTCAACAATAGTTTGCAGTTTTCAAAATATAAGTTTTGCATTTATTTTGCTAAAACCCTTTTAAAAAATATTTTTATTGATTTCAGAGAGGAAGGGAGAAGGGGGGAGAGAGAGATAGAAACATCAATGATGAGAGAGAATCACTGATCTGTTGCCTCCGGCATGTCCCCTGCTGGGAATCAAGCACAAACCCGGACATGTGCCCTCCACCTGAATGGAACCCGGAACCCTTCAGTCTGCACGCCAAAGCTCTATCCACGCAGCCAAACTGGCTAGGGCTATTTTGCTAAATTTATGTGTAAGTATTTTATTCTTTTTGACACTATGCTAAGTGGATTTTTTTTAATTTTAGAGGCTGTTTATTAAGCTGGGCACAGTGAAACCAGGAAGGGTTGGGGAAGTGAGCCTAGGCTGGGCTGCTTTGGCTAAGAAGTCAGAGAAAAGGGGCCTTGGGCACAGGTTCAGGGGGTGGAATCGTTTTCTTAGTTTGGTTTTTAGATTGTTCATTGCAATTATTATGAATTGATTTTGTGCCCTGTAACCTTGCTGCTTATTTGGTTCTAGTAATCTCTGGGAGGATTTCTTAGCATTTTCTGTATACAGACCATGTCATTACAAATAGATATTTACTTCTTTCTTTCCAATCTGGATGCTTTTCCTTTCACCCAAATTGTCCTGGCTAGAACCTCTTACACAATCTGTAATAATAAAAGCATAATATGCTAATTAGACCGGACGTCCTTCCAGATGACCTTCCGGACAAATCCAGGGATGCAAGGGAAGCCCAGTCCCAGGTGCGAGAGGGAAGTCAGTGCAGGCAGCGGGGGAAGGAAGGCCTACTCTTGCACGAATTTCGAATTTCCTGCATCGGGCCTCTAGTGTTAAATAGAAGTGATAAAAGCGGACATCTTTGTCTCTGATCTTAGGAGGGAAACTTTTCCATCTTTAACCCAGGGATTCATTCCATGGTGACCAAAGAACACACTATAAGTTCAGTTCTTTTACATTTGTTGAGATTTGTTGTATGGCCCAGGACATGATCTATCTTTATGTATGTTCCATGGGCATTTGAAAAGAATGTGTAGCCCTGACTGGTTTGGCTCAGTGGATAGAGGGTCGGCCTGCAGACTGAAGGGTCCCAGGTTCGATTCTGGTCAAGGGCATGTATCTTGGTTGCGGGCACATCCCCAGTAGGGGGTGTGCAGGAGGTAGCTGATCAATGTTTCTCTCTCATTGATGTTTCTAACTCTCTATCCCTCTCCCTTCCCCTCTGTAAAAAATCAATAAAATATATTTTTAAAAATAAAAATATACTGAAAAAAAATTTTAAAGCTATTTTCATCTACCATTTATTTTATGCCAGACATCGAGCCAGGCCCCCTCCTGGCATTTTCTCATTGATTCAATGATTCAATACAAGATTCCAGATGCATTCGGACACAGCAAGTTTACTCAGTAGCCATGTTTCTCTCACTTCATCTTCACACACCTAACAATTCCTGAGGAGGAAGGAATGCTATGCCCCACCATAAAGGAGGACCCGGTGCTGGGTCCAGAGTGGCCCGGCGAGGCCCAGCCAGGCTCGGGTCTGACGCTGCCACTTCTCATTGCACACCTGATTCCAGAACATTCTTGGGAAGGATTTGGTGGCTGGTCAGTAAATATATGCACTGAATGTCAGTCCAGGTGAGACACGCAGCACCGCGCAGCCTCCCTGTGGGCTGGAGAACACTGACCCCTCCTGTGGGCCCTGGAGGAGATGGGGGGAGGCACGGGGCGCAGAGATGCCAGAAAACCAAATGCGGGCGCCACCGCAGCTGCTGGGGGCTCCTGCCTCCAACACCCCCTTGCTGAGAGCCAGCTCTGCGCAGGCGCAGTCAGAGAGGTGGACACTGAGGCAGAGAGAGGACACGTGGCCGGGACTCAGGCTAAGGGGGCAGTCAGCGGTGCTGACAGACGAATGGCAAACAGCCTCAGACAAACAGAACACCTGCCCACTGGGGTGGGTGGAGAGCAAACCGGGTGCCGGGTCAGGGACTCGGGTGCACCTCCAGATGGTCAGGAAGCGGCTTCGTATACTTTCCAGGAAATGCTTTATACTCCGACCCTACGGACAAGGAAGCGCCTGGGACTGCAGGGCGGACAGAGGAGAGACGTCCTTTAGAACTGTTGACCCTGAAGTGGTCCTGACCCAGAAACGTTCGGAAACCTCCACCGAAGTGTCTGTGCATTTCTCTCCATTTTCTCACCCAACGGGAAGGGGCGGGGGGGGGGTGTCCTGTCCCTTTCTCTTTCATTCAAACCAGTAGCAGCCTCAGGGCAGAGGGCAGCGCGCCCTGGAAGATGCTCTGGCGGCGCGGGCCGGGCTCCGGGCTGCAGCCAGGCGAGGCGCCGACAGGGGGCGCTCCCGTCTCCCCGGGGCCGCCTGCGCCCCAGGTCCCGCGGCCCGGTTGGGGCGGCGCTGCCCGCTGGCCATCCCGTGCGCCCCTCGCCGCGTCCGTCCCTTTTGCCCGCATTCACTTTACTCTCCGCAGCGCCGCTCCACCCTCGAGCTCGGGGTCTGCGGAGGGCGGGCCTCCCTCCCACGCCCCAAAGCCTCCCACAGACCCGCCCGCCGCGCTCCCGCGGGGAAGCTCTTCCGCTAAAACAAGTCGCACGTGCCTCGCCCAGGATGGAGACGCCCCCCCGCAGGGGTTCAGAAGGAGGGACCGGGGTTGGGGCGCAGTGAGGACGCCACTCACACACATTGGGGCGCAGTGAGGACTCCTACAAAACACACACACACACACACACACACACACACACACACACACACACGAGGCCGCCTACAAACACACGTGAGGCCGAAACCAGTTTGGCTCAGTGGATAGAGCGTCCGCCTGGGACTGGGACTGAAGGGCCCCAGGTTCAATTCCGATCAAGGGCATGTACCTCGGTTGTGGACACATCCCAGTAGGGGGTGTGCAGGAGGCGGCTGATTGATGTTTCTCTCTCATTGATGTTTCTAACTCTCTATCCCTCTCCCTTCCTCTCTGTAAAAAATCAATAAAAACATATTTAAAAAAAAAAAAAAAAAAGAATGGCAGGCTTGAACAGGAAGAGAGATTGGTCTTGGCGAGGGAATCCGCCATTGTTGTGTGGCTCCAGAATAAAACCTCTTTCCTTTTGCACCAGCACTGCCTCAGGAGTCCGGCTTTGGTTGCATTCCTCGGTCAGTTAATAACTATTCTCCTTTTTTTAATTATTAGGTCCATGCCTTTTTAATCTTCTTGTTAAGTTTCTATCTTCCAGGTTACAACAGTTTCATGTAAAGACGATGACATTCCAAATATTCCAGCCCATACCTCAACATCCGGGGGATATAGAGCTCAGGCCCTTAGATCAGGCAGGAAGAGCTTTTTTATTCCAGTTTAGGCAGGGTCTACACCTAATCTCAGCCTGAAGCAACTACAGACCACAACCCTTCATCTTCCCATGTGATTATGGGATGGAAATCTCTCCCGGAGGGTTTATGAGGCACGAAAGCTAAAATGGGGAACAAAAGCCTCAAGCTCTACCCCTCCCCCTTTTCCATCTTGACTGGAAAATCACCGATGTACCTTCACTGAGCACCTGTTTCCCCACTTCCCCCTCCCGCTGTTCTGTAACTGAGAGGACAAAAAAACTGCTACCTGGAGAGGAAGCACAAGAACAGGCCACAGCGGCAGTGACCCTGAGGACCACCCTGTCCCCACACTTCCCACATTTAATAACAATCCCCCATGTGGACGGCACGGGCACAGCTCATTCTCCAAGCTCGCGTGTCCTCACTTCTTTTTTAATATATTTTTATTGATTTCACAGAGGGAGAGAGAGAGAAACATCAATGATGAGAGAATCATTGATCAGCTGCCTCCTGCACGCCCCCTACTGGGAATCAAGCCCACAACCCGGGCATGTGCCCTTGACCAGAATCGAACCCAAGGCCTTTCATTCCGCAGGCTCTATCCACTGAGTTAAACCAGTGGGTTGCTCTCACTTCTTTCTTTTTCTTTTTTTTTTTTTTTTTTGTTACATTTTTTATTCACTGATAAACTAAAAATCCATTTCTAAATGTTTCTCTTGGTATACTTCCTATGTTTTATTAGTAAGCAAAGGCCTATATAAGGTGCCTTCACCTAGTCCTCAGATTCATTTCTGGAACTAATGTTCACCACTATGCATGAACCCCTCAAAGAAATGGTCTTGCCAAGTGTCCCCAGACCATCCCCTCAAAATAAAGTCCAAACTCCGTAGCCCCACACGGAGCCCCTTCCCTACATTCTGGCTCCCCTGGCACAACCTCCCAGCCCCCTGTCCTGTGTTCGGGATCTGGCCCTGCCCCACCCCAGGGAGAATTCATGCACAGCTCTCTCCCCCGCCCTCAGCTGCTGGATTCTGGTTTGCCAGTTAGGGGCTCTGCTGGACTGGGACCCTGAGGGACCACATGGATTCACTCCCAGGCCTTCCAGTTAGCAAACCGGTGAATGAACAGGAAGTACTTTTCCTTATTTGTCCTTGACTTGCCACTGTCAGAGACGCAAAGGATGCACTTTAGTGCCTTTATTACAGCATTTAGTACCCCAAACATCTCCCTCATGACATGGGGTTCTAGATCAGCGGTTCCCAGCGTGGGGCACAAGCACCACTGGGGGACAATTTGCTTTTTAAGGGGGGCAACTCGAGAATGAGTTATTAACAGTGAATTATTTTGTGCATTTCTTATGGTTCTAGGAGCCACATATACAGAATATAAATATACATTGTGACACATTTATGGATTTCAGTTCTCTATTACAGCAGTCGCCAACAGGTGGTCCGTGAAGTCGGAAAGGTTGGCGACTGCTGCTCTATTATGTTTTGAAACTTTATTTGCTATTTTTTCATATCATTTCATATTATTATTTTTAAATATATTTTTATTGATTTTAGAGAGGCAGGGAGAGGAAGAGAGATAGAAATATCAATGATGAGAGAGAATCATTGATCGGCTGCCTCTGCACGCCCCCCACTGGGGATCAAGCCCACAACCAGGCATGTGCCCTTGACTGGAATCCAACCTGGGACCCTTCAGTCCGCAGGCTGACGCTCTATCCACTGAGCCACACCGGCCAGGGGCATATTATTATTTTTAACAATTTCTTAGTGATTTCTTCCTCAGTATGTCACCTGTCCTTTCGTTCTTTTATTTTTCTCTTTCATGGATGCCATGTTCTATGGAAGCCTGTTTAGACCAAGTTAAGGGCCCTTCAGGCTTCCTCCACGTGCATAGGAGTCACTTTTTGAATAATAAGAATTCTATGTCACAGGAGGCATCAGGACTTGAGAGATGCTTAGGTGGGGCGTGGCCAAAAGGAGGTCGGGAACCCCTGCTCTAGATCCTTCTCAGGCTCAAGTCATTCCAAGTCTGTAACCCTTCCCCTGGGGGAGGAGTCCTCCAAGCCCTCATTGTGTACCTTCCTCCGTTCAGCCCCACAACCAGTATTAAGGCCGGTTCTTGCCTGACTGCCCAGGGCCCAGGCCGCGGCGGGAACGCGGTGCAGCCCCGGTGGACCTTAAACAAAACTCACCCCACACTCAGCCCTCAGGTGCAGGCCCATGAGGTCCAGGGGTTGCCCACATCCCGGCGGCTGCTTCCCCAGCTGCCGCTCCACGTCCCCCGCGGGGTCGGCGGCCATGGGCACAGCCCAGGGACCGGGGTCCCATCACCCACGGGCCAAGCAGAGCCTTCACTCCTGCGACATGGCCTGGACGGAGCCCGGAATTTTGGAGGCCGTTGGCAATCCCGGCTCTCCAGCCGCCCGGCTCACAGCCTCCTCGCGACGAGCGCAGTTTCCTCCCGCACGCGGCGCCCCGAGCGCGGGCGCAGCACGGGACAGGCCGGCGAAGTGTCCTGGGGGCGCCGGTGCTGGCCTGGCCCGGAGCCGGGGCGGGCGGGACCCGGAGGTGGGCAAGGGCGGGGCCGAGGACCGGGGCGGGGCCTATCCGGGAGGCGGGGCCTATCCGGGAGGCGGGGCCTGTCCTGGAGGCGGGGTCTGTCCGGGAGGCGGGGCCTATCTTGGAGGCGGGGCGGCGCCAGTCGCCCGGGAAGAACTTGAACAGTCGTCGGTGCTCTTGGGAGCGACCTCCAGACTTAAAGCGACAGCTGCCGCGCGTTCAAGGGCCGCGACTATGGGTGAAGACACCCTGTCCGGGGACCCTTAGACCCGAGGGGATGGGAGGCCTCTCGCGCGCTGCCGCCCGCCCACCCTCTCACAGGGAGCGCGGAGGGCGGGAGGGGAGGGTTCGCCGGCCTCCCTCGCGGCGCTTCTCCGAGCCGGGCCGGCAGCGGTGGTTGGAGGGAGGACCCGGGCGTCCCAGTGGGAGAAGTTAAGCTCCCGGGAGTTTAGGGGCGTGCAGGACCCCAACCCCGTGGGAAGGGCCGCAGGGTAAAGGGGCCGCTCCGGGCGGGGGAGCCGGCCGCGTCGGGCGGGCTGAGAGCGGGGTCCTGCGCTGAACCCTGGCTCCAGCTCTCCCTGCCTGTGACCTTGGGCTTGTACTGCAGCTCCCAGGCCTCAGTTTCCCGGTCTGCGGAGGCAGCGTTCTTAATATGAAGAACCAGCCTTAATATTTGTGTGGCTGAACGGAGGAATGTTTAACTTACTGTGAAGATGTGGGAGACGGGCCACTTCATCTTACCTGAGCTCAGTAACGACTCAGAAAATGTTGCCCATTATTATTATTATTATTATTATTTACTCCGGTTTCCAGAAAAGGACACCGAGGCTGGGTGTTCATAACTTTGCCCAAGGTTGCACAGGCAGCCAGTGGCAGAGCCCAGAGCTAGCCAACCCCCAGACTATTCTAGAAAGTTCTGTGGTGAAGCCCTTCCAAGGGTTTCCTCACTCAGTGACCCAGTTTATCTTCCCTGCCTCTGGGGATCCCCACGCCCCTCCGGGTGCCCACCTCGGGGTCTCTCCCTGTAACTGCAGGGGGGCGGGGGGGCAGCACAGGAAACCTGGGTATCACATGGGGTGAGGGGCCGGGCCCAGACCAAGGGGCAGAAGTGGGGCTCCCGGACTGAGCTGATGGCTCCTTCAGGTCTGTTCTCCGAGCTGAAGATGGCTGTGCCCTGGGGCCACATCGCCGCCAAAGCCTGGGGCTCCCAGAAGGGCTCCCCGGTTCTCTGCCTGCACGGCTGGCTGGACAATGCCAACTCCTTCGACAGACTCATCCCTCTCCTCCCAAGAGGTGGGCTGGGGGGAGGAAGGCCAGGGCGGGGGCAGCGCTGCGGGGGGGTGAGCAGGCAGAGGCCCAGTCAGACTCCTCTCCCCCTCTTCCCTCCCTCTCAGACTTTTACTACGTGGCCATGGACTTCGGGGGCCACGGGCTCTCATCCCATTACAGCCCAGGGCTTCCCTATCACTATCAAAACTTCGTGGGTGAGATCCGCAGAGTCTCGGCAGGTGAGTAAGGGGCAGAGTGTGTGTTGGGGAGCGGGGCACCCCTCTCACTGTGGCAGTGAGTGTGGTAGAAGGAAGCAAGGCTGGCCTGGGGTGACCTGCGTCAGGCCCCAGCTCTGCCCGGATCCATGGGTGACAGGGAAGCTGGCGGCCGGCAGGGGGGCTCACTTCCCCCCGCGGGGTCCCTCCCTGCAGTGCAGCCGGCCCTCAGCCTGGGCTCCTGAGGGGGCGCCCCAGGTGCTGGGACAGAGGTGGGGAAGGCTGGGCCCCCAGACCCGGCTCTGTGCTTTCAGCCTTGAAATGGGATCGCTTTTCCATCATGGGCCACAGTTTTGGTGAGTACACTCGCCTGGACCTGCTGGGCTCCTGCGGTGGGCTGCGAGGGAGGGGGAGGAGTTGGTACTCAGTGCCCTTTGCCCTGCACTTCTGGGAACTTCAAGGGAAATGAAGGGGTTCATTCGACATTGACCTTTGGACACGGTGGCCTTTGCGCTCAGGTAACTCCCTTGAGGCACATATGGCCCCGTAGGTAGTTGTCTCCCAATTTTAAAATATGTTCTTATTGATGTCAGAGAGGGAGAGGGAGAGATAGAAACGTCAATGACAGAGAATCATTGATCGGCAGCCTCCTCCACGCCCCCCCACTGGGGATGGAGCCGGTAACCCCGGCACATGTGCCCAGACTGGGAATCGAACCGTGACCTCCTGGTTCGTAGGTCAACACCCAACCACTGAGCCCTGCCGGCTGGGCAGGTGTCTCCCAATTGGATGAGGGAATATGGCCCCTGAGTGGTCAGGTCTGATGAAGGGGCCACGTGGACCCAGGGAGGGAGCCCCAGGTTTGACAGCAAACACGGAGCCGCCTCACTGGAGGGAGGAGCTGGAGGAAGGTCTGGGTGTGATTGCTGGGCAGCACAGCCCACTGCTGTTCTGTCTCCTAGGTGGCACTGTGGGCGGAATGGTGAGTAGAAGGCTTTGCCGTGATCACCTACGACACCTTGGGTGCTCCTCCAAGTGGGGTGGGAGAGCAGGAGGCGGAAGAATTACCTGGCACCGGAAGGGCCCCTTGGGGTCACCAGTTTTGGATCAGCGTTTTGTTCGCTATGCCAGCTGGCTTTGTAGATCCCAGCAGTAATCACTGGGGCAAACAGGAACCCAGGACGCAGCCACCCCCGGGGTTTGGAGCTGGGTGCTGGGTGCTGGGTGCGGACGGGGTGAGCAGGGGAGAAGGTGCCCTGAGGGATAGAAGGTCTTGTTCAGGCCTCTCGGTCAGAGCCTTGCCCCAGCCTGAGAGATGTTTCTGGAAACACCAGGGAAAGGATGAGTCCCTCTCCCTTCTCTTCATTCCTCCCTTTTTGTGTCGCATCGTAGTTTGCCTGTATGTTCCCCGAGATGGTGGATAAACTTATCTTGCTGGACTCATCCCCTTTTGCACTGGACTCTAATGTAAGAATGGGGCTGGCACGGGGGGACCCAGGTCCCAGGTAGGGCCCTGGGCACTGTCTCCTTTGGTGGGTAGCAGGGAGGTGGGGGGAGTGGCAGAGGGTAGACAAGAGGAGTCCGCCTCTCTCTCTCTCTCTCTCTCTCTCTCTCTCTCTCTCTCTCTCTCTCTCTCACACACACACACACACACACACACACACACACAGAACGGAGCTATGCGGCTACATTGCTTGGGGTGGGAGGGGAAGGAACACGGTGGCCTTTGTTGTTAGTTTGGAAGCCTGTGTGGCCGGGGATCTGGACAGTGCCCGCTCAGCACACCACGGGGTGGGACAGAGCAGGAGCGGTGGGTGAGGAAGCTCTGGACACACCGGCTGGCCAGCCCGCCGCGCTCACACTCAGCCAAATGCCCGTGTGCCCTGCACACAGGACGCAGCAGCCCTGGGTGTGGACTGAGGGGAAAGTGCTGACCCCTCCCCCACCGCCACCAGGACAGCAGCCAGTGCTGTCCCTCACCTGAGCCCTGGCCCTGCCCTATGCCTGCTGTGTGACCCTGGGCAGTCCCTTCCCCTCTCTGGGCCTCAGTTTCCTCACCTGTTCACAATGAGGAGGTTGGGCCCTGGCCAGTGTGACCCGGTGGCTGGAGCATCAGTCCGTACACAGAGGTGGAGGGCATCATGGTCAGGGGACTCGGAGCCCTGGGGGCGCCCTCAGCTCTGACACTGCTCTGCTCCGAGGGCTCGGCTCTTCGGCTGTGGCACAACTCCTTCGTCAGCTTCAGTGTTCTTGTCCGTTAAGTGACCCTGAACCCCGTAAGGGCAGGAACCATGGTGTCTTTGCTGTCGCCACACGCCAATCCCGGCACAGCACGTGCTCAGTGAACGTTCGCGGCATAGCCCGTGGGTATCCTGAGGGCCCACCATTTGGTGACAGCAGGCGTTAACCAGGTGAATTCTGGTTGAAGCATCATTCCCGCCACCAGGTGGTTCCTGACTTCCGGCCCTTTGCCAGAGATGTTCCCTCCATTGTCCCAGCTGCCCCTCCAGCTGTCATCCGAGCTGAGCCCCCCGCAGTCCCCACCACAGGCCGCTGGGCCAGTGTGGCCAGGCAGGCAGCCTGCTCTGGGTCAAGGGCTCACTGGCAGGCAAACCCGCACTGGGTCAGAAGGCATCCCCAGGGGCTGCTGAGGGCAGAGCCTGGGCTGGGGGAGGGGGGCCCTTCGTCTGCATGGGGGCGCTGCCTGAGAACCACGGATGTTTAGGAACTGGAGAACCTGCTGACCTACAAGCGGAAGGGGCTGGAGCACACGCTGCTGCTGGAGCAGGCCGCCAAGGGGCCCTCACGCGTGCTCAGCCCGGAGGAGATGCTGCAGAGGTGGGTGCCGTGGGGGCCATGGGGGAGATGGGCTGGGGGAGACGGTGGGAGGACATGGAGGGAGCCAATCACGCGGCCGGAGGAAGGAGCTTCGGTGGCAAGTCCACACCAAGCCTGCGTCTCTCTGTGCCCACCGGGGCCTCAGGCTCCTGGCACCATTGCCACTGCATCTGCCTCTCATCCTCCCTGTGCAGCGACGCCCCGCTCTCCCCCTGCGCCCTCCCCAGACCTGCCGGGCACCTGGCTCACTGGCCTCCTCCTCTGGGCCTCAGCCAGATGGCACTGCCTCTGGCAGCCTGTCCTGACCCCTGCGCCTGCAGGGTTGGCTGGCACATCTGTGCCTCCAGCACCTGTCCGTGCCTGGGCGGCAGGGCTCCGTGAATATTTGGTGTCTGAGGAATGGGAACACCCCACCCCCACGGATGTGAACTTGCCCTCCACCCACCTGCGGCCTTGCGGGGTGGCCTCCCTTTCCCTGCCCTCTCTCCTTCCCATCAGCCCCTCCTGACCCGAGGCATCCAGCACCCTCTGTCCCCCCAGGTTCCTCAAGAATAACAGACATGTGGGCGAGGAGTGCGGGAAGCTGCTGCTGCAGCGGGGAGCCACCCAGGTGCCCACAGGTAAGGCGCTCCCCGCCCAGGGCGCTCATGGGCACTGCTCTTGGCGAGCAGCCATATAACTAAGCCTGTCTTGGGCCAGGCGTGACCCTGTGTGCTTTGCGAGTAGGATCTCAGTTAATCCTCCACTGCCCTCTGCTCAGCCTGTTTGGAGCAGGAGAAACTGAGGCAGGGGAAGGCCCCGTGACTTGTGCCGTGAGACAGTGCTGCACGCCCCGAGGCCGCTCCTTGGGGGCGGGGGTAGGCGTCTCGGGACCAACGCTGTGCGGGTCCTGGTGGTGGGCGCCCGTGTCCGAGGCCAGGCTTTGAGGGTGCCCTGGGGTGAGTGACTTGAACAGGTTTCCAAACGGAGAACGGGGTTGATGGAGCCCCGGGCCCGTGTTGTCTCCTTCGATTCCTGTGACGTTCCTTCAGGAAACTGTTGGGGCACAGGAGACCTCGTTGGAAAGTTGTAAGGACGTTCTGAGAAAAGGGAAGTGTGCGGAAGGCCGCCTGCCCTGTTTACCGGAATTCTGACTTAGGGGAGCGCCCCGATTATTCCTTGACCTTTCCAAACCAGTCTGTGCACGTGCAGGTCCCCGGTGTTTCCTGGAATCCTTACGCTTAATCCGCGGATGCCCTTGCCCAGAGGACAGTGTAAGCACATGTGTCCTCCCACGATCACTCACCCACCGATCGTATCTAACGATAAAAATCCCAGTGACGGCTCAGGAGGCGGGCAGTGGAGGCTGCAGGGCTGCTGTCAGTCAGGCTGTCCCTTAGCCCCTCCCCACAGTGACGCTGTGGGAGTAATGGAGTCCTCTGCTCATCCCTGGTGCAGGGGCTGCTGGTCAGCCTGGAGGAGACCTTTCTGGAGAGCTCAGTGCCGCCCTGAGCCAGCTGTCAATTACCAAGGGGGGAGGGGTGTCAAGAACCCAGCTGTGGGCGTGGGCACTGGGCAAGTTGGGGAGTTCATCGGGTGCTGGCAGAGAGCAGATGGGGGCGGTGGGGCTGTGAACTGGCCCAGCCCGCTGTTCTCATGGGAGGAACGCGGGCCTAGTCTGGCCAGCATTTTCAGTTGCTCAAGAGAAGCCAGAGGCCTGTTCCCTCCTATTGATTTCCAGAAATGGCAGAAACCAGGTCAAACGGACTGGCCAGGACCCGGCACTGTTTCCCTCGCTGCCAGTCTGGCCTGTCGTGGGGGGTGACCAGTTGCCATTTGAGCCTCTGCCTGGCCCTCCCTCAGATCCTCATGGAAAGGGGAGCCGAGGGCAGAGGGCAGAGGGCCTGGGCCAGGCTCCCCGATGTGCCCACAGATGCAAGGCCCAGGGGGCCCTGGAGCAGAAGTGGGCTAATCGGGAAGCAGGGAGCCGATTAGGCCAGGCCAGGGTCACGTGCAGTGATGAGCACAGACGCTGACCCGGGTGACTTGGGGGTGGGAGAGGAGAAGGGGGAGTGGCAGTTGCTGGATCGGGGTGTTGGGACCAGCCCCTCTGCAGGGGCCGTGGCCCTTTGGGCCCTGGGTTAACCTAAAAGAAGACCGAGCGGGTTCCCAGATGCCACGGGCATGGGGTGGTGACATTGGGGGAGCTAACCCCCCCCCAAGTCCAGAGACCCTGAGAGCCCCCATCCGTCCTGGAGCAGGGCAGGGGACTGGGATGGCTCCATCACTGGGCTTGACCTCTGAACTCTGTGTTCGCTGCCTAGGGCTGCCGTTACCAATTCCACAGACTGGGCGGCTTACCTCTCAGTTCTGGAGGCCAGAGACCCAAGGTCAAGTGCTGGCAGGGCTGTGACAGACTCTGTGGATGCCTCTCTCCTAGCTGTCTGGTGGCCCTTGGCTGTGCGCACTCCCCCTCGGTGAGGCCCGAGCTAGCGGGATGCAGAAGGAGGTGGCCGCGGGGAGGCGCAGGCGGTGGGGAGCTTGCAGTGTGACCTGCAGGCAGAGGGGCTGGGCTGGCCTCCTGGAGAAGGTGACTTCTGAGCAGAGCAGAGCAGTGCAGGTGAGGGCGTGCTCACAGGACATCCGGGAGGGAGGTGGCCCCTGAGCAGAGGTGCCGCACAGGCCTGTGGGAGAACCAGGGGGCTGTGAGCAGAGGGGAGGGCGGGTCCCTGGCTACCCTCTAATTTGCCTCCTGCCTCTGATGGCCTAGGCCTGTGGGAACAGCTGGAGGTATTGGCCTGAACGGGAGAACCCAGCTCTGGTTCCCTAATGACTGCAGCGTCCGCCCACAGGCTGCGTGGCCCTGGGGTTGAGGGCAGGATTGGTTTCGCTTGTGTAGTTTGAACCCCAAAATTTGGCCTGGAGGGGATTTTGAACAGGTTGTTCATATATAAAACTGAAAGGTTGTGGTAAAAATGGAATTTCCAGTTTCTGTTGAAAAATGAGAAGACCTGGCAACATTCTGCGTTTCCCACGAGCAGCAGCTGCTGGCATGGCCGGCCGCCATGTGAGTGGACTGTGGCCGGAGTCTATGACCTTGACCTCGGCAGGCCTGGCAGAGGAAGGGGAGGGAGCGGGTGGAAGGTTATCTGAGGTTTATTCTCTTACCTTTGAACTTGGGCCTCCTTAGTAGTCAGAAGCCTCTGCCTGGGCCTGCTGGCTGGGGGTGGGGGGGCGACACTCCTGGGCCCTGGTCCTCTCCGCTCCCAGCAGCCACGCTGCCTCCTGCCCAGCCCAGGGCTGCAGCAGGGACCTCAGGACCCCGGGCCCCTTCACTTGCAGATGAGGAAACTGAGGCCAGAGAGGGCGGGCCCAGGGCCTTCCTTCCCATCTCAGATGCCCACACGAGGCTGTCGCCTGTCCTCGGACCAACTGGCTAGAACTGGCGTTCCCACACCATCAGGTTCAGTAATTTCCTCGAATGGCTCGGAGCTCAGGAAAACGTTTGCTCAGCCTGGTTCACTGTGAAGGACACACGCAGGCCCAGTCACAGGGCAGCTGCGCAGGGCAGGGCTGGGGCTCGCAGGCCTGCCTCTCAGGTCAGGTGCTGTGCTCCAAGGGCCTGTATGGAGGTTTCATCCCACAGGCCTGGCTGACTCCATCCCCAGCCCTCCCCACTCCCCGGAGCACAGCTTCATCTTTCAGGCGACCCCTCCCATCCTGTCTCTCAGGAAACTCCAAGGGCGGGGCTGTGTCGGGAACTGGGCCCAGAGACCACACATCAGGACAAAAGCTGCTCCTCGCACTTTTGTCAGAGTTAACCGTTTTGTTTTTCTTTTCCAAACCACCAAGGAAGTTCTACAACGTGGTGGGTATTGATGGACGGATGCACTGATGGGTGGATGGATTTTTTATTTTAAACATTAATTTTAGATCGAGGGGAAAGGAGACAAACATTGGTTTGTTGCTCCACTTATGCATTCATCGGTTGGGCCTTGTATGTGCCCGAGCGGGGATCAAACCCGCAAACTTGGCGAAACCGGACTACCTCTAACCAGCTGAGCTACCCTACCCGGCCCTCCCTGCAGCCATTTCTCCAGGGGACATTGCCAGGTGCGGCTTAGCCTGGCATCCGCCCTGCCTGGTGAGGCCGAGCTGTCCACCTGCGGGATTGCGGCCCAGAACCCAGGCTCGGCCTGGAGCCTGGATCACTCGCCAACCTTTGGACCCCTCCAACCTTCCTTTTTGCTCGATTTCTCTTGGACGAGGGGCGGTGTGATTGTTCCCTGTGGGGTACTTCATGGTGTTTGAAGACCCGCAGGGTCACTTAACGTTCTCGGAGACTCTGAGGCCAGGAGGGAGTTGTTCCTACGTCCATCCTTCTGCGCTACCCTGAGGTGGCCGGGGAGGCACCGGGGTGGCCACATGGCTCGTGGCCCGGTGGTGGTGGACGAGCTCTGCCCCAGCTGAACCCCCAAGGGGAGTCGGGGATGGTCCCTGCCAGTCCAGGCTGAAGAAGTGAGCCCTGGCGAAAGGGCAGGCTCCCAGGACAGGGGAGGTGAGGCCCCCCCTGACCGGCACCGTCTGCTTCCCTCCCAGGCCTGGTGCTGAGGAGAGACCGGAGGATCGCCTTGGTGAGTGCCCTGCCTTTCCCTCCCCTCCCGCTCCGTCGGCCTCTCTGGGGGTGATACACATGGCACAGTATTATCACCGGCAGCCATTTGTACGGACACCACTCAGTGGCATAAAGTCAACTCATGATGCCAGGCAACCATCACACCCCAGCATTCCACATCTCCCCATATAAATCCTTCCCAGGAGCCACGCACTCCCCCCAGCACCGGGACCACGTTCTGTCAGTGGAGTCAGCGGGTGTGGCCGGTGTCTGGCTTATGTCACTGAGATCAGTCCTCCAGGGTCACCGTGTTGTATCCCGTGTCAGAATGCGCTCCTTTAAGGCTGAGAATGCCCCCTGCATGGCCACTCCCTTCACCCGGGAGGCACACGGGCCTGCTGTGGAAGCACCAAGGTTAGCTCAGTCCGAGGAGCAGGAAATGGCTGGGAGGGTGCGGGCGGAGCAGGGCAGTGAGGGTGCGGGCTGTGGCCAGCGTGTTCATAGGAATCGTGTCTGCACCGCCACGAACACAGTGACTTAGTGGGTCCTGGCGGGAGCCTTCGTGCATTAACCCACCGAGTACACCCTGATCCCCTCTGTGGGCTGCGCGCGGAGCTCGGACACAGGAGACCCGGTGCCCTCGGAGGGCTCAGACTGGAGCCCCACCCGACGGAAGTGTGATGGGAGCCTCCTAAGTCCGCCTCCCCGGCAGCCATGTTAAAAGAGTGCAGGAAACAGGTGAACTCACGTTGAACATTTTTAACTCAGTGTGTCCCAGGTGTCCCCTCAGCACGTAGTCCACGTGAAACATGAAGGCAGCCGACTCCTTTCCTATTGTCCTCCCAGTCCAGTGTGCGAGCCACACGGCAGCGCATCCCGTGTGGACCAGCTCCCCTCCCAGCACCACAGGCCCCGGCGGCGGGGGTGACTGGGCAGCACAGGCCTAGACATCGTCAGGGTCAGACGGTGGTCAGGGCTGAGTCGGAGGCCGGCAGGGACTGGGCATCAAGGTCCTCATTCTGCACTGGGTCTCAAGCCAACTTCTAGGCAACTGTCCGAGCAGGCAGGTGGGCTGCGCTCCAGAGCCCAGGGCCAGGCTGTCAGGGCAGCTCTGCGGGCAGCCTGTGGCCCGGAGAGGCAGAGGGAAGGGGCCACACTGAGACCTAACATCTAGGCCCAGAAGCAGGCAGACCTCTGCCTTGTCGCACGGCCACACCGGCTGGGAGTCTGGGAAACCGCCTGGACGGGCGCCGGGAGCCCAGAACGATTGACGGGGAAGCGCCTGCGGCCTGTGCAGTGAGGCCTGTCGGGAAGGGCGTGTGGTTGGGCCCTGGGCTCCGTCCTGGGGAAGGTGGGTGAGGTGCCCACCAGGCTCCCCAGGGCCCTCAGGAGACAGGTCTCACACCCACAGCAGAGCCTGGTGCCTGGCCAGCGGCCAGTGGGTCGGAGCGTGGTCCCAGGCACTGAAGGGTCACTGTTAGATTCCTGGTCAGGGCATATACCCAGGTTGCAGAATTGAACCCCGGTTGGGGTGCGTATGGGAGGCAACCCATTGGTGTTTCTCTCACACACTGATGTTTCTCAAATATATGAAATATTTATTTTTAAAAATATTTTTATTGATTTCAGAGAGGAAGGGAGAGAAATAGAAACATCAGTGATGAGTGAGAATCACTGATAAGCTGCCTTCTGCACACCCCACACTGGAGATCAAGCCAGCAACCTTGGCTTGTGCCCTTGACCAGAATCGAACCCAGGAGCCTTCAGTCCTCAGGCCAACACTCTGTCCACTGAGCATTGGCCTGGGGACTGAAGGGTCCTGGGTGATTTATATTAATATAAAACATGTATTATTTAATGCCCGCCGATGTGATTCAATGGCTGAGCTCATCCAAGAATCGAACCAGAAGGTCAGAGTTTGATTCCCTGTCAGGGCACATGCCTGGGTTGCTGGCTCAGACAGTCCCCAGTCGGAGGCATGAGGGAGGCAGCTGAGTAATGATCCTCTTTCATCTTTGATGTTTCTCTCCCTTCCTCTCTGAAATCAATAAAAATATATGTTAAAGCAGAAAGCACATCCTCAGGTGAGGAGTAGAAATGACTCACGGTGGTTCCCGTCTCTGCAGCCAGAGCACACCTTCGATTTCATCAGCAAGGAGCTGTGTGTGCAGGCCATCAAGAAGCTGCAGGCCCACGTCCTGCTCGTCAAGTAAGTCTGAACCCAGCAGCCGCGCTGTGAGCACGGGAACCCGCAGGTCTCCCAGGAGTGAGGTCCCAGCCCCCCGACGGCCACAGGCTGGGGAGCCCTCGGCAGCTGGTGCCTGGCAGGAAGGCCTTCCAACAGGAGACTGTGGAGGGCACCCCAACCCTGTAGCCACCTGGGCCCCTCCCTTTCCCAGGCCTCTGCTGCCGCTCCTGCCTGCCTTTCTCCCCAACGCCCGCACCTCAGGGTCTCACAGCAGCGAACGTCCTTTAGTGTGGCCTAGATGCCACCCCCCACACACTGCAGTCCTGCACCGGCCACGCCCAAGGCAGGGTCTGTGACCCAGGGACACCTGTCTCTGGTGCCAAGCACAGGGTCTAGAAAGCACGCATCAGACACGCACAGCCACACCCTGCACACCCGCCAGGTGGCTCCTCTCACCTGAGCCAGTGCGGTCAGCAGGATGGCCAGAGCCCCAGCCCTCAGAGCGATGGGGCCGTCCAGTGGTGGGGTCACGGTGGCACAGTCTGGCGTCTCTCCAGCAGTTACCACAGGGCCCTCTGGCTGGGCAGTCCCACTCCAGGTGCAGGCCCCAGTGAGGCGCACACTGGTGCATGATGGTGCAGAGATTCCTCATCACCACAAGGACCGCGGGCTGTTTCCGCCCTAAAAAGGAAGGAGGCACTGACAGGTGCCAGAGCACAGAGGGACCCTGAAAGCACTGGGACTGCCTTCCCTGCAAGCCCAGGGAGGGAACGGGCAGACCGTCACTAGCCCTGCAGTTGTGTGTGGGAGAGGACACAGGTGGGGTTTTTGAGGTGATGAAAATGCTCTAAAATTCCCTACTGGTGGATGCACATCTGAAGATATTTAAAACCATGAATTATGTACTTAAATTGGGTGAAATTAACTCAGTAAAGCTTTTTTTTTTTTTTTTTTTAAAGAAAGCCTGGCCAGTGTTGTTCAGTGGTTGAGCATCAACCCATGTACCAATGTTTGCCAGTTTGCTTCCCCGTAAGGGCACATGCCCAGGGATGGATCCCCAGTAGGGAGCATGCAGGAGGCAGCCAATTGATATTGCTCTCTCTCTAAAAATCACTAAAAAAGACTTTGGAAAAAAAGAAAAAGTACGGACTCAAGCCCTTCACTGGCTGTACATTCACTGGTTATGAACACGGGCAACTGGGACTCAAGTGCGGCTGGGTACTGAGTGCCTGACTCTTGACTTAAACTTGAACTCAATGGGACCCAGCTGTGGACAAGGGGGAGGGTAGCCCAGGCCAGGGTGCAGGGCACTGCTGGAAGCGGACCTGAGATGAACCCTGGTTTCTTGCTTTCCAGAGCAACCGAAGGATTTTTTCACGTGAGGAGAGAGAAGGACTCTGACAAGGGGCCCCTGCTTTTCATGACTGACACGCTGAAATCCGCCCTAGGAGAGGTAGGTGTGGGGTCAGGGTGGCTGGGGTGTGAGGGGGCATCATGCCCTCTGCGCTCCGCCATGCTACCTCTTCTTGTGATATCAGAGAGGAAAGGAGAGGGATGGAAGCTTCAATGATGAGAATCATTGACCGGCTGCTTCCTGCACACCCCCTACTGGGGATTCAGCCTGCAACCCTGGGGTGTGCCCTTGACCGGAATTGAACCTGGAACCTGTCAGTCCACAGGCCGATGCTCTAACCACTGAGATGAGCCAGCTAGGCCACGCCATCTTTCTTCCACTGGGGGCCCTGGTCTGGCTCAGCCCCAGGTCCACCAGGTGAGCTACCAGGCCTCACCCCAGCTGTGGTCACAGTAGAGCGGCACAGAATAGACTGTTACTGGCAGACTCTCCAATTTTATTGTCCTCAAACGCACCGGGCCAAGCCCGACCCAGCCAGCGGCCATGCCGGTTTCCTAGGGTCCCAAATGGGAACAGATGACCCGTCCCTCATTGGGTGCTGGCTGCACGGGGGCGTAGGCCCCCAAGCAGGAGGGCTGGGACTTGTGCTGTGACTGTCCCTGGGGAGCAGCTGGCAGGAAACGGCGGTCGTTCCCCCATGCACACCTGACCCCGGAAACGGGAAGCCTGTGGGTGGCTGGGGGCCCATCATCAGCTCCCTCCCAGGCAGGAGCAGAGTGGGAAAAGCTGCTGGTTCTTCTCCCAGGCGGGCCTGAGAGCCAGCAGCACCGCCACTCGCTCCGCCCAGCCTCCTTCCCCCAGCTCTCAGCTCCCAGGCCCAGGCCCCCAGGGCTTGCACACTTCCCGCCCAGGAGGCCTTTCTCCTGGACTTAGAGCCGGGCCAGAATCACCCGGGGACGCTTTGCACCACCACAGGGAGGCCGCAGACCCCAGGAAAGCCCCAGCCGAGGGCCCTTGGAGCCACCACTCTGGCCCCCCCCTCACCACCTGTCCCCTCCCTCCCCAGCGGTTCCAGTATGTGGAGGTTCCAGGCAACCACTACGTCCACATGAACCAACCCGACCACGTGGCCGGTGTCGTCGGCTCCTTCTTATAAAGCGGGACCAGGATCCCAGCCCGGCTGTAGCCCTGGGCCTGGGGCCACCGAGACCTTGTGCTCACCACTCTCCGCCGGACGCCCAGCTCCTGGGGCCCCAGCCAGGCCAGCACGATGGGGCCAGGCCTCACTGGTATTGGGCAGCATGAGCTGGCAGAGCAGAGGTGTGGGGTGAGATTTGTCTCCAACATTTGTGAGCTCAAAGGGGAGACCGTGTCTGGATTCGGGCTGTCTGTGTGTGGCTGGAAACCGGCAGTGAGCGGGGAGTGCGGGAAGGGCTGGATAGGCCGCCCGGCCTGGGGCCAGCAGCTCTCGCAGCCGTTCCGGTGCCCGCCTGGGTGAATAAATTGTTCTTTTCTCTCTCGCTGCCTCTGAGGCTTTCACGGGTGCAGGGGCTTGGCCACTGAGGGGTAAGGGGAGAACATGGCGCACACTTAGCTTTTGGCGGAAGATCCAAACATCTGGGAGGAGACAGGAGCAGAAGGAACCACTTCCTGGGCCGGTGGCTCCTGAGAGCCAAGTCCTCATGCTGGGCAGGCTCCCAGCTCCGGGCTGCTGAAGACCAGGATTTAGGGTGGCACTGTCCTTTGCCCGCCGCCTGTGGGCTGACTCTCAGAGCTGTCTGACGGGGAAGCTTCTGGGCCTGGGCAGTCTGGAAGCCTCCAGGCCGTCGTGTCCTCGCCGGCCACCCCCACCACCCTGTCCTTGCGGCTCAGTAGGGACGGAATTTGCGCTGGGCCCGCATCAGCTCAATCCTCTGCTTGTCCTCCTCAAACTTCTTGCGCAGCTGCGCTAGATCTGGGGTGCGAGGGGGAGGGGGAACGGCCACTATCAGACAATGTGCCCCCCATTGCTCCCCATGAGCCCAACTGGCCACACACACACTCTCCACAGCAGCCTCTGCACCACCGCCAGCACCCGGGGCCCACCTCCTGCAGTCTGGCCCCAGCACAACTGCTCAGGGCTCTGGCTGTGGGTCCCACACCCCAGGTGCCTCCACAGCCCTAAGTAACCCAGAGGACCCCACAGCGACCTCTAGGGAGCAAAGTGGGACCAGCACACAGGTGCGGCCTGGCTGGGATCCCAAACCCAAAGCCTGTTGGGAAGCCTTTGGCCATAGGCCTTGCCAGGGCAGCTGGGGCTCAAGGCTAGTGGGGTGGCCGAGGGGCTGGGGGCGCGCCCTTACGCTCCATCTTGGTCTCGCGGTGCTGCCAGGCGTAGAAGTTGAGCAGCTCCTTGCGGGCGCGCTTCCGCTTCTCCCTCTCCAGCACCCGCAGGCTGGCTGCCTCCGTCCGGGGCAGCACGGGCCGCCGGCCACGGCGCGTCACCTTCACCCAGCCCTCGTCGTCCGGGACCCCTTCCTCCTCCTTGGCCTTAGCTTCCTCCTGCAAGGACATGACCCCGTGATGGCGCCGGGGACCCGCCTGCAGCCTCGGGAGCCTGTTGGGAAGAACCTGGGCACCCAAGGGCACCTGCTGCCCACTCCGCCCCCAGCAGTGTGGGTGCCTAAGTTGGGGGGGGGGGGCAGACATGTCAATGCTGCTGCCTCCTCCAGCCTCCGACTGTCCCCTCTACAGACCTAGCGACTAGACGCCAGCAGCTCAGGTGACCGGGACTCAGCAGGGAAAGGGGCGTCTAGACTCCACATGGTGACCGGGTCAGCGGGCCCCCCACCCCCAGGAGCCACCCCGCACCCACGGCACCGCCTTCCCCAAGCGACTGTGAGGTGCAGCCCCTGTGAAGCCCACCTCGGCCATCTTCCTGTCGTACGCCTCCATGAACGTGTCCACTTCCACTCGCAGGGCCTCCGGGTCCAGCACGGAGTCTGTGTAGTCACTGATCCACTCTGAGGGCGGGAGCGAGGCACACAGCCCCCTCAGGCGCCCTGTGGGCCACCCCAGGACCCGCCGGGCCAGCTGGCTCCTCACACACGGGCCTCAGGGACGGAGACTGGCCAGGGTTCGCCAAGGAAGGTTCTGGTGGTTGCAAGCTGGGCGCCCCCTGTGCCCACCCAGTGCCAGGCTCAGGCCTCCCACACGCTGCTCTCAGGGCAAGTGAACACAGCGACACTGCCTCACAAGGACCCCCCCACCCACCCAGGGCCCTGGAAGGAGGTACCACCCCCCCCCCCCCGGAAGCACCTACTGTGAATGCCACTCTTCACGGGGTGAGTCTCTGTCGAGACCAGCAAAGGGCCCTTCAGGGCTAAGGCAGCCGACACCCCATTTGGCTTCTGGAACACCACGTAGGCCACCTGGAAGCCCTGGAGGGAGGGAGATGTCACAGCGCTGGGCCTTCCCGTTCTCCCAGCCACTCACGCCCGGCACGTGGGATGTCCCTGCCCTCAGCCTGACTTGTCACTGGACCAGCGGCGATGTGCAGGGCTGTCCCTGACCCGAAGATAACCAGGAGGTTGTCCTAATCCACAGGCGGGATGGCTGTGTGCCAGTTACCCACTGTGCCCCTAGTTACCCACCTGAGCCCCTAGTTACCCACCTGAGCCCCTAGTTACCCACTGTGTAACCCCTAGTTACCCGCCTGTGCCCCTAGTTACCCACATGTGTCCCTAGTTACGCACCATGCCCCTAGTAATCCACTGTGCCCCTAGTTACCCACTGTGTAACCCCTAGTTACCCACCTGTGCCCCTAGTTACCCACCTGAGCCCCTAGTTACCCACTGTGTAACCCCTAGTTACCCGCCTGTGCCCCTAGTTACCCACCTGAGCCCCTAGTTACCCACTGTGTAACCCCTAGTTACCCCGTGCCCCTGGTTACCCACCTGAGCTCCCAGTTACCCTCTGTGCCCCCAGTTACCCTCTGTGCCCTAGTTACCCACTGTGCCCGTTCCCACCAGGCCGTTCTTCCGTTATGGGAGGGACTCGGGGAACAGAGTACTGACCCCGGACCAGGAATGGACGGACACACAGGGCGCGTACTAGTTCCAATTCCACTGCAGCAGGGGTGTGGGCCCCAGGCCACGGGGAAATGACAGTGGGCTCAGGGAGGCCCTCAGGCCCGACGCAGACATGCACCCTGAGCTTTCAGGACCCTGGAAAGAGGCAGCAGGAAGCTAAAGGAAGTGGCAAGTCTGGGGTACGGAGTGCAGCGGTGTACCAGCCAGCCCTCCTGGACCACATGTCTGGCTGAGAGCCCTAGGGCAGGCCCTGAAAGTCCCACTGCCACCCAGCATCACCGTCCCCTCAGGGGACACTGTCCCTTCCCCCCATGCTGCAGACCCGGGAATGGAGGCTCACCGGAACAGGCTTGGGGTGAAAGAACTTGGACTGTGGCTCCTTGGGGCTCTCGGTGAGCTCGGGCTTCCCCTGCAATTCCACGGACTGGACGGGGCCACAGGGGGAGAGGAGGCGGGCCAGGCACTCCTGAGGCGGAGGGAGCACAGTGTGAGGGCTGCAGGCCCTTCCAGGAGCCTCCTCCCCGCTGGAGATCCGGGGTCCCACGTCTGTGCCCCAGCCGGGACACGCAGGGAGGGTCTGGGCAAGCCACGGCCTCAGCACGGAAGTTAAAATCCTCTCCTCCCAGGGCCCGAGACAAAACCTTGTCAATTTACACGTTAAACCCGGGGGTAAGAAGCCGCCCCTCCACTGGCCAGGTCCTCAGGAGGTGGGGAGACAGAGTTCAGGTGTAAGCTTTCTGGCTTTGTGACAGGGTCCTGCGGGAGCATATGCCCAGAACGCATTGGCTTCTCACCAAAGTGAAGGGATTTCTCACTTGGAAAGTAACTCTTGCTGAAAGATCAGTCTTTCCTATCAATTTCTCTGGGTAATGAGACTGAAAGAATTAGGTTCTAAATTTCTTTTTATTCATTTTTTATTTTTTTAAAATATATTTTATTGATTTTTTTACAGAGAGGGAGAGGGATAGAGAGTTAGAAACATCGATGAGAGAGAAACATTGATCAGCTGCCTCCTGCACACCCCCTACTGGGGATGTGCCCGCAACCAAGGTAATGCCCTTGACCGGAATTGAACCTGGGACCCTTGAGTCCGCAGGCCGACGCTCTATCCACTGAGCCAAACCAGCTAGGGTTCTAAATTTCTTTTTAAAATTACTAGGCACCCTGGCCAAGTAGCTCAGTTGGTTAGAGCACCGTCCTAACCTGCCAAGGCTGCAGGTTTGATCCGGGTCGGGGCACATCAAGAATCAACTCCCGCCCTAACTGGGAAAACAGCATGCAGCTGAAATAATTCTAGGTAATAAAAAACTTTGGGCTCCTCAGAATTAATATTTTTAAAAACACCCCTTTAGCCTGGCTGGTGTGGCTCAGTGGTTGAGCATCGACCCATAAACTAGAAGGTCACAGTTCATTTCCCAGTGAGGGCACATGCCCAGGTTGCAGACTCCCCCCATGTGGGGCGTGCAGGAGGCAGACAATCAATGATTCTCTCTCATCACTGATGTTTCTATCCCTCTCTTCCTCTCCCTTCCTCTCTGAAATCAATAAAAACAGATCTTTAAAAAGCAATCTTCCTGTCAGGAGAGAGGCTGCCGTCTGGATTCCTGCCCTTGGGGCCTCAGTGGTCTCCATCTCACCACTAAGGCCTTGGGGGGCAGTGGAAGCACAGCTTGCCTAGAGCCCCACCCCAGCCCGCAGCTGCCCCCCAGACACCAGCTCACCTCGGTGCAGTACGGGGGCACATTGAGGACAAAGAGGGTCCTCTTCGGAGGCCAGGAAGACTTGGTGCCTTCTCGAACTCGGTGCTCTCTCAGGTACAGGTAATGGGAAGCCTTTTGCTTCTCGGAGAACTTGATCGGAACGGCTGGGGGGAAAAGAGAAGAGGATGGCAGGAAAGTCAGGGTCAGGCTGCCCCTTTCTAGTCCCATCTGTCTGTCCACCCACCCCCCACCCTTCACTGAGCCCTTCCCCTAGGCAAGACCTGTGCAGGGTGCTCTTCAGTCTGTGCCAGTAGATGAGCGCCCTGCCCCCCGAGCTATGGAGGAGACAACGACTACAGGCGGGGAGTGAAGCAAGAGGAGATTTGCTGCTGCTGCTGCTCCTGAGGTAAACACCGAACCGCCTGTGGCTGGAGGCCCCCCTCTGCGCCTCCTCTCACCCCTACACCCCGCCCCGCCCCCAGCTGGCAGGCCACTCTGGCCTTCCCTCCGGTTCGCCAGGGCCTCACACACCTGTACCCTTCACGGAAAGAGCAACCCTCTCCTCTCCACCTGTTCTGCAAGTGTTCACTTCACTTCCTGCGAGGAGGCCTACCTGCCAGGTGGGACCCCCCTGCTCTGCGCCTTCACAATCTCTCCTATGGCCCTACCTCTGTACTTGGAGGGTTATCTGGATAATCGCTCATATTCCCACACCTTTGAGTTCTCTCAAAATCAGGGACTGTTCTCTGTCCCTCCCACCACCTTCTTCGGAGCACGGGGTGGGGTGGGGGACAGCTGCAGCCCTGCACGCAGCAGCTCCCGGGGCGGGGGAGACGGTGAACAAGCAGAAACCGAGGCTGCAGCCCACAGGAGAGAAACGGGAGGCAGCACAGGGTGGCGGTGGCAGAGGCCGTGGGAACCGTCCTGAAGGCTTCTCTGCGGAAGGGAAGGACACAAAGCGGGCGGCAGCAGTCAGGGCTCAGCTGCTGGGGAACTCGGAGAAGGGCCACAGCCAGTGCAGAATCCCTGGGGTGTACAGAGCTTGCGTCCTCGGCGGCACAGAAAGCGAGAGCTGACATACCGTCTGCGCCAGCAGGACACGTGGGGCCACGGGGTCAATGGTAACAAGTTTGGGTTTTACTTTAGGCCTAACTTTAGCCACTGGAGAGATTTGGGGGGCGGGGGGTATTGGAGGGGTGGGGAGACGACTAGAGGTAAGAGTGTGAAGCAAAGTCTGATTTAAGTCTGACTTTAGCCCCTTAGCCCGGTCGGTTTGGCTCAGTTGGTTGGGCTTCCTCCCTTACACCCGGAGGTTGCGGGTCCGACTCCCCGCGAAGGGCACATGCGGGGGTTGCGGGCTGCGGGCTGATCCCCGGAGGGAGCGTGCAAGAAACAGCACGTCAACGTTTCTCTCTTTCCCTTCCCCTCTCTCTACAAACCAATAAAAATATCTTAAAAACAAAGACAAAAACAGACATAGATGCAGAGGACAGACTGGTGGCTGCCAAAAGGGAGGGGTTTGGGGCACAGACCGCCCAGGAGAGAGCTGACGGGCGACTAGGAACCGCAGAGGGAAGAGGCTAGACGTGCTCCCCGAGGGGGAAGGTGTGGGACACGCCGAGGGGGAGCGGGGACAGAGGCGGGTTCACCCAGGGAGGCGCCGGCCACAGCGGCTCGTCCCAGGAGTCTGTGCGAGAGCGACGTGGGCCTCACGACCCGCCGGGCACCGCCGAACCCGCGCCGCGTCTGGGCGAAGCCTGGCTGACCCCGGCCCGCACTGTCCCGCGGCCCCTCGCCCGTCCCGCCGCCCCCCACTGTCCCGCGGACCCTCACCTGAGTAGCCCGGGGGGCTCGGAATCCCCTCTTCGGCGTCCCGCGCCGCACGCTTCCTCCGGCGCGCCACCATCTTGCCGGCCGGAAACCGCGCGGGCCGCTGGGAGTTGTAGTGGGAACTGGGAGCTGCGTGTTTCCATGACAACGGCGCCGCGTGGGGTTCCCATCCTTTCTTGGGCCACTTCCTTCCTTGCGCAGAATAGTCAGTAAATAAGATAAATGTGGGAGTAAATGAGGGCGTGGACGGGTCGTTCAACCGGGATGTGATCTCTCTCTCATCATTGATGTTTTTCTCTCTCCCTTCCTCTCTGAAATCAATAATATATATATTTTTATTTATTTATTTTAAAGCAGTTTTTAATTTTGATGAAGAATTTTTTTGTGGATACCCAATTGTCTTTGAAACATTTTATTTTATTTCAAGGAATATGAACTTTTTAAATTTTTAAGAAATTCATTTTGGAGAAGTGAGAGAAATTTCGATATGAGAGAAACATCAATCTGTTGCCTTCCGCATGTGCCCCAACCAGGGCCTGAACCCACAACCTGGGTATGTGCCTCGACTGGGAATCAAACCAGAAACTTTTCGAGTGACACTCATCCAACTGAATCACACCAGCCCGGGCTGAACCATTTATCGAAAAGATGATTCTTTCCCCCACTGAACTGTCTTGGCACGCTTGTTGAAAATTAATGACCAGATAGATGAGGCATTATTTCCGGACTCTCCATTCTATCCCATTGATCTATCTATATACTTTTTTAAATTTTAAAATTGACTTTTTAGAGGAAGGGAGAGAAACATCGATTTGTTGTTCCACCTATCCGTGCACTCGTTGGCTGATTCCTGTATGTGCCCTGACCGGGATTAAGCCCGAAACCTTGGCAGATCCGATGACACTCGGACCAACTGAGCCCCCTGGCCAGGGCTGACCTATCTTTCCATCCTTACCCAACACCACACTGTCTTCATCACTGTGGCTTTGTGGTTTCAGGTTTGAACTCAGAAGTGTGAGTCCTTCAACTCTTCAAGACTGTTTTGGTTACTAGGTTTCTTTCAACAATAGTTTGCAGTTTTCAAAATATAAGTTTTCAATGTATTTTGCTCAAACCTTTTTTAAAATATATTTTTATTGCCAAAACCGGTTTGGCTCAGTGGATAGAGTGTCGGTCTTCGGACTGGAAGGTCCCGGGTTCCATTCCGGTCAAGGGCATGTACAATGGTTGCGGGCACATCCCCCGGTGGGGGGTGTGCAGGAGGCAGCTGGTCGATGTCTCTCTCTCATCGATGTTTCTAGCTCTCTATCTCTCTGTCCTTCCTCTCTGTGAAAAATCAATAAAAAATAAAAATAAATAACTATTAAAATATATTTTTATTGATTTCAGAGAGGAAGGGAGAAGGGGGGAGAGAGAAACATCAATGATGAGAGAGAATCATTGACCGGTTGCCTCCAGTATGTGCCCTACTGGGGATCAAGCCCACAACCCGGACATGTGCCCTCCACCTGAATGGAACCCGGAACCCTTCAGTCTGCAGACCAAAGCTCTATCCACTCAGCCAAACTGGCTAGGGCTATTTTGCTAAATTTATGTGTAAGTATTTTATTCTTTTTGACACTATGCTAAGTGGATTTTTTTTTTTTTTTAGAGGCTGTTTATTAAGCTGGGCACAGTGAAACCAGGAAGGGTTGGGGAAGTGAGCCTAGGCTGGGCTGCTTTGGCTAAGAAGTCAGAGAAAAGGGGCCTTGGGGACAGGTTCAGGGGGTGGAATCGTTTTCTTAGTTTGGTTTTTAGATTGTTCATTGCAATTATCATCAATTGATTTTGTGCCCTGTAACCTTGCTGCTTATTTGGTTCTAGTAATCTCTGGATTTCTTAGGATTTTCTGTATACAGACCATGTCATTACAAATAGATATTTACTTCTCTCTTTCCAATCTGGATGCTTTTCCTTTCTCTCGAATTGTCCTGGCTAAAACCTCTTACACAATGTTAAATAGAAGTGATAAAAGCGGACATCTTTGTCTCTGATCATTCCACGTGACCAAAGAACACACTATAAGTTCAGTTCTTTTACATTTGTTGAGATTTGTTGTATGGTCCAGGACATGATCTATCTTTATGTACGTTCCATGGACATTTGAAAAGAATGTGTATCCTGTGATTGGGGAGTATTCTGTTGATTGGATCCTGTTGGTTGATGGTGTTAAGTTCTACATCCTTGCTGATTTTCTTCTAATTGTTCTACCAGTTGTTAAGAGGTGTTGGAGTCTCCACGTAAAAATGCGGATTTTCTGTTCTTTCCATTCTACTAGGTTTTGTATCGTTTTGTATCTCTGTTGTTTGGTAAGTACATATTTAGGATTATGTCTTCTTGGCGCAATGAGCCCTTTTTTATTATGTAATGTCCTTCTCTGTACCTGGTAATATTTTTTTTAATATGCATTTTATTGATTTTTTTTTTTTTTTTTTTTTTACACAGGAAGGGAGAGGGATAGTTAGAAACATCGATGAGAGAGAAACTTCGATCAGCTGCCTCCTGCACACCCGCTACTGGGGATGTGCCCACAACCAAGGTACATGCCCTTGACCGGAATTGAACCTGGGACCTTTCAGACTGTAGGCTGATGCTCTATTCACTGAGCCAAACCAATTAGGGCAGTACCTGGTAATGTTTTAAAATATATATTTTTTATTGATTTCAGAGAGCAAGGGAAAGGGAGAGAGAGATGGAAGCATCAATGATGAGAGAGAATCATTGATTGGCTGCCTCCTGCAAGCCCCCTACTGGGGACCAAACCCACAACCTGGGCAATGTGCCCTTGACCAGAATCGAGCCTGGGACCCTTCAGTCCACAGGTGGATGCTCTATCCACCTAGCCAAACCGGCTAGGGCTGTACCTGGTAATTTTTAAAAAAAACTATATTCAGGTGGACAGCAAAATGTCTAGTAACTTTCTTTGCTCAATATCAAATATACTTTATTTTGCCACTTAAAAAATATTTTATTGTTTTTTTTACAGAGAAGGAGGGAGGAGGATAGAGTTAGAAACATCAATCAGTTGCCTCCTGCACACCTCTTACTGGGTATGTGCCTGCAACCAAGGTACATGCCCTTGACTGGAATGGAACCTGGGACCCTTGAGTCCGCTCTATCCACTGAGCCAAACCAGTTAGAGCACCGCTTCTTTTTTGAGTAATGTTTGAGTATTTACCATTTTCCCATCCTTTTACTTTCAACCTACTTATCCCGTTATATTTGAAGTACGTTTCTTGTAGACAGAATATAGTTAGGTCACTTTTCTTGTAGACAGAATATAATTAGCTCACTCTCCTTTCTCACCCACTTTGCCAATTTCTGTCTTTCAATTGACACATGTATTTAGACCATTTATACTTAATGTACTTTGTGGTATGCTAGGGCCTAAGTCACTCACTTTTTTTTTGTTTTCTGCTGTTTTTTGTGTCTTTCCCCCCCCGATTTCCAGTAGATTGCTTGGAAATTATTTTTAGAATTCCATTTTGATTTCTCTACAGTGTTTTTGGGTGCATTGCTTATCATTTTGTCGGTCCAATAATCACATTATACGTTACAATATACTTTGTCCAAATGTTACCAGTTTGAGAGAAGTGTAGAAATCTTCCGTTTATATCACTTTGCTCTCTCGCATTTATAAAGCAATTGCTTTAAATATTTCCTACGTTGAAAACCACATCAATGTTATAACATTTGCTTCAACTATCAACCATAATTTAGAAAACTGGAGTATTTTGTTTACCCAAGTTATGGTATTTGTTTTTTCTTCTTTTGTGATATTCTAAGTCTCCTTTTTTAAAAAAAAAAAATTGATTTCAGAGAGGCAGGGAGAGGGAAAGAAACACCATGAGAATCATGGATCAGCTGCCTCCTGCACGCCCCCTACTGGGGATCAAGGCCGCAACCTGGGCATGTGCCCTTGACCGGAATGGAACCTGGGACTCTTCAGTCCGCAGGTCGATGCTCCTAAGTTTCCTTTTAAAAAATTTTTCCTTTATGTTTAGAGAACTTTAACCATCTTCTCAGGATAGGTCTACTGGCAACAAATTCTCTACTCTTCCTTCATCTGAGAATGCTTAAATTCTCCCTAATTCCTGAAGGATGTATTTTGCTGGGTATAGATTCTTAGTTGACAGTCATTTTCTTTTGCTACTTGGTAAATGTACCATTCCTTTGACCTCATGGTTTCTGATAAGAAATGTCAAATTTTTTTCCTACAGGCAAGGCATCATTTCTCTTGCTGCTTTCAGGTTTATATCTGCCATTTTTGGGGAGTATAGTGGTGGGTTGCCAGGCACTGGGGGAGGGGGGAGTTGATTGATTTAATACCAATGAACTGTACACTTAAGAATGGTTAAGTCAGCCCTAACCGGTTTGGCTCAGTGGATAGAGTGTCGGCCTGCCGACAGTAAGGTCCCAGGTTCAATTCCGATCAAGGGCATGTACCTTGGTTACGGGCACATACCCAGTAGGAAGTGTGTAGGAGGCAGCTGATCGATGTTTCTCTCTCATCCATGTTTCTAACTCTCTCCCCCTCACACTATGTAAAAAATTAATATATTAAAAAAAATTTTTTTTTTTTTTTTTTTTAAAGAATGGTTAAGTCAGCCCTTGGCCTGTGGACTGAAGGGTCCTGGGTTCAATTCTGGTTAAGGGCACATAACTGGGTTGCAGGATTGATCCCTGGCCCTGGTCAGGGCGTGTGGCAGGCAACCAATCGATGTTTCGCTCGTCTCTTCCCCTCCTTTTCACTCTCTAGAAATCAATGGAGGCCCACCTGCTGTGGCTCAGCAGTTGAGTGTCAACCTATGAACCAGGAGGTCACGGTTCAATTCCGTCAGGGCACATGCTCAGGGTTGCAGGCTCGGTCCCCAGTGGGGTGTGCAGGAGGCAGCTGATCAATGATTCTCTCTTATTGATATTTCTCTCTCTCCCTCCCTCTCTGAAATCAATAAAAAATAAAGGGTGTCCTCGGGTGTGGATTAACAACCACAAAGGGTGGTCAAGTCAGTAAAATTTAGGGTCTTCATTCCATCTGTCAGGCTGACCATGCTTCCTCCTCAGGGAGGCACTTCATGTCCAGGAGGGGAGCACTCCACCGCTCACATATTCAGACACCACTGCTCACATCCTCAGCCGGAGAATCAGGTTCGGCGAGTGCTGTGAGGGCCTCTGCTCCAAGGTCGGAGCTGGGGAGTAGGAATGCCAAGGCAAATGCCTGCTTCTGGTTATTAAGGCCACTTAGTAAAACCTGTAAGAAAGGACAGCTCAGAGGTAGGAATAACAAACTTTATTCAGAAATGTTTAAGTAACAGTCTCCTCCATCCCTTAATGCCTCTTCCTCTTCTTTTGAACTAAAGAGACACAGATGGGGAATGTAGGGGAGTGGGAAGTTAAGAGGGACACGAGGATTGGCCCACCACCTTCTCTTCCGTTTTCCACGATGCCATCCTGTAGACTAGGGGACACAAACGGGCTTCACCCCACCATGTACCACATGGCTGTCCAGAGACCGGGCCCAGGTGACCAGGTGGCTGCAGCTAGCTCAACGACACTCTGCTGCAGAGCGGCCCGGCCTGGGACTGGAAGGCGGGGAGGACGTCCACCACCTCCGCTCGGAGCAGTCTGAGCGTGGCCTACCGGATGCTCCCTTGGGCCGAGTTTCGGGAAGTGCAGGAGGAATGTCTTCCAGCTGCTGAGAGAACTGTATCTGCACCCGTTCACGGGGGGAAAAGGGAACAGAACTGCATTCTTTACAGAACCAGAAAGGGAGCACCACCAGCACAGTCCTTGGCCGTGCCCGGCCTGCGCAACCTCGGAGCTGGAGGACGGAGCTGGGCTCAAACCCTGGGGCCTCCCTGCTTGCCAGGTTTAACTCTGAGGAGACGCGTTTCCAGGTCTGTCTTCACTGTGCCTCAGCCCCTTTACTCTCTTGGCCTGTGCCTTTCACAGCACTTGCTACTGATCCTGTGGAGCTCCCAGAACCCTGCTCCCCAACTCTCTTCAGCTCAGCCACCTGGACTCCCTTTACAGCCCAGCAAACTGGCGGGCACTGATGGTGACTCTGGAGCAATGCTGACGGGGTACTCAGGGGCTGCCCTGAGTGCTCAAGTTTTGCCCCAACTCCCTAGAACCATTCTGAGAGGAACCGAGTGCTGGCCTGGAAGGGCTGCTCTGCTCTCTACTTCCTTCTGACCACACTCCCCTCCCCCCATTGCCAAGGCAGGAAAAGATCCCTCTGCTCATGAACCATGGGCCACTTACAAAGGTTGCATATGTGCTCCCAGAATCCCTATTGTCCTGCAGACATCTGAGGCCAGAAAGAGCCAGGAGCAAGCCAATATCTCCCCTTTTAATAACCCTCCAAACCCAGTGTCACAAACTAGGGGAGAGCTGGCATGAACCCCAGAGCCAGGGTGTGATGAGCTCTGGTCTAGTGAAAACTTGAGGGACCAGCAAGCCCTCCCAGCAGTAATAACCAGAGGCCAAGAGAACTGGGGGGGAGCACTTGGCCTAACCCATGGGAAAAGGGACACGTGACCTCAGGACGAACTCTGAGCTGTCTGAAACAGCACGGGCCCGCCAGGCAAGAGCTGTGTGCACACTTCCTGGCAGAGCGGCAGCCTCACCCTGCCCTTGCCAACAGGGCCCTCCCGACCACCCTGGTGTGGAGACAATTGTGGGGAGAGGACAAGAGCCTGTGACCTGATGCCCACCCAGGCCCCTCCACTGGCCAGGCCGGTGAGTGGCACAGCTCTGGAGCTGACCCGGCTCCCATTAGGACGGCAGAACTTCCATCCTCCACTTTGTTCGAAAACTTTAAAAAATAAGAAGGGGAGGAAACCCGTCACCCCTGGAAAAAGCAGTATCCTTCAAACAGCCCCGCCCTGTAGTCCACGGAGCCACAAGGAATCACGCAGAGAATCCAGAACACCATTTCCGGGAAAGAAGTTGGTTTGGAGCTGAGGTTAGGGGCAGAGACAATCTGAACAACACAACCTACCTTGGAGAGAAGATGGAGGGAGAAGAAACACTACAGGAAATGTTAACGTACAGAGCACAGGGTAGGACACATCACAGGAAGGCGGGTCTGTCCAGTGAGGAGCTCTTACCCCCGCCTGGGGCCTCCAGTCCAACGGCCCATTGGTCACAAGCTTTGCTTTGGAAACAGAACCACCCTCCTGCCCCCGCTCTGGCTGCCCGGCTCCCCCGCTCAAAGTTTGATTTTGAATTCTGTGGGCTGTGTGGTCACAGAGGCCCCCGAGGACTTGAAGAGCGCCTTCAGGATGGTGTCGGGGTCCACCTCGGCCGGAGGGTTGGATGAGGCGGCAGAGTTGGCCCTGCGAGGCAGCTCACTCTCCTTTCTCACCGAGGGGCTGTCACTCAGCCGTCTGTGAGCAGAGAAGAGTCAAGATCCTTGTCAGTTTCCCATAGACGCAGAGGGGCCACCGTTGACTGATCTGTTACAAGCCAGGCCCCGAATGTAGTGCCCTGTGGCCTGCATCTCACTTCACCTGCAGCAAACCTACCACCTGTCTTGTTTGCTGAGGAGGCGCAGCCTGCTGTCGGCTGGGGTGTTAGTTCAGAAAACAATACACATCCCTCAGGGGTGGTCACACACATATCAGCATGTTATGTATTCTGAGAATTCTCGAAGTAAAGAAATAAATTTAACTCTGTTTAGCCCAATGGTTCTCAAACTTCTTAGGTCATAGGACACACACTTTTCGGAATACCACTTAGTCCTGGAAGAAAGCTTAAGAAACTTGTCCAAATCACACAATTCAATATCCAGGGTTCACATTCTGGTCTTTCTAAATTCCAGTCTACTCCAGGCCTGCCCGCACTACCCTGCCCGCCTTGGCGCATCTAACATCCTCCCCAGGTCCCTGCCTCCTTGTCTATAAAAGGACCGTCTACACGTGAGGCACCACAGTCCTGTGCCCGGCACGTACGCCCAGACGTGCGACACAGAACGAGGGCAGCAGCCAGCACCGTCTCCATCAGAGTCAATCACAGGAGGTGGGGCTCCCTGTCCCCTTGGACAACACACCCAGTTTTGCAAAGAGGGACACATCTGGCCCGCTCTCCACTTTCTTCTCAAGCGTTTCTAGATTATAGGCTGGGAACAGGTTTAATGCCAGCCCGTGAGGCCGATCCCCTGTGGAAAAGGCGAGACAAAGCTAAGCACCCTGCCTGCCTGCCTGCCTCCCTGTCCGCCAGAAGAGCACAGGAAGTGGGATGGAGCTGTGTGCAGGCCCTGTCCCCGTCAGGATAGAGGCCATCAGGCAGAGTGAGTGTGGAGAAAGCTCCTCCCGCCCCAGCAGGGCTGCCTTTGGGACTTACAGCAGGATGGGCTGGTCGGAGGTGATGACGTTCCCATTCATGTGAAGGTTGCACTTCATTGGCTGCCCTGCAAAACCAAGAGAGAAGGCTCTGCCACGAGACCACAGCCCTTCACACCAAAGGACAAGGCTGCCACCTTCATCACGGGGCTCAAACACCCACCACTGGCAGCTCTCGCTCCACACTGGGGATGGAGCTGCTAGGTTCGGAAGCAAAACCCAGGGACTAAGAAAACCCCAGTGTGTGAGGTCCATGAAACCTCGGCAATAACAGCACCGAGAAGCAAACTGGCAACAGACCTTGCTTCACACCGGAGGAGAGGGGAGCGGAGAACCAGGACTCGGTGAGAAGCCATCCAACCTGGCTTGTGAAGCAATTAGTAAAGGAAAATGTTATGCTATGAAATTAAGTGCAAAGAGGATTCAAAAGTATATGTACAGGCTTCCACTTTGTCTATGAAGGATGAATTGTACTGAGTACTACACTCCCAGTGTACATAAAATGTGACAGGGAGAATAACAAAAAAGAATAAGATAAAAAAAATTTTTTTTGATGTAAACATTAAAAACACAACAGCACAAAAAGAGGGGATGGAGTCATAGAGAAGTGACGTTTCTCTCTCTCAGTGGAATGAAGTTAGTATTAATCTGAAATAGATTCTGATATATTCTATCTACTGGAGATTAGATTCAAAGATACAAAAAGGTTGAAAGCAAAAGGAGATATTTATCACCCAAACAGCAACCCTAAGAAACGTGAAGTGGCTACATGAATATCAGCTAAAATAGACGTTAAAACGAAAAATGTTACTAGAGACAAAGAGGGATGTTTTGTAACTGATAAAAGGGTCACTCCACTAGGAAGAAAACAATTAGGACACTGATAAACATTTGTGAAACTAACAAAAGGCTCAAACACATGAAGCAAACGCTGACAGAAGTGAAAGGAGAAGTAAACAAACAATAGTTGAAGGTTTCAGTCCGCACGTCCAGTATGGACAGAACAACAGGCAGAAGGTGAACAAAGAAACAAGACTTGCACAACATAAATCTACTGGACCCAACAGAGCTAAACACTTATTGTCCCACACACCCAGGGGAAAATGTGGAAAACTCACAAATATATGGAAATTAAACAAAACAACCCTAAATAACCAATGGGTCAAAAAAGAAAAACACTAGGTAACTTAGAAAATACTTTGAGATGAATGAAAATAAAAACACAACATATCAAAACTTATGAGATGTGGCTAATGCAGTGCTGAGAGGGAAATATATCGCTCTAAATGCATATGTTAAAAAAGGAGTGAAAAGACAAACTAAATATTGGGAGAAATTATTGACAAACCATTTATCTAAGAGACCTATATCAAGAATACATAAAGAGCCCTGGCCCGTTTGGCTCAGTGGATAGAGCGTCGGCCTGCGGACTGAAGGGTCCCAGGTTCGATTCTGGTCAAGGGCAAATACCTTGGTTGCGGGCACATCCCCAGTGGGGTGTGTGCAGGAGGCAGCTGATCGATGTTTCTCTATCATCGATGTTTCTAATTCTCTATCCCTCTCCCTTCCTCTCTGTAAAAAACCAATAAAATATATATATATAAAAAAAGAGGCAACCAATCGATATTTCTCTTCCTTTCCCTCTCTCTTCCATTCTCTCTAAAAATCAATGGAAAATACCCTCGGGTGAGGATAAAAAAGAACATATATATTAAAATTTTAAAAAAGATAAATAATAAAATAAACTCTTAAAAAAAGAATATATAAAGAACTCTTACAACTCAATAAGACAATTCAAAAAGTGAGCAAAGATTCCGAATACACGTTTCTCTAAGGAGGATACACAAATGGCCAAAAAGCACATGACAAGATGCTCACCATGATTAGTTACTAGGGAAATGCAAACCGAACTCCCGGTGACCGTGCTCTCTTAGTCTCTGCCCCTCCACTGCAAGCACAGGGCCTCGCTCCACAGTAAGGACTCCACACCCCGAAAGCACAAATGGGCGGACAGGAGGACCGCGGCGGACAGCGTTCCTCTCTAGGCCGCCCCGAGATGAATAGCGGGGAATCGGCACTCAGTGAAATCAGTGGTTTACTCACTAGAAGCAGAGCTCACCGGGTGCCAATAGTTAGACGAGGCTCCAGGCCATTAAGGAGGCTGTGTCCTAGCACTGAGCAGACCAACAGCTAGCAGGGGGAGGCTACGGCCCACACAGCACTGCCGAGACTCCTCAAGAGGACCAGCCACGGAGCAGGTGTTTCCCTGCCAGCTCAGCACCACCCAGAGACTGCACCTCCCTGCCTGCTCTTGGTGCACAGAAGGCCCCAGCGGGTGACCGCACCAGGGTGCCCTCCCACCCGCTGCAGAGGGAGGCTTGCTCTGAAGGCCTGCTGCCCGGCAGTAAGCAGTGAGGATGGGAAGGGGAAGTAGCTGCTTTCTCCCGACTTACCGTCCAGACACCGGTTGTTATATTTCTTATATGCGGTGATGGCATCATCCTTCTTCACAAAAACCACCTCTGCTACCCCCGGATGGACCAGCCGAGCCCGCTTCAGGGCTCCACATACACAGAAAAGCTCCTGCAAAGCAGAGGGGATAGGGTTAGCGGACAAGTTCAGGCCACCATCCTGCCTGCCATTCACACACTGTGAGGGCTCTGGGTTGACTGCACTATGGCGGAATATGCCCACGATTTCAGGGAAGCTCCATTCTAGGTGGTGTTCTTGGGATATCCACCGGCCTCAGCATGGACCAGAAGAGGGGACAAGCTGTGCAGAAATGAGAAATGGGCCTGAGCTTACAGTTATGGGTCGTGTGACATTCAACAAGTCATGCCCAAAGTCCTCCTGCCTTGGTGCCCACTTCCTTCCTCAATGGGGATCATAGTTATGGAATTTCCCTGAGAACTCTGGCAGGAGAATGAATGTGTAGGCTTATCAAATAATGACAGTGGCTAGTATGTCGCACAGGAATCTGTTAGAAATAAATTCTGGAGCTCTACGTAGAGTGACTATTCCACTGACACAGAAGTGGTTGGAGATGGGAAATTCTGGCAGGGCACAATACTTACAACAATGTCCTCCTCGGTGACCCTAGGGTGTAGGTTATTCACAGTCATCTTGGTCCCTTCCAAAGGGCTGAGGACAGGCTGCCACAGACAAGAGTGTTACCAGAAGGCAGAGAACAGCTGTGCTCAACAGCAGAACTCACTCTAGGCAAGTGACCTGGAGGCCCACCTCCTATCGGAGACCTCAGCGCCCATCATGCCCGCTCCCCATGCTAAGGGATGGAGCCTCTTGCTTCCATTAAGCAGAGCCCTCTCAGGCGTCTGTGCCTCTGCCTGGAATGCCACTATTTCAAGACCCACCCAGCTCAGCCTTCCCAGCTGTGCCCAGTGGACTCAGCTGCGCTCTCCTCAGCGCCCCAGCAGCTCTCTGAGCACAACTGTTGTATCACCAGACACAGGCGGTTTCCCCCACTCGCCTGCGAGCTCTTTGCGCTCAGGGGCCGCTGGGTCTCGGTTTGCTCATTTGTAAAATGGGGGTGGCAACGCCTACCTCAGAGAGGCGCTGTGAGGACGCAACAGGGTACATACAGCACACTGCCCACTGCCCACCCAGCACAGGCTGACTCTCAACTGGTGTGGTCACTTCCACTTCCACTTCCTCACCTTCACCTTCACCTTCACCTTCACCTCACCTCTGCAGGCGGCAGCTCTCTGGGGGAATCCTCCTTGTTCACTAGTGTCCGGGACATGTTGGTCAAGGCTTTTGTCCGAACCGAGGAGGGGAGAGCAGGAGCTGTGTATGCATCATTCTGAACCACTTTGGTGAGAGGGGGGGCCTTGGACATGGAAAGCTTGGAACTGCTCAGCCCGGCCTAAACGAAGAGGCAGACAGGAACCTGAGAGGCCAGTGACTTGAATGCCCCGTTAGGGACTGACAACCGCCACCCCTGAGGCCCCCACCGCTTCCCAATTCCATGAGTGGCCTGAAGCCAAAGGCTGCCGGTGACATCCCAGGGAAGGTGCAGAAGGGGAAGAAACACACAGCCTGCACACGCGCTCACAGGAGCCACTTTCCAGGGTGAGCAGCCCTTGGCGAGAAGCTGACACGCAGCCCTGACCAGGATCCACAGGCTCACTCATACCGTTTAGACCTCCTTTACCTGAACGAGGCATGCGGCCTGCTGGCCACGAGTTTGACATGCTTTAGACTTATAAAAATCCAATTTGGGGCTGGTCAGAAGGTCAAAGGCTTGGGATCAAGTACATTTCCACATATGCTTCCATCACAATGGACTGATCAGCTCCAGGCTGGCTGGGCCTAAGAACCCACTCCTCAGAAGGCCCAGACTCCCGGTTTTCTGGTCCCTGTTCCGGCACCAGACACAGGCCTGGCCCTAGCAGCTCCCAGAATGTCAGGGAACACGCAGACCTCCGTGATGTTCCCGATGTTGCTTTCTTTCCTGTGCTGCATGGATCTGACCAGTATCCTAGTTTAGCAAGCTTTTCTTGCAAGACTGCACTGGTGGGTAAGGTTCAGATTGTTTTGCTAACCCACTAACCAAGGGAATCCAGATTTAAGAACGGGAGAAAGGGGAACACGTAGAATGCCTGCTGCAAATGAAAGGACATGGATTCCTCCTGCGGGGTCACCATGTTTCTCACGAAGCGTCTCAAACCTGAATCAATGGGGAGCTGTAGCTCTGCACCTCACGACCTGTGGGACCTCGAACAAGTCACTAGACACTCGGGCCTCAGTATTGATAAAATGAGGGGTTGGACTAGTTCCAGTTCTGGAAATCTTAAGACCCAAATGAAGAAATATCTCTGAGTCGAAAGGCCAATTCTCCACCACCTCTACCATCCAACTAATCAGACTCACACAGCGAGTGTCGGCAAAACACAAAACACCCTACCATGTGGTGGAGAAAGCTGCTGGAGGCGGTCAATTTCGTCTGTTTACTAGGAATGGGAGTTGCAATGTCATCATCTTCATCCAGGTCATATAAATTCTGAAAATAAATCAATATAAGCTAACGTGGCATACAGGCTGCCAACAGCATTTGGAGCGAGGACAGCAGGGAGAGGGCTGCTGGAGCAATGGAGGTGGAGGGAGAAGCGGCGTGTGGGGTGCCTGAGGAGCTGAGTGAGGCTCCAGTCCTGACAGGTGGCTCCCCGCCCACAGGGGCAGATAAAGTGCTGCAGCTTCCAGGTACATCCTTCCTACAAGTGGACAATGCCTAGGAAGAGTCCCCAAAATGGCTGCTTATATCCTTTGGCTTGGAAAGCCCCGCCCTGGCAATCTGGCCTCTGGAAACAAACCCAAACCCTAGAAAGAACGCTGTCCACAAAGATGTTCAGAGAGTTTCTAACAGTGAAAAGTACAGTAAAATGGTTTAAATCAACTGGAATGTCAGCTCAATGGTTTATGTGGTTATAAACCAATTAATTGCCACGCCTCCAAAATGGAAACCATCCCGCTTGCGTCTATAGACGCTTATGGCATATAAAGGGTTAAAAATGTTGTTTACAATAAATGTAAATACAGAAAAATGCTTGAGTTATAAAGTGAAAAAAGAATGATACAAAATTGGATTAAGAATATAACCACAGGATGTGAGGGCGATCTGGCTGCGACATCTGTCACCCCATTGATCACCAGGGTTGATTCGGCTGATCTGGCTGGCTAGGCGGGTGTCCCCTCCTCCCTCACCGATCCATGTGCGTCCCTCCCGAAGCTGCGCGCTCGGTCGAAGAGGACGACCTTCCCCCCAGAGGAGAGGACCGTCTTCGGTCAAGGGTATACGAGTAGCTGCGCTCCCCTGCTAGAACCTCCAAACAAGCTCTCAAGAATATAACCACAACTATAACTATGCAATAATTAAATAATAATGCCATTTAAAAAACAGGAAGGAACAGGGCAGAATTTCAACAATGGTTAGCTTAGGACAGTGGTCTGCAAACCGAGGCTCGTGAGCCACATGCGGCTCTTTGGCCCCTTGAGTGTGGCTCTTCCACAAAATACCACGGTCTGGGTGAGTCTATTTTGAAGAAGTGGCGTTAAAAGAAGTTTTAAGTTTAAAAAATTTGGCTCTCAAAAGAAAATTTCAATCGTTGTACTGTTGATATTTGACTCTGTTGACTAAGGAGTTTGCCGACCACTGGCTTAGGAGAACATGAGCATAAGAAACTTCTTCTTCTCTTAATCTTTCTCTAGTTTGTAAATTTTCTGTATTAAGCACGTTAATTTAAAAAATATATATTTTTCCAATTTGCTTCTGCCTCTTATGCCTCTCTCCTCAGTTATAAAATTTCTTCTTAAAACTCATAAAATACAGTCAAATGTAATTCCTCCCAATTCTTCAAATTGTGAACCTTGAAGTAGCATCAGTTAATCCACCCAGCAGGTCCAATGAAAACACATGTGTGTACACACACACACACACACACACACACACACACACTCTACCTGTCTGGCCTGGTGATTGTTGACGACGTTAATCCTCATTCCAGCAGGATGGGCATGAGGTGGTGTCATGGCCTTCTGCTGTGGAACCTAGAAACACCCGCTGGTCACAATTCATCACACAGGGCCCACATCACTCTCTATGGTCACTGAACTTGAAATATGAGGGGCGCTCAGTTTGGTCTTTGGTAAAAGGCCCTACAGAGTGCCTCAGTCCAAAATAGGAGAGTGACAGGAAGCCTTGCCGTCCGAGATCACCTGGCAAGGCATGTGCAGGGCTCAATGAACCGGCCCTGCTGCCGCCATTCCTGTTACCAGTTGTGAAGATGAATGATCTTGCTTCCATTCCCTTTGGGGCGGTGGCTGTGCCGGTGGCCAGGGCACTGTATGAGGAGCCGTGTAACTCGGGGCATAATTCACATCTCCGAGACTGAGGTTCTTGGATAAAACTGAGGTATTAACCCCGGGGTTGCAGTGAGCAATACAGTGAGTGGGGGAGGTCATATATGGTAAGTGCCTGCCAGGTAGCACATGCTCCATAAGTGTTTTGTCCCTTCCTGTCTCTTCCCTCCACCGCTAGCTCACCTGGGAAAGGCACTTCATTTCACTGGACCTCCCCGCTTTTATATAAAACTGGGCAATGCCTTGCCTTCCTCATATGGTTACTACACAAACCCAGGAATGTTATGCTCCCCAAACATTCCTGACCCCTGCTCCCTGCCAGAATCTGTAGTTGTTACTGGCTTCCTGGGATTTATGACAAGAGCCATACCTACCTGGATGGTTTTAGTGAGCTTCAGCGCTGGAGTCACCGTCCCGATGGGGGGACTCATGAAGGAAGCAGGGGTACTCCGCTTCAAGCTGAGCTTCTCCCGGGCATCAGCTACCTGGTGGGGCCTCTGGGGAGCCATGCTCTGCTGCTTCCGGGAGTTCAACATCTCTCTGGCATCCTGCACTTTCCCTTTGATCCGGAAACGAGCATCTTTTTGCAAAAGCTTTTCTCGGGCATCCTTGACTCCCAGCTTGAGCCGGGCATCCGAGAGGCCAATCTTCTGCCGGGCATCAAATTTCTGCTGGAAGGTGGCTGTGCGTGCTGGCTGGCTGAGGAAGCTCTGCTGGATCCCAACGTAAGATCGGACACCTCCAACTCCTGGTCTGACACTGAGCCTGCAAATAAAAATTGTAATATTTGTAATATTAAGCCCAGCCGGCATGGCTCAGTAGTTGAGCATCAACCTATGAACCAGGAGGTTTCGGTTCCATCCCGTCAGGGCACATGCCCCGGTTGCGGGCTTGATCCTCAGCGTGGGGTGTGCAGGAGGCAGCTAATCAGTGATTCTCTCTCATCGTTGATGTTTCTATCTCTCTCTCCCTCTATCTTCCTCTGTGAAATCTATTAAAAAAATACATATTTTAAAAAATTAAAAAATTTTCATGCTTATGTGAATTCCTCATGTGCATGTATTAAAATTTATTTTCTTCTGTTAATCTGTCTCTGTTAATTTGATTAGCCCAGCTAGAAGGACTTCAAAGGTGGAAGGAAAGTATTATATATATACTAGAGACCCACTGCATGGAATTCGTACAAGGTGGCCCAGCGCCTGGAAGGTTGTTTGGCTGTCCATTCTAATTAGCATGTTATGCTTTTATTATTATATAGATTTTTAGTCCCCACTGGTTTTATTTAAAAAAATATATATTTTTTATTAATTTTTTTACAGAGAGGAAGGGAGAGGGATAGAGAGTTAGAAACATCAATCAGCTGCCTCCTGCACACTCCCTACTGGGTATGTGCCTGCAACCAAGGTACATGCCCTTGGACTGGAATCGAACCTGGGACCCTTGAGTCCGACGCTCTATCCACTGAGCCAAACCAGTTAGGGCTGGTTTTATTTTTTAATGATTTCAACTCCCTACATCTGTTGATGATGCCCATCACAGAAAAGTAACAGACTATCAGTTCACACCAGGAGCTGCTACTGAGGGCCTACTCATAAAATAGGGAAAAAATAATTTGATCAATACGTAAGGTCCAGATAGATAAAACCGAAGTTAGTGGAAAGCACTCCAGATGAATCCTTCATTCATCAGGCACTGAACCTCCCCCCGCCCTCCCCGAAGCCAGAGGCCCAGGGCCCAGGGCCCAGCAATCAAGTGACCAAAAGGGCAGGGCAAGGAACAGGTCTCCTGAGGCTCTGACTTGGGGGTGGAGGCACACAGATACCCAAATAATCACCAGACTCCTGTTCTAGGGAAGTCCACAATTTGTGGGGACACCACAAGCAAGTGGATACCTGCAGGGTGGTGGGCAGGCCAAGAGGCCCAGGTGTCTGGAAAGAGAAGGAGTCAAAGGGCACGGCAGGCAGACCAGGGAAATGTCCACTACAGCCAGATGGGGCTTCTTTGCTCTTGCAGTTCAGGCAGCAGGCACAGTAAGCTTCCGCCTCCCATTCTTTCACTTCCCCCGCGGGACAAAGCTTCCATTAAGGCACTTACCCTGCTGCATCACAATGATTTGTCTACAAGCCTGCATCTCCTGGGATGGACTGAGAGCTTCACAGGGGCACACTCTGCAGCTCCTGACCAGTGTCTCCCGGCACCAGGGGAATGACAAAGGCTCAGACAGCTTTTTGATCCTGAGATCCAGGGAAGTGTCAAGGCCCCTACAGGGCTCCTATCAATCATTAACCTTCCAGGCTCACAATCGCTGTTAGTTGCCATCACCTCATCTCCTCAGTAAGAACTAAATCATAGCGCTAGTAGCATGGCTGGGACTGGACACCAGGTCCACCTGACTCCAGAGCCCACAATCTTTCCATTATAACGGGCCCCAAGCTCCCCTCCTTCCTACTCCAAGCCCCAAGGGAGGAGAGAGAGAAGTGATGGCTGCCCCTGAAAGTGCTTCTCCTAAAGACTGCCTCGGCAAGGCAGCCCTCTGTCCAGCCCCCACCGACCAGTCCAACACCCTGCTGGGATCCTAGCTACCAACTGCTCCTCCCAGTTCCTACCCATGCAGCCAGAGCACACAGAGTAACCCAGGGCTTGACGCTACAAATGGGACCCACAAGGCTCTTGCCTGCCCAAGTAGGGGCATTACAAATAGAACCAGGCTGCATCTGAGCACGTCCACTAGTGGGGGTCAGACACATCCTAATCCAAACGCCAGCCTGTCCTGAAGATTTCCTTTCTTCGTCTGCCTTCTCCAAATCCCACCTCCTCCCATCACCAGGACACCCTCATTACCAAAGTTCCTGATATATATAACTAAAGGAGGTAAGATGCTCTTATCATGTGGTGCTCCTTGTGATTTTACAATACCATGAAATTGGGCAAATCTAGCCACCATGCCATCAATTACACTTTCAACAAAGTAAACAATGCCCATAAAATAGGGGGCAAAAAATAACCAACTGAAAGTGATTATTTTGAATAACTAAAGGAACAATGAGCTTCTTCTTTTTTTTTTAGAGTAGCTTTTATTCACAATCACCAAAATCTGAAAACACACCAAATGCCAATCATCAGGATATATTATGATATATCCTTACGAAATATTACTCAGCGGTAAAAAGGAATGAACTATTGATACACCAAGTAACACAGATGAAGTTCAAAAACACTGCTGAGTAAAAGAAGCCAGACACTAAGAGTTCATACTGAAAGACTCCGTTTCTATGAAGTTCTAGAAAAGGAAAGCATCTATAGCAAACATGTCAAACTCAAAGGCTAACACGGGCCAAATAAACGAGGCATGTGGCCCCGGGCTGGGAGTTTGACATGCTTGATCTACAGTAATAGTAATCAGATCAGTGGCTACAGAAAGAATGAGATTCTTGAAAACAAATTTCATATACCTGAACAGAGAATGGAGAAAAGGACAGATTAGTAAGCCTACTTAGGGGGGCAATGGAGAGTAGGCCTCTATAACATTAATTTGTTCATATTCCTCAACCATTTCCCTCTCTGATGATCAGTAATGGCTCTTAAGTACTCTACTGAGAATTCACACGAGTATATGGATGATAAACAATGTCTGCCATGGTCACACAGGGGCACTGGCCAGCAGGGTGCAGGAAAGATTTTATAAAGAAGAAGATCTAACTAACAGTCCTGAGCACTTACTAAAGGTCCAGAGACTTTGACACACCTCCTTTAACCCTCACAACTCTGAGAATGAGGTTATTATCCACATTTTATAGAGGAGAAAACGGAGAATCCCAAATCATTCCATAGTGTAATGGTTAGCACTCTGGACTCTGAGAATCCCGAATCACAGAGCTATAATGGTGAAGGCTGGATTTGAACTTCACTATACCTAGTTAAAGTCCTAATAAATGAAGCATGGGTCAAAAATAAAGGCCAGAATTTGAAGAGCTAAGGAAGGGTGAGTACTGTCGCCAGGCTAAGGAAAATCTCAGGACTTCAGTCATGTCGAGGGGGAAAGTGCTCTCTCAGCGACTGCAGGGTGAGTGCACACACCGAGGATGTCCGCACACTGGGGACCCACACACCACACCGCTTGTCAGGCAGAAGGACCACCGAGAATACCAGGCTGTGCTCCAGTGTTTACCTACTGGAACAGCGCGAGGTGCGTTCGGGGGAGGGAGGAGACGTAGTTGGGGTAAGCAAGCTACTCTCCCTCAATTCCATGCTTCAGTTCCCGGGCTCCTCCAATTTTTTTTTTAAACTCCTGTCATGAGCAGCTTTAGGGGGTTCAATGTGCAGGCTTTTTATAATCACTGCTCCTCTTCCTGCAGGAGAAGACAGCTATTCACCCCAGCAGGTAGCAGTAGTGGTTATAAAGCAGGCATTAGTCATCAGGAATTTTCCAAATAAACATTCCTGCTAGAAGCAGGTCTCTAAAACAGAGTCAATTATGGTGCCTCCCGCCCCGAGAACTGTTGAGGGTTCCCTAACAAGGCCCAACCTCCCTCAGTGGAGCCCCTGGTCGGGCCCCAACTTGCAGCCTCACCTCCAAATGCAGGCTATCGGAGGTTCCGGCCTCAGTAAATGTCTGCAGAGGGGAGAGGGACATTTCAAGCAAGTCTCTCAACTGCCCCACCCTGTCACACCCCACACCGTGCCCCGCTGCACTGCTTCAGCCGCTCGCCAGGCGTTCTCCGGGTCTTGGGACGAGTGCTGTGGATTAAGAGGGCAAATGCCCCACTGGAGTCTAAGCTCTTTCTCCCAGACCCCGACTGGAGCCGGGACACGTGATGCCCCAAAAAGGGTTTGTATGGGGCTAGGAAGGCCTCGCTCTCTCGGCTCTATCTGTGGAGGGCAGAGTGGCAGCTGGCTCTGACATAAGTCCAGACCCAAGGATTCAAGCCAATGATGGGGCATGGATTATTATAAAGTAGATTTTAATTCATGGGGATCTCTGGGTTAGAGTACATGTGTGTTGAGGTTATCTTTGTAGGGAGAAAACACAGTTTCGTTCCATTACCCTGGGTCAATTGTGAATTAGGTCCTTTATTATTTTTTTAAAATATGGAACACTTCACAAATTTGTGTGTCATCCTTGCGCAGGGCCATGCTAATCTTCTCTGCATCATTCCAAGTTTAGTATATGTGTTGCTGAAGCGAGCACTGAATTTAGGTACTTTAGAGACATAAAGAAAAATAACACACTAACCTCTTACCCTCCGAGAGAGTCCTGTGCAGATGTCTCATTTTTTTATATTTTTTAAAAATCTATTTTATTGATTTTTTACAGAGAGGAAGGGAGAGGGATAGAGTCAGAAACATCGATGAGAGAGAAACATCGATCAACTGCCTCCTACACACCCCCTACCGGGGATGTGCCCGCAACCAAGGTACATGCCCTTGACCAGAATCGAACCTGGGACCCTTCAGTCCTCAGGCTGACACTCTATCCACTGAGCCAAACCGGTCAGGGCCAGATGTCTCATTTTAAATACTAATTCTTTCCCTCTGAGTTATGTAGTAATTAATTTTCCTCTGTTTGAGGCATACATTTCCTTTATCCTTTCAACAGAGAAACAAGCAGGAGGACCCAGACCAGGGCCCGGCCTGAACTGAAAAGCTCTCCACCTCCCACCCTCCCTGGTTCCCAGGACCCCTCCCTCAGTCCGGGCATGTGGCCCAGGGCTGCTCAGCTCCAACACTCAAGGCCCAGCTTTCCCACTAAGGTGCCTGCCAGCTTCATCTAACACATGGACACAGCGGACAGACCGCTATCCCGAGGAGTAAACTCATCAAACCAGCTGTTGTCTTGACAAACTCAACCAGCGACGCTCTCACATCCGAAGGAAGAAATGACCAGCTGGTGCCCAGTGCTGTCCTGAGGAGACTCGAGTCTCCAGAGATGTGCTAGGCGCGGGGAAACACAGCGCCTCACCACGGCCTGGATGAGGGAGCACCCAAAACCCGCCCCTCCCTTTCTGTAATTTCCACTTAATCAAGAAAACCTCACTGGAGTCCAGGTAATGATGATAGCGAATGGGGGTCCAGGTATTAATAATGACAGTGACACTGTCAAGGTGCAATGAACATGAGACGGAAAGGCTGTTGTTAAGTCCAAGCACACCCCCCGCCCTGTGGGGAAGAGGTCAGTCACACTCCCACAGGCGGTCTTCTGCTATTCCCATCCAGAGGAAAGGCATTTTCTGAGATAATCACAGGTTCTTCGTAAAGTGTTAAGATACAAGTTCCTGGGACATCCATGCAATGTCAAACCAAAGTTCCCAGGAAGGAATCTCCTAGCAAACATGTAGAATAGACTATATTTACTGTTCAGAACTTTTACATTTCTTGACAGGACTCCCTGGTCTAGCTTTTCTCTTTGTTGGCTGTGCAAGTAAAATAAAAATGGACGCCCTAGCGGGTTTGGCTCAGTGGATAGAGAGTCCACCTGCGGACTGAAGGGTCCCAGGTTCCATTCTGACCAAGGACACATGCCCAAGTTGTGGGCTCAATCCCCAGTGGGGGTGTGTGTGTGTGTGTGTGTGTGTGCAGGAGGCAGCTGATAAATGATTCTCTCTCATCGATGTTTCTCTCCCTCTCCCTCTCTCTCTCTCTGAAATAAATAAAAACATTAAAAAAATAAGTAAATAAGGGCGGAGGCCGGTCTGTCAGGCTGTCAGCCACCCAGGGATTGCAGCTGCTTGGGCTGACCTTCATCTTGCGTAACAGCCGCAGCAGAAAAGGATGACCGGAGCTCTGGGGAAGGTGCTGTGTTTGAAGAACGATCTCATTTTTAAGAAAGCCTTTCCCCTCTTAAGTTCCAAACTTCAGGAGAGAATCCCAGGTGTTCTACAGGCGCATTCTGCTGAGTATCAACCGGTACCACAAGACAAAGCCCACCCATGGCAGTGAAGACACAAGCACCCAATTCAAGCACAAGAGCCCAAGAAGCAGATGGGAACAGTGGAACTGAGACCCATTAATTTGGGGACAGATTATGAACATGGGGTTTTGAACATTCACATGACTGCATATGACATGGCCCTGGCGGAGACTTAATGCCCAATATAATACGTTCACAGCCTCTGCAACCATCTCTCCACTGAAGTGGAGGAAAGGTATGAAGGCTGTCTTTGCATGAAATATTCTCGATGTGGGTAGCATGCTCTGCTTTGTTGTTGATAAATGAGGTTTTGAGATATAATTTACATGTGGTAAAATTCACCCTTTTTAGATATATACTTTGCCACAATCAAAATATAAAAGTTTTAATAACCCCAAAAGTTCCCTGGCGCCCAGGTGTAGTCAATCTCCCCTTTCCCCTTCAAGTCCCTGGCAACTACGCTTTTCTGTCCCTGTTGTTTTAGGGCCTCCAGAGCATCATGTGAGTAGAATCACACAACATGTAGCTGTTTGGCCTCTTTCACTTGGCATAATGTGTTTAAGATTTATCCATGTTTTTGTATTTTATTACTGAGTTTCCCGTTAAATGGTGGATTTTAATTCAATAAACAAATAAAAATGGAGTTTCCAGCAGATTTAACTCAAACACAGCATGCAGTCCAGTTCCTTTCACACTCTGCCTGCATTTTCCCCCCAATCCAGTCTGACATCACAGCAGAGCAATACTCTCATGCTGGGAACTGCTGATGTCTCGGAGCACAGCACTCATCGGACACTTCGGAAGTACTTTGGATATTAATTCTCTTCGTGCCGGCAACAGCCTAATGAAGTCAGGACTGCCCACACTTTACCGATAAGGAAATGGTTAAGTAACTTGCATACGATTAATGGCAGGTGGGAGAAGCTGGGACTGAACTGTGCATTCGGACTCTGGGCCCCAGTGCATGCCTAGCATGTTCCCAGGGGAGGGGGCCTGGCTTCTCCTCCTTTCAGGCCATGATCATTGCCACCACTTGCTGAACACGTACTACCTGGCACAAACTTTAAAATACACACTCTTATTGCTTCTCGGCCTTTTGGCTAAGATCAAGTGTAAAATACACACTTTTACATTCTTATAGTCATACCTCTCCATGATCTACCAGCAACCATCATTACAAATGAGGAAAGGCCCAGCTCAGAAGTCATCCCGGCCAGGGAGGCACAGCACCCCACAGTGGGGCTGCAGGCACACACAGTCCCTGTGCTCCCCCCGGATTCACCACCCGCTTCCCTGCAGCCCCACCCACTACCCAACGCGAGACTCCGCACACGTCCACAGCCAAACAGTCCAGACCCGCAGCAGAGCCCCTGCCCTCAGCACTGAGGAGGGGCTCATTCAGCAGCCACCCAGCAAAGCTGGGAATCCAGGCCGCGTTTCCAAGGGGCAGAGGACCCAGCGCCAGTGCTACACCAGCTACTAGAGGAAAAGACCAGGAGAGGAATGCTCCCGAGGAACTGAGGAAATTCATAGCGAGGGCGGGTCATGGGCCAGAAGCCGGGCGGGGGTGGTGGGACTCCCTGTATTTCTTTTTATTTTTTTGGTGGGACTCATTTTCGACAGCAAGGGAAAGAATCTATTTCCTAGCTTCAAGCACCGGGAGGTACTAAAGAAAACAACGGCAGGTAACCTCTTCACAGCCTGGCTGTTCGCAAACAGTTCAACGACTGTACCGTGTGCGGGAAAACCACGGGCCCAGTCCCCTCCTCCACCCCGGGCGCCCCTGCGGCTGCAGGTGACGCCAGCACTGGAGGGTCCTGAGAAAGTGTGGGGCACCGCTCAGCCCCAGCCACCTCTGAGAGCGGGGAGCTGCAGCCGTCGGGAAACGGCCAAGCCCCCGCCCCCGCCCCGTTTTCCTCCCACGCCGAGGCCCCTCGGGCAGCAATGGAAGCGCACAGCCCCGCTCGCCGCTCGCCGCGGCCTCGGACACGGCACTCTACCTCTGCCAGCCTCGAGTCCGCATCTGTAAAATGGGGACAACTTGCCGGCCGGCCGACGGGGCCGGGGAAAGCCAACGAGGCAAAGTGTACTCGAAAGCGCTGGGAGTGCCCAGCACGCCGCACCGCGGAGGCGGGGCGAACCGAGCGGCTCGCAGAGGGCGGTCGGCGCAGGAGGTGGAGTGAGGTCCCCGCAGAGTCCGAGCCAGTCGCTGCCCCGCTGCAGTCCGGTCGTCTAACGCGAAGGCCGAGCTGAGAGCGCCGGAGCGGGGCCCGAACGCCCGTCTTCTCGGGGAGGGGGCGGCGCCGGGGAAGCTCTCGGGACCCGGAGGGCAGCCCCGCCCCCCTGAGGGCACCCCTCGGCCGCTCCCACCAGCCGCGTACCCCGGCCCCGCCGCCGCCAGCGGCCACGCCAGCCTCCCCTGGCGCCCCGGCTCGCCGAAACAACGGTGCCTCTAGCCAGTGGGCGGCCGGGCCTGTGGCGGCGGCGGCCGGGCCAATGAGCGGCGCGGCTACGGCAGGGGGCGGGCGCAGGAGGCCCTCCGTCGCCCCGGGCCGCTCCCTCCTTCACCCCGAGCTGCGCTAAGCCACGGGCCCTAAACCCCAAAGGGAGAAAAGGCCACTTACCTCCCCTTTGCCGCAGCTCCCCGTTTCCGGATGAGCTCGTCCAGGGAGATGTCCGCCATCTTACACCACGGAGCAGCTTGGATCCCCTCACTCCTCGAGCCCGCCCCTTCAGCCGCTACGGAGGAGCTGTTTCCGGCTTTTCCTCGACGAATTCTCGCGACAGTTCAAAGTAGGCAAGAACCGGAAGTACACAGGCGGTGGGACCCGTGAGCCTTAGCGGCGCTAGCTGCATATCTGCATACGAAGTGGGGGGGGATCATTATCATTTCTCTATTCTCCTCCAGGACAAATAAAAGGAAAAGCGACATAAAATATTAACGAGTATGAAGATCAACTTTAAAGAAACGGGGATCTCAGTTTAACGGTCAACTTTTATACTCACCGTAGCACTAATGAGATTCGGAATCATCATGCAGCGAGAAACGGAAGTACTCCTTTATGCCTTAAACTTATGAGTAAGGAAAATAACGATTCGGGGTGACGCCCGGATCCTCACTGCTAATGTGAGACGAATTTTTGAGCGGGTAAAGGTTGCCCCTAAGGTGACCCGCCTACTTTGCGGGATGCCTGGGTGCTGCGATCTGCCCGTCCCCCTCGCGCTTAAAGAACAGGCTGCTGGGAAGGTAGAAGGGGGTTGGAGCTGGTGTCCTTCCCTGACGTTCCTGTCCTCTTCCGTGGGGTCCGTGGGCCTCAGCCAGTTCTTTGAAACGTCACCCAATAGCTACTGTCGCTTTTAGGTAAGTGCGCCTTCCGGCTACACACAGTCGGCGCTCCTTTTGTGGCTTAGAGGACCGCCTGGCTCAGCCCCAGGGGCCACCCTTGGCCCTGCAAACAGTTTAATGCTTTATGAGCTGTTTACTATTTTCTTAGTCCAACATTGCCAGTGGAGTTATGTACTCTTTTTATTTATTTATTTTTTTAAATTGTGACGTTGGCCCTAGCCGGTTTGGCTCAGAGGATAGAGTGTCCGTCTGCGGACTGAAAGGCCCCAGGTTCAATTCCAGTCAAGGGCACATGCCTGGATTGTGGGCTCCATCCCCAGTAGGGGGCGTGCAGGAGGCAGCCAATCAATGATCTCAATCATCATTGATGTTTCTATCTCTCTTTCCCTCTCCCTTCCTCTCTGAACTCAATAGAAATGTATTTTTAAAGTATGACAAAGTCCACTTTAAATAAAAACTAATTGTGACTTTGGTTAATGAGTTATGTGCGCTCGACAGAACATCACACTACAATCTGGTATCAGGCCCATGGGCGTGGCTCAGTGGTTGAGTGTCGAGGGACCTATGAACCTGGAGGTCACGGTTCAATTCTCCATCAGGCACATGCGCGGGGGTTTCGAGCTCGATGCCCAGAGTGGGGCATGCAGGAGGCAGCTGATCAATGATTCTCTCTCATCATTGATGATTCCATCTCTCTCTCACTTCCTCTCTGAAATAAAAAAATAATCATTAAAAATCTGTCACCAGAAGCTCCATGGAAAAACTGGGCAAGAGCTGGTAAAGAAATCCAGAGGGTCTGGGGTTGGGCACCAGACAGAGCGGAATCCAGGTCCCACCTGGGCGGCTGTGATTGGGTGCTGGCTGGCCTTCCTTTTCTCAGCTGCGAACAGCGGCCACTATCCCCTCCCTCCCGGGGGTGCAGAAGGGAGGTCCAGGTTCCGCCCCAGCCTGGGCCAGCTGGACCGGGCGGCAGGTGCAGAAGCAGGAAGCAGCCAGAGGGTGCAGGAATTAAAGCCCTGTGGTGCCTTAAGTGAAAGGTATAAAAGTCACTTCAATGATTGTTAAAAGCCAGCACAGTAGGATCATTAACCGAGATCAACTAATTTTGGGATTCTCAGCGGGGTGGCCTCCCCCAGGGGCATTTCTGAGCTTTGTGGAGTCCTGTTTGGTTGTCCAGAGCAGCGGTCGCCAACCTTTTGGACCTCGTGGGCCACCAGTGGTCCCCGGAGCACCGGCTGGCAGCCGCTGGTCCAGAGGACAGAGGTCCAGTCACGTGGAGGTGGGACGTCTCCCATCTCCAGCGACATTCCTAGAGCGGAGAGGCTGGCTGCGTCTGAGCCAGGCTTCGCTCCGGTTCTGTGTGAATGTGCAGGACTGTTTGTCCCGTGAAGAACATGGACTTGCCAGGCAGGCAGCTGCGCAGGAGCCAAGGGACGGGGTGCTGCTTCGTTTGGAAACTGACCAAGAATTGTGCCTGCCTGGGAGCCCGGCTGCGATTGGGGCTGAGACAGTTCAGGGACCTGGCATTTGGGCAAACCCTGACCTGCCCCCATTTTATAGATTCCTTTTCTTTCTTGTTCTTTTATAACATAGAGCTGTGTGTGTGTGTGTGATATTACCTGTGAATTCACGTCAGGGGATAAAGGCCTGTTATTTTAAAAGGCTGTCAAGTCTGAGAGGGTGAAGAATCACTGACCGAGTTCACGCACCCATCTTACAGGTGGGGAAACTGAGACCAGGAGAGGGGAGACCAGACCCATTCATGCCCTTCTTCCCTGCTCCAGGAGGCAGCTTCCAGGGGCTCAGGCAGATGTGCATTCGGTTCCTGACCCTCAGGCCCGTTTTTCACCCCCAGATGGAGGCAGGAATGAGGAGACGGACGGTGTGTCCAGTGCTCAGCAGAGCCCGGCACACAGTGGGTGTGGAGAAGGGCCGTGGGGGCCTGGGGTTCCCAGGTCAGTCCCTTTCCTGCCCACTGGGGACAGAACAGAAGGTGAGAGGAAAGCATTTTTCCCGTTAACTCGCTCATCTCCTCCTCTTCCCCCCTCCACTCGAGCCACACTGGCCTTTCCTATGGTCCCGGAGCCTGCAGCAGGTCCCTGCCCCAGGGCCTTTGCACTTGCTGGTCACGCCAATCCAACCTCATCTGCATTATCACCTCAGCCACCCGCCTCCTCTGAGCTGTCTGGAAGTCTGTTCCACGAGCTTCCTCTGACCACAAGGGCTCTTCGCTGGCTGTTCCCACCACCACATTCCCTGAAATGGTCGCTCTAACCACCGAGCCGACAGCTTGGAACTCCCACAGCTGCCCAATGTCTGGGTGCACTGGGGGAAATGTGGGGGCTCCGGGCGGGGCCACGTGCCAGCCAGGGGGGCCTCAGCCGGCCCTCCTGCTGCCCCAGCGGGGCGGATCCTGCCCGCCACATCCCGGCAGGCCATCTCCTGGGAGGGCTTCCCTCCCCTGGCATTGACCACCATCGCTTCCTTGCCTGGTGCCTTGCTTGCCAGCTGCCCGGGAGCAGGGAAGCGCGGGTGGGGGCAGCCAGGGTCCCCAGCACCTGGAAACCGTGAGCGCCTTTCCCCGGGGAGCCTTCCGCAGGGCAGCGCCTCGGGCCTCGCCAGGCCCCACCTCCGGCCCCAGGACCATTCACTGCTGAGCCTGTCTCTGCAGCAGTGGGGCTAATGGCTGCTCCCTGCTCCTCTCCGGCTGGCTGTCGGGCGGAGAGAAAAAGGAAGCCACCAGGACAGGCGAGCACCCAAGACAGACCTAAGTCCCACAAGACCTCTCCCTCGGGAGGCGACGTGAACAGGATGGGCATGCGGGGAGCTTAAGTGCTGGCCTTCGGGGTGCAGCCCCAGCCCCCGCCCCGCCTCCAGGCATCTGTCCTAGGAGACAGCCTGGAGGGAGGTAAAACAGCCAGTTCCTCACTGAACCCCCCAACTGGAGGCAGCCTGTCCCACCGTGGGGGTCACGGTGAGTGAGGACAGGGAGAGCCCCCCCACCCCCCAGGCATCGGGGAAAAGCAGGGCCCCTCGGGGGCACATGTGGTGTCACTGGTCCCCAGCGCTGGCCTGGGGGGTTCGGGGTGCGGGGTGCGGGGGGGTTCTTCCTGTGACCTTTCCTGCACTGAGTGCCAGGCCCACGCAGCCTGTCCCCCTCCCCGCCCCCCCGGGACACAGGTCACAGCCTCAGGGAGCCGCACGAGGGTTAACATTAGCGAAGTTTTATTTCAACGTTTTTTCTGCTCATAAATGACTGAAAAAGCCGATATGCTAGAGGCGAACCCACCGCTGTCTAAAGGCAACGACGCGGCCACTGAGAATGTGGCTCGGACAAGAGGCTCTGCTGAGTGTCCCCACGCGGGGCGGGGCGCAGGCAGCGGGCGGGCGGGCTCGGGCAGAGGAAGAAATAAACATTAGCTCGGTCCTCCCTCGGCCATCAGGGCTGGGGCCCAGGACCCTGAAGTGGTCGCTCTAACCACCGAGCCGACAGCTTGGAACTCCCACAGCTGCCCAATGTCTGGGTGCACTGGGGGAAATGTGGGGGCTCCGGGCGGGGCCACGTGCCAGCCAGGGGGCCCTCAGCCGGCCCTCCTCCCAGCCCTGGCGTGGGGCAGCCTCTCACCCAGCAGTCCCTGCCCTGTAGTGTCAGGTGCTGAGGCCTGGCCTGGCCCCCAGGCAGGTGGTGAGGGGCGCAGGAGGGGGTCCCCAGGTGGTGGCAGGGAGTCCCTGGCGCCCGCAGCTCTGACTGCCGTGCATTTCCGATCCTTCCCGCCTGTGGTCTGCTCTGGCGGCCGGGGCCGTAGTGTGTGGGTGGGGCGGGGGCGGGGGGAGGGGGGGACCGAGCCTGGGCACCATCACTGCGAGAACCAGTGCCGGTCCGACAGGAGCCGGTCCTGAAGGCGGCCGTGGCGGCCAGCCCAGCAGGGTGACCGGCCGGGCGGGCGCGGGCAGGCCAGGCTGAGCCCCGGGCCACGGTGAGGGATGTGGGGGAGTGAGGGCAAAGGTGGCAGGGAGGGCGGGTGCGGGCATGCGCGCGGCAGTGCCCGGCCGTCAGAAGCTGAAGAGGCGCTCCTTGGGGTGGCCCACGCGGTCCAGGTTGGGCAGGCAGGCGTACTGGATCATGGGCGGCGGCCCGCACATCAGCACCAGCGGCTCCTCCTCCGGCGGCGGGAGGTGGTCCCGGATCATCTCCTCGTTCACGAAGCCCTCGCTGTAGTCCCAAGCTGCAGAGGGGAGACTAGGTGAGCCCAAGCACGGCCCGGGGCTGCCGACCACCGCCCCTGCCCAGCACCCCTCCCACGGCGCATGCGTCCCGGCCCCGGAAAGAAAATGCTTCCCTTCTTCCCACCAGCACTGAGGAGTGAAGAGGCTGATCCAAGCCACCCCTCGCGCTGATGCCGCCCAGCCTGGCCTGCCCACAGCACAGCGCAGCCCCCTGGGTCTCCACAGAGCCTTTCACTCCCATCTGGCCCTCAGAACCCCCCGGTGGGCGGACAGGGAGAGGGCTAATGATCCCATTTTACAGACGTGGAAACTGAGGCCCAGAGGACCCAGAATTGAGCTGCTCGGCTAGGATGTGGACTCCAGGCCCCAGGGGTCTGTCCCCAAGCCAGTGTCCAGCTCCAGGCTGGTCAAGGTGACAATCTCTACCCACGCCCCCTCCCCGGGCCCCCTGCCTGACCCTTGCCCCCACCGGGGTGTCGGCCCATGTGCTGTGTTCCTAGTGCCCAGACAGCCTGGCACGTAGCACTTGCTCGATTAGTAGTGAAGGGAGGAATGTGCCCCAAACCAGCAGTGAATGAGCCTGAAGATAGCAAAGGCCCAGACACAAACGCAGCTCCAGCCAGCGGCCGCGGCCCCGACTTGGTCCCGCCTGCACTCCCTCTCGCACGCAGTGTCTCCAGGTTCGCCTGAGAATGGAACCCCCTTCATTCCTCAGGCGACGGACGGTGCCCCCGGTGAGAACCTGGCACCGAGGCTGGCAAGGGCCCTCAGGGACTGACCCGCTGCAGGGGCTGCTCGGAGGGGTACAGTGGGCGGACGGGACCGATGGCTGGCAGGAGTCTGATGGGAGGGCTGGGCGCCGCCAGGGGCAGGAGAGGAAGAGGAGCCGCCCACCTCTCCGGCTCTGGCTTCCCATCTGCTGGGCATCGCCCCTCTGTGCCTCCGTGTCCTCGCGGTGCCATCCTGCCTACCGCCCGGGGCCATGAGGTCCGGGGGGAGGGGGCCCCCACCTTTCAAACGTGCCGCCTCACCATTGCCCCCCCTTTCAGACCAGTGAGGAGGGCCCGGTGTGAAGTCACCTCCTTCACGCTCCCAGGTTTGGGGGGACTGAGGGCATCGGCTGGCCACGCAGCCACGGGCTCTCAAATGACCCCGGTGCCGAGCAGCTCAGCCCGACAGACAGAGGCTGCCTCCCCTCCACGGAGCCCCCGGCCACCTCCCGACCCCACCGAGTGCCCACGCCCCGGCCGGCCCGTGCGCTCTGGCCAATGGGCGGGGCGGTCACCCTGGCAGATCCCCTGGCTGGGCTCTGGGGGGAGGGGCGCGGGCAGCGGGGAGGGTGGGAGAGCAGCAGCAGATGGGAGGGGAGGAGGCGGAGGGGCGCGGGCTCAGTCAGAGGGTCTGTGCTCCGCCAGGGCTGGCAGAGGCTGGGGCGGCCCTGTGCCGAGTCCCTCCACCCTGAACCCCCGGTTATCTGGCTGGTCTCGGTTTTCTGGCTGGAAAAGCCTCGCTAAAGCCCTGGACACCAACAGAAACATGGCTCTGGAAGCCAAGGTCAGGCACAGGAGACAGACCGAGGGACCTGGCTCGATGGACACTCACTGCACCACTCTAGGGGGTGCCTTGCCGGGGCCAGCAGTCCCAGCTCGTCTTGGCAATGGAGTGCTGAGCGCTGGAGCATTCGCTATCGTATGGGCACTGATCTGGGTAACCGACCACATCCCCTTTGCACTTTGGCTGCTGGGAAGCTCAGGATCTGCAGCAAGCGTGTATCCCAGTCCATGGTTTTGTACAAACCCCATTCCTGGTTCTATGTCACAGCCCTGCCCTTGTCTTCCTCACCCACTCTGTTTGCACCCCTCTGACTCACTCGGGGAGTCTTCTTAAGCTGCCTAACAGCCTCCTGGAACGAGGCAGGGCACAGACACGTGGCATTTTCATAGCTGGGCAAGGCATCGGAAAGGACCTCGTAAAAACTGCATGGACGGAACTGTTTGCTAACGAACGGAATGTGCAGGCGTGACACACCTCCGTGCTCACAGGCAGTGTGCTTTCCGTCACGCGTGCAGAGGTGGCTCTGGGGGGGAGACGTCAGCTGCACCTGCCACGTGGGCTGGCCCCTCTCCTGTCCCCGCTGAGCTCCGCGATGGCTGTGCTGCTCAGCTGCCACTTCCTTCTCAGCATCTAGAGTCCAGCTTAGGCTAATGTCATAGCCACACCTTACGCCCACGAAACGTGGTCAGGGTAACGCCAAACGTAAGCCGAGAGGAGAGCCCACGGCACCTCCTGGGCCCGGAACCGGTCCTGCTCAACAGTCCCTGGGAGGAGGCACTTGGTCTTGGCGTTGCCGTGTGCCACCAGCAGGGGTCAGTGTCGGCCCCTCCTCCAGTGGACGGGCCTTCCAAAGGCCACAGGCAAGGCGGTTCGCATGTGGCTAGTGAGCCTCCCCTACCAGACTCTTAGAACCTCCCCTACCACACCAGAACCCAGGACCTCCCCACCCCACCCCCTTTGGGTTGAGACCTGGGTACACGAGAAAGGCTCCTTTCTTTGCTAGAAGAGCAGCTGCGACTCGCAGAACCAGTGCCCCGTCCGGCCTTCACGCAAGGCCTTGCCCGACCCCCGGCACGGTCTTCCCTGGGTCTCTGGCCACCTGCTCCCGTGCTCGGTGACTGACGAATAAGCCTCTTCCTTCACCCCCTGGACATCAGCCCCGGGGCCAGGCTGGCTTCATGAGACACAGCGGGCACCCGACCGGGAGGGAAGCTGTGCCCAGATGGGCTGGCCCCGGACGGCCGGTCCAGCCAGCGGCCTCGGGACACAGCCGTCAGGTCCGCCGCCCGCCCGGCCCGGGTCTGGCTCTCGGCCAGGAGGCCCAGGAGGGAGGCTCCTCTCCCGGGGATGGGCCCAGAGGGCGCGGCGCATTAGACGGGCGCCAGCCCGGAGCCCGTGTGCTCACTTCTGGGGGGAGCAGAGAGCGGTGTGCTCCCCACAACGTGGCTTGAGTCCCCGTGAACTGTGGGGCTGGGTGAGAAGCTGGAGGCCAAGCAGGGGGGCTGGCAGAGCGCGAATGAGATTACAAGCTGGCGCCCACGTGGCTGTTTAGGACATGTTATTTCTAACATTTAGGAATTTCCCGTGGAAATGCAGATCCAGCTCCCTTAGAGTGGAGAGGCCTGGTCGCAGGGCTAATTCCTGCGCGGCCAACTGACATGGCGCTGAGGGGCTGCCCGCTGTGGACAGGGCAGGTGCTCTCCAATTCGCCCCACTCCCCACCATCCCCTACTGCCTCTAACCCGAAGCAAACACCACCACGATTATCCACCAAGAAGCCTGGCCTGCCGCTCTTCCCACAGCAAAGAAGGTGATTTTTTTTACATCCGCATCTACCTAAGGCAGGAGATGAAGTTGTTTAGCTCCCAGAGGGCAACCGTGTTCAAGTTTGGGGGGGCAGCCCTCCCTCACTGTCTCCTACATGGTTTTGGTTCCTCCGCAATCAACTGTGTGACCCTGGCAAACAGCTTAAGCACCTGGACAGGGAGGGGTAACCGTCCGTCAGTCTAGCCCACCCCCGGGCTGAAGACTGGAGAGAAAAATGGGCCTAACGGGGCACAAACTACAGGGTGGGAGCAATCAGCCCCCAGCTCTGCCCCAGACCTGCCCACAGCGAGTCCCAGCCCAGGGGAGGGCCTGCCTCCTTCGTCCAGCAGGGGGCAGTGCAGCCAGGGCTCTGTCCCTGATGCTCCCAGCTGTGTGCCGGGCGCTTACTTCCCCGCTCTGATCCCTCCTTCCTCACCTGCGAGACGGGGTCACCGCGTCCCTCTCACAGGCCACGGGAGAGCATGCAGATGAGAGCATGCGCCCCCACCCAGCCCGCCCGGCCCGGCTCCCACCACTCACCCTCAGGGGCTTTGTCCACCGTGAACCAGAGCTTGAAGCGCGCGGAATGTTCGTTCCTCAGTTCCTCCAGCTCGGGCCGCAGCAGGATGTCCTTCTCGGTCTGTGGGGGGACAAGTCCCGGGTCAGGAGGATGGCGGCAGGGACTGCCCTTGGAGACACTCGCCCAACGGCTCATCGCCCACCCATGGGCACGCGCTTGGCACAGCTCACCAGACTCCCGGAAGCACCACCCTCTCATCTCGCACAGGAGCGGGCCAGGCTGCAGACGGAGGTGCTCACTGCACCGGCAGCTTGCAAAGGGCTTTGAGCGGTGGGAGATGCACACGGTACAGTGGGAATGGACAGAGCGGGGAACAGAACGACAGATGGAGCGCTCAACGGCCCGACAGAGGAAAGACGGGGAGGAGACGGCCGACACCCTAATCGTGACGGTCCCTCGGGGGTGACTATGATTCTTAAACTAACGAGTGGCTCAGTGAAAGAACGAAGTTCGCCATCCTCATCCCTGGGACAAGCCTTCAGGTTCCGGCATCTCAGGTTGCACATCCGTAAATTAGGAAATCAGACCCCTGCCAGCCCACACGGCCCCAGAGTTCAGCCCATGGCCCTCTCCTCCGGGAAGCCTTCCCAGACTTCCCCGGGGCACGACAGGGAGTGCCCATCCTCCCACACCACTGCCCACACTGGGTAATAACTTTAATCTCTGCCCGTCAGTCCGATTGAAGGTAAATCTCATGTTTTATATTTTACTGGTGACCCAGGACACGGATTAGTGCACACTGAAAGGAAAGGATTTAGAAGGTGGCCGGCAGGGCAGGGCGGGGCGGGGCGGGAGAGACGGGCCCAACATGCCCTGGAGCCAACCTCTCACCGTCCCTCCCCAGCCGGCCCCTCCTGGGGCAGCGCCACGGCTCGAAGGGCGTCTGCGGAGTGAGCGGGGTCCCTCTGGCAGGTGGGGTCTTGCAGCCTGGTGGAATCTTGCAGCCCTGCTAGGAACTGGGGTCCCTCCTCTCTGGTTCAGGGGTGCATCACCTGAGAACCACCGCTGCCAAGTCATGGCAGCTCGGCAGCTCCTGCGTTGAGTGTCTGCCCCCTGGTGGTCAGTGTGCATCATCCCTACCAGCTGGTCCCTTAGCCTTTTATATATATAGATTATTAATAAATAAGTTTGTCATTGGTCTAGTCATAGCTTTTATTAGTTTATAAAACTCTTTTAACATTAAGGATATTTCTATTGGTGATGTTATATGTTTTTCCTCAGTTCTGTATTTTTCTACCGTTAATATGTTTTTTTCACCCAAATAAGAACATTGACATGTTTTTAATTTTCAGCAGAGAACTCACTCCACCAGTCTTTCCTCTCCGTCTGGCTTAGACTGGCCGTCCCCAGCCATTCATTCACGCAACAGTTCTTGGAAAAATGCTCCCCTACTTTTAAAGCTTCGGGTTGTTGTTGTCGTGTTTTTTTACATGTACATCTTTAACCTAAACTTCCTTCTACGGAAGGAAAGGAGGGATCTACTTAGTTTTCCCCAAATGCATAGCAACTAACCCAACATTCCTTTCCTCCTTTTGTATTTCTTAATTGTTATTTAACAAGGGAACCTATTCCGGAGCTCACAAATGCATGCTTCGTATTCAGGAACACGGCCAGTGACAAACGGCCATGGTTTCAACCCAAAGACATTCTTCACATCCCAAAGGTCACTCTGCCCTCAGAAAGGGTCCCGCCTCCTCAGCTCCTCAACCTTTCACGGCATCGTACTCTGTGGAAATATACTAACACTTCATCCATTTGCGTGGCATCCCTGTGCAGGGGCTGTGCTAATCTTCTCTGTAATCGTTCCAATTTTAGTACATGTGCTGCCGAAGCGAGCACCCAACATCCACTTATTTTTATTTTTCTTCATTTTTTAAAATACATTTTCATTCATTTCAGAGAGGAAGGGAGAGGGACAGAGATAGAAACATCAATGATGAGCGAGAATCATTGATCGGTTGCCTCCTGCATGCCCCTTACTGGGAATCGAGTCCGAAACCTGGGCATTTGCCCTGACTGGGGATCGAACCTGGGACCCTTCAGTCCACAGGTTGGCACTCTATCCACTGAGCCAAACCAGCAAGGGCCACCCAATACCCATTTAAAAAAATGTTTTTATTGATTTTAGAGAGAGGAAGAGAGAGAGGGGAAAAAACCCCAATATGAGAAACATCTATCGGCTGCCTCCTGCACGCCCCCCACTGAGGATCGAGCCCACAACCCAGGCCTGTGCCCTGACCAGGAACCCAACCAGCGACCTTCTCCGCTCAGCCCGAGCCCCGCTGGCCAGGCCCCCAGACCACGGTCCTCTCTCCTCAGGCTGCCATGTCCCTGCATCTGTACAAAGTCTCACAGACACCCGGGCCTGTTTCCAGGTCGGACGTTACAGAACCTTCTGCAGTGATGGGAATGTCCCAGGCCCGTGTCATCCGAGGTGGTAACCACTGGCCACATGTGGCTACAGAACCCATGCAATGTGGCTGGTGAGACTGGAAGGGCCAGTTTTACGTTCTGATCTTAATCTAAATGCGAATGGCCACACGTCCTAGCAGGTTCCAGCACCGTCTTGACGTCCGTTGTCACCAGAAATGCAGCAGGACCAGTGAGCCCAGGTCTCACGTGCGGCTCTGGAGCCACGGCTCCACCACGTGCTTTGCTAGCGGTTGTCACATCGTGAGCTAAGCGCCTCCCGTTACCTTCCTTCTCAGAACTCCCTGGCTGCGCTCGCGCCGTCTCCCTGACCACGCTGCGTTGTTGTCACGTGGAAGGGGGGACACCCCCCGGAAACGGGGGTTCCTTTATGAGGAACCGGCTCCTTTAGAGCCTCAGCCCCACTGCTCTGAACTCTCCTTCAATGTCCTCGCTTGTTGTTTTTATCCCTGATTTTTTCAGAGGGAGTGGAGGGGAGGGAGGAGTGGGAAAGAGAGAAACATCCATGTGGGACAGTGATGCTCTGGCACGTGCCCCGACCGGCGCTGGGGACGGAGCCTGCACCTGGCACATGCCCTGACCAGGAATCGAATCCTCACCCTCCGGCCGTGGGCTATGCTCTAACCACTTGGCCACCGGCCAGGGCTAATGTCCTTCTGAAAGGCGTGTTCCCTTAGGAGGGGCTTGGCGCTAGCCCCGCGTCCTCCTCTCGGGACGAAGCGGAGGGGCGGCGAGACCTGGGTGGGCAAAGTGGCAATGCCCACTCGGCATGGCCTGCGAGCCGGGGTCCCGGGGACCCTCCGGAGCTCTGTGAGGTCAGACGGTTTTCATCTGATACGAGGACTTGATCGGCATCGCCCACTCCTGTTCCCGCAGGAAGGCCGGGACCTCCCGGGGCACCGAGTGCAGAACAGGCATGGAGCCAGACCCCACAAAGGCTTCCCCGGTGAACAAAACGACGTTCGCAAAACTAGGGCTATTTTCCACAAAATACGCGTGGGTCCCAGTGACTTTTCATAAAACGTGCTATTTTCCATAAAATACACTGGCTCCACCACTTCCTGTGGCACATGCAGGCCGCACCCCCTCGGGGTCTCCGTGTCCAGAGCTTAGAGGCAGGGCAGCTGCACCCCGGCCCTGGCTAACGGGCTGACAGGCACGGGGATGCCCTGCTGGCGGACAGAGGGCTGGTGGCCTCCACAGAGACGCACCCACTCGGACCAGGGCAGCTGCTGCCCGCCCTCCTGCCCCGCCAGCAGCTTGGGATTTCTGGCTCTTTCCGCCCACCCCGGGCCGGGAAGGCCGCCCTGGTGGCCCCAGGGCCACTTTCTGTAACTGTGCAGCGTCCAGGACTTAGGCCAGTCTCTGTCCTCGGGGCTCGGTTTCCTCACAGGCGGAGGGTGCAGAGACTGGGCCAGACCCAGCCCGCACCTGGCACGGCCCCCACACTGCAGGGAAGGACAGTCTCATCTCGGCCTCCCCCTAACGGGCGTCACTGTGACACCCACATCCCCAGCCACGAAACACTGAACAGGAACGACCTGTGATGGCCTTGCTCATTCCCGCGGAGGGATCAAAGCACAGAGAGGGAAAGTGACTTGTCCAAGGCCACACAGCAGGCCAGGGTGGGCAGGCAGCAGGCGCGGGGAGGACATGCACTCAGGAGAGAGACCAGGCCCGAACCCTGCCCCACACCCCAGCTCAGGGCCTGGGGCAGGTGGGCTCCCGGCCCCTCCGGTGACACGGCCCGCCTCCAGGCCCGCCCCAGCCCGGCCAGCATCTGCCCTTTACCGGTGGGTTCTGAGCTCTGCTCACGGAGGGAGCTCTGAGGTTCGGCGGAAGCAGCCGGGGGAGCAAGTCTCAGGTGGGGGTGCTCCCGGTGCCTGATCCCTCTCCAACCCCCAAGTGCCAGGCCAGACACGGGCTCTGGGCTGAAAAGCCCCACCCCCACCCGCTGCTGCACCGGCTGCCGGGCACACGGCCTCGGAGCACCCCTCATGCTTGCTGCCCCGAGGCCCTGCGCCCCTCAGGAGGGGCCGGGTCTGCACCTCGGGAACGCCCACTGACCTGGTTGGCAAAGAGCAGGTGGCACACGGTGTGGTCGTCCGGGTCCTTCATGATGGCGCGAATCACCTGCAGCATCGGGGTGATACCTGCAGAACGGCAGCCCCGCGGCTGGGTGAGCCCCTGCCGCACACACACCGGCGGGGGGCCGGGGAGGTGCCAGGACCTCGGGCAGCTCACAACTGCTCACGTCTGTGCCCCGCCCCACACCCTCACCCCACCCACAGCATCCACGCGCTGGGGACTCCGCGAGGGGCTCCGCGACCACACACCTGTCCCGCCCGCGATCATGCCCACAGACTTCACCGTCTTGATGACGGGGTTGGATTTCTTGTCCGGACGGATGGCGAACTTTCCTGGGGAGAGGAGAAGGGGTGAGGCCCGCTCTCCAGCACGCTGTGTCTGGGGGTCGGATGGGCTGGAGAACCTGCCCCTGCTTGGGTGTCCGAGGTGCAGGCGCCCACCAGCCAACGCCAGCCAGGCAGGGTGAGGGGGGGGCGGCGGGACACAGGCCCAACTCGAAGGCCAGAGGAGCCCAGCGGGGCTCCCTCGTGCAGACGGCGTGGGGAGCGGCAGCGGCTGGCGCACGGAGGCTCCCGGCACAACCTCCCGCTTGTTCTCAGCCAAACGAGGCTGGTCTGTGGGCTGGGTGTGGCCTCCAAGGGCAGCCAGCTGCAACCCCTGCGCTGGCCCACTCATCCCCTGTACAGCTGGGGAAACTGAGGCCCAGGAGAGGGACAGCACCCAGAAGCAGCAGTCAGGCCCTGCACCAGCACCCTCCAGCCCCGTGCACCTTTGCCCTGGTAGACCAGCAGCCCGTTGGGGCCCCGGAACTCGATGGTGTCTCCGATCTTCATGCCTTCCAGGTACTGGGACATCTTCCCTCCGTTGGGGAACTTGGGGTGAGTGTCTTTGAAGTAAACCTGCAAGACACACACACAGGCCTCACTCCCGTGCCCAGGCTTGTGGGGAAGCTCTGGGCCTCACGGGAAGTGACTTTTGGGGGCTCTTCTGCAGCCTGGGGGTGGCCCTGTCATAGAGTGCCCCACCCACCCATCAAAAGGTACCCGGCTGTGCCCCGGACCCCCAGGAGTCTGCCCTCCCCCAACGTGTCCTTGGAACGCAAAGCGTCAGCCTGGTGTACACAGGGCAGCCGACCCCATGGCTTCATCTGACGTATTAACGTTCCTCCAAGAACTTCTCCGTGACCTTCCCACGGGAGACTCCGAGGCTGTCAGCTCAGTGAAGGCCAGCGGCTCCGGAAGTGGGCCGGCCACGCCCTCCCGGGATGTTCAGCTCTTCCATCCTCCCTTATAAAAGCCTCACTCAGAACAACTTCCGGCCCCCCTCTCTGGGCTTCAGCTTTGGAAAAAAGGAAGCGCTACAGCCCTCAGACAGAGAGCGGAGACAGGGAGCACTCGCCCTGCCGGGGAGGCGGCGCGGGGCATGTTCCCTGGGCCTGGAAGGGCCGGCCAGGTGATGGGCAGACAGGAAGGCGGCTGGGAGGGAGGGAGTGCAGAGCCAGGCGGCCTGCCAGGGCTGGGGACTAGGGAGGGAGGAGCCTGGTGTGCCTACAGCACAGGGGCGGTGTGTGGCGGAGAGGGGGGGCAGGGAGTGCAGGGAGAGGGAAGGGGAGTCAGGGCAGGCTGTGTGCCAGGCCAGGATTGTGACCTCTATCCTGGGCCAATGGTGGCCATGGGGTCTCCCAGCCAGGAGGGGCCTGGTCAGCGTGAGTTTTTTATCCTCTACTCGAACCCCCAACACCCCGCATTTGGCCGGAGTGTTTCAATGAGGACAGATGCTCGAACCCTCGCCCCTTCCCTTTGCTTCCGCACGAAGCCCCAGACCTTACCAGCATCTCCCAGGCCCGCCTGCCCGCTGACCTATCGGACCTGATCCACTGCCCTTTGGGGCTTTAGCACTCGTGCTTCCTCCTGACCTCAGGGCCTTTGCACCTGAAAGGCCCTTCTCCTCTTCAGCTGTCGCTGCCTCCTCGCTGCCGCCCGCTCAGGAGCAGCTCTCACCCACCCCTGCCCAGTGCCCATTCCAGGCTCGGTCCCGTGTCCCCTGGAGTAAGCACCGACCTGTGTGACCACATGCTCACTGTCGGCTCCCCAGCTAAAGACAGGGTCCCGAGGCCAGGCTGGGCACCAGCAGGGGGACTAAATGACACTGAGCTAAAGGGGACCCAGGCAGAGCCAGGCTCCCCTCCTGCCCTCACAGACCCAGCCCGGCCCCAGGACTCAGCGGGGCTCTGCCTCGGTCCCCCCACCCACCAATGGCCAGCGAGGGGGCCTGGGCCCACACAGTGCAGCTGAGAGTCAGCCAGGGCCCGGGGGCCTTGGGCCTTGACGGGATGGTCTGTGAAGCCCACGCCAGCAGCCCGGCTGGTTCACACCCGCTGGACGTGTACTCAGAGACCGTGGATGGCTACTGCGAAGTCTGTGCTGCTGGTTTCCATAAAAGGCCCCGCGCTAGTCGTCACTTCTCTCTCCAGGTTTTCACAGTCCTGGCTGGTGCGCGGCCTGGAACGGCCGGTCCGCGGCCTGGAACGGCCGGTCCGCGGCCCGTAATGGCTGGTCCGCGGCCCGGAACGGCCAATGGCCGGTCCGCGGCCTGGAACGGCCGGTCCGCGGCCCGGAATGGCGGGTCCGCGGCCTGTAACGGCTGGTCCGCGGCCTGTAACGGCCGGTCCGCGGCCTGTAACAGCCGGTCCGCGGCCTGTAACGGCCGCTCTCTGCAGCTCCCCGACCACGCCCGTGCGCCCTCACACCGCACCCCCGCGCGTGTGCACCATGTTTCTCAGGGAACCGGGCCCAGAACGGGACCCGCTGGGCACGGAGCTCGTGTGGCCGTATGCAGTGCAGGGGAAAGCGAGCCGGGCCAGCTGCTCGGCCCTCAGCAAAGACCCCACGCGTGGCCGCTGCTGGTCGGGTACATCGGCTCCTCACTCAGAACCAGGCGCAGGAGGCACCGGGCGCGAGGGGCACCAGGCCAGCAGAGACCAGGCTCGGGGACATGGGTCCCCCGGAGGCCTCGGCTATGATGTGGTCACCCCCACACTGACTCCATGTGGCGTGGCCCCCAGACCTCACCTTGATGACCAGGTCCACGAAGCCCTTGTCGTCGTCACTGGAGACGGGCGTGTAGGGCCGAATGACCAGGTTTCCGTCGATCCGGGCCGAGAGGTAGATGTGCTGGCCTGCAGGATGCGCAGCGGTGGCCTGGGTCAGGGACTGGTCAACCCACCTCCCGGTGCCCACCCAGCATTCACCCCTGCCGTGCTCAGCTAACACTGCCACCGCAGGGATGCCCAGCTTCCCGCCACCACGCCTCTGCTTGTGCTGAAGCCGCTGCCAGGGCCCCGGGGTGACACCTCTCTCATTCTGACACTTACTCTTAAGGCCACAGCAGCTGTCTCCTCCTCCTTGAAGCCCTCCCTCATTGAAGTGCAAAGTTCCCCCCTCTGACCTAGCACCCGCCTCGGTTAGAGCTGGGTGGGGACGCACTCACCAATAGGGAGGCCCAGGATATGCTGGGGTGACGGCAGGGCAAAGCGGAACCGCCGGGTGTCATGGTTGATGATCTGCAAAGAGGCCGAGCTGTGGGGCGGCGTCCAGGGCAGAGGGGCCGCCAGGCCCCAGAGCCCCCCTCCTCGCCAGTGCCCCCAAGTCACTGAGGGGAGTGACACGGATGTCGCGTGCAGACCGTGTGTGAGGGCACAGAGGTCGGGCACACGCGGGTGAGCCACTGTTCTCACTGGCCCTGGGAAGGGCAGTCACGGCCCAGGGCCCAGAGCGAGCCTGTCAGAGCGGGAGGGCAACTCAGGGTCCCAGCGGGAGGCTGAGATGGCCCAGAAAGTTCCAGGGGCGGGAGGGAGGGACCCACCTGTGCCATCAGCCTGAGCGGGGTCCTGGGTGGCAGGAGGAACCCAGGGACTGGCTGGAAACTAGGGACAGAGCCGAGACGCCCTGCTCTGTCCCCAGAAGCCCCACACGCCCTGGCCGAGGCTCCAGAGAGGCTCCAGAAGGCACCGTGACCCGGGGCGGCCATGGCTGCGCTGGCTGCACGGGGCAGGAGACGTGGCAGCCTCGCGCCCAGTCCACGGGCGGGAGGGTGGCAGCCGTTTCCCCTCCAAGGTGGGGCAGAGGCTGGTTAGGGGGAAGGAGCTGGGATCACAGCCCCAGAAACCGCGCTAAGTGGTCTTAAACCGAGGCCAGGCAGGCTGTGGTCAGAGCTGGGGCTGGACCTGGGCCCTGACCGCTGACCGGGGCTCCAGCAGCCGCTGTGGGGGCTGCCCTGCACCTGGTGCAGCCAGGATGGGTGTGTGCGGCGGCTCGGAAGACAGCTGAGTGTCCAGCCTGTGTCCACGGGAGGCTGGGAGACAGCTGAGTGTCCAGCCCGTGTCCACGGGAGGCTGGGAGACAGCTGAGTGTCCAGCCCGTGTCCACGGGAGGCTGGGAGACAGCTGAGTGTCCAGCCCGTGTCCACGGGAGGCTGGGAGACATGGCCAGGTCCGCCCACGGCAGTGTCCTCCCGGTGGGGTGGGGCCCAGCTCCTCAGAGGGACAGAGCGGCTCTGAGCATCACTGGGGCGTGCGAGCGAGGCAGGTGGCCTGGGTCTCAGGAAAGATGGCCCCAGCCCCCGCTCAGGGCACGGGGCTGCTGGTGGCTGGTGCCTCTCTACCCCAGCACCCAGGCCTGCACTGCCTCCCGGAAGCCTTCGCCCAGGGAGCAGATTCCAGAATTACCGACTGGTCCTGAGGCTCCCGGTCAGAAACCCACACACCGGACAATTTTTGGAGGAAGGACAGAAATGAGAGACGTTGGTGATTACTGTGCTGGGCACCCCCTCTCGGGGCCCAGCGGTCAGGAGGCCAGATCTGAGCACGGCTCAGCACGGGGCCGGCACCAGGGGGCTGTGGCCGCGACGACCTGAGTAGACTCAGCGCCTCGGGGACCTTCGGGCCACCTGTCAGGCCCGGTTCAGAGAGAAGGGCGGCAGCGGGCCACTCCCGGCCCGTGGGGAGACAGCAGAAGTGTCAAAAAGCAGGACCCCCGCTGACCACGCAAAGCCTTAGGCCACGGCTCCGACATCTGCCACACGCTCATCAAAGGGGACTGGAGGTCCGCGGGGTGACATCCCTATGACCACAGACTAGACAGTCGTCAAAAATAAGGAATCAGTCCGGCCGGTGTGGCTCAGTTGTCAAGCGTCAACCTATGAACCAGGAGGTCACGGTTCGATTCTGTCAGGGCACATGCCCGGGCTGCAGGTTCAATCCTCAGTGGGGGGCGTGCAGGAGGCAGCTGATCAATGATTCTCATCATTGATGTTTCTCTCTCTCTCTCCCTCTCCCTTCCTCTATGAATTCAATAAAAATATATTTTTTATTTTTATTGTTTTTAAAAAATATATATTTCTTTATTGATTTCAGAGAGGAAGGGAGAAAGAGAGAGAGAGAGAGAAACATCAATGAGGAGAGAATCATTGGTTGGCCGCTTCCTACATGTCCCCTACTGGGGATCGAGCCCGCAACCCAGGCATGTGCCCTTGGCCGGAATTGAACCCGGGACCCTTCAGTCCGCAGGCTGACGCTCTATCCACTGAGCCATGCCGGCTAGGGCAAAAATACATTTTTAAAAAAGAGGGAATCAGCTTTGGGATAGACAGGGAAGTGTCCATGCTATATGGCCGGGTGAAGGAAGGTTATTAAAATTCAGTGTACGCACACCTGGACCTCCGCCACCAGGTGTATACAGACGTGATGCCCGAGAAGGCTCCGGCTGACCTGCAATGGGACCCACCGCACCGTGTGGGGTTGGGGCGGGGGCTGGTGAATGGGACCCACCGCACCATGTGGGGTTGGGGCGGGGGCTGGTGAGTGGGACCCACTGCACCGTGTGGGGTTGGGGAGGGGGGCTGGTGAGTGGGACCCACCGCACCGTGTGGGGTTGGGGTTGGGGAGGGGGGCTGGTGAATGGGACCCACCGCACCGTGGGGGGTTGGGGTTGGGGAGGTGGGGGTTGGGGCGGGGGCTGGTGAATGGGACCCACCGCACCCTGTGGGGTTGGGGCGGGGGCTGGTGGATGGGACCCACCGCACCGTGTGGGGTTGGGGCGGGGCTGGTGAATGGGACCCACCGCACCGTGTGGGGTTGGGGCGGGGGCTGGTGAGTGGGACCCACCGCACCGTGTGGGGTTGGGGTGGGGGCTGGTGAATGGGACCCACCGCACCCTGTGGGGTTGGGGCGGGGGCTGGTGGATGGGACCCACCGCACCGTGTGGGGTTGGGGAGGGGGGCTGGTGAATGGGACCCACCGCACCGGGTGGGGTTGGGGGGGGGGGTGGTGTATGGGACCCACCGCACCGTGTGGGGTTGGGGCGGGGGCTGGTGAATGGGACTCACCGCACCGTGTGGGGTTGGGGAGGGGGGCTGGTGAATGGGACCCACCGCACCGTGTGGGGTTGGGGGGGACCGTGTGGGGTTGGGGCGGGGGCTGGTGAATGGGACCCACCGCACCATGTGGGGTTGGGGCGGGGGGCTGGTGAGTGGGACCCACTGCACCGTGTGGGGTTGGGGAGGGGGGCTGGTGAGTGGGACCCACCGCACCGTGTGGGGTTGGGGTTGGGGAGGGGGGCTGGTGAATGGGACCCACCGCACCGTGTGGGGTTGGGGTTGGGGAGGGGGGCTGGTGAATGGGACCCACCGCACCGTGTGGGGTTGGGGCGGGGGCTGGTGAATGGGACCCACCGCACCGTGTGGGGTTGGGGAGGGGGGCTGGTGAATGGGACCCACTGCACCGGGTGGGGTTGGGGCGGGGGCTGGTGGATGGGACCCACCGCACCGTGTGGGGTTGGGGCGGGGGCTGGTGAATGGGACCCATTGCACCGTGTGGGGTTGGGGCGGGGGCTGGTGAATGGGACCCACCGCATGACTATGGGGTGTGGAGGGGATCACTCAGATTTCACACACAGAATTTTTATAGAGAGCACATATAAATCACACATTACTTCCAGAACTAAAAAGCAAGGAAAATGAATTTTAAGAAATGAAGTTTAAGAGAGGAAAGGATTTCAAAACCTGACGATTTCACCTGCGTGAGAGGGAAGTGTGTAGAACATACCGGAAGGACAGTGTGGCCTCACCTGGAGGAGGGGCTGCCCTCTCTGGTTTTAATCTCTTTTATGGACTCCGGGCACAATCAACACACCTCCCTCCAGTCACAGGGAGCCCGGCTCTGTCCCCGGGAGATCTGAGACTCGGAGCTCGGGGAGGGACTTGGATCCGGGAAGAGTAAGGGGCACAGGGCAAAGGAGGGGGGGATGGTTTTAACTCAGGAGCAGAAGTTGAAAAGGGACCTGAGCAAGCCTCTCGGAGGGGTGGGCAGAGGGGCGGGCGGAGGGACGGGTGGAGCCGCAGAGGTCAGGTCTCACACGGGGAGTCTGCGCAGAGGGAACAAGCCCTGGGTAGAGACCCTGGGGCAGGAAGGAGGAGGGAGGGGCACTGGGACTGGAAGCTCCTGGGACCACCCGGAGGCCACAGCCCAAGTCCTGGCTCCACCTCTAACTGACAGTGTGACCTCAATGCCCTCTACTCCTCTCTCACCCTCTGCTTTCCCATCTGTTAAATGGGCGCCTGGACTCGAAAGTCCTGAGGGGTCCCCCCTCCTCGGACCTTCTGTGGGACAGTGAGTGTGGTTCAGAGAATGTGCTCTGTGGTCAGACACTTACTGGGAACCATAGAACTGACATCGCCTTGCCTTCCCCACCTGTTAAAGGGGCAGATAACAGCACCTGCACTTCAGAGGGGGCCATGTCCTGAGCACAGAGTGGGCGCCGGGGAAATGCTGCGATGCTGACGAGCAGAGAGGTGCCCCTGGGGGCCGCGCCCTGTGACCCCGCAGGGCCGGCACTCACCTCCTTGTCAATGAGCCGCAGCGGGTACTTGATGTCCGGGCTCTCGAGGGTGATGGCCGGGGTGGAGCGCTGGAACAGCTTCATGAGCAGGTTGTAGAGGAACCAGACTGGGGAGAGGACCACGTGGCCCAACTGAAACGACAGGGACAGACCCCCAAGGTCAGGGCAGGCCTGGGGGGGGCCTGCCCCCTGCCCTTCCCGCCAGCCCCAGCTGGTGCCCCCCGTCAGAGCTCCCTCTCCTCACCGTCTGCACCCAGGGAACCCCAGCACGCATTCTGTGCCGGCTGGGAGTAGTTACCAAAACCAGACTCCTGAGCCCATCAGGGCATTGCACAGTCACTGGAAACGCTCCCTCTGCCCCGGGGAACAGGGGTGAAGAAAGCTCGTACATGACGGAGCACGCCTCCCTTTTCACTCCGGCTGCCAGGAAGCTCGGGGTCAAGCTCCAAGTAATGGCGCTTATTTTCGTGGAGAGAACCTATAAATCCCGGTGTATTTGTGCTCCCTCCCTCCCTTTCTTCCTGCAGTCACCTTCCCTGTCCGATGAAGCTCTAGCTAGACGAGCAGACAAACCCCGGAGCCTGGGGCTCTGCCTTCAGGTGCGAGGGGTGGCTAAGGCTCTGAGCTGGGCACTAGAAGCTCTGGTCCTTGCTGGCCGTGTGACCCTGGGCAAGTCCCTTCCCCTCTCTGAACTGAACGGGACCAGCGATCTGCAGGGTTCTGGAAGCTCTGAGAGGTCACTGCTCAGGACCATGCTGGGCCCCGCCCAGGCGTTAAGTGAAGCTCATGCCACCCTATGAGGTTGGCACTGTCATCACCACCATTTTACAAATGAGGAGAAAGCTCAGAGAGGTGAAGCAACTCGCCAAGGGACCTGAGTCCACCTGCCTCCCCAGTCACACACTTAAACCTCCTCCTTGCCAGCCTCCTGCCCCCGCCATCTCAGTCTCACAGAGACACTAAGGGGTGGTTTGGATTTTTTTAAAACAGAAAACCCAGCCCTAACTGGTTTGGCTCAGTGGATAGAGCGTCGGCCTGCCGGCTGAAAGGTCCCAGGTTCGATTCCGGTCAGGGCATGTACCTTGGTTGCGGGCACATCCCTGGAGGGGGTGTGCAGGAGGCAGCTCATTGATGTTTCTACCTCTATCCCTCTCCCTTCCTCTCTGTAAAAAATCAATAAAAATATTTAAAAAACAAAACAGAAAACCCAACACCAATGGCAGGATAGCTCATTGCTCAGCTTTACCTGGAGAGGACAGGCAAAGACAGACAACAGGCCTCCCGCCCTTTCTAGCTGTTTTGTCCCTGGGCAGATCACTCAGCCTCTCTGAGCTCAGTTTCTCCATCTGTGAAATGGGGATCATAAGCCGTGCTCCCAGGCTGTGAAGATGGAAATACGCCACGGAAAGTGTCTAACCCAGGCCAGCTCCCTGGCGGGCCCGAGCCCACAGGGCATCCGCTGCGCCGCAGCCACCCGCTGGCCATCCGGAAGCTGGTCCCGAGAGGCCTCCGCTATCTGGGCCACAGGAAAGGGGCGGGAGGTCATGAGCCTCCTGAGGCCACTTCAGAAGGGCCCACCACTGCCCTGTGGGCTCCCTGTCTCCAACCACGAGGAAACACTGAGGGCCGATCTCCAGAACAAGTGGCCACAACTTCAAAATGTCAATGCCCCAAACAACAAAGGAAGTCTGAGAAGCTGGTCCAGCTTAAAGGGGGCTCTGGTAGGCTGTGTGGGGCCCCAGAAGAGACGTCCACCCAGAACCCGGAAGGGACATCTGGAAAAGGGTCTTTGCACACGTAATTAAACTAAGCATCTTGAGATGAGATCACCGTGGATTATCCCAGGGCCCTAAGTCCCACGACAACCTTCCTTATGAGAGAGGAGGAGACTCAGAGACGGCCATGTGAGTGATGGGGCCACAAGCCAAGGAAACCGAGGGAGGCCAGCGGCCTTGAGGAGAAGCAGGAAGAGGCGGGAAGGGCTCCCCTCGACCTCCGGCGAGTGCGGCCCGCCCATACTCGATTTCAGACTTGTGGCCCAGAACGGTGAGAGAATACATTTCTGCTGTCTCACGCCACCCAGTTTGTGGTAATTTTCACGCAGCCCTAGGACACGAACACTGAGGCCAAGAGACAGAACAACTGAATGCAATGTGCGGTTTTGGATTAGGTCATGGCCCGGGGGGGAAAAATAGGTATGAAGGGCAATCCTGAGACAATGGTGAAATGTGAATCCGGGCCCATGGATCACACAATAGCGTTGTATCCATGTTACTTCCATGATTTGCTCACTACCATGCGGTAGGCAACAGAATGTCCTTCTTCTTAGGAGAAAGATACTAAAGTATTTAGGGGCAAAGGAGCATCGTATCTCTAACACTCTCAAATAGTTAAAAAAATGTATACACACACAGGAAAGCAAATACAGCAAATGTTAACATTTGGCACATGTGCATGGAGAGTATACAAGAGCCCTTTAGACAGTCTTGACCGTCAGCTTGAAATTATTTCAAAATAAAAAGCGGGGCATGGCGTAGGGGGGCCCACGCTGGTGGTTCCAACAGGGAGGCTGAGACCCAAAAGGTCACACAGAGCACTGGTTCTCAAGAAAGCGGTTTCAGCCGAAACCGGTTTGGCTCAGTGGATAGAGCGTCGGCCTGCGGTCTGAAGGGTCCCGGGTTCGACTCCGGTCAAGGGCATGTACCTTGGTTGTGGGCACATCCCCAGTGGGGAGTGTGCAGGAGGCAGCTGATCAATGTTTCTCTTTCATTGATGTTTCTATCTCTCTCCCTCTCCCTTCCTCTCTGTAAAAACTCAATAAAATATATTTAAAAGAAAAGAAAGCTGTTTCAGCCCTGGCCCAGAGTTCAGGTGGGTAGAGCATCATCCTGATACACCCAGATTTCAGTCAGGCACATATGAGAATCACCAATGAATGCATAAATAAGTGGAACAACTAGTCGATATTTCTCTCAAAGCAATCCTATAGAATAAAAGCCTAATATGCTAAGTGTCCGGTGTCTGTTCAACCAATCAAAGTGTAATATGCTAATGATATGCTAAGGCCACTCAACTGCTCGCTATGATGTGCACTAACCACCAGGGGGCAGATGCTCCAACTGGTAGGTTAGCTTGCTGCTGGGTTCCGGCCGATCTGGACTGAGCAAGATGGGCCGGACACACCCTTGGAGCCTCCCATGGTCCCTCCCTGGCTGGCCAACCTCCCTCGTCCCTCCCTGGCCCCAATTGTGCACCGGTGGGGTCCCTTGGCCTGGCCTGTGCCCTCTCGCAATCTGGGGCCCCTCAGGGGATGTCGGAGAGCCAGTTTCAGCTGATCCCGCAGGCCAGGCCGAGGGACCCCACTGGTGCATGAATTCGTGCACTGGGTCTCTAGTCAATAAATAAAAGTTTAAAAAAAAAGTTTTTTCACAGCTTGTTCACTCACTCTCCCTAGGAAACCTCCCTGACTTCAGTTCTCTCAGCAAATGACTGTGTGTGTGTGTGTGTGTTTGTGTTTTGTTTTTTTAAATATATTTTATTGATTTTTTACAGAGAGGAAGAGAGAGGGATAGAGAGTTAGAAACATCAATCAGCTGCCTCCTGCACACCCCCCACTGGGGATGTGCCCGCAACCAAGGCACATGCCCTTGACCGGAATCGAACCTGGGACCCCCGAGTCCGCAGGCCGACGCTCTATCCACTGAGCCAAACCAGTTTCGGCTGTGTGTGTGTTCTTATCATAATACTACACATTCCCCTTTTTGCCTTGGCTGCCAGGAAGCTTAGACCCAAGTTCCTTACTTCCATGGGGGCCTCTCTGCTTCCTTTGTGGGACTCCTGAGGTGTCGTATTCTTTTTAAAAATATATATGTTTATTGATTTCAGAGAGGAAGGGAGAGGGAGAGAGAAATATCAAAGATGAGAATCATTGATCGCTGCCTCCTGCACGCCCCCTACTGGAGGCAGAGCCCACCACCTGTGTGCCCTTGACCAGAATCAAACCTGGGACCCTTCAGTCCGCAGGCCGACGTTCTATCCCGTGAGCCACACCGGCCAGGGCGAGGTATCGTGTTCTGCAGAGCACAGACCTAGACGTGGCCCCTGTCCTACTGCTCCCCACTTCCTGGAAACTGCCCCCACTATCTATCAACCCGGGAGGCTCTCTGAGCCTCGCTGTTCCCTTCTGCAGAGGGAAGGGGAGAGCCACTGCCCTGCCTACCTCCTAGGGGACCTGGGATATGAGATGAGATGGGGGTTACAGGTCACGGAGCCGTCTATAACCCGAGAATTGTGGGTACACACACAGGAGCTTTTCCTGCCACCCTCACGGGGCCACTGCCCCCTGGGAGCTGGAACACCCAAGCGAAGGACGGGCAGAGGCTCCCAGACCCCACACCAGGCCTGGCCCTGCCGCCCAAACCGGCGCAGCAGCTTCAAGCTGCCTGGCTGCCTCCGGGGTTACAGCCCTTTGTTGGGCTCAGAACAATGTGTCTCTCCCAGGCAGGGCCTCCAGGCAGGGCCTCCAGGCAGGGCCTCCAGGCAGGGCCTCCAGGCGGGGCGGCCAGGCCTGGCCCCATGGGGCCCCTGGCCTGTAACTGGAGGGTCTAAAGGGAAGGCCTGCAGGAGCCGGGCCAGACCACCCCTGCCCGGGGCCACCTGCCCATCTAACTAGCACCCACCGTGTCCCGGGAACCATGGGCCTTTCACCCGCCCTGGTCTCATTTAAGGTCCTGGCTGGCAGCCCTGGACTCAGGTCCAGAGACCAGGGTTCGGGGGCCCAGCTCCGGACTTCAGGAGAGACTCTTTGCCCCTCCAATCCCCACCTCCCTCAAGAGCCTGAGGGTGGCCCCATTTCCAGCTGGGGAGGAAATGAGGCAGGAACGGCTGACACTGCTTCAGGTACGGGACACGTGTTCCCTGGGATAATCCTCCCTCCAGCCCTCGGCCTCAGGTGCTGGCAGGAAACTGAGGCCCAGAGAGGACCAGTAACTTGCCCCAAGTCACACCACAGCCAACCCTCGGAGGACCACACTCGTGACAAGGGATACTGTTGACCCTGTTTCTCAGAGAGATTAAGTGACTTGCCCATGGTCACGCACAAGTCAGGGGCGGAGCCAGGATTCAAACCCAGGCCTGTCAAACCCAAAGAACGGCTCTTCCCAAGCCGCCTCCCAGGGCAGGTGCCCTCTCTGGGCCCCAGTCACAGAGCCCAGAGCCCCACTGACCCCCCACAATCCGATATCCTCTCTCCACGGTGAGGCCCCAGCTGCCCAAACCAACAGGCCGCTCTACCCCCTCCTCAAACACCCACCATGGCTCCCCACTGCCTACACTCAAGGCCCCACTGATGACAACACCAGCCACAAGGCCTTCTTGCCTTAGGCCTTTGCATAGTCTCTCTTCTGCCTACAACACCCTTCCTCTTCCCTCAGCCAACCAGCAAACTCCTATTCATCCTTCAGAGCCCAGCTCAAATCTTCCCTGACTGGCACTCCTTAGCTACTCAGGCCCTCAGCAGACTTCCACAGCCCAGGCCTCCCTCCTGAACTCCCTGGGGGTGAGGACTATTCAGAAGCCCCTCCCTTGTCCATCAGAAAAGCCACATCCTTGGGGAACGCTGTTTAGGGGAAAGTTGATGAAGCTCCATTCCCAGGAAGTCGCCAATGTTGGGAGTCCTGGAAATGAACGGAAACGGCCTTGAGAGCCCGCGGGAGCTGTGCTGGTTCTTCCAGGAGCTACCCCCCCCCAGGACAGCTGTTTAAGTGCACAGCCAAGTTCAAGAACACAAGACCCTGCGGCCTGCAGCTGGCCTCAGCCTGAGAAGCACCTGCCCTTGCATTTCCTCGCTGACTCACCCTCGCCGGGTGGGAGACAGGCCAACTGTGTTCTTCACTGGACAAATGGGGAAACTGAGGCTCGGGGAGGCGCAGGGTGGAGTCTGGGCTTTGGTTCCCGATTTTCTGTCCCTCACCCCGAATCTCTCCTGCCCCAAGCCCACAAACGCTGGCCCATGGTGCGTGCTGGGCCACGAGAGACTCAGATGTCAACAGCTCTGAAGGCAAGTCCAGGACACCACGGCCTCAGCCCTGGCACAGCCCTTCGAGACCTGGACGCCAGCCCCGGGGGCAAACAGCCGGGCCAGCTCCCCTCGGGGATGTCGGAGAGCCGGTTTCAGCTGCTCACCCCCTGTTTGGTCACAGTCAACACCAAACAGCAGAGCCTCTAGCCGAGCGAGGGCAGGGGCATGTGGCTCATCACCTGCGCATCCCCAGCGCTCAGACCAGGGACACGCGATCAGTATTTGTGGGTACACGTGTGAAGGGACAAGTCCCACCCGCATCTCTCTGACTCTCTGTGTCTGGAAGTTTCAGGAATAAGGGCAAGAGGCCAGATCCCTCCCCGGCGAGGGTGGGGCATGCCCGGCCCATCCTGTGTATCATCAAGCCCAGGGCCCTGCCCGGGTCTGGGATCCCGGCTTCCGGCCGTGCCCTCACCTGTCAGGCACACCCACTTCCCAGAGGTGGCACATGGGAGCCCCTGCGGGAAGAACGCTCACTGGGCGGCTGATACATGCGGGGGGCCTTCCAGGCCCCGCTCCCAACAACGGGGGACTCCGCAGAGCTGGGAGGCGGGGCTGCACAACCCCTATTTCAGACGGGGACTCGGAGGCTTGGGTGACAATCCCAAGGGCCAGCATTTGAATCCAGGGGTCTGGCTCCAGCCTGTGCCCTGAGCCACACCACACCACACGGCCTCTCTGCGCCCACAGACTCCGCCTGGCCTCAGAGAGCAGAGGGCTTCACGTTCGCACAAATTCCTGTCTGGGGAGGCCGCTGTGGGCAGGCCCGCAGGCCACAAACCCCAAAGGGCACATCTGCCAGGGCCTAGGCAGGACTTGGGGTCACAGGCCAGGGGACCCCGCCCTGAGGAGATCAGGTCAGCGGGGAAACAGACCCGGCAGAGAAAGGCGCAGTGGAGGGCGAGGGCTGTGTCTGCAGAACGTGGGAGGCGGCACCAGACTCATCGGGGGTGGGATGCAGTTCCCACACTTGGGGGTGAAACGGGCTCTGAGCCCCCTCCCTGTCTACGGCACCCTCCCACCCCTGCACGCTGCAGGCAGAGTAAACAGGAGGCAGATGAAAAAAAAAAACAGGAGGCAGATGGCTGAGCCAAGGCCTCACCCCAGCTTCTCAGCTGTGCAGCTTGTACCCATAAACATATGTGTGTGTACACACACACACACACACACGCACACACACACGCACACACACACACACTACCTCGCCCCAGCCACCACGGGGTTCTAGAAACAGCTGCCTCCAGGGCCTTGACCTGTTGATCCGTGGTCTGTGCTCTGTCCCGTGGGGGAACCCCCCACCTGCCTTTCCTCACTTCTGATAACACGGGGGGGGGGGAAAGGGGGGAAGGAAACGGGGTGCCAGAGTCCCAGGATGTCTCCAGGGAGCCCCCAGCTCACCCACTGTAGCTGAGGGGCTGGGTTGCCCTGCTCCCCACCACAGGGCACCATGCTCAGCTGCTCACCCCCTGGAATTCCCCACTGGGACCCTGGCATCCACTCTGCCCAGGTCAGGTCTGGGTGGGCAGAGGGATGTGCCAGGACCTCCTACCTGGCAGGCCCGGCCCTCCCCACGTGCCAGCTCCCTGCACGGAGGCTTACCTGCCTGCTGCCCGACTGCCAGCTGTCCCACTGGGATCTGAGCGGCCACCCCCGCCTGGTCCCCTTCTCAGGAAATGGGAGGGAGTGGAGGAAGTCCTGCAGGGGGTGGGGCTCCTTGCCTGCAAGTGCAGGAGAAGGGAACCCAGGAGGAGGGGCAGGTGACTGCAGAGCTGCCTTCTGCAGGGGAGACCACCCAGTTTCCCAGGGGCCACCGCTGAGGCCTGGGGCTCCCAGGGACAGCGTGGGGTGGGCCGACTGAGCACTCACAGCGGCTGAGGGCAGGGGAGCCAGGCCCCAACGCTCCCCTCAGGTGGCTGGTAGACTCAAGTGCCAACCCCTCGGCTGGGCCCCCCGGAGGGTGGGAGGCCTCCCTCGGAGCCTGGAGCCTGCACATCCCAGATAAGCTGCCTGGCGCCCCGGCCTGGGCTGGCCTCCCTCAGACTGCGGGCAGCCCCTCACCAGGTGGCCCAGCTAGGTCAGCTGTGGGTATTCTGGGCCGGGGGCGGGGGGGGGGGGGTGGACCCAGCAGGTCCCGCAAGGAAGGGGCAATTCCCACCAACCCCTGGACGGATCAGGACTCCTGACCCCAAGACAGGGCTCTGCCCTCACATGGGGGCTGCCGGGGGCGCTGGCAGTTCAAACAATGTGTGCAACAGCCACGTGCTGGGGACCCAGCGACAAATCCAACCAGCGCTGGGAGAGGTGAGAACCCCGTGGGGGCGGGGACGGGAAGGCAATTTCTGGGAGCAGTCAGGAAGTTAAACTGAGGCGGGGGGAGGCCCACAGGTCTGAACATCCCCCGAGTCCTGGCTGGGCCCTAGTTCACGAGCAAACACCCGGTCCTGGGGGAGCCTCCCAGTCTGAGGGAGGAGGCAGGGGCCTTCAAGTCCAAGAGCTTAGCGTGGAGATGGAGGCAGAGGTGCTGGGCCTGTTCTCCCCCAGTCCCCCTCCCCCACCCCTCAGCCCCCCCTGCACCTCACCCCTGCACCCCACCCCCCCAAGCCAGCCAGGTGATTGGGGGCTGCCCTCTGGCCACAGTCTCCAGGGGAACACATGCCCCAAGCCCGCTCTGTGGCTCTGTGGCTCTGTGGCTCTGTGCAGTGGCTTTTGGGAAATCTGAGAGGAGGTGGGCCTGGTGGGAGGGAGGGCAGCTTTGGGACAACCCCGACGTGACAGCATGACTGTGGACTTTGGAGCTCACAGATCAGGCCCGGCCACAGGCCGCTGGCCAAGTCCGAGCCCGTTTCTTCATCTGTGAAATGGCCAACAGCAGGCCCCTGGCAGGGAGCGGGCCGCCAGCTGGGGGAGGCGCCCAGTGGTGGTGGTTGTTGCTGAAGATGCACAAAAGCCCCTTCCATCCAGCGACATCACATCCCCCCCACACCCCCCCCACCCACTCACCCCCCCACACCACCCCCACACCCACCACACCCCACACCCCCACTCACACACCCCACACTCACACACGCACTTCCACTCAGTCACACCCCCACACTCACACACCCACACACCCACTCATACCCCCCACTCACACTCACACCCACTCATCCCCCCACACTCACCCCCACACCCACTCACACCCCCACACCCCCACTCACACACCCCACACTCACACACGCACTTCCACTCAGCCTCTCACCCTCACAGCCACCCCGTGTCACTCACATCTGCACTCAGACCCACGTGCATTCACACTCACCCGTGTACACACTCACGTTCACACATTCACACTTGCTCGGCCACACGCATCACCAGTCACAGTCACACCGTCACACGTCACGCACTGTCACACTCGGTCGCACGCAAACTTTCCAGGTCACAGACAGTGGCTCTCACACTCGCGCGCACAGAAGCCTCTGTCCCTGCGTGGGGCGCGGCGGGGATGAGGGGGGCGGGCGGGGTCGCCCCCGGTGCCCGCAGTCGCCCATCCCGGGCAGGAGGGCTGGGTCCCCGGCAGAGGCCAGGGCGTGAGTCAGGGCGCCCGCGGGCACGCCCAGGCCGGGCGGGGCGGGGTGGGGTGCGGCGAGGTGGGGTCCGCACCCCTGCACCCAGCACCCGGCCCCCGGGCTGGTCGCAGTGGGCGCCGCCCGCGCCCGAGGCCGCGAGCCTGCCGTCCCCCGCGCCGCCCCCGCCCCGCGCCCGCGCCTACCGTGCTCAGCTGGGCCCCCATCGCGCCGCCGCTCCTCCGCTCGCTCCGCCGCCGGCACCGTCAGTCCCCGCCGCGCCCAGGCCCGCCCCGCGCGCGTCACCCCGAGGAGGGCGGGCCCGGCGGCCCCGTGGGTGCACCGGGCGGAGGCCTGGGTCTGGGCCCGCCCGCCGCCTCCACCGCCGGGTGCGCGGAGAGGGGGGCCGCGGGGTGCACGGAGGTGGGGGGGTGCCGCGGGGTGCGCGGAGAGGGGTGCGGGCCGCGGGGTGCACGGGGTGGGGGTGCCGCGGGGTGCGCGGAGAGGGGTGCGGGGTGCACGGGGTGGGGGTGCCGCGGGGTGCGCGGAGAGGGGTGCGGGCCGCGGGGTGCGCGGAGGTCGGGGGGCCGCGGGGTGCGCGGAGAGGGACGCCGCGGGGTGCACGGAGGTGGGGGGGCCGCGGGCCGTAGGTTGCAGACGCTCCACGCCCCGAGCGCGCCGGGCTCCGCCTGCTGTGCGGCTCGGGTGGGGCGGCCTCCTCGGGGCCCTGGGCAGCCTAAGGGAGGAAGATGGCGGCCCCCTTCGCAGATCTAAAATTGAACCCGGAAACGCCCCGCAGCCTCCGGGCGCGCAGGCCCCGCCCCCGCCTGGCCTCCGCCGGCGCCGCGGAGCCGCTGGGCCTCGGCATTCCCGCTCCTGGCGCCGCTGCGCGGGGTCCCCTCCGGGCCTCGGACTCTTTTAACGTAAAAAGTCATTGCGACCTGTAAGGAATTGTGAGTTCATTTGAGCCAAACTGTCGACACATGCCGCAGGCAGAACCTCAACAATTGAATGATGCTCGCAGAACGGGGAGTTCATACCTTGTGTTCATAACCGTACCATCCAACGTGGCTTCCACGGAATCCATTGGCGACAGATTGGGGAGGTGGGAGAGCAAAGCGGGGACCTCGGGGATAGGGTGAACGTGAAATGACCGACACGTGCTTCTTTACAGGAGGGATACAGGGTTTAACACATGAGCAGCTGACGATTAACTTGAAAACAATAACAAAAACAATAGCAATAACAAGGTCCTGGTGCCACTTGTGCCCTGAGGGGTCCTGGGGGAAAAAAAGGGGGGGGTTACAAGTTACCCAGACATCTCACAGATACGTTATCTTAGGTGCAAAAGACAAATGGGCTCAGTAAAGATCTAAGTTGATCTTTGTCAGGGAAAATACTGGCCTAAGACCATGGTCGGCAAACTGCGGCGGCTCGCGAGCCACATGTGGCTCTTTGGCCCCTTGAGTGTGGCTCTTCCACAAAATACCACGGCCTGGGCGAGTCTATGTTGAAGACGTGGCGTTTGAAGGAGTTCAAGTTTAAAAAATGTGGCTCTCCAAAGAAATTTCAACACGTGTCCTGTTGATAATTGGCTCTGTTGACTAATGAGTTTGCCGACCACTGGCCTAGGACATGACTACCCACTATAGCCTGTTTTTAGTTAAAGTTTGATTTCAGACCATCCTTTGTGGTTACTCTAGGTGTCTGATTTTGCAAGACCACCATGCAGGCCTCCCCTGAGCTTGTCAGGTCAGCATGTGGCCCCTTTCGTCCACACTCGCCTTCCCCTCCTCCCTCTGGGACCCTTGCCTACTGTGGGTGTCACATTAAGGGTCCCCTCCTCCATGAGGCCGCCCTGACCCCACCCATCCCACGCAGCCTTGCGGTTCCCGGCGCCTAGTACTGAGCTGAAGCCACCTGTGCGCTTCCACCCCAGTGGACCAGGGCTCCCTTCGGGCAGGACTCTGCCTTGAAGTCCCTGCACATAGTAGGTGCTCAATAAACACTTGTCGAAGGAGTGAATGTAACAGACTGTGGACGCCTCCTCTGTGTGGGCCCACGCTGGCCCCGCCCCGCAAGCACTTCCGGCCTCACCCTCCTGGAATGACCGGGATAGGAGTCCCCGGTGCTCTGGCCAGCCAGCCTTCCTGGGTGATGTGTCCCGCAGTGTGACGTGACGTTGGCCGGGCAGAGGGAGCTGGGCAGAGCCTGGAGGTGGGAACGGGGTAGACAGATAGGGTCAGCGAGGCCAGAGCTGGGAGCACAGTGGTGTAATGGGAGGTCACAGTGAGGCAGTGTGGGACCCCAAGTGGGGGGAGCTGGGGTGTGGGGGAACGCAGGAGGCCCTGGAAGATTTAGGCAGGTGGGGCGGGACTGCTGGCTTTGAGAGGGAGCTGGAACAGCCTGGAGGGAGGGGCGGGGAGAGGGTTCGACTACCCTAGAGTACAAGGGTAAATGAGAGAGCAGATCACTTATTTCAGTTTTCGTGATCACAATTTTAATATTTCAAAGGAAGTCATCAAATCGCAAAGCTTGACGCCAGCACACCTGACCTGGTACCTCCCGTCGGCCAGCCCTGCCCAGGTGCCCTCTCCAGGGAGGCCTGGGGGCAGGTCACCCCCGTCCTGCTCACCCCCCAATCGCTCCTCATTTTCCTCCCAGGCCTTATTACACCTGGATTGATGGCGATTCTTCTGGTGAAATTGGAGGTCCCTGAGCTGGCTTCCCCGTGTAATCGTCCTCCACAGCCATGAAGACTCCCACACGGAGCTTTTCCTGGAAGGGCCCATCACCTAGCTGGCATTACAGAGACAAAACCTGAAGACCGTTTAGACTGAGGCCATACGTGCCAGTCCAGCAAACGATCCTAAAACACGGATGGAGAATGGAATCTATTTTCCTGCCTTGTATCTGTATTTGTGGACTCAAAAAGGAAGTAGTTTTCCTCCTAAGTTATGTATGCTATTAACTGCCTCCCTTTTCTTTTTTTTCCAATCCTCACCCCAAGCTATGTTCTTACTGATTTCAGAGAGAGGAAGGGGGGGAGAGAGAGAGAGAGAGAGAGAGAGAGTCATCGATGGGTTACCTCCTGTTCACACCCCGAACCAAGGATCAAACCCACACCCTTCCAGGGTACGGGATGATGCTTCAACCAACTGAGCCACACCGGCCAGGGTGCCTCTCTTAATATCATATTAACTGTCTATTTCTTCCCTTCTTTCTCTGTGTGACTGTCTTCATGATTGTTTCTGTACAGAAAACTTAACGTTGTTCACAGCGTAAATGACTGAGGCATTTTGCTCTCCCTGTAATAAATCCCGCCTGCGTTTACACCACTGGCTCATTTCACTGAGTAAAGCCCAAAGCGGGATTTTCACTCCTGGTTTTATCTGGAAGCCTCCCTTGAACGTGACCTGCCCGCCGTGCCTGGCCTTACACTGGCATTGGCTCCTGCCTGGCTGTGTGGCCCTGTCCGTGGCCACACATGAACTTGAGGAGGTCACACACCTGGTGCAGAAGTGGACAAAGGCTGAACATGAAGCCAAAACTGGGGGCGGATTTTGTCTGCTTGGGGCCCCACGTGGTCAGGACAGCTGCTTATGAGCTCCGGACAGTGGTGACTCCAGTGTCACTGGAAACCCCTTGCAGCCACGCCCTCCAGCCTGCGTGGTCCCAGCTGCCCCAGCCCTGGTGAGGGCCTGGCCCAGGGGCGTTCATTTTGCTCAATTACTGATCTGGGCCTCAACCCCCCAGTGTCTGCCCGGGGTTTGGACCTGCTGGCACAGCCGGTGAGACCCCAGGACTTGCTGCTTTCCAGGGGACACTGTTCGAATCCCTGTCCCCTCGTCTCGGGTCTCCCTCCTGGGTGAGCCTGCCGGCACCTTGGGCGGCAGCTGTCTCCTCACGGGTGTTGGCAGTGCGGGCTGAGGCAGTGGTGGCCCCGTTTGGTTGGAGAGGGAGGGTAGATTTCCCCCCGGACCCTACGGGGCTGCTCACCTGTAGCAAAGTAGGGTGACCTCAGGGGGTGTGGGGCGGGGCGCAGGAAAGACCTGGGATGACATCGCTGCGGCGCTTCCTCCTGCTCTTGGGACTCAGACCAAGTGGGGTGGGCTCATTGCCATTCACGGTGTGACCACAGGCCAAGACCTCTGTCCTCAGCCTCCTCCTCCAAGAGAGGGCGTTGGGTCTTTAAGACGCTCCTACTTCTGATATTTTATTCGGGGTATACGTTCCCGCAGACTTTTTAAAATATGTATTTTTTATTGATTTCAGAGAGGAGGGAGAGGGAGAGAAAGATAGAAACATCAATGATGAGAATCATCGATTGGCTGCCTCCTGCACGCCCCACACTGCGGAGCGAGCCTGCCATCTGGATATGTGCTCTGAGCAGGAATCGAACCCTGACCTCCTGGTTCACAGGTCAACACTCAGCCACTGAGCCACGCCGGCCAGACCCCTCAGGCTTTTTATTTTGAAAAAAAATGTCCAATGTACAGAGAAGTTGCAAAAATAGTACAATGAACTCGCAGATTCTCCAATTGTTATCATGTGACCTCCCTCTCTCTCTCTCACCCTCTCTCCTCTCCCTTCTGTTTGCTTCTGCTGAACCGTGGAGCGTCAGTGGCAGGGAGTGACCCTTCGCCTCCAGCACCGCGTAGCTCCTGAGACCAAGGCCGAGGGTTACACCGAGCGCGGTGCAATGACCAAATTGAGGAGATTCACCATTGATGCAGCACTGTTACCCAATTCCCAGGCCACACTCCTCCTGCCCGGTTGCCCCATCATGCCCTTGTAGCTGTTATTTCTTCTGGTTGGGCTCTAATTCCAGATCAAGCGTGACATTTACTAGGCAGGTCTCCTTTAATCTGGAGACCTGGGTCAGAGGCCAGGTGATGAGTGGGCAGCTGTTGGCGCCGGCCAGGTCTCCCTCCTGTAAAGGGAACTTCTCCTTTGATACCGTGTGAAAATTTCCTCGGCTGGTCTTAGCATCTGTTAATGATCCGTGCCTGGATCAATTATCGCGGAGGCGGTGGAACAGGTTTGCAGGGTGCTTTGGGAGAAAGAAAACAGCTTCGTCCTGGTCCTCAAGGTCCTTGGGCCAAAGGACGGAGCCGCCCCAGGCCCAGTTCTTCCTGGGCTTGTCTGGCCACTGTGACGACGCCTCAGGAAATCCTTGGAGAGGCTGGGAGGCGGGCAGAGCTACCACCAGGGTCTTACCGAGTGGAGGGAACTGAGGCCCAGAGGGCAGAGAAGCCCCTCCCAGCAGGCTCTGGGCTCCAGTCCCTCCCATGGACCGGAAAGGAGGCTTTCGGGCCAACGGGAGCACAAAGTTTCAGGGTCCAGGCTGGGGCCGTCTGACCCCTGGCAGTCCCTCTGATCCCCGTAACCTGTGCAGGAGACCTAGGTTGTCAGATTTAGCAAATAAAGACACAAGATTCCTGATTACATTCGAATTTCGGATGAACAATGAATAATTGTGTGGTATATGCCCCAAATATTGCACTTAAATATACGTATACTTAACACACAGCCACCATGTTGTGAGGAAGCCCAAGCAGCCCATAGAGAGGCCCACGTGGGAAGGAGCCCAGGCCTCTGACCCCGAGCTCCCAGCCAATGGCCAGCACCAACTTTGCCAACCGCGTGAGGGCACCATCTCCAGCCCCCGGTTGAGCCCCCCCACCTGACACCTGGCGGAGCAGCGATGTGCCACCTGCCCCCCCCCGCCCCACACACACACACAGCCCTGCTCAGAACTCACATTCATGAGCAAATGAGCAGGTGGTTATTTTTTATATCACTAAGGTGTAGTGGCTGGTTACACAATAATAGTTAACTGGGGAGCACCTCATGGAGAAACTCCCCCCATTTTACAGATGAGAAACGGAGGCAGGGGGGACTGAAACCGTTCACCCGCGGCCTCACGGCCAGTTAGTGGGAACTGGCATTTGAAATCAAACTCTTAATGTTGTATTTTGATGAACAGACGTTCTTAATTTTAATGAAGTTCAAATGATCAGGTTTTGTTGTGTTTTTTTAACAGAGGTCAGCTTTTTTTTTTTTTTTATATATTTTATTGATTTTTTACAGAGAGGAAGGGAGAGGGATGAGAGTTAGAAACATCGATGAGAGAGAAACAACCAGCTGCCTCCTGCACACCCCCTACTGATGTGCCCGCAACCAAGGTTCAGCTTTTATTGACTGTGTTACAAAAGAGCCAGTTCAGTCAAAAAGACCAAAGCCCATGTCGTCATCAGACTCCTCAGATTCTTCTTTCTTTGCCTCCACTTTCTTCTCCTCAGTTGGGGCAGCAGCGGGGGGCCGGGGGGGGGGGGCGGGGCGGGACTTCCTGCTGGTGCAGCACTAGCTGCAGGGGCAGGTCCCCCAGCCCCTACATTGCAGATGGGACTCCCAGTGTTGACATTGGCCAGAGCCTGTGCAAACAAGCCTGGCCAGAAAGGTTCAGCATACACACCAGCGGCTTTACTGAGGACATTGATCTTACCCTCCGTCACTCACTTCATCGTCCTGCAGGAGAAGGGCGGAGTGGATGCAGGCGAGCTCCGAGACCAAGGCCACGGTGAGGGTGAGTGCTGGGCGAGCGCTGCCCGGAGCGGAGCTAGTTGCCGGATGAAGTGAGGGCCTCACCCCAACGCAGCCTTAGCTGCCTCGGAAGAACCGAGCACCTTACCGGCAGCTGGGGAAAGGGGAAATTATCCGTTTTATTATGATTAATATGTGTTTTTTAAAATATGTTTTTATTGATTTGAGAGAGAAAGGGAGGAAGGGAGAGGGAGACAGAAAAATCAATGAGAGAGAATCATTGAGCGGCTGCCGCCTGCACTCCCCCTACTGGGGACTGAACCCACAACTCATCATGGTCCTGGTATCTCATCTGATGTTCACCACGTAAGGTCCTGGTATCCCAGCACACGGAGTGCTACCATGTATTCGACCAAGTTTCATGGAGAGATATTTACTCTTTTCCTAATTTTTCACCATTTTGGACAAAACTGTGGGGAAGACCCTGGCAGGTATATCTTTGCATTGCCCCAACTATTTCCAAAAAAATAAATGCTTAGACGTGGAATTTCTTGGGCAAAGAGAGAGCAAAGTTTAAAGATTCCTGGTAATACAGCCAGACTGCCGATGGGCACCTGTACGAGCAGGCATTTTCTAGGGGCGTCATAACCAATGACAAACTGGCTGGCCTCAAAAAACAGACATTCATTCCCTCCCAGGTCCGGAGGCCAGAAGTCTGAAATCAAGGTTGGTTCCTCCGGGGGGGGGGACCCCGAGGGAGGAACCTTCCAATGCCTCTCCTGGCTCCTGGGGTCTGCCGCCAGCCTGGGTGTTTCTGGGCTTGCCGCCACATACAACCTCCGCCTCCACCTTCTCTCTGTCCCCTCCTCTCCCGTAAGGACGCCCACGGTGGCATTTAGGGCCCACCCTCAGTCCAGGATGATTTCATCTTGAAATCTTTAAGTTGAGATTCTGCAAAGACCTATTTCCCAATCAGGTCACAGCCTGAGGTCCCAGGTGGGGGAACCTTGTTGGCAGACAAGATGTTCCCAGCTTGGGTTCAGCTGCGGACTCCCCTGGGGCTCAGGCAGCGCTGGGCGGGTCTGGGCAGGCCAGCCCTGGATGACAAGAGCCTGGCTGACAGCTGTCTGTGTGAGGGGCTGAGCAGCGCCTGGGAGGGGAGCCAGCCTCGCGGGGGTGGGGGTGGGCACACGGGAGGGGGGTCGAAAGAGCTGGGCACCTGGGCACCACAGTTTCTGCCTTTTCCGAACACTTGCCAGCACCGTTCCTGCTGTGGAGCGAACGCGATAAAGACCACTGGAGTCCAAACCAAATTGAGATTCAGGGAGCCTTTATTGCCGGCCGGCGGCTGTTCTGCCTGCCCCGACCCTTTGTGCAAGACCACCTTGTAAGCACATTAACCACATCCTGTTTTTGCAGAGTAAGCAACCCAAGACAAAACAGTTTTTCCCAAATAACGTCAGGGCCATGCTATTGACGACCATGTTCCTCACAGGGTCATCCTGTGCTTCAGGGAGCCGACAGTGTTCTATCTCGCAAGGCTATTTTGTGAGGTGCAAGGGGAAGGGGCCATGAGACCCTATCTCAAGGCCTGGCCTGGTGTCAGCACTGGCAGCCCTCTCCGGGGCACAGTCCACGGCCGCTCCGGAGTGCTCAAAAATTCCCACTAACGGTTCCAAGTGCCACGTGTGGTTAGCTGGACCCCAAACAGAGCTAGCCGTGGAGGGAAGAGGTATTCGGAGTCTCTCTCACGGTGTCCATCCCTGGCATTGGTCTCTGAGCCACCCCGGGGCCTGGGCTGCCTACTCTGTTCTTTGTTTGTTTTTAATTTTCACCCGAGGATGTTTTTCCATTGATTTTTTAGAGAGTAGGAGAGGGAAAGACACACAGAAATACCGATGTGAGAGGAACATCGCTTGGTTGCCTCCTGCACGAGCCCCAGCCAGGGCCCAGGCCAGGAAGGAGCCTGCCACTGAGGTACATGCCCTGGACCAGAATCAAACCTGGGACCCTTCAGTCCAAAGGCTGATGCTCTATCCACTGAGCCACACCGGCTGGGGCAGGGGCTGCCTGCTGTGGAAGGCCAGACTCTGAGCTCTGCACCCTGCATACTAACCCTGGGAAAGCACCGAGCCTGAGCAGCAGGCGGGCAGGGCCGGCCAGTGCGGCCTCGTCACGAAGGCGGCCAGCTTTCAGCAAGAAGGAAGCAAGCCACCGCCAGGCCACTCTGGTGGACAGGCTGGCTGACCCCGACGGGAGGGTGGGCACCACGGGGAGGTGTGGGCACCACGGGGGAGGCGCCAAGGGCCCCCGAAGGTGTGGGATCCAGAATGCTCCCGGTTGAAGAGCTGGTGTTATTGAGGGCCTCCTGTGTGCCAGGTGCTGCTATCATTCACTCAGTCCCCACAATAAGCCAACGTGCGTTACAGCTGGGGAAACCGAGGCACCAAGCTATTTAGTGAGATGCCGCAGGTGACACAGCTAGTGAGTGCGGAGGGTATGCAAAGGCAAGGCTGGCTGGCTGGCTCCGAAGTCCAAGTTCTTAGGTGGGGGAGGGGTTGGGGAAGGGGTTGGGGGGAGGGGGGGTTTAGGAGGGGGAGGTGCACTACCACCTGGGGGCAGAAACCAGGAATTTACTGAAATCCCCTTGAATAACTCACCAAATCAAAGGAGGCACCTGGGGAAAGGCTGGAGAATGACCAGGGCTCCCCTCCCCACCTCTGCCTCTCTCTGCCAGTGATGGGTGTCTTCCCACTTGGGTGGGCCTCCCATGGTCCACCAGCGGTGGTCTGAGAGGAAAAATCCTGGGGAAGAACTCTGATTGGTCTGTTTTGTTATGTGCCCATTTTTGGACCAATCAGTGCCACCAAGAGGCTGGCACTCTCCAATTGGCCCAGTTTGGGTCAGGTGCCTACCCCTTCGCTAAGCACTCTGGTGAGGGAGGCAGGGTCAGGTGTGTGTGGGGGGGAGATTGGTTTCTCCCGTTGGGATGACAGGGCTGGTGCGAAGTGGGTGCAGGAGGGTCCCCATGAGAAGGGGACCGCCCCCCCTGTGACCTCGGGGAGTTGAATGAGCTAGCTGCCCTCCGGTGGGGGTCACCACTGGATCCTAGAGCTGGAAAAGGCTCTATTCTTGACTTGCTGTGTGACCTTGGTCAAGGAGAGGATGGGAGGGTGTTCTGAGAGCCTCAAAATGCTGCATAATTATATGCAAACGAAGGTGGACGAGAGAACACTGCCCTATGCCAGGGGCTTGGCTGTGCGGAGAGTTAGGATCAGAGATAATAATCTGGGCTTCTCTCCACCTTCCCCTGTATTTCCCCCTTCCCTCCCTGTGCTCCCCGACCCAGGGACCAGACGGAGCTGAAAGCCAGCAGCCTGTCTGGAGTGGGGAGAGGATTCCCAGCACAGACAGAGCGCCCCAGGGAGGACGCAAACAGGAGGAAGAGATCCCAGCCCTGACCAGGGAGCGGACCCAGGGCTGGGGCGAGTAGAGAGGGGCGAAGGGAGGTGCATAGATCCCCGAGCCAAGGGGCCTGCCCCCAGCACTCCTGCAGCCCCGTCGGATGTCTTAGGCGAGTGGGAGAAAGGTGCCGAGGTTACCAGACGGACACCTGGCCCTGAGTGGGTCTGCCTAGGGCCAGCGGGTGGTGTGTGGGGTTTTGATTGCCTGCAAGAAAGATTTCACAATACAAAAATAAATTTAAAAATAAAATAGAATAAATCAAAAAGATTTCCCAATATAAGCCCAGGTGATCTTGGGAATATGTTTATTCATGTTGGGGATAGTGGCCCAGACGGAGGGGCTCAGTGGTTGAGCGTCAACGTATGAACCAGGAGATCACGGTTGGGTCCCTGGTCAAGGCACACCCCCGGTGGGGGCGGGCAGGAGGCAGCCAATCAATGGTTCCCCCTCATTATCGCTGTTCCATTCTCTCTCTCCCTCTCCCTTCCTCTCTGAAGTCAATAAAAAAATACCTTTTTAAAGAAGTTGGGGGCAGTGAAGCAAGGAAGGACTTAGCTTAGAAGAGGCAACAAGAGGGCCTAGGCCTGCGTGGTCCCGGCCCCATCCTCTTCCAACTGCCCCAGCCCCGGTGAGGGACTGGCCCAGGGGCCTTTATTTTGCTCAATTACTGATCTGGGCCTCAGCTCCCCAGTATCTGCCCAATACCCCCCACTCACCCCAGGCCTGTGTCCTGTGGCTTTAAAGGGGCCTTGGAGACAAGTTCAGGGTGTTAGCCTGGGACAAGCTGCCACTGCCCATTGCTCCCCTGGCTGCAAGTCTCGTGGGGACCCTTGGCATTTCGGAGATACGTGCCTGTGGGGGAGGAAGGGGTAGAGAAAGGCTCGGGCGTGCTCTCGGGAGGGAAAATGCCAGCTGGGTCCTTTGTCTGAGGGTTTTTATCTCTCTCTTGCTGGTGGGAATCTTAGGGGAGGTCTCAGCGGAATAGTCATCCGTTTCCCAGGTGTATTTTGTCAGGGTCCTGGTCTCTGCCGATTGGTTGGTGCCAGGACAGGGTCGTTGCTCGGTGCAGCTGGGCCTGGCCTCGCCCACCTGGTTTTGCTGCTTTTCTGGGCCTGGAGCTAAAACACGATGGAGGCCTAGATGTTATCTCTAGGGAGGCGACCTTCCGGATCTGGCTGTACATTGCTTGGCCAGTGTGTTCAGTGTCTCCGTTTCCCATTCTGCTTGCCCAGAGGTTTCCCCAGCTTCTGACTGTTCAGCCTCACCCGCTCTGGGAGCTGCCCCAGGCTGGCATCCAGGGCTCCGGGAGTGGCCACGCCCACCTCTGCTGGGTCCTTGCACAACAGGCCGAGACGGTTCTGCCTGCACTGCTTTCTGTGTGGGCTTTCTCGGGGTATGTGGGTCACTGGGACCCAGACAGTCTCCCCAGGAAAGCCTCCCGGCCCCCCTGAGGGATAAGAAGGAAGCAGGGAGCTGTCCCTGTCAGCCGCCCCGGGATGATGGGAGGCCACGGCAGGACTGGCACCAGCCAGCCAGCCCGTCACTTGAAATTCCTAGGATTCTGGAGCTGAAACGTCTTTCCTGTGGGCTGGGCAAGGCGGGGCTTAGAGGCTGAAGCTGCCTTTTAGAAAACAGAAGACTGTGTTCCCTGCGCAGCTGTGTGCGTGGAGTGACCTCATTTTAGTCTCATGTCGACCCCATGAGGCAGGAAAGACCATCCCATCTCCTAGATGAGGAAAGGGAGACCGATTCAGAGAGGTCAGGGGCCTGCCCAGAGTCACACAGCCCTCAGCAGCGGCACCGGCAGGCACCTGGTCTCTAATTCGACCTCTCTCGCTCCATTTCTGTCTCTTCTCTCTGCTTTTACCTCCGTTCACTCATTTGACAATTTTAGTCACTAAATACCCCTCACACCCTCGTGAGGTCCTAGGGCATACATAGGGCATGGACCAGGCCAAGCAGGAAGCAGGAAGCAGGATCGGGGGCTGCAAAGTGTGGCGTAGAGGCTGGCCTCTCTGAGGCTTAGTGGCCTCATCTGTAAAATGGGTCTAATAATGGGGTGCACCTGATGGACTTCTTGAAAGGACCCAGTTCCTTCGGGTGGGGATTCTGCTCCCCCTCCTGGGGGCCGGAGTGTCCACATGAGTGGTTTGGAATGCTTCTGCTGGGGAGATTTGTGTCTTCACTCTATTTACCTACTCAGTCATCTACACTAATAAAAGAGAAATATGCAAATTGTCCATACCTTCGCAACGCCCACCAGCCAATCAGGAGTGAGCATGCAAATTAACCTCATCACCTCCGTGGAGTCTGACAGCAGGGAGGAGGCAGCTCCCAGCATGGCCTGCTTGGCCATCGCCAAGGTGTGGAGCAGGCAGGCCCCGCAGAGAGTAGAGAACCACGGGGAGCGGGCCTAAGCTGTCAGTAGGACATCCCCTGAGGGCTCCTGGATTGGAGAGGGTGCAGGTCAGGCTGAGGGGACCCCCCCCCCTGCCCGTGCACAAATTTCGTGCACCGGGCCTCAAGTTCATTTATATCAGGCATGCTTTTATTTTTATGGGCATATTTTTATTTTTATGGGTATATATTTTAGACCTTTTCCTACTTTGTGCTGTAATCCAGTTCTTCCTTCCTCTCTCCCATTGTTCTGTCTTTGGCCATCGGTAGCTCTATCCCTTGGCCCGTGTCCCTGGACATGGTAGGCATGTGGTTGAGCACTTCCTCGGTTGCTGGTTTCTGGCACTACACGTGCTCCAGGCTCATTCTGTGTCTTTCCTGCCCCAGGCCCAGAGCAGCCGTTTCTCCAAGGAGCCTTGGTTCCCTTCCTTGGAGAGTGGTGTTAGGAACCATTGTCTGGCCCTAGTCAGTTTGGCTCAGTGGATAGCGCATCAATCAGCCTGTGGACTGAAGGGTCCCGGGTTCGATTCCTGTCAAGGGCACATGCCCAGGTTGTGGGCTCGATCCCCAGAAGGAGGCGTGCAGGAGGCAGCCAATCAATGACTCTCTCTCATCATTGATGTTTCTATCTCTCTCTCCCTCTGAAATTAAAAAAAAAAAAAAGAAAGAAAGGAAAAGAAAAGAAACCATGGTCTGGATAGGATATATACTTTGTCCACTCCTCATCTGTTTGTGGACATTAGGTTGTTTCTGCGTTGGGGCTGTTATGGCTCATGCTATGACATCTGTGTACCGGTTTTGGTGTGGCCATGCTCGCATTGCTCTTGGAGATACACCTAGATGTGCGATTGCGGGGTCAGACAGTCATTCTGTGTTTACTCACGGAGCAACTGTCAAACTGCTTTGCACAGCGGCTGCACCGCTGTCCACGCCCCAGCAGGGTGCGAGGGTTCCGGTTGATGACAGCCACCCGGGTGGCTGGGAGGTGGTGGTGGGGGGTGTCTCGCTGTGGGTTTGATTTGCATTTCCCTGATGACCAGCGGCTCTGAGCACCTTTCCACGTGCTCCTTGCCTGTCTGCGTGTCGTTGGAGAAATGTCTGTTAGATCACGTGCCGCGGTTAACTGGGTTGTTGGTGTTGACTAGTACTTTTCGGCGCCCTCTTCAATTTGTCGCCTCTCTCCCGTCACCCTGTCCCAACCTTAATCTGGAAGAAGAGGACGGGGTGCGGTGAGCCTTTGCGGGGGCACCTCCTCGGTTCCCGGAGGTCCTGGTGACAAGGTGTGGGGTGGGAAGGGGGCAGTGATAAGGACGAGGGAGCCTAACTCTGGGAGCGGGAGGGTTCTGGTGTGCGGAGGGGAGGGCATGTTGTCATCCACAGAACACCAGGATGGGGACCCTCAGGGCACCTGTTCCTGCACAGCTGACGGGGCAGAACCTGCTCCCCACTGGCACCCACCCTCCGTGCCACATGGCCTCCGGGGTTCAGACCCTCCGCGTCCTCCACCCGCTGGAGTCGCAAAGGAGAGAGCACAGGTTCCAGCGTCAGTGTGACCTTGGCTGAGTCCGTTTCCGTCTGCATGCGGGGATGATGGCATCTGGGTGGCACACGCCCCACTGGGCTGGGCTCCCTCCTCCTTGAGGGGCCTCTTGCAGGGCCAGAGGTGAGTGCATCGGGGACAGAGCTGCTGCTCAGGCGGACCCTCAAGGGCTCCACCACCCCAGCCCCCAGGCCCAGGCTGCCAGCCGAGAGGCTGCTGGCCCTGAGCGGAGGGGTTCAGGTGTGGCGGGGGGGGGGGGCAGATTCCCCCCAGGCAAGGGGCTTCTCTGTCATGGTCACTTCCCCTCGCAGGGCCTCGGTTTCCTCCTCTGTGCCAGGGGGCGAGCCCCCAGCAGCGCCCCTGCGGGTGGCTGCGAGGCTCAGGGGAGCACTTTCTCCATTTCCCAAACCTCAGGCACCCCAGGGCATCCCAGAGGCTCGTTTCTTCTGAGCCCACTCTGTGACATCCTTCAATTCATCCACTTTTCCCTTAAAAAGTAAACTTGTCATCACAAACAGAGAACGAGTAGCACTCGCCACAAACAGACAGTAACCATAGCGATCAGCACATGGAAATAATGAGATTAGTTCTGGCTGGTGGATGCTGTGCCGCGGCGCAGGGCCTGCTGGGTTCCGGAGGAAGTGAGCGCTCGGCAGGGCTGCAGAGGCTGCAGGGGCCCCCGCACCGAACAGAGGCCAGAAGGAGACGCGAAGAGACAGGAACTTTCTCGCCACGGGCGTCCGCTTTAGTCAGTGCTGCATCCTTGAGGCCCTAAGTGACCCAAGGACCCCCAGCCCCAGGGGGCCCCTTGCTCAGTGAACCTGAAGTGCCTCACACAGTGGAGCTGGGCTTGTGGCTAAGGGCCCCCCCACTGCCCTCAACCGCTCAGCTGGGCAGGTTGCCCACAGGTATGCCCATCTGTGCGAATTAGGCCCTGGCCACCCCATGAGGCCCTGTCCCCCACCCCCACCCCCGGCCCGTCTCATCTAGACACACCTGCTACCCACCGGGCACCTGCTCCTTGTGCGCTCGGCACCCTGCACTGAGGCCTCCGTGGGCCTGCCTTCGAGGAGCTGAAGACCTGGGGTCTCCGGCCCCGAAACAGGTGGTTATAGGAAGAGGGGGGGACACACTGAGGAGGAGGGAAGGCTGCAGGTCCCCGTGAACCTGGGAGCAGCCCATGACATCAGAGGCAACCTCTGATATTAGAGGGAAGATGGAGAAGAAAAGGAGGAGCTCTGGAGATGGCAGGGGAGCGGGGGCACGGCCGAGGGCCCAACTGGCCCGGTGAGAGGCTGCCAGACCACCCAGGTGCCGGTCGAGGCCAGATGTGTAACCTCGATCAGCACAGGGGAGGCATCCTGCGACCCAACGTGGCACCTGGGGGTCTGCCGGTGCAGGTGAGCATCCTGGGGAAGGAGCCATGGGCCCAGAGGGGAGACCCCCACCCCCAGGCTAGCCATACAGAGATCTCTCTGCCGAGCTCCAGTCACAGCCTTGTTATCCAGCGCCCCCAGGTGGACGATTGGAGAATGGGTGAAAACACTGAAAAAACACTGCCTTTTCTTCCCGGATGGGAATGAAGCCACTCCCCCTGGAGCAGCGTCAGGCAGCCCCCCCCTTCCCCCCCTCCCCCCCCGGAATCTGACCTCCACCACTTACCTGCTGGGGCCTCAGTTTTGTTCCATGTAGAATGGGGTCCAATTCCAGAGGCTCTCAGCTAAGGAGAGGTCTCCCCCGCCCCCCACAGTTTGTTTTCACTGGCTTGGCCAACTGGTGACAGGATGCCAAAGCCACACAGTGACCTTGCAGGTCTCAGAAAACCTGCAGACGGCTGAAATACTAACACTGCTGTCAAAGGCAGGGGACCCCGGCTCTGCCCGACATCCCTCCCCACCCCCACCCCCCCAACCCTGGGTAAGTTATTTCCCTTCCTCGGCCTCAAGCTCCTCATCTGTAAAATGGGGTAACGAGAAGGCGTGTAGAGCACTCAACATTGAGAAGACCCTGTCTTGCAGGTAGGATTACTCAGAAGAGGATTTAATTACCGCAAGTTAATTTAGATTTAATGAGACAGTGCATGCAAAATGTGTGGCCGAGGGCAGAGTCTCAATGATAATTGTCCTGCCGGGCTCTCAGGCACCTCTGGGCTCAGCTGCTCCAGGTGGGGGCCCGGGTGAGCCAGCCCATCCCCCCTGCCCCCAGGGGCTTCCTCAGGGTCTCTGTGCCTCCCTCAGCACAGAGGCACGGCCCAGTCAGGTCACACAGCAAAGCACGGGCGGGGACCTGGCAAGGCCGGGGTGAACTTGAATCAAAGCCTGAGGCTCTTCATCGGAGCCCAGATGCCCGCTGGCCGCCTCTGTGCCCACTTCAACCCCCCCCCCCCAGAAGCCGTGCCTCCGCCTGGCAGCACCCACATGCTCCTCCCTGTGTTATGGAGCCTGGGAGAAGGGAAGAACAATGTCTTTTCTTCTGTCCTCCTAGGCCTGTGACCCTGGGCCTGCCCAGTACCCACTCACCCCAGGCCTGGGTCCTGTGGCTTTAAACTGTGTTCACGGGTGGGACATGGGTGGCTGCTGAGCTGGGCCGGCTTCTCCTGCATGAGAATGGGGGCGTGGGGGCCACAGAGCTATGTGGACTGTGGGCAAGGGCCCAGGGCTGAGATGTCTCAGGAGCTGCAGGTCACAAGCGTTCGGAGCAGACAGGATTGGGGGCCGGGCAAAGAGCATGGGCTCTAGGAGAGAGACGTAGCTCTGTCACCTGCCCGCTGTGTGACCCTGGGCCAGCGACTCCCCTCTCTGAGCCTCATTACTGAATCGTGGAGAAGCCTAGCCTTCACCAAATGTACTGATTGTGGGAGAAACAGCAAATGAGTGTCTTGATAGGTGCTAAGGAGGCTTCTGATAAAACCCAACATCTAGTCCTAATGTTAGAAAAAGACTTGGTTAACATAGGAATAGATTTTATGCTTTTGAGAAGGCTAACCCCTATTTTGTAAAACTACTGTTTGAAATTCTCTATTTTTTAGACAGCCTCTTATTCTGAAAAAAATAACGTTGCTTTCTAGCCTGCTTGAATAATGAGGAAGATAAACTTAGCTGTCCGACCTTGTAGGCCAGAGACGAGATACGCTCATATTCTCATGCCGTGCCAGGTGCATTTTTTAATTGGATAGAACTGTGTTGTTTTCAAGGCCAGCAGCGAGATAACCACTAATCGGACATGGAGGGCTGGCTCTTTAATAAAGAGGGAAGTTCTGCTTGTAGCTCTGCTTAGAATATGAATTCATTTTCTCTAAGCCCACCGGTGAATAAAGTGTGACTCCAAACTCTCCGAGCATGGCTGGATTTACTCGGTTCTCTGTAACACTTTCACATGATGAAATATGTAAATAGATGCTACCACAGCCAGCATGATCTTCACGGGTGAGACCCCAGATGCCTTCCCATCGCCTGGGAGCAGGGCAAGGATTTCCTGGCCCCACAGCTGTGTGACGCTGCGTTGGGGGAACTAAGGGGCGCAGTTAGGACGCGTAAAGAAGGGTACGTAAGTGTGGGAAACGCAAAGGCAAATTCCACTGTTTCCAGATTATTCCCCAGAAAAGCTGAGAGAATCATGTAGAAAAATAAATAAATAAAAAGTTTAAGGAGATTTAAAAACATTAATATTTAAAAGTCAAGTGAAATTGGACACATGTCATTATACATTTGTCCAAACCTGTAGAATGTACACCACCAAGAGTGGCCCCTCATGGACTTTGGGGACAATAATGTGTCATCGTAGGTTTGGCAGTTGTAACCAATCAGCCGCTCTGGCGGGGAACAGTGGTAATGGGGAGACTGTGCATGTGTGGGGCAGGGGGCATTTTCAATCTCTGTATGTTTCTCTCCATTTTGCTGTGAATCTAAAACTGCTCCAAAAATAAAGTCTATGAAAAAAACCAATTGCCTATATATACCTTATAGATATATAGCAATCAGTTGAAATATGGCTCTGATGAAAAGACCTCATTCATAATAGCATTTAAGAAAAAAGAAGTGGGGGGGGGGGAGATAGGGGTGAGCAACAAAGGGGAGAGAGAGAGAGAGAGAGAGAGAAGAGAGAGAGAGAACTCATGGACACGAACAACAGTGTGGTGATTGCGGGGGAGGGCGATGGGGGAGGTGGGAGAGGGTGTAGGAGGGATAAATGGTGATGGAAAATAAATTAAATTTTAAAAAAGAAAAAAGTAAAATGTTAGGAAATACATTTAGCAAGGATTGATAAGTTCTATATGAAGAAAAGGGGCATAACGAATACTTCAATTAAAAAAAAACAGGCTTTATTCTTGGATTAAAAAACCCAACCTCATTAAAATGTTTGTTTTCTCTAAATCACTTAGGCATTTAATAAAATCCAAACAGGATATTGAAAAAAATTAATTAAAATGACTCATTCTGAAAGTGAACGTGTGAACGTAGCTGGGGAGTCTGAGAAGGAAGAGCGAGGAGGAAGGACGGACTCCGTTAAGCTGTTCAAGATGGAATGCTTATTATGACAATCATCTGAGGTAACTGAGCACTTCACATGTTCCAGGCCCCGTCCCAAGGGCTTTAGAAACACTAACCCGCTTGTTCTTCATCACAACCCTGGAGGTGGTAGGTATGAGGGTTTTAGAGGCTTAATCCAGGTATCCTTTCCACCCGGTCAAGTTCAAACCCACTGAGAGGACAGGGACTCAGCGCCATGGAGACCACACAGCCTTCCTATTGCTAACAGACGCGGAGTTAGAGGGCGAGGTGAAGCTCTACAAGCAGAGCTTCATCAGGGGAGTGAAAAAAGAAGGCAAGCCGCAGGCAGGGAGAAAATATTGGCAAAGCAGAGCTGATGAGGAATTGTATCCAAAACATGCCAACAAGTCGTACGGCTGCACAGTAAGAAAACAAACTACCCGGTCTAAAAATGGGCAAAAGATCTAAACAGACACCTCGCCAACGATGCTATCCAGATGGCAAACAGTACATGAGAAGACGGCCGACATCATACATACGCGGGACTTGCAAATGAAAACAACACACCTATTAAATCCAAATGGCTGGAATCCAAAAATTAAAAAAAAAATCCCAAATGCTGGTGAGGATGTGGAGCAACGGACACGCTGGTGCTGGTGGGCTGCAGGCCAGTGAGCCACGAGGGGAGACGTTTCTCACAAAGCTAAATATAGTTTCCCACCTCTTCACCCAAACATGTACCACACAGAACCCTGCACATAGAACAAACACACAAAACACACCACAAAAACAAACAAAACCCCGGCACATCCACGTGTATAGTCGCTTTATTTATAATTGTCAAAACTAAAAGCAGTCTGGCCACTGGGGCTCAGTGGTTGAGTGTTAAGCTATGAACCAGGAGGTCACAGTTCGATTCCCGGTCAGGGCACATGCCCGGGGTTGTGGGCTCCATCCCCAGTGTGGGGCGTGCAGGAGGCAGCGATCCATGATTCTCTCTCATCATTGATGTTTCTATCTCTCTGTCCCTCTCCCTTCCTCTCTGAAATCAATAAAAAAAATATATATTTAAAAAAAAAAAGAAAAATAATGAACCCAGAGATAGACAGACTTCCTCCATCCAGGCACGCAGCCACGAATGCCATCGCCTCCCCTGTGGGAAAGGGAAGCGCTCCTGGGGACAGCGGGGAGGGTTCCGGCTGAATGTCCCGTTCCCCATCCCAGCTCACAGTCAGATGCGCCTCTCCCCTTGGCTGGGGCCAGAGGCCTAAGTGCGGAGGGAACCCCCTTCCTGGTGAGGGGGTTCAGAACACGTCTCCCCAAACACGCTGCTCTGGCACGCTGAGGACCCCCGAGCTGAAGGCCCCGGAGAAGGCCCTCCCCGCACAGGAGGAGAGCGTTCTTGTCACCGGGACTGCGTGTCCAGGACCGGACGGGCCTGCCCGGCAAACGGCAGGAAGAGCCGTCTCTGTCAGCCCCCCACGCACGTGCTGGTCACCGCCCCACAACGCACTGCCCGTCCCCGCCCCTCGCCTTGTCACAGCAAAAGGCACATGAGCTCGGGGCCCGGTCGCTTATTTCGCTTATGTGGGTCCTCGTTTTCCTTCTGAAGACTCCCGTATGTACAGAAAACTGTTACATACAGTTGTGTGCTTTCCCCTGGTTAATCTGTGTTGTCTGTGAACCCTCAGGCCAGCCAGGGAACCGAGGGCTATGGGAACTTTGCCTCCCGCACAGGGGACAGGGAAGGGCGGGCCTCCAAACCCCACTGGGGTCCTACTGTGACCCCGGCAGGAGGAAACGCCTCCTTTCCCATGCGGAGTGGCCCTTGGGGGATGGGGGGGGGGGCTGGGAGTCCAGGGATAGACCTCAGTATAAAGGGGGCGTTTCAAAGTGGGGAGGGAAGGTGAACCGATGGGAGAGGGAGGCTGCTGGGAGCCTCCCCCAGCGGCCGCCTGCCCGCAGACGCCATCCCAGCCAGCACCGGTCCAGGAGAGCCGCCCCGGCCCAGGACCAGCCGCACTCTCAGGGCAGCGCGGCAGCGCCTGGGTCCCGGAAGCGGGGGTGGGGGGGGGTGGGTGGGTATTACCTGTGCCCTGCAGCTGACCTGAGCAGCAGGAGGGGTTTGGGGTGGGGACAGCCTCGCCTCCAGTGTTGGGGGCGCACCAGCAATCCTGGTGATGAACCAGGTGAGGCGACCTGGGCAAAAGGGTGGCTCTCACAGAAAGGCCATGCGCGCGCGCGGACGCACGGGTGGGCCTGTGAGTGTGCTGTGCGCAGGGAAGTGGGGGTTTGCCTGAGTGCCGTGGGCACGCGCGTGTGTACCCCCGTGTGCGCGTGTCACCCAGCGTGGGGACAGGAGGAGTCCGGGGCCTAAAGGCCTAGTCCGTGGCGGATTCAGATCTTCCCTCCCTTCCCCCAATGGAGGTACCCATGGAGGAGGCGCACGGTCTTCTCAGACCCCAGTGCGTCCTCCCAGACCGCGGAGCTGGGGAGCAGTCAGGGGAGCAGGGAGGAGAGACCCGGCCTAAGGGTCTCAGGAGGCGCCCTTGACCCTGAGATCACATGTGGGGGCGTGCAGAGCCGGGACGCGCCTGCTGGTGGCCTGGGCCTCCAGGGGGGGCGCCCTCGAGCCAGGAAAGGGCTCCCTGAGGCCGCGCGCGGTCCTTGGGTCCTTCCATCCCTAGCACCCACCCCTGGGAGGGGGTGCGCGGCTCGATGGGGCTTACCCACCGCCCCCTCCCCGCGGCTCCAGGAGATGTCCCAGTGCTTTGGGCGCCCGTTCACCCGAGTCCTGCCTGCGCTCCCGGTGGGGGGAGGGGGGGCCCGCAGACCCCTGGGTGGGAGGAGAGGCCGCCGGACCCCGAGGGCGGAGCTGCGTCCCGGGCAACGAAGCTCCGAGGAAACCCGGGGGCGGAGCCGAAACCCGTCCGGGGCGGGTGGACGGCGGGGAGGCTGCCCCGGAGGCCGCGCGGAGTCTCCTGCGGGGAGAGCGTTCCTGGCCCGGGCGCAGCTGGAACCAAGGCCCGGAGGTGGGAGAGCTGGGGTGCCGGGGACACCGGAGCCCTGGGTGGGGGAGGCCACTGGGGCCCACGGATTCCTGGGCAGGCGGCCGGGCGTCCCCGGAGTCCCCAGCCCGCCATCGCCATCCCCCGCAGCCTCCAGGCGGCAGCACCGAGTCTCCTGCGCTCGCGATCAAATCTGCCCTCGCCATCCCTTTACCCAGGTTATTCCCCCCCCCCCCCCGCCCCCGCCGCTCTCAGCCCTCCGAGCTCTGCGCCCCCCAGTTCTCCCGCGCCCCATGGGCTCCATACGATGGTGGGAGGAGGCGCTGGGAGGGATGGCAGGGCGTGCGGGAGGGGCATCAGGTTCAATGAGGTCCTGCTGGTCACTGCCCAGGACGAACCTGAGACAAGACGGTGCTTGAACACTGTCCCCCCACCCTCCATGGGTGCCAGACAGCTCCCTCCAGCTTTCACTGAATTCCTTCCATCCCTTTCCACCTTCCAGACAGACGCGGCTTCCTTTTACTAAAAGTCAAGACACCCAGCCCCGCCCTTTCCATCTTCTACCACCTGACTATTAAGAACGCTTAGTAATTTCCCCTCAGGGTTACATGTTTATGTTATGAGAAAGGTCAGGCTAAGTGGCGTCTTAAGCCCAAAGGCAGCGATCCTAACCTCTGTCCAACCAGGTGAAGGTGGGGCCTGGGGGTCTGAAGGTCTCGTCCTCCACCTCCTTTCACCCCGTCCAGGTCAGGCTCAGGTGCTGAGCCCAGTGTGGGGGGCTCTCCCCAACCTACATTTCCCAGGGCACTTCCTGCGGAGCCTGGGCAGGGGAGCCCCAAGTACGTGAGGCCTGGGCAGGGGAGCCCCAAGTACGTGAGGCCTGGGCAGGGGAGCCCTAAGAAGGTGAGGCCTGGGCAGGGGAGCCCTAAGTACGTGAGGCCTGGGCAGGGGAGCCCTAAGAAGGTGAGGCCTGGGCAGGGGAGCCCTAAGTACGTGAGGCCTGGGCAGGGGAGCCCTAAGTACGTGAGGCCTGGGCAGGGGAGCCCCAAGTACGTGAGGCCTGGGCAGGGGAGCCCTAAGTACGTGAGGCCTGGGCAGGGGAGCCCCAAGTACGTGAGGCCTGGGCAGGGGAGCCCTAAGTACGTGAGGCCTGGCAGGTTTGGATGGAGGATGCAAGCAACACCATCTCAGGCTGTTGGTCCTCCCGGGCAGGGGTGATGAGGGCCACCTGTGACCTCTGTGTAACCCTTTCCCATTAGGGCAAAATTCCAAAGAGGGGGATGTTACCGAGGGCAGAGGTGGGGCCTGGGCCTGGCTTTGACACTGACTCTGACCTTGAGCTTGTTACTTAAATCCTGAGCCTTAGTTTCCTGTCTGTAGAATGAGAATAGTTATACCTGTTCTGTCTCTGGCAACGTTTTTAATATCTCTAAGCTTCCATGTTTTCACCTATAAAACGGGCTTAGGTATAGCCTCTCCTGTCTTCCTCACAGTTTTGCAGTTAAATTCATCCATCCAGCCCTAGCTGGTTAGGCTCAGTGGGTAGAGCGTTGGCCTGTAGACTGAAGGGTCCCGGGTTCGATTCCAGTGAAGGGCACATGCCTCAGTTATGGGCTCCTCCCCGGCCCAGGCGGGAAGCAACCAATCAATGTGTTTCTCTCACATCGATAGTTCTGTCTTTCCCTCTCTCTACTCTCTCTAAAAATCAATGGAAAAATATCCTCCTTAGGTGAGGATTAAAAAAAAAAATCCATCCATCTACTCATCAAATAATAATAATAATAAATAATAATAAGGGCAGAGAGTGCCTGCTATCTCCCTGTGTACATGCCTTAACTCATTCATTCCTTCTGTCCACTTGGAAGGTAAATGTCTGTATTACCCCATTCCACAGATGAGAAAACTGAGGCCGATGACTCTCTCACTCAGCTTCACACAGTTCAGTGTGAGTCAGTCTGGCCCCACTGCCTGAGGGACGGTTGCATGGTGACCCCAATAGATAGTCGTTCTGTTACAGGTTGGGAGAGGGGCTCATCTCCCCCCCGTTTGGAACTGGGAATGGAGTTTTCTGAGACCCACAGACAGATTGGGGGTCAGTGGAGACCGTGTGCCCCTCCATGGAGGATGGAGGAGGAGGCGTTACTTCTGTGGAATACACCCCGGGTTGCCGAAGCCCCGTTCCCTTAGTCCAGTCGGAGAAGAAGTGTAGCTGGGGTTTCGGTAGAGCTAACATCGGGGTTTCCTCTCCATGTTGGAGCCAGGTCTGTCCAGGGTCCGGCCAGCTCAGCCTGTGTTTCCCGCTCAGTCCATTAGTCCACTGCACGTGGGGTCCGCGGGGCCACGTGGCCATGGAGGGAACACGGGCAGCAGCAAAACAAGGGAGCCCCACACGCCAAGAGCCAAGCGCAACAAGAGCCCGAGAGAGCAAGCGTCTCTGCGTGGGGGATTATGTATTCCCAGACTGTGCATGCTCGCAGTGGCCGCGCCCCTTCTGGCCAACCATTACTGTCCTCAGGTGTGACTGACAAGCCAGTATCTTCCCGGTGTCACCCCAACATGACTGGGCATGCGTCTGTCTTCCCTGTGTGGTTCCCTGGGGAGTGCAAAGTTGCAGCTCCCTGGTGAAGCTGCCCAGTGACATGCCGATGATGGCTGATGTTCCCTTTGCTCCTTTTCCATTACTGATACCCAGCTCGTTGCAGTGGTACCAGTTCAGGGAATGACACGGCAAAAATGCCCTTTGGAGAGAGGCAGGTCAGACTGGGGGCTGGGGGTTTCCACACCCCACCCTGCTCCTTGGCACAGATGAGTGTGGTAGTTTTTTTGCATCGTCATATACGAAGGATGGCATTTGCCACGCAGGCTCATCCCCATCTGAGCTCGGGGACTTTTTTGGGGGGCCTCTGGGTAGTTTCAGGGAGACAGGTTGGGACTCCCTGGTGTGGTTGAAAGAGCAGGAATTTTATCCGCAGAGAGCCAGGAGTTCAAAGCTTGACGGTGTGGCCACCTCTCGGAGCCTCAATAGCCTCACCTCTAAAACGGGGACAGGTGTGACAACGTAGTGAGGTGGTTGTGTGAATTAAACAGGAAAAGGTAGGTGAGGACACCTGCAGCTGCCCCGGGACGTGGGAGCCGGAACTGACCTGTCCATTTCCACGTGCCCATTGACACCCCGGAGGAAGCTCACAGAAAGTAGCCCTGAGCCCTCAGCGTCCCCTGTCTGATGCACAGACCATCTTCTCTGGGGAACAATATTGTGGCTGCACCAGAAAAAAAATGAGCGGCACCTGGAAAGCACCCTGTCAGGAGCTTTTGGTCATCTCAGCTTCCGGATGCCCCGGTCGCTGGGGTCACTCGTTCTGCTTTATTAAGCTCTTTTCGGAAAGAGTTTAATTTGCAGGTAAAGCCCTAGCCAGATTGGCTCAGTGGATAGAGCGTCAGCCTGTGGACTGAAGGGTTCCACGTTGGATTTCGGTCAAGGGCACATGCCCAGGTTGTGGGCTTGATCCCCAGTAGGGGGCATGCAGGAGGCAGCCAATCAATGTTTCTCTCTCATCATTGATGTTTCTCTCTCTCTCTCTCCTCCTCTCCCTTTCTCTCTAAAATCACTAAAAATATATTTTTTAAAATTTTGCAGGTAAAGAACCTGCCTCACTGACCCAGGGCCATGGCAGACAGAGGCATCGGATGGCATTTGTTTAAATATCGACTCAGAAGAGTCGCACGCCAGGCTCTGTCCCAGGCACAAAGGTTTGTTTAAAGCTTTCATGCTAGTATCCTACCTAATAAAAAGGTAATATGCAAATTGACCGTACCATCGACACACCCACAAGTCACACCCACCAGCCATACCCACCAGCCAATCAGAGCAAGTATGCAAATTAACCCAACCAAGATGGCTACAGCCACAGAGAGCAAGGTATCCCAGGTAACAGAGCAAGCCAAGCTTTCCGCGAGCTGTTGCAGGCCTAAGTCTCCACTCAAGCTACAAAGTTTCAATTATAGAAGGTAAACAAATTCAAACAGAAATGGCGGCAGAACGGAGCTTGAGAGAGTAAGCCAGGGTTGCCAGCGGCAACAGGGGAAGCAAAGCTTTCCACACACCCTGTCCGGGCCCAGCCTCCGCTTAAGGCTACAAAGTTTCAATTGTAGAAGGTGAATTAACTGCCATAGAAATGGCTGCCGCCCCGGAGGGAGCAGCAGGCTTGGCTCTGCTCCAGGCTACAAAGTTTCAATTGTAGAAGGAAAATAAATTCCAGATACCAGGGCCTCCACTTGGGTTGCCAGGGGGTGTGGCTGGCCTGCAAACCACCACAGGCCCCTCGCTCAGGCCGCCCCACACCCCAAGGGAACCCCCACCCTGATCTGGGACACCCTTCAGGGCAAACCAGCTGGCCCCCACCCCTGTACCAGGCCTCTATCCTATCTAATAAAAGAGTAATATACAGATTGATCATCACTGCAACACACAATATAGCTGCCCCCATGTGGTCAAAGATCCTGCCCCCATGTGGACACAAGATGGCCACTACAAGATGGCCAGCAGGAGAGGGCAGTTGGGAGGGACCAGGCCTGCAAGGGAGGGCAGTTGAGAGGGACCAGGCCTGCAAGGGAGGGCAGTTGAGAGGGACCAGGCTTGCAAGGGAGGGCAGTTGGAGATGATCAACCCTGCAGGAGAGGGCAGTTAGGGGTGACCAGGCCAGCAGAGGAGGGAAGTTGGGGGGAAACAGGCTGGCAGGGGAGCAGTTAAGCATCAACCAGGCTGGCAGTGGAGTGGTTAGAGGGTGATCAGGCTGTCAGGCAGAAGCGGTTAGGGGCAATCAGGAAGGCAGGCAGGCAAGCAGTTGGGAGCCAGCAGTCTGGATTGTGAGAGGGCAGTCGGACATCCCTCCAGGGGTCCCAGATTGGAGAGGGTACAGGCTGGGCTGAGGGACAACCCCGCTCCGTGCACGAATTTCATGCACCAGGCTTCTAGTCAATTATAAAAGGAATCGACTCCACAGTTTGAAATATGAAATTACAGTATAGTTTAGGTTTGAAGCCAGCACATCTCGGCTCCTTTATATTTCCCCTTCATTCTCCTTAAAACCTGAGCAGTCCCCCTTTTAGCTCCTCCCTCCTCTTGTGTTTGGTTGCAGGCAGCTGAGCGAGCGCAGCCGGCATTGCTGACTTCTGCTTGGAAACCACTGGAACTAGATCTCCACGTTCATTGCACACCCTCTCGGTCGCGGCAACAGCTTCGCTCAGTGTTACGAACCCTAAAGTTATGGCCCCACGTCAGGGGCGGCCTTGATTTCTGGTGAAATCTGGAGGCCCTCCAACGGCCTCAGGGGCGGTCCCAGGGATCAGGCTCCCCCAGCCCAGCAGCCCTGCCTGTCACAGGGACAAGGCACCGTTCCTGTTTATCTCTGCACGTTGGCTTTGTTCCCGGCCAGCCCGGGGAATTAGACAGACAAGCCCCTCACATCCTCCCGAAGGAACCAGGGCGCCACACCCTCTCGGTATGGCACAGCCTGCCTCCTCCCCCGCCCCCCACCCCTTGTCCACGCTGCTCCCAAGTGCAGCCCCGTGTGGCCTGCAATGTCCTCATTCTCCGAGCTCCGAGCATAGGGGACTCCTAACTGCTTCCATGTCATCTGTCCGGTGTTGGGTGTCATGCTTCGGCCATTCCCGCAACCCTACCGTGGGGATTCCTCCCACGCAGGGAGAGTAAAACAAGTGTCAGCTTTATTCTAACCGGGGTGACCTTTTCCTCTGCAGCCAGTGGCAGGCTCCTCACGGCGCTGCAAGCCTGTAACTTTCACTGATTTCCTCAACGGCCTGACCCAGGCCACGTGTCCAGCGTTGGGGGTTGCACGGCATCCCTCTTCCCCAAATCGGATGGTCTTGTGGGCATCGTCTCTCATGACAACCCCCTCACATGTGGCGGCTTAACACAAAGATCATTTACTTGCTCACAGTTCCATATTTCTGTCTTTTTTCTTCTTCTTTGCTTTGTTTTGTTAATCCTCACCTGAGGATATTCTTCCACTGATTTTTTTAGAGAGTGGGAGAAAGGGGAGAGACCGAGAGAAACATCGATGTGAGAGAGACACATTGATGGGTGCCTCCCGCATGCGCCCCGACCAGGGCTGGGGATCGAGCCTGCAACCTAGGTATGTGCCCTTGGCTGGCACCAACCCTGGGACCCTTCAGTCCGAAGGCTGATGCGCTATCCACTGAGCCAAACCGGCGAGGGCTCACAGCTCACAATTTCGTGGGCTGGGCAGGATCATCCCTCAGCTCCACGTGGCATCAGCTGAGACAGGGGGCTGCCTGCAAGACCCAGTTCCCAGGTGGCTCACTCACGCGCGGGGAGCCTCACTCGTCCTCCACGTGGGCCTGTCCAGGCCACCGCGTGGGCTTCCCCACAACCCGGCGCTGTCTCCGAGCGGGAGGAAGTGGAAGCTGCCTGTTCTCTGAAGGGTCAGGCCCGCGTGGCACTGCCACGTTGCCCTCGGTGCAGACCAAACTCTCGGGGTTAGAACCAAGCTCCACACCTTGATAGGAGGGTGGTGTGTGTGTATAGAGAGGGGAGGGATCGTCTGCAGCCACGCACCCCTGCTTTTACAGATGAGGAAACAGCCTCAGAGATGGGACCGCAGGCTCGGGGGCAGAGCAGAAATAGACTTAACAGTGTTTATGGAGCTTTTCCTACACGCCCAGAACTGGGCCGGGCGCCTCCACATGCAATCTCACAACAGTCCTATGAGGCAGGAATAGTTATTATCCCCATTTTACAGATGAGGACGTGGAGGCACGAGTAGGCAGGTGACTTGCCCAGAGCCGTGTGGCTTGTATGTACGAAGGGAGCCCAGACTCAAACCTGAGCAGTCTGGCCACATAGCCCACCCGCGGAACTAGAGGCAAAATCCAAAAACCATTGTATTTTCGTCTCGGGACACGGTTTTGGACTAACAACAAGGTGGCCCTGTGCCCAAGATGCTTGTGAGTTCCAAACAAAACAAAATGCGACATTCTGCATAATTCAGTTCAGTGCATTCTGGGAAGTTTTGCCATAGACTGGCCTGCCTTTTCCCACAGGAACCCTCTGTGGAGACATGGCCGGTTTCTCCCAATACCCACCTCTCCGTCTCATACAGCAACAGACGTTCTAGCTGGGCACCTGACTCCCCACCCAACAATGGTTTCTCTTTATCAATATATACTGAGTGGCCAGATTATTATGATCTCTGAACGCATAATAATCTGGCCACTCAGTATATATATATTAGAGGCCCGGTGCATGAATTCGTGCATGGGTGGGGTCCGGCCAGCCTGGCCAGGGGGAGGGGACATGGGCGGTTGGCCAGCCTGCCTGCTGGTCAAACTCCTGGTCGAGGGGGCAATTTGCATATTAGCCTTTTATTATATAGGATATACACTGAGTGGCCAGATTATTATGATCTCTAAATGCATAATCTGGTCACTCAGTGTATTTTTATTTATTTCAAAGAGGAAGGGAGAGGGAGTGAGAGAAACATCAATGATGAGCGAGAATCATTGATCATCTGTCTCCTGCACACTCCCTCCTGGGGATCCAGCCCAAAACCCGGGCATGTGCCTTGACGGGAATCGGACCACAACCTTCTGGTTCATGGGTCGATGCTCCACGCCAGCCAGGACTTTTTTTCTTCTTCTTCTTTTAATATTTATTAAATTGACTGGGGTGACATTGGTCAACATGAACATATAGATTTCAGGTGTGGGGTGGGTTTCTGTGTTACAAGATGTGTGTATTGCACCGTGTGCCCTGTCACCGTACATTAGCAACGATTGTTTTTCACAGCTCCACTTCCAATAAGGGCTAGCCAATGAGATGAAAACAGTGTCGAGGAGCAGAGCCGGGGAGCAGGAGCCTGAGGTATTCGGATGACTTTGGGGAACAGCTCAATCCCTGAGCCCTGACTACCTGCCTCTGCCTCTTGCCTGAGGGGAGAAATAAAATTCTACCTTGAAAAAAAAAATATATATATATTATATTTGTTGTTGTTGTTGTTGTTGTTGTTGATTTCAAGGGGGAAGGGAGAGGGAGAGATGGAAACATCAATGATGAGAAGAATCATTGATCGGCTGCCTCCTGCAACCGCCCCCCCCCCCCCCCCCCACTGGGGATCAAGCCCCAAACCCAGGCATGTGCCCTGACTGGGAATTGAACTGTGACCTCCTGGTTCATAGGTCCATGCTCAACTGCTGAGCCATGCTGGCTGGGAAAAATTCTATCTTTTTTTTTAATCCTCACCTGAGGATGTTTTTCCATTGTTTTTTTAGAGAGAGTGGAAGAGAGAGGGAAAGACAGAGAGAAATAGCAATGTGAGAGAAACACATTGATTGATTGCTTCCTGCATGAGCCCCAACCAGGGCCCAGGCTGGGGAGGAGCCTGCAACTGAGGTAGGTGCCCTTGACCAGAATCGAACCTGGGACCCTTTGGTCCACAAGCTGATGCTCTATTCACTGAGCCAAACTGGCCAGGGCACCTTCTTTAAAAAAATTTTTTTTTTAAAATTGATTTCAGAGAAGAAGGGAGAGGGCGAGAGAGATAGAAACATCAATGATGAGAGAGAATCATTGATCAGCTGCCCCCTACTGAGGATCAAACCCAAAACCCGGACATGTGCCCTTAACGGGAATTGAACCCAGGAACCTTTAGTCTACAGGCCGATGCTGTACCCACTGAGCCAAACCTGCTAGGGCAAAAGTCCTACCCTCTTTAAGCCAGTGTTAATTTCAGGGTTTTTCATAACCTACAGGCCATCTTACAATAGAAAGGGAGTGCTTGTCCAGGGATGCAGCAGCCGGGCCAGTCCCCAGGGCCCCTCCCAGTGCTGCAATTCCATGGCCGTGTGGTGGGAGAGGGGTGGCTGGACTGAGCGCTTCCAGCAGTTCCTAGGCCCTGGACCGAATGCCGATCTGTTTCTCTTCTCTTCACTATTTTCCCTCGACCTCCGTTCTGACCTTCTGTAACAGAGCTGGGGTGGGGCCGCCTTCAAACCCAAATGGAAAGGAAGGAGCTGTGTGCCGATGAGTTTTCCTTTCGGATACTCTGGAAATGGGACAGTTTATGACCATTTTGCAATGGCCAGAAATCCATTTTGTGAAATGCTGTTTGTGTGTGGGTTTCTTTTTCTTTTTTTTTTTTCCCCCGCCTTTACCCAAACATCACGGAGTCATTTGTGTGTATTTTTCCGACTCTGATTTTTTTTTTTTTTTTAAAGGCTTTGTTTTCCTGGCATAGCTAGGGTGTGGAGTTTCCTGATGAAAAAATATTCAAGTTTATTTGGCTTCTCTGGGACCCATTGGGCATGTGGGGACTTCTCTGGGACAGGGAACAGGATGGGGAGACTCAGGGGTTGGGGGAGATGTGGGAGGGGTGCCAGGGGACGGGGTCTGACCTCGCCAAGGGGAGGCTCGGGCAGAGGCAGAAGGAGAAGAGCGGGTGGCAGGGCAGAATCGGCTGAGGACAGAGGTCTGAGGCCGAGGCCAGGAGCAGGCTCCAGGGGCACAGCGTGGAGGCCTGGGGCCGCTCTTGGACGGGGTATTACTGTCCAAGGGCACACGCCTGGTGTGCCTCACCAGGAGTTAGGAGTCCGATCGGCCAAACAGGAGAAGCAGAAATTGGTTAAAGGCCAATGGCAGTCCTGCCAGTTTGGCTCAGTGGATAGAGCATCCGCCCACAGACTGAGGGGTTGTGGGTTCAATTCTGGTCAAGGGCACGTACCTCAGTTGCAGACTCGATCCCTGGCCCTGGTTGGGGCAGGTGTGGGAGGCAACCAGTCGATGTGTCTCTCTCACATCGATGTTTCTCTCTGTCTCTCTCTCCCCCTCCTTTCCACTCTCTGAAAACCAGTGGAGAAAGTATCCTCTGGTGAGGATGAACAACCACCACAGAAAAGGCCGGTGTCAGAAGGACATTAACCATAATGGGCCATCCTGACGGAGACGTTGCTTCAAAATCTTGCAGAGTCAACAAAGCCCCTTCCTCAAAGGGTGAGTGTGAGAACTGAGTTAAACACGTCTGTAAGTGCTTACAGTAGTGCCTGGCTGAGAAGAAGGGCTCAAAAAAATTAGTCACTCCTGCCATCGCCATCATCATCATCATCATCATCATCATCATCACCACCATCATCATCATCATCTTAATCATCACCATCATCATCAATTTCCCCCTGTTGTTTCCTCCCAGACTCCAGGAGAATGAACTCTTTCTGGATACAGGGGTGGGCAAAAGTAGGTTTACAGTAGCTTGTATGGAAAATCCTATATAATAAAGAGGTAATATGCAAATTGACCCTCACACCCTCACATCACAAGATGGCCGCCCCCACGTTATCACAAGATGGCCACCCCCATGTCGTCACAAGATGGCCACCACAAGAGAGTCACCCTCACATCGTCCCAAAATGGCCACCCCACATGTCATCACAAGATGGCCGCCCCCACATTGTCACAAGATGGCCAGCAGGGGAGGGCAGTTGGGGGTGATCAAGCCAGCAGGGGAGGGCAGTTGGGGGAGATTGGGTCAGCAGGGGAGCAGTTAGGTGTCTATCATGCTGGCAGGGGAGCGGTTAGGGGGCGATCAGGCTTGCAGGCAGAGTGGTTAGGGGCAATCAAGCAGCCAGGCCGTCGGACATCCCGCGAGGGGTCCCAGATTGGAGAGGGTGCAGGATGGGCTGAGGGAACCCGCCCAGTGCACGAATTTTGTGCACCGGGCCTCTAGTAATAGAATGATTAACAATATAAGAATATACTCTGTGTTTTACTATAAACCTACTTTTGCCCCATGCTGTATTTGAGCTTAGACAGGGTCATATCTTGGGCCTTTAGACCAAGCTGGGGTCAAACCTGATGTCCCCCCACCCCGTCCCCAGCCTCCGTCCTTACTCTGCAGCTGGAGAGCACAGTAGTGTGGACTTTACCCACAACCCCGCGGGGACTCTCCCAGGGCAGAGTGGGCCTTTATTAAGCGCGAAGATGCCCAGAAACAGTGGCAGGACCCACTGAAGACTCAGTTGGGAGGCCACACGTAGAAAGATGGGGTTCTGCCATAGCGGATGACATGTTGGCGCGGAGTCCGAGACCAGCATGTCTCAGAACAGAGCACACGGGCAGGAACCATGATGACACCCGGTGCAGTCACGCACGGAATTTTTCTTTCCGATTCCCGGACCTCGAAGTGGGGAGGGCGTCCACCGTGCCCAGAACAATGGCTCCACTGAGCTGAACGCCGAGCTGGAGCCGGCCTCCTAGCCACGCAGGCTCCTCGTCCACTGAGCCAGAAAAGAGGAGCATGCACTATATTTAAACTAATAACATTATCGAGGTGCCAGAACATCTGCCGTGGTTTTTCCATACCCTCACAGAGTTGTGCAACCGTCACCACTACGTTCAGAACCTCTCCATCTCTCCAACAGGAAACTCCGTGCCCATTAGCAAGCCCTCCCCTGGCAACCAGGCCTACCTCCCGTCTCCATGGAGTCGTCTATTCAGAACATTTCACATCCACGGAATCGTACAACACGTGGCCTTTTCTGGGCGGCTTTCTCCCTGAGCACGTTCATCCATGTGGTAATGTGTATCTGTACTCCCTTTTCATTCTTGAATACCAGTCCACTGTTGTTGGATATTTGGGTCGTTTCCACCTTTTGGCTATTATAAACAACTGGAGGCCCGATGCACGAAATTGGCGCAAGAGTAGGCCTTCCGCCGAAACCGGTGTGGCTCAGTGGATAGAGCATCGAGCCTGTGGCCTGAAAGGTCCCAGGTTCGATTCTGGCCAAGGGCATGTACCTTGGTTGCAGGCACATCCCCGGCGGGGGGTGTGCAGGAGGCGGCTGGTTGATGTTTCTGGCTCTCTATCCCTCTCCCTTCCTCTCTGTAAAAAATCAATAAAATATATTTAAAAAAAAGAAAAAAAAAAAAAAAAAGAGTAGGCCTTCCTTCCTCCGGCTGCCAGCACCGGCTTCCCTCTGGCACCCGGGACCCGGGCTTCCCTCGCAGCCCTGGCTTCTTCGGGAAGGTCATTGGGAAGGACGTCCGGTCTAATGAGCATATTATGCTTTTATTATTATAGATTATTATAGATAGTATGCAGTGGCCTAATGGATAAGGCATTGGCCTCCTAAACAAAAGTATGAACAATATGTACATGGTTTTCCGTGGACACATGTTTTCGGTTCCCGTGGGTATGTACCTAGGAAGGGAATTTCCGGGTCACTGGGTAATTTTATGGTTAACTTTTGAGGAACTGCCAACCAGGCTCCCAGAGTGGCTGCACCATTTTACACCCCCTCCCGCCGGGCAGGAGGCTCACAGGGTCTGACACCTTTACTGACACCTGTCACTGCCTGTCTTCGATAGGGTGGCCATCCTGATGGGCACGAAGTGGTGACTCACTGTTTTATTTCATTTCTATTGATTTCAGAGAGGAAGGGAGAGGGAGAGAGAGACAGAAACATCAATGATGAGAGAGAATCATCAATCAGCTGCCTCCCGCACGCCCCCCACTGGGGATTGAGCTCACACTGACGGGAATCAAACCGCGACCCCCTGGTTTATAGGCTGACGGTCACAGTTCAGTTCCCTCACACTGGGGATCAAGCCCGCAACCTGGGCATGTGCCCTTGACCGGAACCGAACCGGGACGCTTCAGTCCGCAGGCCGATGCTCTATCCCCTGAGCCAAACCAGCTAGGGCCTGATTTGTGCTTTTGGTGTCATATTTAAGAAACCATTATCTAACCTAAAACCATAAAAATGAATTCCTATCTTTTCTCCTGAGAGTTTTACAGTTTCAGCTCTTACATACATTTTGCATTAAGCTCTTGGATACACCCTGAATTGGTTTTGGTATACGGTGTGAGGAGGGAGGTCCGATCTCATTCTTTCGCATGGGGACATCCAGTTTTATTGCCGTCACCGTATGTGGAAACGATGATTTCCCCACCGGCCTGTCTTGGAACGCTTGTCAAAAACACCGATCCATCCAAAAAAAAACACACCGATCCACTGTACGTGTTTGTTTCTGGACTCTTCAGGCAGCAGCGCACTCAGCCCCAGCTCCACTCTCCTCCCCACTCTGAGAACAAGCTGCCCCCACTCGGAGGCCTGGCTGGCTCGGAGGGACCAGGGACCCTCCTCCACGCTCCAGAGGCGGCAGCCCCGCTGGGCGGCCTCTCCTCCACTGGGCAGCGTCCTTGCCGAGGCGGCTTCCAGGGCCTGGGGCCTCGCCTCCAAGCTTCTAGTAACTCCCGCCTTTCCCACGTGGCCCCCAGCTCTAGCTGTGGTAGCTGCTTCGAGGCAGGGGTGGGAGTGGGGGGTGAGGGGGTAGGGCTGTCTCTGCTGACCTCAGGGTTCCCTTTGTGACTTTCCAGTTCCTCTTTAACCGACTCCTGATATAAAACCCTTTACGATAAAACAACTGGTAAGGCTTCTATTTTCCTGACTGGACCCTGGGAGATGCATGGAGACTGCTTGCTTTCTCTCATTCATCCACTCACTCATCCACTCATTTCACAAACAGTCGCCTGACACGTGCGTTGTGACAGGGCCCCGGCAGGCTGACGCTTGGGGGCTCACAGATGGATGAACCAGAGGTGGGCCGACTGTCCCCCGGAGGAGCTCACAGTCCGAGGGGGAGGCGCTCACAGACACAAACAGAGTGAGGAGCGAGGGTAGCTGCAGAGGGCGCTCAGGGCCACACCCCGAAGGGCCACGTGAGCCGCGGAGCTTCCTGCCTCCTCCCTGTCCAGGGACTCGGGGGCTCTGTACCCCTTGAAGTTGTGGGGGTTGCGTCAGCCCAGCCTGCGGTCCTCTGGGGCTGTCTGGGCGGCTCAGCGCTAGGCAGCCCCCAGCAGGCTTATGGCATCCAGATGTGTTGGCACCTGCAGAGTCCGGCTGAGGCCTCACCAAGGAGCCGGGGGCGGGGCCAGGCTCGGGGATGGCTGCCAGCTGAGAAGGGGCTTCAGAGAGCCCGCCTCCTGGCTCCCACTGCCCTGTGGCTTACCTGCGGGCGCACCTGGTGGAAGGAGGGGGTCCTGCGAGCCTCCCTGCATCCCCGCAGGAAGGAGGTGAACGGCGTCTGGCCCGGCCTCCGCTAGCCGCGACGTGGGGCATCCGATGTCTGCTCGGCAAGCGGAGGTGACGTTTGCCGCGTGGAGTCCTCGTGCAGAGGAGGAGAGGGACGCTTGTGAGGCGGAAACCCCTGCACCCGGGAGGGTTGCCTCCCTCTGTCCTGGTCCCGGAGGCTCTCCCGCCTGCAGGGGCGTCCGAGGGCATCTGTGCATGGAGGGCCTGGGCCCACAGCGGATGGAAAGGACAGGCCGGAGGTGGGGCGTTTCTGCGCTCAAGACTGTGCTGTTCTGGCGGCCGGAGTTGGCTGTGTGACTGGGGGACACATCCGCCCTCCCTGGGGCGGAATGACAATCGTGAGAGCCATCCCCGACGGCTGGGGGCTCACAGATGGATGAACCAGACGTGGGGTCATCCCAGAGGCGCACTGTGCCCGCCGCTGGGCACGTCACTCAGGCCTCCGCTGCCTCGGGACTTTGCGGCGTATGGTCTCCAGGCCTGGGGGCCCTCTAAGGCTCTGTGGCTGCCACCCAGGGGCTGATGCACCCCCCGCCACCCCTTGAGGCAGCAGGGGCAGAGCCTGCAGCCCACAAACCCGTGGTTACCTCCCAGTTCTAGCTCCCACAGCCCCTGAAGACCCTCATTCATTGGGGATGTCAGGGCCAGCAGCTGCTTCAAGACTCCATGGTTCACTGCCCCCATTTTGCAGATGAAAAAACTGAGGCTCACGGGGAATTGGGGCCCTAGAGCACTCTTTTCTGCATGACGCGCCGGGCAGCCTTCCAGGGGTCTCCACTGAGTAGGACTTGCACACCCCAAGTAACTCTCGACTTCCTCAGGTGATATTTGAGGTGACTATGCCAACGGCCCCAAGGCCCTGGGCCTGACGCGGTCCTTCCCCTCCTGGCTGGTCTGGAGGCCACCCCACCCCCTCAGCCCTCTTTGGGGGCACTGAGGTCATAGGGCAACATTGCAGGACCCTGAGGAGCCAGAGGGCCTGAGGCTCGTGGGGGATTCCAGGGCAGGCCCTGCTTGCCTGTGGGCCCTGGGCCTTTGGAGGACAAGGCTTCCTCTTTAAAAAAAAAATTTTTTTTTAAATATATATTTTTATTGATTTTTTTACAGAGAGGAAGGGAGAGGGATAGAGAGTTAGAAACATCGATGAGAGAGAAACATCGATCAGCTGCCTCCTGCACACGCCCTACTGGGATGTGCCCACAACCGAGGTACATGCCCTTGACCAGAATCGAACCCGGGACCCTTCAGTCCGCAGGCCGACGCGCCATCCACTGAGCCAAACCGGTCAGGGCCAAGGCTTCCTCTTTATTCAAATCCCTGCAAGTGAGCATGTCCCTCCCAGCCCCGCACCGGGCAAGCACGCATGTTCTATCCGGCCCTGCACTGGGCAAACACACATGTTCCGTCCGGCCCCGCACCAGGCAAACACACATGTTCCGTCCGGCCCCGCACCAGGCAAACACACATGTTCCGTCTGGCCCTGCACCGGGCAAACACACATGTCCTGTCTGGCCCTGCACCGGACAAACACACATGTTCCATCCAGCCCTGCACTGGGCAAACACACATGTTCCGTCCGGCTCCGCACTGGGCAAACACACATGTCCTGTCTGGCCCTGCACCAGGCAAACACACATGTTCCGTCTGGCCCCGCACCAGGCAAACACACATGTTCCGTCCGGCCCTGCACCAGGCAAACACACATGTCCCGTCCGACCCCGCACCAGGCAAACACACATGTTCCGTCCGGCCCTGCACCGGGCAAACACGCATGTCCCGTCCGGCCCCGCACTGGGTGGGGCCAAGAGGGGGCCGGGCCCAGGCCCCCTGAGGACCTCAGTCTGGAGCCGAGGCAGGCTCTTTCCCCCCGGGGTAAGGACTTGGAGGCCAGAGGAAGAGAGCTCCTCGGCCCGCAGAGCGGCGATGGGCCGGGGCCACTGCTTTCAGGCCAGCCCTGCCCTGGTCCAATCACAGTGGCCCCTGCCTGTCTCCCCTCTGAGGGCGTGGACGGGGCTGGCAAGGACCCCGCAGAGCCTCTAGCAGCCCCGCCAGCACCGCCTCCACCTGGAATCCCTGCCAGGCCCCCTGATTGCGGCAGCCCCTTCTAGAAATAGGCAGAGGTGGCCTGCTGGCTGCCGGAGCCCAAGGAGAGGGCCTGGGCCTGGGACGGGGGCCCGGGGGCCCAGCTTCTGGCTCTCCTCCCGAGGCCCCTGTGACCTCCAGGCTCTGCCCCACCCGGCTCCCTTCTCGGACCCCACTGGGCCCTGGTCCTCTCTCCCCCTCCGCCAGTGGCTTCTCCAGCACCCACTCTCTGGGTGCAGGCACCCTGTACGATGGGTCTTTGACCCTCTCTTCTTCTGCACCTTCCCCAGGGCCGGCCCGGCCACCCTTTCTGAGGCATCGCTGGCCACAGCCTTGGCGTCAGCCCCGAGCCGTGTCTCCAGGGGCCCCGCACACTCAGTCTGTTGAGCTTCTCAACTGCTCCTCCTCCACGCCCAGGCCTGAAGCCCGTGCACCCGGCCCCGACGTCCAGTCCTGCCGGCTCCAGAGCGCCTCCCCAGCCCCGTCCCTCCACCCTCGCGGTCTGTCTTACTGTTTGTGTACGTGTTACTGAAGCACACGGACCCTCCGCGTGAGACCAGCGAGACCCACAAAGCAACACCCCCGCGTGTCCAGCACCAGAGAGAGACAACGACCAGAGGCCGAGGCCCCCTCCAGGGCAGCCGCGGCCCTGACCTCCCACACCCGGCATGACTGCGCACCCCAGGCTCCCTCCCGGCTGGGGGGTGGGGGGGGGGGGGGGGAGTGTCTCCCCAGCTGCGGGGAACGCTGCCCTGAGTCTTTAGGGCTGCCTGGGCTGAAGGGCGGCCTTGCCCGAGGTCCTGTCTTCTTCCAGGGACAGCTGCGCCCCTGACTCATCAGCGGGCTAAAAGGGCCCTGCCCCTTGCACAACTGGAACCACTGCAGGCCCTGCCGGCTCCAGGCCACGGTGGGCCTGTGGGGGCCACGTCAGGGTAACCCCTCCGCAGCTACGCGGTCCTCTGGCTCACTTCCTGCAAATGACGGGAAGCGCAGTTATCCGTGCCCCGTGGGAGCTCCCCCAGCTGGCAGGGAGTGCTGCCCCCCCTCCTTCCAGCTGGAATGCAAATGGGATGCTGGCCCTTGAGCAGCCATCTTGGGCCACAAGCTGGGAGCCAGGAACTGGGGGTGGTGCAGCCACAGCTAATGGGAACCCCGGTCCCCACATGGTGGAGCTGCCACACCCGCCCGGCTGCCCACCTCTCGGCTTCTGCACAAGCGAGAGATGAGCTCCTGTCCGGTTCAAGCCACTCTTTTGCTGTTGTCGCTCTTTGCAGCTGAGATAGATCCCGATGGATAATCCTCACAAGAAGTGGGGTCAGCACCAGCCAGTCCTGGGCTGAGCCAGAGGCCAAAACAATGCAGGGCCCTCATCTAGTAAAGGAATGCAGAAGGGGGGTTTTGCAAAGAGCCCGGGGCACAGGGAGATGTGTGAGCAGTTTCCCTGTGGGGCAACACTTGTGTTTCTCCAAAAATACTCTGCCAGCGCCGCCACTGTGAAATACACTGAGTGGCCAGATGATTATGATCTCTGAACGCATAAGCATCTGGCCACTCAGTGTATATACAGTATATATATATATATATATACACACACACACACACACACACACACACACACACACACATTAGAGGCCCGGTGCATGAATTCGTGCATGGGTGGGATCTGGCCAGCCTGGCCAGGGGGAGGGGACATGGGCAGTTGGCCTGCCGGCCTGCCTGCCTGCCTGCTGGTCGAACTCCTGGTCGAGGGGACAATTTGCACATTAGCCTTTTATTATATAGGATATACACTGAGTGGCCAGATTATTATGCGTTCAGAGATCATAATCATCTGGCCACTCAGTGTAGTCCACAGGTCTCATTCTGCTGGTCTCAGAACGAAGAGCCGGTCCCAGGACGCCTACGAGGGCACCTTGCAGCGGGAAGGAGCCTGTCTGGAGAGCTCAGCTCCCCTGGGCTCAAACTTTTCCTAGACACAAGGGAGAAGCATTCTCTTTTCCGTCTCTTGGCCCTAGTGCATGAGGGTGTGATGGTAGGGGCGGTGGCAGCCATCCTGAGGCCATGAGGAATGAGCCAAGTCAACACACTGGATCCTTGAAGATATAAAAATGCGGATGAGCCCTGGCTGGCTGGTTTGGCTCAATGGCTAGAGCGTTGGCCTATGGACTGAGGGGTCCCGGGTTCCATTCCAGCCAAGGGCACGTACCTGGGTTGCAGGCTCAATCCCCAGTGGGAGGGCATGCAGGAGGCAGCCGATCAATGGTTCTCTCTCATCATTGATGTTTCTATCTCTCTCTCTCCCTATCCCTTCCTCTCTAAAATCAATTAAAAAATATATTTTAAAAAATAAAATAAAAATGTGGATGAGCGCTGAATTAACTAACCCTGGAGGCCCCCTCCCCCCGCTTTATGTGTGGGAGACACTGTTCACAGTCCCCTAGTGTCCCTGCTTCCTGTCACCCACTTAGTGATGGAGCATACCGGGTTCTACCTGGGTATTTGGCCCCCTAGATGCACACTACACTTCCCAGCATGCTTGGCAGCTGGCTGTGGCCGCGTGACTCAGTCCAGGCCAATGGGATGTGAGCAGAAGTGAGGCTCGCAACTTTAGGATTATCTCCTTAAAAACATTTGCCTGGCACCCCTCCCCCCCCAAACCTCCCATGAGCTGGAAAATAGCAACAGCTGGTGCCCTGGGGATGGCGGAGCGGCCCCATGGGTCTGGAGCACTCACCTTGGGGCTGTGGTGGGAGAGAAAGTCGCCTCCCTGGTTTACGGGGCTCTATTTTGCAGTCTTCCGTTACAGCGGCTTCCCCCGTGCCTTGGCCGAGAATAATGTCCTCAAGATTTCAGCCACCTGAATCGTTTCTCCTCGCTGGAGGCCTCGGATCTTCTTTCTGTCCTTGGAAGTTGCTGGGGCCTGGGGCTGGGTCCCAATGTTGCTTGGTGGTGGACGAAGGCGGTGAAGGTGGACCAAGGCGGTGAGGAATGTCTTCTGACTGGGGATGCCCCGCCCCCGCCCCCAGGTGCAGTCTCACCCACCACCTGGGTTCCTCCCCGCTGCTGACCCTGCCCGGCGAGTGGGTGCTGCCCCGACCCCACCCCACCCCATCCCACCCCATCCCACCCCATCCCCGGTAGCCCAGCTCAAACCTGAGTCCTCGACCAGCTGTCAGGTCCCCAAGCTGTGTCCAGTCCTGCCCCCCAACCTCACAGCAGGATTCCCAGCATGCCTTGCACGGGCTGGCTCTCGCTGGGAGCAGCAGAGACTTAGGAACAAGTGAACTGTGAACCCTGACTTCCAGGAACGCAGCCCCAGTTCCTCGCTCAGCCTGGCTTCCCGTGGGCACTCAGAAGGAGGACATTCTGTTTAATATTTAACAAGAAGCTGAATGTTGATATAGCGACGAGGGATGCAGCCCCGTCCCCAGAGCTGCTGGGAAGGCCGCTTCCCGCCCGCCTGTGCTCGGCCAGCTGGGAAAGGTTCACTAAATGACTGACGAAGCTTGCCCGCCTCGCCCGGCCAGCCACTCCCCTCCAGCCCCCCAACAAAGGGATGGGTCCTCATCTTCCCCAACCCCCAGACCAAAATGTCAGCCAGCACTCGGCCAGCAGCCAGCCTGGGGCTCCTGGATCTGATTACTGTCCCCAGGGCAGGCTGCCCCTCCCTTCTCCTTCCGAGAACTGAGAAAGAGCTCCGCCTCCTACTCCAGGGAGGGGGTTGGGGGGGCGCCTGAGGCTGCGGGGCACTGGGTTTGGGATGGGAGGGAACCAAGCACAGGGCCTCCCTGGAATCAGAGCCAAGCAGGGGGGCCGCAGGCGGGCTCTGGGCTGTTCTGTGGGTGCCCTCTCCAGCTCCCCCCACTGGCCTTCCTGCCCGGAGCTAGTCCTCGGGATGGCCACGCCCTGGGCGCTAATCCCAGTACTGCCACCTACCTGCTGAGCCTCAGTTTCCCCTCGCAGAGGGGAGGGGTGTTGTAATAACGGGCTCCACGCCAGGTGCTGGCTCATTCGATCATCGCCAACGTGCTCGGAGGCAGGCACCATCCCAGAGTCGCAGCGCTCTGGCCGGGCCCTCGGCCAGGAGGCAGGGAGAGGGGCTCTGGCTCCCCGACCCTGCCCTGGGCACTAGGAGAGCTGCTCCCAAGCCCAGAGGAGGTACTGGGGAGGGGGAGGCAAGGGCGCCCCCGGCTGGTTGGCGAGGGCAGCAGGTCACCTTCCTGCCTTTCTCCCGGTCCCTCGCCCCGCCCACACGCGCCCTGGGCCCTGCTCCGGGCTGCTGCTGCTATTTCTGGCCCGCTGGTCCCAGGGTGCAGGCTGCTGCCTTAACGGGCTGGCTCAGCAGGTACAGCCCCTCCCGCCCCGTCCCCCACTGTCCCGGCGGGTGGATGGGGGCCCTTCCCAGACCCTGGGAGAGGAAAAATCAACCCCAAACCTCCGGAAGGCCATGCCCACTTTCTCAGAGACGAGACGCCAGGAACATCCGAGTTCTCCCTGCGTGGCCGCCTGGCAGGGCGGGAGGAGGCTGGGCCCAGGCTGCCTCCGGGACCGCGTCTCCAGAACAGGTCCCCCGTGAAGGCCCGGAAACACGCGGGGGCTGGCATCCTGCAGAGCGGGCCTGGCCCGGCCCAGCCCTCCGGGTTAGTGTCGGGGTAGCTGAGGGCCCAAAGCTCTCTTCCTGACGTCCCCAGGGAAGTGGGGTCCAGAGTTGCTCTTCATGGACGATAGGAACTTCTGGAGGCCCTGGCAAAGCGACATGGGTGTCCCCCACGGGGAGCCCGAGTCCTACCCCAGGAGTGACCCCGAGAGGGACTCGACACGGCTCTGCCCTTCAAGATGTTTAGATGGCCCGGCCGGTGTGGCTCCGTGGTTGAGCATCAGCCCATGAACCAGGAGGTCACGGCTTCCCAGTTAGGGCATAGGTTGTGGGCATGATTCCCAGTAGGGGGCGTGCAGGAGGCAATGGATTGATGATTCTCATCATTGATGTTTCTATTTCTCTCTCCCTCTCCCTGAAATCAATAAAAACATTAAAAAAAATGTTTAGAGGAATGGGCCAAGAACCCAACGGTCATGGAGGGTGCCTGGGGGCCTTGGGGCTGGAGGAGGGGCAATCAGGGAAGGCCTCCCAAAGGGGACATCAGTCTTTTATTTTAATAATTTTTTAATAGTGTTGTTGTTTTTCAATATATTTTTTATTGATTTCAGAGAGGAAGGGAGAGGGAGAGAGAGAAACATCAATGATGAGAGAGAATCATTGATCGGCTGCCTCCCGCATGCCCCCCACTGAGGAGCAAGCCCGCAACCCGGGCATGTGCCCTGACTGGGAATCGAACCTGGGACCCTTCAGTCCACAGGCTGACGCTCTATCCACTGAGCCAAACCAGCGAGGGCGGGACATGGATCAGTCTTAGGGAAGGAACAAGAGTTTTGGGTGAAGATGAAGATGTTGAGAAGGGCACTGCCGGCAGCAGCGAAGGCATAGAGAGCATCAACGTGGACATGAGGTGGGGACGGGGGTCAAGACCATCCAGTTAAAAAAGAAGAAGAAGAATATACAGTTTAGTGTGGATGGAGGGCAAAGGTCAAAGCTGGAGAGGGAGGCGGGGCCAGATCAGGAGAGCCTGGAATGCTGGACCCAGGGGGTAGACACTCACGGCATGACGACCAAATGACGAATTAAACGAGGCTTGGCCCTAAGAGGTCATCTCACTCGTTACATGTGTGTGTGTGTGTGTGTGTGTGTGTGTGTGTGTGTGTGTGATTAAAGTAAAACCTGCTTATTCTAATGAAAATTAAGATAGGTGGAGAAATAACTGACATGTAATCCACTGTTTGCATCAAAAACATCACCTGCTCTTGAATACCCCTAGAGCCAGGGAGCTCACCACCTTACCAGGCTGCCCAAGAGTCTGCAGGCAGAACCCAGAGGCCTCTGAACACGTCCCCCTTCCACTGGCAAAGAGCAGCACGCAGAGACCCAGAGTTCCTGGCAGCACCCCCAGTCCCGAGGGAGGCCTGTGCTGGGCCGCCCAGCGCCTGGGCAGCTTCCTCAATGCCCAGCAGCTGCGGCCGCGCCCTTCCGCCCCGAGAGCAGATTTCCCTCTGGCACAGGCCTCCGATCCAGGCAGGCTGCATGACCTCAGGGAAGTCTCCTCCCGCCCGGCGCTTCCCCATCTGCAGAACGGAGCCGAAGGACAGTGAGTGTGTTTTAGCGACCACAGAGCACTGGCTGGTGGCGAGTCACGTTGGTTATTTTTATTATTTGCCTGTGTTTGTGACCAGCAGGGTGGGAGCGTTTCCTTTAAGATGCTTTTCCCGAGCCCAAAATACCCCACACCCCATGCCCTGGAGTGGGCAGCGGTCACCCCTGCAACATCTGTGGAAAGAATAAAGGATGGGCGGCCGGCAGGGCCTCCCCCAGATGCTCCCCAGGCCCCCTCTGCCGGCCTCAGCCTCCCTGAAAACAAACACACAAAACCAGGAAGGAGCAGAGCGCCCGGGCCTCGGGCTCGGGAGGCTGGGTTTGCACACTGCTCTCCGACGGCCTCCTCTCCCTTCCCCTCAGGCCCGCCTTCCTCTCCCATTCCCTGGGCTCCTCTGAGGCTGCTCCCCTCAGGGCACCTGGGCCCGAACGGCCTGTCCTCCCTGGATCCTGGAGGAGGATGCTGTGATGTCCAGCAGGCCTGGGGTGCCCCCCCCGCCCGCCGACCCCGCTCACTCCAGCTGATTCTGGCTGGGGGCCCTTCCCCACCACTTGTCGCTTCTACCCTGAGACAGCACTCCGGTTGAGGGGGGTCCCACCAGCCTCACGCTGGCTTGGAGGGAGCACACCCCAGGGCTTGCAGCAAGTCCTGCAATAACACCTAGTTCCCTGCCCTTCACCCCTCATCTCACCCCCTCCCCCAGGAAGGGAGGCTGGGGGCCCTGCTCCAGCCGGATGCGGGGCGTGGGGAGGCGGCCTGGCAGGCCCCTCACAAGTACATCTTCATGGCCTCGTGCGTCGTGGGGCAGTAGCGGGCGTGCAGCTGGGCCAGCAGCGCCCGGGACGTGGCCTCGAGGCGCGTGCCCTGGCTCTTCTTGTTCCACACGTGGACGGCGTAGGTGGCGTTGAGCAGCCGGGGCAGCTCCTCGGGGCTGATCTCCTCGAAGTACTTCTTCCAGTCCTGCCAGGGGATGGGGTAGAAGGCCTCGCAGGGCAGGGCGCGCACGCCGCGGCAGGCGTGGCTCTCGCCCAGGCTGCGGATGGAGCACCACTTCTTGAAGACCCGCGTGAGGAGCTGCGGGCCCTGGTGGCCCCAGACCCAGCCGTTGTAGTGGGCCACGAAGTCCCGCATGCACAGCGCCACGAACTCGTGGTGGCGCTCGAAGGCCAGGAAGGCGCCGTTGAGCACGTAGCGGTCCTGGGCGCCCAGCGCGTTGGTCAGGTTCCGCAGGTTCTTGAGGACGATGAAGTCCGTGTCCAGGTAGATGCCGCCGAACTTCCACATGAGCGCCAGCCGGGCGGCGTCGGACAGCACGGGCAGCGGGTAGGGCTGCCAGCGCCCCTGCGTGGCGGCGTGCCAGGCGGCCAGCGGCGTGGCCCGGAACAGCTCGTGCAGGTCCAGCGGCTGCACCCGCACGTTGGGGAAGCAGCGCAGCAGCGAGAGGCCCAGGTGCCGCGGCAGCGAGGCGTTGCGGCCGCGCAGCCCCTTCATCAGCACCGCCACCTGCGACTCGGGGTGCGCCCGGGCGGCCGACTCCACCGAGCACATGAACAGGAAGTTGGGGTTGGTCCGGTCCGAGGTCTCCAGGAAGAAGATGCTGCCCGGCGGTGGGGTGCCGGAGGGCTGCGCGGGGGGCTCCGGGCGGGGGCAGGGGACGTCGGCAGGCAGGTTAGAGGGCGGCGCCGGGCCCCCGGGCTCCCCCACGATGTGCCAGTAGATCATGACGGAGACCAGGCACATGAAGTTGAAGCTGATGAGGAACAGGGTGCAGCCCCGCTGGCTCGGGGCGCCCCGGAGCAGCCCCAGCAGGCCGCCCGGGGGCCGGGACATGGTCTCCCCGGTGCCGCCAGGCGCCTCCAGCAGGAACGGGCTGGTCTGCAAGAGAGGACACCACATTCGGACGGGCTGCTGGCATCCCTGACCCGTTACACGCCAAGGCCAAACTGGCTTGCGGGGCCCACAGGCCTGCCAGCCGCTCATCGCTCCTCTCCTTCCTCACCTGGGCGCGGTGGCCGCGGACCGAGGGCGGGTCCCTTTCAGCCTCTGTGACACACCGGGGAGCTCCCCGAGCACTGGGCCAGGGCCATACAACCCGTGGCCAGCAGGGGCCAGGGCCATACAACCCGTGGCCAGCAGGGGCCAGGGCCATACAACCCGTGGCCAGCAGGGGCCAGGGCCATACAACCCGTGGCCAGCAGGGGCCAGGGCCATACAACCCGTGGCCAGCAGGGGCCAGGGCCATACAACCCGTGGCCAGCAGGGCCAGGGCAGGGGCTGGCAGGCGCAGGAGTTGTCAGAAGCCGTGCCTTTGCCACAGGCCTCTCTGCCCGGCCCTGCCTGGCCCCTCGGCAGCCAGTGATGGGAGGCCCGGTGCCCGGACCCCTCAGCTCCGCAAAGCAGGCCCGGAGCTGGTCCAAGAGGGCAGGCTGCCGAGTAGCCTCGGGGACGTGCGGCAAGAGCCTGGGCCGGGGGTGGGGGGCCTGGCGCTGGCGTGCAAGCTCGCTCACGGGCAGGACGGGTGAACTGCAGGCACCTGGGGATGCTCGCCAGGTCCTGAGGCCCCGGGCTCAGACACGCGGGGTCTCCTGGGCCCCTGGCTTCCACTGCTGCCCTGGGGCCCTCACTCCCTGGGCAGTGCCCACGGGGCCAGCAGCCGGGAACATGCCTGGGGCCCTGCCGGTGGCTGGGAGGAACAAGACTGGCTTGGGACTCATCCCCAAGGGCGGGACTGTGAATGCCTGGGGTGCAGGTGACCCCAAGTCTGTCTGAAGCAGCGGAGAGACCTGGGGCAGGTCACTCAGCCGTCAGAGCCTCAACCTTCCCACCTGCAAGACAGGAACACTAGCACCCACCAGCGGGGGGTGTGTAGGTATCCATTCATTCGCCCACCTATTCAGTAAACACTGCCCGTCTGCCATGCGCATGCCAGGCGACCTTCTCAGCATCGAGCGTGTATTCACTCATTAAGTCCTAACGCTACCCTATCGGGTGGCAAGCATCACCCCACTTTGCAGGTGAGGAATCGGAGGCACAGAGCAGTCTGACAACTCACGCAGAATCCCACGGCCAGCAAGTGGCAGGACTGGGTCTGAACCCTGGCCACCTGGCTCCAGGGCCTGTGCTCTCACCACTGCGCCATCCTGCCTGGGAGCGAGTCAGCGCAGCTAATACACATTGTGCCTGGCGCTGGGGTCGGGGGGTGGGGGGTGCAGGGGGTCCGAGCTCATGGGCCTGGACTCTGCTCCCTGTTAGCAGAACCGGCCATTTCCTCGGGGCCTGCTGAGTGCCCAGAGACAAAGCCACCCCCCCTGGCTCTCAGCAACCCCAGGGGGCAGTTGCATCATTTCTACTTTAGAGGCTTGGAAACTTGGGCTGAAAGGGGTGGAGGGACCAGACACAGTCTGGGGACCCCAGGGGGCCGGAGACAGCCCCTCCCAGGACAGTTGGGTCTCAGGGCCAGAGAGCGGTGCCAGGAGCCTAGGATGTGAGCAATGGGCCGCCCGCCCCCAGGGCCCAGGGCGGGAACCGCGATGACATCGAGAGCTGGCACTGACCAGCCTGGGCGGCCCATGGCGGTGAGGCGGGGATCCGGACAGCCGGGCAGCCTCCTGCAGACACGCCCTGGCTCAGCGGTCAGCCTCCTCTGCCAAGACGGACACGGCCCTTCCGCCCGCGCTCTGTGCCCGCAAATCCATCTGCAAAAGACGAGACAGTGAGGTGGGCGCGGGCGCTCCGGGGCGTGGGCTCCTACGTTCATTGATTCTCGCACTCGCTCGGCCCCAGGGGAAGGGAGCAGTTAGGTGCAGCCCCACCCTGGAGGGGCGCTCAGCCTGGGGAGACCTCTGGCAAAGAGCCGAGGATAATAAACGAGATGAGGCGGAAATGCAGCCAAAGGCCCGCAGAGTCCGGAGAAGGTGGCTTCCCGGGAAGGTGGCACTGGAGAAGGGAGCTGGCCGGATGGACCCCCCTAAGTGCCACTGGGCCCGCACACCTTCTCTCCCCGAGCCCGGCCCCGTGCCCTGTGCCCCGTGCCCCGTCACACAGGAAAATGACCGTCTCGTCCATTCGCTCACTCGCTGACTCACTCACTCGGCCGCCAGAGGGACACTGAAAGGACGTGGCGGCCAGTCGTTCCCCTGCTCAGGCCCTGAGATGTGGGCGGTCCACCGGGTCCCGTGTGTCCCCCAATCCCTGACTGCACCCCCCACTTCTCTCCCCGTCATCTGCTCTGCCCCAGCCACACCAGGCCTCCTTGCTCTTTCCCAAACCCACCCCCCATGCTGCCGCCTCAGGACGTTTGCAGCTGCTGTTCCTTCTGCTTGGAACACTGTTCCCATAGCTGTTCCCTCCCCGCCCTCTCACCCTCGCTCAGAAGTCACCTTCCCTAAAATGCCAACTCCCCCAGCACTTCAGAGCCCCCTGCTGAGGTCTGTTCTCCCCGGGACTAGGCTAACACTCTGTGCATTTTTGTACTTGCTTGTGTTAGGTATTTATTTGGAACAAACCCCATGGGGTCAATGAATACTGTGCGTGGGTGAGGAGTGGACGGAGCAATCAACGAGTGAGTAGATCAACGGGTGATCAATGAGCGGATTAATGAGTGAGCGAGTCGGTCAGTGAGTTAGCAAGTCAGTGAGTGACCAAATGAACCAGTGAGCATGTGAGTGAGGAGACTGGGGGTCAGAGGTGGGGTGAGCTGCCTGGGACCCCCCCCCCCCCCCCGGCTCCTGAATGGCAGAGCGCTGCTGTAAACCAAGAGCCTTGTGCTCCCCCCCCCCCCCCGGTTTCCCCTGCAGGCAGAGAGGCCATTCTGGTCCCACGTCTTCTTAACCCCATGTGAACCCTACTGAGGAGTGGACGGACGGACAGAGGGATGGAGCGAGGCCCTGGCTGCTTGGTGGCCCGGGGGCCCCGGGGGGAGGGGGCTCTGCCACGGTGTGGGGCAAGTATGGGCCTTGAGGGGAGGCGGGCTGAGCCACTGGAGCCAGGCCTGCCATAGCCGCGGGTGCCAGAGGCAGGCAGCACCGTATTTGGTGCCGGAGCCCAGGACCCAGGAATAGAAACCGTGCCTGGGCCAAGTTGGCCACAGCCCAATGCCCGTGAGACCTCAGGCCCCAAGCACGCTCCTGGCCCCCTGGATGGGCCTGGCAGCTGCGGCCGAAGTCCTGGCCCTCGTCAAATGAGCCTGGCACACCGCCGCCACCGCCCCCTCCCGCCCCCCCCTCCCGCCCCCCCGCCTCCCCCTCCCGCCCCGCACCGGGAGGTGTTCCAGTTAGCAGTTCCCTGCGGGGCATCCCTGTGGCTCCCGTCGTCACCCCCACCCCATCTTTCTCAGGCAGGACGTGCGAGTGAGAAGGGGTGGCTGGTGGAGACAGAGGGCACGGGCCTGGCCAGACCCCCCGGCCTCCCACCTCGGGGGCATCGGCATCAGGGTCCATTGGAAAGGCTCCCTGCCGGGCACCTGGCACCTCTCAGGGCCCACACCCAGCTCTGGCCCCGCAGTGGGGCAGCCCCCTCTGACCTTCTCGGGGCTCCCGTGTCCCGCCCAGGGCGGGCTGACCGGGCCCCCGCACCCCGCTCGCTGCCAGGCTGGTGCTGAACGCCAGGGAGCCCGATGTTCGCATGGGGACAGAGGCCCAGAGCAGGGAGGGACTCAGCCAGGGTCCCACAGCAGCGGAGGTGGCGCCTGCACAGGAGCCTGGGCAGCTCAGGGAGCCCCTCCCGTCCCTCCTCGGCTGTCCCGCACCCTCGGGGGCTTCTGAGAGGCGGCAGGAGGCAGACATCCCAGAAGTCTCAACCAGAAAACCGGGCCAGCGCAGGGACCAGCCTGGTGGCCTCGGGGTTAGCTTCCGGGCTGAGTCTGGGGCTTAGCTCAGGCGCCGGGTTTCTCATCGCAGGACCGACCCTGAGGTCAAGGTGTGGGCGGGCCCTGATCCCACTTCCTGTGTCTGGGGCTCTCGGCCCCTGAGCGCATAGCCTCGTCCCCCTGCCTCGGCCTCTGTCTCCACGCGGCCTCTCCGAGTCCCTGTCTCCCCTCTGTCTCTGTCGCTGGTGCATGGCCTACCTGGGCGACCGGCTCAGTCCTGATCTTTTTTTCTTTTTTTAATATATTTCATTGATTTTTTACAGAGAGGAAGGGAGAGGGATAGAGAGTTAGAAACATCGATGAGAGAGAAACACTGACCAGCCGCCCCCTGCACACCCCCCAACCAGCGATGCGCACGCAACCAAGGTACGTGCCCCCGACCGGAATCGAACCTGGGACCCATCAGTTCACAGGCCGACGCTCTATCCACTGAGCCACACCGGTCAGGGCTCAGTCCTGATCTTTAACGCACCAGCTGCAAAGTCTTTCCCCAAACAGGTCGCATCCACAGGTGCCGGGGTCAGGACAGGACAGGAGGCCACTGGCCGCCCCCCTGCGCCCCTCTGTGTCCTCCGGCGCCTCCGGGCCGCCTCGTGAAGGAGGCTGTGGCCCGGCCGGCGTGGCTCAGTGGTTGAGCATTGACCTATGAGCCACGAGGTCAGGGTTCCATTCCCGGTCAGGACACATGTTTCTCTCTCCCTCTCCCTTCCCTTCCTCTCTGAAATCCATAAAGATATATTCTTTAAAAAGAAAAAGAAGGAAGCTTCGTTCTCAATCACAGCCGAGGACGGAGGAGCGCGTTCCCAGATCCCGCCAGGGGCCGCCAAGGAGTCACGAGCGGAGCCTGGGTCTGAGGTGTGTGGCCTCACCCGCTGTGCGTGGACGTCTGGGGGTGTGTGTGTGTCCCGGCTTTAAGGGTCCCCTCTGCAGAGCGCCCCCTCTGCGCCCATCACTCTCGGTCACATTGCCAGAGCTCCCGCCAGGGCCCAGTCACAGGCCTGTCCCCCGTGGGCTGTGACGTGGAGAGCCACCTGCAAGGCTTTGGGGGCGGGGGCGGGGGCGGGGGGGGACCCAGGACCTGCCGGAGAAGAGCTGGTCCCACGGGAGCCCTGGCGCCCCGGCCCTCAGATGTCGGTTTCCCACCCTGACCCACTGGACGGGGGCTGTTCCCAGGATGGGGGCCTGAACTGGGTGGGCCTCCCTCCAGCCAAGGACAGGCCCCCCCGGGGAACAAGTGCCCCCCAAGGAAGACAAACGCCCCACCCCCTGCCGGCAGGAGTGGACACCGGGGAGCACACCGGGGTTCCTTGTGTCCCGGCGCGGCTGGGGCTGGGGTCGCAGGCGCAGAGGAGACAGTGGCGTCCTCTGCGTTCAGTAACATATATTTTTATTGACTTCAGAGAGGAAGGGAGAGGGAGAGGGAGGGAGAGAGAAACCTCAATGCGAGAGAGACACATCGATTGGTTGCTTCCCACATGCACCCCAACCAGGGCCAGGGACTGAGCCCACAACCAAGGTATGTGCCCTTGACGGGAATCAAACCTGGGGCCCTTCAGTCCTGGGGCTCTACCCACTGAGCAACACCGGCCAGGGCAGCCTGCCTCCTGAACCAGGTGGGGTTCTGCGAGGCCAAAGGGGAGTGGGTCCAGAGGGCCATCTTTTATTTATTTCTTTTTCCTTTTTTTTTTTTTTTAAAGGGCCACCTTTTAAATTCATTCCCATAAAAACAGAGGAAGGAGCCTTCATCAGGGAAACCTCTCTCCCAGTTCCCACCAGGACTTCCTGTTGACAGCTGATCCAGGGAAATCCAACCAATTCAAACACAGAAAAAAAACACTGTTAAAGGAATAAACAGCCCTGACCAGTTTGGCTCAGTGGATAGAGCGTCGGCCTGCGGACTCAAGGGTCCCAGGTTCGATTCTGGTCAAGGGCATGTACCTTGGTTGCGGGCACATTCCCAGTAGGGAGTGTGCAGGTGGCAGCTGATCAATGTTTCTCTCTCATCGATGTTTCTAGCTCTCTATCCCTCTCACTTCCTCTCTGTAAAAAAATCAATAAAATATATATATTTTTAAAAAGGAATAGCCGAAACCGGTTTGGCTCAATGGATAGAGCGTTGGTCTGCGGACTGAAAGGTCCCAGGTTCGATTCCGGTCAAGGGCATGTACCTTGGTTGCGGGCACATCCCCAGTGGGGGGTGTGCAGGAGGCAGCTGATCGATGTTTCTCTCTCATCGATGTTTCTAGATCTCTATCCCTCTCCCTTCCTCTCTGTAAAAAATCAATAGAATATATTTTAAAAAATAATAATAAATAAAAAAGAAAGAAAGAAAAAAGAAAAAAAGAAAGAAAGAAACACAGCATCCACGCAAAGATACCATATTGGCACACAACAAATAAAAATTCTAATCCATAATTACAACATGAATTAAAAAACCCCACAAACCTGAAGGAAGACCAAAGGGCAGGAATACAAGCGGAGAAGAAACGGAGAGGTAACGTGAGACATGAGGACGAGGGCGAGAGCGGACAGACCTCAGGGAAGAACCGAAAGAAAAGGACAAATGCATTTCAGGAGTGAAGACCGAGCTGCAAGAAACATAAGGGAGAGTGCACTCCATACGAAGCAGAACAAAACCCAGCAGAGATTAAAACAGGAAAACTGAACAAAGATCGAGAGGCAATAGTCAAGGAGATCAAAGAATTCAAGAAGAAAAACAGACAGATGGGAGATGCAATGATGGTATAACTGGAGTTTCTAAAGAAGAAAACTCTTTAAAAATATTTTTATTGATTTCAGAGAGGAAGGGAGAGGAGAGGGAGAGAGAGATAGAAACATCAATGATGAGAGAGAATCATTGATCGGCTGCCTCCTGCAGGCCCCACACTGGGGATCAAGCCCGCAACTCGGGCATGCGCCCTGACCAGGAATCGAACCGTGACCTCCTGGTTCATACGTCGATGCTCAACCACTGAGCCATGCCAGCCCAGCATAAAGAAGAAAACTCAACCAACTGAACAGAAGAAATATTTAAAACTGTAATTCAGGAAAACTTTCATGAATTAAAAAGGGACACTATGGCCCAGCGGGTGTGGCTCCATGGCTGAGCGTCGACCTGTGAACCAGGAGGTCACGGTTTGATTCCCAGTCAGGGCACATGCTGGATTGTGGGCTCGGTCCCCCGTGGGGGGCATGCAGGAGGCAGTCGGTCAATGATTCTCTCTCATCATTGATGCTTCTATCTCTCTCTTCCTCTCCCTTCCTCTCTCTCTAAAAGTCAATAAAAACATAGTTAAAAAGCAGTATTGCTCACAGAAGAGAAGCAATAATAGATAGAGTAGAAAGAAAAAACTAGGAATCTATACTAATAAAAGGGTAATATGCTAATTAGACTGGGAGACCTTCCGGACGTCCTTCCAGACAAAGCCATGGTGGCGGGGCTGAGGCAGAGGCGGTTAGCGGCTATCAGGCCGGTGGAGGGGGGCAGTTGGGGGCAAGCAGGCCGGCAGAGGGGGGCAATTTGGGGCGATCAGGCCAGCAGGGGGGGCAGTTAGGGGCGAGCAGGCCAGCACGGGGGGCAGTTGGGGGCGAGCAGGCCAACGGGGGGGGGGGCAGTTGAGGGTGAGCAGGCTGGTGGGGGGGGGCAGTTGGGGGCGATCAGGCCAGCAGGCAGGCAGGTGAGCAGTTAGGAGCCAGCGGTCCCGGATTGCAAGAGGAATGTCTGACTGCCCTGTGGGATTGGGCCTAAACCGGCAGTCAGACATCCCCCAAGTGGTCCCAGATTGGAGAGGGTGCAAGCCGGGCTGAGGGACACCCCCGCCCCGTGCACAAATTTCGTGCACCAGGCCACTAGTATTATATACACATAAATATAATGGTAACCACTAGAACCAAAATACAAGCTTTCCTGAATATCAGAAGGGCTATAGTATTTTTAAAAGTGAAGAAAACAGACCACACTTGAAAGAATAAAGAATACAGAATACAGCCTTTCCACGTGCACAAAGACATACATATGCACACACACGCACACACGCACATGGTGCCAGGAAGAAGACCGAAGACACCTGCCACATCAGTAAGTAGACAGGTGTAACTCACTGATCTTGAGGAAAGTTTTTTTGTGTTTTTTTAAATATATTTTATTGCTTTTTTACAGAGAGGAAGGGAGAGGGATAGAGAGTTAGAAACATTGATGAGAGAGAAACATCGATCAGCTGCCTCCTGCACACCCCCTACTGGGGATGTGCCTGCAACTAAGGTGCATGCCCTTGACTGGAATCGAACCTGGGACTCTTCGGTCCGCAGGCTGACGCTCTATCCACTGAGCCAAACCAGTCAGGGCAATAAGAGATTTTAATCCACCTCTCAGCCCAAGGAACATAGAGTACATCAAACACAAATACGAGTTCAAAAGACCTCAATAAAATAATCAGTAAAGTACAACATATCAAACTCTCTATGCTAATGATAGATAATGTACGTACGTTCTTTTTAAGAGCTGACAGAACATTCATGAAAACTGAAAACCTCAAGAACATCCATCAGTACAAAAAATACAGATTATTTTATGATCACAAGGCAGAATGACTAGAAATTACTTTAAAAGTCCAGAAATTGGGGGGAAAAACAACAACACACACCTCTCTTGGACAATTCTCAAATCCAAAGGGAAATACAAACAGAATGTGTGGGATTTCCATAAAATAATGACAATCAAAACAGCATGAATCTTATTAATCTAAGGGAGGCAGCTGCAGCAGTCAGAGGAATGTTTACAGTTTCCAATACGTGTAACAATTACAACAGAACAGATAAAAATATTAGAAAAATAATCATAGAGCGAACAGAAAGAATGAGGGAAGAATTAGTAAAGATTAAAGCAGAAATAAATTTGAAAAACAGATAAGCCTACTAAGAAATATGGCAAAAAGCTGGCGTTTGGGGGAAAGTTCAATAAAATACATGAACCACCATTAAACCTAATGAAGAACACAAGGGGTGGGAGGGAAGCGAACTAAGAAATGCCACCGGGGCACGGAGCCAAAGAAGGGAGGAAAAACACTTTAATCATGACAGTACTTTGCAAATAAAATTTAAACCCTGAAAAAAATAATTTCTAGACAAATATCATAAATCAAGACTGTTCCTGGAAGAGACAGATAATCTAGACAGGCCAACTTTCACATGAGAAAGAGAATGATAAAAGAGCATTAAAACCAAAAGCGCCAGCCCTGACTGGTGTGGCTAAGTCGGTTGGGCATCACTCCATGCACCAAGAGGCCGCTGGTTCTATTCCTGGTCAGGGCACATGCCCGGTCTCTCCCTCCCTCTCTCTCTCTCTGTCTCTCTCTCTCTCTCTCTCTCTCTCTCTCCCTCTCTAAAATCATTTTATTAAAATATAATAAAATATATTTTAAAAAAATAAAATCAATAAAAACATTTTAAAAAAGCACCAGAGCAAGATATTTTTAGAGAAAATTTCTAGCAGACTCTTAAATGACAGAAACCCAACGTTTTTTAGTGCTCATCAGCAAAATACGAGAGAAAACTTCAAAAAACTTTTGAAGTGTAACAGATATGAAAACCCGAAAAAGAGTTCGTAAGGTACCCCACTGCCCAATATCACTTATGAATATTACTGTAATAACCCTAAATAAAACACAGCGAATAAAATTCAGTAGCATGTTAAAATATCACAACTGCCCTGGCTGGTTTGACTCAGTGGATAGAGTGTCAGCCTGCGGACAGAAGGGTCCCGGGTTTGATTCTGGTCAAGGGCACATGCAGGGGTTGGGGGCTCGATCCCCAGTAGGGGGCGTGCAGGAGGCAGCCCATCAATGATTCTCTCTCATCATTGATGTTCCTATCTCTCCCTCTCCCTTCCTCTCTGAAATCAATAAAAATCCATTTAAAAAAAAAGAATGCTGAAATGTGATAACACACACACACACACACACACACACACACACACACACACTTAAATACAAACAAGCAGGTAGGGCCGCGGTGGCTCAGGGGATAGAGCGTCGGCCTGCGGACTGAAGGGCCCCGGGTTCAATTCCCATCAAGGGCACATGCCTGGGTTGTGGGCTGGACCCCCAGTAGGGGGCGTGCAAGAGGCGGCCAATGAGTGATTCTCTCTCATCATTGATGTTTCTATCTCTCCCTCTCCCTTCCTCTCTGAAATCTATATATATATATAAAAAAAAACAACCAAGCAGGTAGAAGCAGAAGTTGTCATGAAAGAGAAGACCCGACTCATGACAACCATCACTCCGGGACTCAGGGTTCAACTTCACCAAAGATGTTCCAATGCACAGAACAGACGTGGACGCGTGGAGAGACCACCATGGTCTCAGGACAGATGACTCGGCTCCGTCAAGAGGCCGCTTTCTCTGAGCCGCGGTGTAAAGTGGGTGTAAAGTGGGTGTGATGCTGGAGTGCGACACGCTGATCGCGGGTTCGTACAGAAAAGGAAACAGGCAGGAGCCCAGGAAGAGCCGGAGCAGGAGGCACCGGCGAGGAAGGGCCGGCCTCTGAGATTGCGCAACGTGCTGCACCGCTTCAGTAATTAATTAAAACAACATCGGCACACGGCCCGCCAACAGGCGGCCAAACCAACGCCATCGCACGCGTCCTGCGGTGCCCGCACGGCCGGCAAGGCGGCCCCCACCGTGAAGCAGGCGGAGCCTTTCACAGACCTCGGCAACTGGAGAAGCTTCGGGAGCGAGCGTGTCGAACCCGCGGCCCCAGTTTGCAGCCCGGCCGATAGAGGTAAATACGCAACGTTTTAATAAAATCTCCTAACTTAATGTTCACAGTGTCCTGCCATACATGATTGTTAATAACGACTACAGCACTCACGAATGACTGAGGGCTACAACCGTGTTGCGTTCGTTTCTCTTACGCGCCTTACACGCAGACGCACCGTTTCGCTCCACTAATACCAGCAGCAAATATTTTAGCAGCCACATCATTAGTCTTTTTTTTTTTATTAATATATTTTTATTGACTTCAGAGAGGGAGAGGGAGAGATAGAAATATCAATGATGAGAAAGAATCATTGATTGGCTGCCTCCTGCATGCCCCCCACTGGGGATCAAGCCCACAACCCGGCATGTGCCCTTGACTGGAATAGAACCCGGGACCCTTCAGTCCCCAGGCCGAGGCTCTATCCACTGAGCCAAACCGGTCAGGGCACATCCTTAGTCTTGGACTGACTTGTTTGGTGTGCGCAACAGGAAATATTTTGCTTTCCGAGAACAAGAAAAATAGGTTTATTTGCGTTACGCTTATTAATTTGTGCAGTTATTCAGTGTCTGATAAGTTAATGTCCAAGAAAAAATATTAATTTTTATTAGAATGTTCTAATGTTTTATGTTAACGATGACTCACTTATTTCAGCCCTTTTGTATTCAGCGTGTCTCTATCAAAATAAACCTACGTTTCTATGAAAACGGAAGCTTTTGTTTTTTTGCGGCCCACATACACGTAAACCTTGTTTATTTAGCCCTTGTTAGCCTTTGAGTTTGACTTGCTTGTTCTAGAAGGAGTAAGAACAAGCTGAGTTCCTCGGAGGGAAGGCGGGGGAGGGTGGGTGGGAGGCAATCAACCGAAGACCTGTGTGCATATAAACATAACGCATGGACACGGGCAATGGGGTGGTGCAGGCCTGGGGCGGGGTGGGCTAGAGGGGGGTCAACGGGGAAGAAAGGGGGACATCCGTAATACTCTCAGCAATGAAGATTTTAAAAAATAAAATTAGAAGCTCCATTCATATTCCCCCCACAAAAAAGCACAAGCCACGTTCATACCTCAGAACACGCCCCAGGATAAAATCCCAATTAAAACGCATAAAACTTCAGAACAAAACATGGGTAAATTCCTTCATAACCTTAGAGTTGGCAATGATTTCTGAATGATGTATGAAACCCAGAAGCCATGAAGAAAACATGAATAAACTTGACTCCTTGAAAAAACAAACTTGTCCTCGTCCTCCCCCCAAAAATGCCGGCACGAAAAGCTCCGTATGCCAAACGTGACCCTGAGACCCGCAAGCAAGGCTGAGGACCTTTCTGTGAGCAGAACCGCAAGCGGACACGCAGAGAGCATCTCTCCCGTGGGGCTGGCACAGGGCCTGAACCTGGGCACATTCTCCCCAGGGGGGCGGGGTGGCCTCACACGCGGCTGGTGGGCAGCTCTGGCACCGCTCCGGCGGGAACCCCATCTAGCAAGGTTACAGGCAGCTGCCCTTCGTCACGCCACCCTGCGCGGTGACCTTAGCCTACAGAGGAGTGGTATTTGTACAGGCCGCAGATCTGTTTGCAACTGCAAGCGATTAGCAACTACCCTCAAGGTCCTTCCTGAGGGGACTGACTACACACGCAGTGACACGCTGATAGCACGGGACAGTGTCAGCTGGAGGGCCCGAGGCTGCTTTTACTCACTGTCCAGTCCCATGTGGCCAGCACAGACCTCAGCGCGTGCACGCGTGCACACACACACACGCACACACACACTCACACGCACACGTTTTGTCAATCCTCACCTGAGTTTATTTTCCTATTGATTTTTAGAGAAAATGGAAGGGGAGGGGGAGAGAGAGAGAGAGAGAGAGAAACATCAATGTGAGAGAGACACATCGATTGGTTGCCTCCTGCACATGCCCCGACCAGGGCCGGGGATTGAGCCTGCAACTGAGATACGTGTTGACCGGAATCGAACCCGGGACCCTTCAGTTCGTGGGCCGACGCTCTATCCACTGAGCCAAACCTACAGCTCACCTACGTCTTTTCTAAATGAGTAAGAAAATGACCAAAGCCAGGATCGACTGTGGTCCCTGACCCAGGGGAGTCCTTTGGCAACCTGGACCCCGTGAGCGATGTGGGTCACAGCGGTGTCACTCGTCAGTCCTGCCTCGCTGTCCGAGGCCACAAACAAAGTAAAGGAATATCTCAGGTGAGACGTGCTACGGAGAAAAAGGCAGCAGGGAAACTGGGCTGGGAGGACTGGGGGGGGGGGGGGCAGCGGGGGGGCTTTATACGGTTAGGGATCGTCTCTCTGAAAAGCTGACATTTGTGCAAACCTTGGGGGTGCCTGAGGGAAAGAGTCCAGGGAGGGAACGGTGAGTGCAAAGGCCCTGGGGCCATGTGCCCGGAAGGTGCTGATGAACAGCAGGGTGAGCAAGGCAGGGAAGGGGGATTCAGGAGAGGAGGGCAGAGAGAGAGCGGGGAGGCTGGGCCTTGGGGCGCTGGGAACACTGGAAGGACTTGCCTCTCGGGTTGGGAGGAAGTGCCGCGGGGACACCCTGAGGAGGAAAGGCTACAGTGTGACTTAGATCTTAGAGATCTTTCCTGCCTGACTGCATGTGAGACTCCACCGCAGAGGACCTGTGGCAACAAGAAAGCAGTCATGAGGCCCCTGTGAGAGTGAGGCGCAGGGTGGGGGGCGGGGGGCCTCTGGTCACACACAGCCCCCCACCTCTCCCTCTCCGCCAGCCCACAGCCCCAGCACACTCTCCCCGGCTCAGGTCTCTCCCTGTCTCTGTCTCGGGACTCACCACCCCACCGCCCCTCTGGCTTCCTGCCTCTCCCCCCCACACACACTGCCGCCCCCGCCCAGGACCGTCCAACCACAGTCCAGAGGAAGAGTTTGCCATCTGCCAAGAACGAAGCACGCGGCAGGCAACCTGGCCAACCACACCACTGCCACCGCAGTCCCAGTTTACAGAGGAGAAGACCGAGGTGCACAGAGGAAAGTCAGTGAGAGGCAGGGTGTGTCTGCTCCCAAGTCTCAGACCCTCCTTCTCCACGAGTCTCTCCTGACCTAGGTGAGCAGAGCAGCCACCTCCAGGAAGCCACCTGGATTGCAGCACAGCTCCCACCAAGGCTGTGGACGGGGGCCCCAGTGCTGCACACACTGGCACACGGTAAGGTAGGAGCGTGTGGCTCCTTCAAAATGCGTGTGTGATCCCTAGCCGGTTTGGCTCAGTGGATAGAGCAGCGGCCTGCGGACTGGAGGGTCCCAGGTTTGATTCTGGTTAAGGGCACATGCCCGATCCCCAGTAGGGGGGCGTGCAGGAGGCAGCCCATTGATGATTCTCTCTCATCAGTGATGTTCCTATCTCTCTCTCCCTTCCCTTCCTCTCTGAGATCAATAAAAATATATTTAAAAAAAAAAATGTGTGGGTGAGTGAGTAGCACGCTCCCACACCCTGGGCCTCACCCACCTAGACCAGTGGTCGGCAAACCGCAGCTCGCAGTTCTAACGCCACTTCTTCAAAATAAGAGTCGCCCAGGCCGAAAACCGACTTCTGCGCACGGGCCACGAAGTTTCAATCGCACTGTATGTGCGCGCCCGCACGTGGTATTTGGTGGAAGAGCCACACTCAAGGGGCCAAAGAGCCGCATGTGGCTCGCGAGCCGCGGTTTGCCGACCACTGGCCGAGACCATGGCAGACCCTCGAAGCCGCGGGGGTGGGTCCCCAGGGGAATGACCAGGTGAGTCTGGCCTTGGAGTGAACGGGCAGCAGCGGACAGCGGCCCCGAGCCCGCCCCGCCTAAGGCTGTAAATGACGCCGAATGGGGGGGGCCTGGCACGCGGCGGGCACCCCATGCCCGAGCGACGGGGGAGGAAGGAAACCCGTCCTGATGCTCTCGATGCCTCTGACAGTGATGGTAAAACCGTGAAAGGAAAACCATCGCTCCTCCGGCTCAGAGCCACCAGCTTCCAGGAATTCTCCGCGTCTGCAGCGTGCGGGGTCCCCGTCCCAGCGTCCCTCCCTCTGCCCAGCGGCCTCCGAACCAGAAAGGTAAGAAGAGTTGCCGCTTGCCAAGAATCCACCAAAATGCCACGGCGGTTTCCTCCTGGCTCAGAGGAATCGAACCTGGGACCCTTCAGTCCGAAGGCTGATGCTCTGGCCACCGAGCCAAACCGGTTAGGGATGGTTAATGTTTCATTTAAAAAGAGGCTGGAGCCCTGACCGGTGTGGCTCAGTGGATAGAGCGTCGGCCTGCGGACTGAAGGGTCCCGGGTTCGATTCCGGTCAGGGGCAGGTACCTTGGTTGCGGGCACATCCCCAGTGGGGGGTGTGCAGGAGGCAGCTGATCGATGTTTCTAACTCTCTGTCCCTCTCCCTTCCTCTCTGTAAAAAAATCAATAAAATATATTTAAAAAAAAAAAAAGAGGCTGGTGCCCTAGCCGGTGTGGCTTGGACAGAGCGTCGGCCTAGGGACTGAAGGGTACTAGGTTTGAGTCCGGTCAAGGGCACGTACCTCAGATGCAGGCTCCTCCCCGGCCCGGGCCCTGGTCGGGGCTCGCAGAAGGCCGCCAGTCCGTGTGTCTCACGGGCAGTGCCAGCCTTCACGTCACCTACTCCCGTCGCGATGGCGGGAAATGTGCCGCCCCCGCTTTGCGTTTGTGGCTGACACGGTGGGGAGCGCCTCAGCCACGTCTACGTCTGTGCTGAGCACACCCCCGCCACCCGCTTCCTGGAAGGAGCTCTGACGCAAAGGAAGTGCGCTTTAAGGTTTAGATGCCGATCGCGACCCAGGGAGGTTTTAAAACACCCACGTTCTCTCCAGCGTCGGGGGCCCATCCTCTCACCCAGGCGGGAGGCAGGTGGCCAAGTTCACACACGGAAAGCTCCCCTGGGGCGTGGAGCTGCGTGACCCAACAACAGCGTGTTCCTAAGGGCTTCCCGGCACCGCCAAGGTCAGCGTGGTTTTCACGCAACAACGTGCTCAACTGTCCCGACGGTCCCGAGGAACCCGAGGCGCCGCTGGGATTCGAACCCCCTTTGCCAGGGAAGAGGGGTCTGCCTGGTTCACCGGGGACCTCTCTGGGGCAGGGGCCCCAGTGTCGCTGTGACAAAGAAGGGCGCCCGCCGAGTCTCCGCTTTCTCATCTCTAAAAGGGGAGTAACAGCACGGGGCGGCCGAGGGGCCCAACGAGACCAGGTGACTCCCTCCACTCCAGGGGTTGCCTGGAGACCGTGGGAGGCAGCAAATGAAGCCGAGGGACACCTGGAGGTGGGGGACCTCTCCCCGCTGTGTCTACCGCCAGGCCAAGGGCTCCTGCTCTTTGGAATCCAGCCGGTTCTCAGGATGGAGACCGCTTCCTGTCTCACCCGGTGCCTGTCCACCGGCTCCGTGTTCGCCAGCTCAGGCTGCACCGGCGCGGCATGCAGCAGGCCGTGTGGCTTCTGGGCTACCGGTGGGCGAGAGCGGGCACCGGGAGGGTGTGCGGGCGCCCGCCTGGGAAGGAAGGGGGCTCTCCTAGTCCTGGGGTCCCACGGGGGTCTGTCCAGAAAGAAGACAAGGGCCGAAGGAGAGGCAGGGACAGGCTCACCCAGCTGCAGACGGGACGGCGGGTGCGCGTCCCGATGGCCACCAGGCACGGAGGCCCAAGGAAGGGTTCTCAAGGGCACCAGCCCTGCCACTCCTCAGCTGACTGGCCCTGAACAAGGCGCTCCCCCTCCCTCCCTCCGGGGATCTGTCAAAGGGGCGAGAACACCTGCTGCTTCCCAGGGGAGCAGGGCGGGCTCGAGGGGACTGGGCCAGCAAACAGCACAGGGAGCTGGGACTCAGCTCCAGAACCCTCTCTCTCTGGAGCTTTCCGCCTCCTCTCCAGGAAGATCAAAGCCATTTCATAAGGTTTCTCCCAGGCCCCCATTCATAAGGTTCCTCCCAGCCCCCCATTCATCAGGTGTCCTCCCAGCCCCGCCTCCTGTCCTCACCAGCTCAGGTCCCTCCAGACCAGGGCCAGACCCCTCCCACCTCCCTGCATCCCCCCGGGACCTCGGTCTATGTACCTGCCCTCCTTCTCAGCGGACCCCTTTAGGCTCTTTCCCATCAGCTCACCGATGTCTCCTTTGTCACAAAGCACACACACAGATCACGTACAAGAGGCTCCTTAAACACAAAGGCAGCCACACAATGAAAGCTAAACCACAACCTGGGGAAGCTGCTGGCCAGGGAGCCGAGAGACAAGGGCCTCGCTGATGAGCCCCAGCAAGTGAACAGTGACACCCCGAGACCAGGGCCCTGCATACCCTTTGCAGAACTTCGTTCTAGGAAGTCACGAGCCGCACACTCCCGGCCCCGACTCGGCCCCTCCTGAGAGCCAGCTGCTCTGGTGCAGCCCTCCTGGAGGCTCCCAGGCCGCGGACGCCGAGACAGCCAGCGGCACAGGCACTTACGCACACTCAGTGCAAGCACCAGCTACACAAACGCCACCTGTCCGCGGCCCATTAACTGGATACGGTGTAACATGTTGAAAAGTATCAAAAACCATGTTGAGAGCGGTGAGGAGTCTGAAACATTTATAGAGCCAAGATATTCAAATATGTCAAAAAGTGTCTGGCCAAAGGGGCACATTGTAACCATCATTATCTCTGAGGGATGCAATATGGAGTGTGTCTTCCTGCTTCTTGGGCTTAATTCCTTCGAGCACGTATGATGGCTGGGCTGGGCACGCAGCACCGCGTTAGGAGGAAGTGCATTCCGGAGACACGGGGCAGAGCTCCGTGGACAGTTCCCAGGCGCAGCCCACCCCGCCCCCCGCCCGCCGGAGACAGAACCCGAGGGGCAGCAGCTGGGGCGGGGGGGGGGGGGGGGAAGAAGAGCTGTTTCCACATTTCAAGCTTCCTTTTTTAAAAATATATTTTTATTGATTTCAGAGAGGAAGGGAGAGGAGAGAGAGAGAGAGAGAGAGCGAGAGAGAGAGAGAGAAACATCAATGTTGCGATGGAATCACTAATCGGCTTCCTCCTCCATACCCCCTACTGGGGATCCAACCCGCAACCCGGGCATGTGCCCTAGACCAGAATCGAACCCGGGACCTTCTAGTCTGCAGGCCGACACTCTATCCACTGAGCCAAACCGGCGAGGGCCATGTTTCCCTTTCTCATCCGCCCCTTCTCTCAGTCTGGCAGCAAATGTCCCAGGCAGCCACCTCCTCTCACAGACCTTGGTGGTGGTGGTGGGGGGGGGACTTACATCCTCTGAGGCCTGGGTGCCTGGAGCAGAGCTGCCGGGCAGGGCTGACGTGGTGATGTGGGTCCCAACCTCCTGATGTTTCAAGTCACGTGAGAGACTGCAGACCCTGCCACACAAGGGGCGGGTCCCTCACACACACCTCCGGCACAGCCCCGCTAACCCCGGCAGCTAGAAGGCTGCGACGGGTACGAGGAAACAAAACACGTTCTTAAGAAGTTTCATTGGGGCCCTAGCTGGTGTGGCTCAGTGGATAGAGCGTCAGACTGTGGACTGAAGGGTCCCGGGTTTGATTCTGGTCAGGGCACATGCCTGAGTTGGGGGCTCGGTCCCCAGCAGGGGGCGTGCAGGAGGCAACCGATCAGTGGTTCTCTCTCATCATTGATTCTGTCTCTCTCTCCCTCTCCCTTCTTCTGTGAAATCAATAAAAATATATTTTAAAAAAAAGAAGTTTCATTTGGGAGTTTGTCCTCTGATCCTGAGAGGTCCCGGCAAACAAACAGCGCCCAGGCACCGGAGGAAAAGAACAACCGCGAGGTTCCATCTGGACTCGCCCTTTCTTTCCCTTTGTATTTGGGCCTGCTCCGGGCTCCCTCTTGGGGGATCTCAGCAGTGGGAACCCCGAGTGCAGGCGTGAGCATGGAGGGGTGCGGTCCTGGCCAGCTGGGCCCTGCTTTGTCAGCTGGGCAGGGTGGTCCCCCTCCTTGGGGAGGAGGTGAGTAAAGGGCAGCGGGGGGGGGGGGGGCAGCCGGGGGAGAGACAGGGCCGCCCAGGTGCTGCAGGGCGGCTGTGAGGGAGGGTCAGAGGCGATGGCTCAGTGTCTGGGGGGGCAGAGTCCCCCGAGAGCGGTGGGCGCCAGGGAGGTGGCTTTTAACCCTCTCGGAGCCAGAGGCTCAGCTGAGTCTGGCAAGGCGGTGGGAGCTGCCACCCCCGGGGATTAGATGGGGAAACTGAGGCCAGGGCACTCCCCAGCAGTGAAGAGGGGTGGACTCCCCGCGCACACCCCAGCTCCCAGGCCCCTCTGGAGGCAGGGAGGGAGAGACGCCGCCGGAAGGAAGGGTCCTCGCGGGTCCGGGTCGGGGAGGCAGCGCGGAGGCCTGACTCCCCGACGTCCCAGCTCCTCCCGGGCCGGTCCCCCACCTGGAGGCCGTTCCTTCCCGCAGCATCTCCCGCCCCAGCAGCCGCTGGCCGGCCGCTCCCGCCACACTTAGGGGGGTCGGGGGCGGGCACCGCGGGCCAGGCCTCCCGCGACCTCCGGCGCCCCGGACACCCGGCGCGGCGCACCCAGGTCGGCACGTTGGGCGGGCGGGGCCCGCGCTGGGACCCCGGCTCCCCGCCCCCCGGCCCCTCTCCCACCGCGGTGCCCGGCGTGGGGCTGCCCGAGGGCTCGGGGCGGGGCGCGCTCCGCAGAAGGGCTGGGGCTCCCGGTCCGGCCGCGCGCCGCGCTGAACTTCGGGGCGCAGCGGGGTGGAGGCGGCAGCGGCCGAGGGGGCCCCCGCGCCCAGCCGGTGCGCACTCCCGCGTCCCCCGGAGCAGGTGGCCGGCAGCGGCCGAGCCCTCCCCGTCCCTCCTCACCTGGGCCGGGCGCACCCAGGCCGGCGTCCGGACCCCCGGCCGCGCACCCCCCGCGCGGCCCCCGTACCTCCGGCTCCCGCGGCGGCCGGCGGCGGACTAGACTGCCCGGAGCCCCGCCGGCCGAGCGCCGCCCCGCCGGCCCGGGGCGTGGTTAGCGCAGCCCCGCCCGCCGCCCCCGCTGGGTCCCCGCGCCCCGGCGCGCGCCGGGCTGGACCGGCACCGGCCCGCGGGCCAGAGGCCGGGAGCGCTCCCGTGGCTCCGGCCGCCTGCTCTGGGGGTGCATAACCCACTCTCCCCGTTTAACAGGTGAGAACACGGAGGCTCCGAGCGGCTAAGTAGCCTGGACATCGTGCCGCTGGGAAGGGCCGTGTCAATGTGGGAGGCCTGGCCGCCTGGCGCCTCCGCCCGGGGACGTCCATGAACCCCCCCAGACCCCGCCTGCGCCCCCCGCCGCCTGCGCCCCCCGCCGCCTGCGCCCCCCGCCGCCTGCGCCCCCCGCCGCCTGCGCCCCCCGCCGCCTGCGCCCCCCGCCGCCTGCGCCCCCCGCCGCCTGCGCCCCCCGCCGCCTGCGCCCCCCGCCGCCTGCGCCCGCACAGCTTCCCGACCCTGGCGGTGCCCGGTCCTGTCGCTCCCGCTCCTCCCGGTCGGCCCGCCGCACGTCCGCTCCTCCCGCCCCTCCTCTGGCCCCGGTGCCCAGGCCACGGAGAACACGGAGACACGCCGTCCCAGCCCCAGGAGCGGCCTGGCAACGAGGGGTGCGGGGACTGTCCTTTGAATGAATGAATCCGAAGAGAATCCCCCCAGGACCAGGCTGGCCCCGGCCTCCCCGCGGCTCCTCCAGACCCGCCCCCGGAGCCAGCACTGACCCCGCATTCTGCCCTCTGCCCGGCATTCCCGGCCCTCCACGCCGCGTTACTTCTCCCACCTTAAAACTAAAACTAAAACTAAAACAGAAACCCCTCTTCCGACCCCTCTGCCCGCCGCTACTGCGGCCTCGCTTTCTCCTTTAAAAAAATGTTTTTATTGATTTCAGAGAGAGGAAGGGAGGAGAGAGAGAGAAACACCCATGATGAGAATCACTGATCGGCTGCCTCCTGCACACCCCTCACTGGGGTTCGAGCCTGCAACCCCCGCAAGTGCCTGACCAGGAATCAAACCGTGACCTCCTGGTTCCTAGATGGCCGCCCAGCCACCGAGCCACGCAGGCCGGGCCCTTTCCCCTTTCCTTCTAGCCAGAGTCCTGCCGGAGCGGTCTCTCCACCGTCTGCCTGTATCCCCTCCAATCCAGCTCTTGTCCACCGCCCCCCCCCCCCGCCCCCCGAATCCACCAAACCCGCCCTTTCTGCCCCAGCGATGCCGGTCACTAGGTCCGGGCCAGTCTCCCGCCCTTGGAGCACCTTCCTCTGTGACCTTCCAGACCCCACACTGGCCCCTCCTCCGCCTCCACTTCCTCCTCCTCCCTGGCCACCCCCAGGCTCCTCTGCGGACCCCTCCCCTTCGAGCCCCCCCCCCCCCCCAGCTCTCTACCCTGATGCTGTCCCGAGGTCCCCTGGCTTTGGAGACGTGATCAGGAGATGCCCACACGTGGCCGGCAGCCACGCATCTCCCTCACCCCTCGTCCACGCCTCAGACTCCCCCCAGGATGAGTGCAGGGAGCGCTCTCGCCGGCATTCCTGCCTCTCCCGCGCCCCTGTCCTAATAGCACCAACGGGGGAGGGTGGACCCAGGTCGGATCCCATCCCTCCGCTGCCCCAGCCCCACCAGCGGCTCCTCCCTGAACACAGAAGCGCTCGATGCCTCCGACCTCATCCCTTTCTTCTCCTCCCGACCCGCCCAGCCGCACCGGCCTCCTCGCCGCCGGCCGCTCTCAGCCTCTCCAGGGCCTCTCCTCGGGCTGCCCCTGCCTGGAACAGCCCGCCCAGATACGGACGGGCTCCCTCCCTCACCTCCTTCAGGTTCAGGCGTCAATGTCAGCGTCTCTGATCGCCCCATTTCAACCGGACACACGCACCCTGCACTCCCCAGGCCTGCCTTCCCCTCCCCACACACGCAGCGCCCGCACGACATGCTTTACGGTTCCGTCACGCATTTATTTTCTCGCCAATCTCCCGCGCTAGGCGGTGAGCTCCGCGGGGCAGGGTTCCTGCCGAGTGCTCACGGCTGTGTCCCTCCTGGAACAGTGTGTGGAACAGAGGAGCGGGCTCTCAGCACACACGTGTGGCACCAATAAACCTGCGCGCTTTCCCCGTTGGCAATGCTCACGAGGCCTTTTCTTTACGGTGGCTTTTTCATTCCAATGAACGTGTTTGAAAAGGAAACTGCATTACTGCCCCCAGAGAGCACCAGGACCACGAAGCTAGGGTAGAAGGCAACATACAAATGACACTAAAGTGCCGCGTGGCTCCGTGGCGGAGGGTTGACCTATTGTGGGAACCCCTTTCACGTCCCACGTGGCTCACGGTTCAGGTTCAGGGTTCGGTCCTGGAGGAGGCCGCACACAAATGAAAGAGACTAGAAAAGTATTAATTTGGGAATTGGCGGCCAGGCGGAAGCCGAAGAGAGGACTACACCCCGCTCTGGCCTTGGGATCCCTTTTATTCAGATTATGGGATACACCCATAGCCCTTAGGCAGGCAATTCCAATAATAGCCAGTCAGCAAGGATTTACATCAGACTAACAGGTGGAGGCTGCTGCAGCTACCAATGTCCAGCTAAACAGTGAGCGGTTAGCTCCCACCATCCAACCGGCTTCCGGGTTCCTGGTCCACACCTTTGCCAGTGAGACAATGATCGGTTTCCGACAACCTATGAACCAGGAGGTCTAAGTTCGATTCCCAATCAGGCAAATGCCCCAGTTTTGGGCTGGATCCCAAGTGTGGGGTGTGCAGGAGGCAGCCGATCAATGATTCTCTCTCATTAGGGATGTTTCTCTCTCTCCCTCTCCTTTTTTTCTCTGAAATCAATTTTAAAAAAAATTTTAAAGAGGAGAAATGAGAATAGAGCAATGCTCTCAGGCTCTGGGGGTCCCGGTGCCTGTCTGAGGCTGAGCCCCTCCTGCCCTCTCCTTGCTGTAGAGCGAGAGTCCCCAGGCGGGCAGGAGGTCCCCCAGGTCAACACCTGCAGCCACTTGCCCCTGGACCTCCGTTCAGCCGAGGGGAGAAGAGAACTGAGAAGGAGTCTTTCTCCTGGGAGCCGCCTGCGCTGTGCCAGCCCCACCAGCTCTTTTTTTTTTTAAATTTCTTTATTGATTAAGGTGTCACATATTTGTCCTCATCCCCCCCATTCCCATCCCACACCCCTCCCCACGGATGCCCCAACCCCCTGTTGACCTTAACCGTTGGATAGGCTCATATGCATGCACACAAGTCCTTTGGTTGATCTCTCCCCCCTACCCCCACCATCCCCTATCCTCCCTCTGAGGCCCGATAGTCCGATCGATGCTTCCTTGTTTCTGGTTCTGTTCTTGTTCATCAGTCTGTGTTGTTCATCATTTCCCCTAGATGAGTGAGATCATGTGTCACTAGAGATATACTTATAAGAACTGAATGTGAGACGAGCAATAATAGTTATGCTGACAGGCAAATGAATCAGTCTGTAGTGAGTTACTTTCTGGACCAACAGTTCTTTTGAGACCCAATTTCAATGTCCACCAGTTCCTTATGTGTACATGTCGGCACTGACCCCTCAGCTCTGGATGGTGGACAAATGGTGGTAACGGAGGTCCGACTCCCTCTGGTTTGGTCTCGGCCGGACCCAGGGGCACGGCTTCACCCGGACTCAGGGGCGCGTGGCCTCTCCCAGACCCAGGGGCACCAGCTCTTCCTGGCTCTCCCAGCTGGCCGATCGCACGTGCTCTGAGGTCATGCTGTCACCACTCCTGCTTTACGGACAAAGAAACTGAGGCCAAGATGGGGACTTGCCCAAGCCCCCGGGTCATGTTAAAGTGGGCAGAGATTGGAATTCGTTTATCTGACCCTAAGCCCTCAGCAGACCCTGAAATCCCTTCTAGTCTGGCCTTGCCTGGCTGTTGGGGACGGTGTGGGGAGGGAGGGCATGGAGGAAGAGGCCTGCTCTGGCCTCAGTTTACCCAGCTGTACACTGGCCTTCCGTAGAAGTCTGGGGGACGGATGTGTCCTTTCTCCCGAATGGGCCCTGCGTGCACGGTCTTTCTCCTGGACGAGGAGTGGGGTGTGCACACTAGAGCTTCCTGGTGTCTCGCCACCACACGAGGGGGGTCCATCTCAGAACAAAGTCCCCCCTGGGAGGCCGGGCCAGGGGTCACACAGAGGGGAACTGGGCCCCCCCAGGAGCCTCTGTGCCCGTGGGGCTGCCCGAGGGCCCCTGGGCTTCCTATCACACAGCTCGGTTTAACCAGATGAGCTAGATTCTTTTCCCTGCACACAGAAGAACCTAATGGACACTTCCCAACGGCCCGCATTTCTGCCCCGCCCATAAGCACCGAGCCCCTCCCATCCGCATAAAGAAGACAAAACAAGAAAAAGCAACGCCCCCTCGTGACCTCTAATTCTCTCCTCCCTTCGGCGGTGCCCAGATGGAGTCACCTCCTCTCAGGGACCTGGCCAGTGTCACAATGATCTGCTAGCTGGCGCCAGATCCTGTCAATATCGGGTTAATGCCAGTATTGTTAACCTTTGTTAACAAAACCACAAGCTGAAAGAACTGGCTGCAAACTTCTGACCTTACTAATATAGAGGTGCTTCTGGCTTTGTTTCTGGCAAGAGTGGCCCAAAAGCCACAGTCACCTCGGCCCCACCCCCACCCCGAGGCTCCTGAGCATCCAACTGCCTTCTCCTTCCTCGGAAGGAGACCAGGATTCCTGGGAGCACACAAGGAAAACGAGGCCAGGAAGGGAGGCCACCCTCAGAACGTTTAGGGGAGCAGAGGAGACCCCAAGGCTAGCCAAGCTATGACGAGGAGCGCATCAAAAATTAGTCGTTGAGATAATGACAGTTAATTTGAATAAATTCACTCGGTGAAAGGTGATGGCTATAAGGAAACTCAAAAAATTTCTCGTAAAGCATTTGAAGAGAGTTGTAATATAAGAAAGATGGCCGTCATACGACCTTTGAATTTTTATTGACCTTAATCCGTGGGGATGTGTGTTTTGCTTCTTTTATTGTCGTTAACAAATTAGAGCCCTGGCTGGTGTGGTTCAGTGGTCAGAGCATCGCCCTGGCGCGCCAAAGGGTCTCGGGTTTGACTCCTGGTCAAGGGCTGCGAGTGTGCCCCCCACGTCCCCCGTGGTTCAGGGTTCGGGCTCTGGAGGAGGCCGCACACAAATGAAAGAGACTAGACAAGAAAGTATAAATTTGGGAATACTGGGGATCAGGCGGGAGCCCAACTTAAGGGGAAGGACTCCACCCCGCTCTGGCCTTGGGATCCCTTTTATTAAGACTATGGGATACACCCATAGCCTTCAGGCAGGCAATTCCAATAATAGCCAATCAGCAAGGATTTACATCAAACTAAAAGGTGGAAGTTGCTTTATCTGCCATTGTCTCAACTAAACAGATTGGCTCTGACCTTTCAGAGCCTCAAGGTTGACCAGCCTTCCGGGTTCCTTGTCCGCACCTCTGCTGGTAGGACAATGGGCGGCTTCCAACAAAGGGCATGTGCCTGGGTTGCAGGTTGGATCCCCGGCCGGGTCAGGGCAGGTGCAGGAGGCAACCACTCAATGTATCTCTCTCACATGGATGTTTCTGTCTCTCTCCCTCTTCCCCCTCCCTTCCACTCTCTCTAAAGTCAATGGAAAACATACCCTGGGGTGAGGATTAACAAACCAGCAAACACAAATAGAGAGGCGTGTTTGCTTTACCTGTGTAATCAAAGAGCATGAATTGGAAGCCGTGGGCTGGGGACTGAGGGGTGCTGAGGGTCTGGGGGGGGGGAGGTGTGCTCTGGGGCAGGAACTGTGTCACGGAAAACAAGGACAGACGCATGGCCACTGGTGGCTGCACAAAACGGCCGGTGGACGCGGCTCCTTCAGGCCCACAGTGCGGGGTCACCTCGCTGCCCAGGAGGAGGATTCAACAGAAAAGGCCCAACGTGGTCACCTAGGAAGTGTCCCCCGGGGAGAGGCAGCCGCGCCCTGTGGCCCAGCCGGGGCGGAGGTCAAACATCCAGACCAGTGACCTCAGCTCGTCTTGGGAGAGTATTTATCCCAAACACGAGAGGGTATCCAAATTCCAGCAGCAGAGCCCCGGGGAGGAACCAAAACAAGCCCAGCAAATTCCTGAGCGGAAATCGAGCGGCTGCCCGGCCGGAGAGGGCGCGGGCCCTGCCTTGGCATTCCAGGGAGTTTTAAGAACAAACGTATTGTTCTCGGACCAGCCGCTCAGAAATCTGTAATTACAGTTTACGTTGCCGAAAGGAATTCACTTCACCGCGTCGGGGATGGAGGTTGGCGCGGCAGGGAACACTGGGTTCCTGCACCTCCTTGATGAGATGGAGGAGCGGTAGGGAAGCCCACGTGGCGTAGCGGTGGCTGCGCCCTCCGGGGACCAAGGTCTCCCGAGAGCAGCAGCTCCGTGGGTGTTCGCAGGCTGAGCCTCTGACTTCCTGGTGGCCTTGGACAGCTGACCAGGAACTCTCCGTGTCCTCGGGCTCCCGGCCCTCCGACTGGTCACCCTCAGGGGGACTCTGGTTCTCAACCGATCCCTCCCCCAGGGGCGCCTCCAGGCCCTTCCCGGGGGCCCTCTCCCCTCGCCCAGCGCTGCACAGGCGGCCTCGGGCATAGGTGGCCTGGCCTCCGTCCTGAGCGGAGCCTGGTGCAGCCGCCCAGGAGCTGCGGGGTCCCAGTTCAACCCCTCGCCACGGTGGCATCAACCCTCTTGGGCCCTCATCTCCCCCACGTCCCACCCACCGACCAGCAAGTCTTTCGATTTCACCTCTTCGCTCTCTCAGACACGTCTTCTCCTTTCAGTCCTCCCACGCCAGCCCTCAGCCCCTGTCAGTCCGTCATTTTGTCATTTAAATGTATATATTATTGATTTCAGAGAGGAAGGGAGAGGGAGAGAGAGATGGAGACATCAATGATGAGAGAGAATCATTGGTCGGCTGCCTCCTGCACGTCCCACACTGGGGACCAAGCCCGCAACCCGGAAATCGAACTGTGACCTCCTGGTTCACAGGTGGACTCAACCACTGAGGCACGAAGGTCGGGCTGGAATCAATACTCTGATCGAGGGGAATGCTTCCATGTGAGCGAGTGGAGGCTCATCCACCAGCTGTGAGCCGGAACCGACTCGTATCAGCTGAGGAGAGCTGACGGCGAACGCCTCCTGCCAAATCGTGTTCGGGGACGTCACCCTGGGAGGGTGACATTGGCCACGGTGGGAGCATTTACACCCTGGAATCTGGCAAATGCCACAAATCAGGGCTTCCTTCCCGGAGAGCAAGCGGTTACACGTGTGCCAGCATCGCTGGTCTGGGGGCCAGGAGGTGACATCTGAGCGGAACCTGGGGGGTGGGCGGGAGGTGGCCAGGTGAGCAGCGTTGCCGGAATATTCTATCGCCTGCTGAAGTTTCACACGGGGGGGTTGGGGGGGAGCAAGAGCAGATGGTCTATTCTAGAAAGGAAGTGTCCGTGGAGAAGAGGCTGGAACGCGGAAGGGGCTCTACTTGGAGGGCAGAAGGGAGAGGGTCCTTGAACCTCGTGCTTCCACCCAGGAGAAGTGGCTGGGAGTATCCTGCACACCCCGGGGCTGGTGGGGGTGTGCACGCAGGGAGGGGCGCGCATGGACGTCTTTGGGGGAGATCTGGTGGCAGTGGGAGGAGGGGGAGATGGGTGAGAGGGGCTACGAAGAGGCCACTCCTATCAGCGGAAGAGGCGCCGAGGCCGCTCTCGGACGCCTGGGTGGCTGTGAGCGAACTGGCCGGCGGTGAGCGTCACAAAACCCGGTGGGCGCCTGGCTGGGTAGCTCAGTTGGTTGGAGCATCATCCCGATGTGCCAAGGTTACAGGTTCAATCTCCGGTCACATACAAGAACTAACCAATGAGCCCTAGCTGGGTGTTCAGTGGTTAGAGCACCAGCCATGTGATGGGAGGGTCTCTGGTTCGATTGCAGTCAAGGGCGCATACCTTGGTGTCAGGCTCGATCCCCGGCCCCGGTCAGGGCGCATGTGGAAGGCAATCAATCGATGTGTCTCTCAAGTGGATGTTTCTCTCTCTCTGTCTCTCCCTCTCCTTTCCACTCTCTCTCTAAAAAAAAAAAAAATTCAAGGAAAAAATATCCTTTGGTGAAGATAAACAAAAAAAAGAATCAACCAATTAATGCATAAATAACTGGAATAACAAATCGATATTTCTCTCTCTCTCTCCATCAATAAAAACAAAACCTGGTGATTGACAGGTGCTACAGGGTGAGGAGAGGCAAGTATTAAGACGGTGCTTAGATTTCTGACGTGGGCTCCTGGGTGCCAATCACTGGAGACGGGAACCGAACTTGGATTCGTTTTCCGGGGAAAGATGGACGTGTGTTTGAGATGTGCGTGGGGCCCCGGTGGGCGTCACGGGCAGCTGGACAGGAGCTGGAGCGCGGGACTGGGCGGGGCACCCGCCGTCAGAGGTCACTGCGTTACCGAGACGGACACCTGGCCAGGGCGGGTGGGGCGCCGAGCCGGGTCTGGAGAACCGGCAGGGGTTTCCGTCGGGGTGGGGAGGTCTTTTCCTCTGAAAAAACGGGGCTTTCCAGGGTTCCGTCCGGCATGTAGAGAACTGGAAGTCACCTCTCACTCCCACAAGAAAAAAGCGTAATAAGCTGAAAGGCAACCACTTTCGGAGAACGGAGCGAACGCGGGTCACAGGGCAAACCAGGCCCCCGAGCTGGAGAGAGAGGCCGACCGTCCAGCCGCCGGCACAGGCCGCTCTGGCCGGAGGGCGCTCTGCGGGCACAGCGAGGCCTGCTGGCAGCTTTGGGGGCTCACCAGCGGGAGTCAGACCTGCAGAGGCCCCCACGTGGGGCCGTGGGCCGGCAGAGGGCGAGGCCGGCACTGGGGCACAGCACGAGCTCTCCGTCCTCTGCCAGGAGGGAGCAGCCGCTCCTCTGCCCGCTCAGGGCGCCCCGGGCACCGACGAAGACAGACGGACGCACAGGGCACCCCACCCCGGAGCGCGGGGAGGCCGGTCACGCACACACCGAGGTGAAGGGAAGGCCGAGCGTGGAGGAGCAGCGCACACAGGGAGACCGCGGCGGGAGAGGGCCGGCCAGGCCTGCGGGTGCCGAGCCTCTGGTGGGAATGGCGCTTCTTCCCGGCAGAGACGGCTCCTCCCGGTGCTGCTCCACACGCGCCTTCCGCTCCGAGTGCGCACGGCCCACAGGACACGTGCGGGGGGGTGTCCTGACCGTCCTCACGGCGCAGGCCGCCCCGAGGGCCAGGACGCCCCAGAGCCTCCAGCCACCGGGCGCTGGGAGGTGGTGAGGGGCAGGGACTAGTAGTTGGCACGGATCCGGAGTTTGGAAACGGAAGCTCTGGAGTCTCCGTGTGTCCATCTGTGTCTGTGTGTCCATCTGTGTCCGTGTGTCTGTGTGCCCGTGTGTCCATCTGTGTCTGTGTGTTGTGTGCCCGTGTGTCTGTGTGTCCATCTGTGTCTGTGTGTCCGTGTGTCTGTGTGTCCATCTGTGTCTGTGTGTCCGTGTGTCTGTGTGTCCATCTGTGTCTGTGTGTCCATCTGTGTCTGTGTGTCCATGTGTCCGTGTGTCCGTGTGTCTGTGTGTCCATCTGTGTCTGTGTGTCCATGTGTGTCTCTATGTTCGTGTGTCTGTGTGTGTCCGTGTGTCCATCTGTGTCTGTGTGTCTGTGTGTCTGTGTGTCCATCTGTGTCTGTGTGTCCATGTGTCTGTGTGTCCATCTGTGTCTGTGTGTCCATGTGTCTGTGTGTCCATCTGTGTCCGTGTGTGTCTGTGTGTCCGTGTGTCTGTGTGTCCATCTGTGTCTGTGTGTCCATCTGTGTCTGTGTGTCCGTGTGTCTGTGTGTCCATCTGTGTCTGTGTGTCCATCTGTGTCCGTGTGTCCATGTGTCTGTGTGTCCATCTGTGCCTGTGTGTCCATCTGTGTCTGTGTGTCTGTCTGTGCCTGTGTTTCCATCTGTGTCTGTGTGTCCGTGTGTCTGTGTGTCCATCTGTGTCTGTGTGTCCATCTGTGTCTGTGTGTCCATCTGTGTCTGTGTGTCCGTGTGTGTCTGTGTGTCCATCTGTGTCTGTGTGTCCGTGTGTGTCTGTGTGTCCATCTGTGTCTGTGTGTCCATCTGTGTCCGTGTGTCTGTGTCTGTGTCTGTGTGTGTGTGTGTCCGTCTGTGTCTGTGTGTCTGTGTGTCTGTGTGTCCATCTGTGTCTCTATGTTCGTGTGTCTGTGTGTGTCCGTGTGTCCGTGTGTCTGTGTGTCTGTGGATAAATGTGATGTATATGTGATGCTTTTCTACCTCCGAGGGCATCTTGTAAAGAGCTCTATTTAACTGGCTTTAAGAAACACTGAGCCGAAACCAGTGTGGCTCAGTGGATAGAGCGTCGGTCTGCGGACTGAAAGGTCCCAGGTTCGATTCCGGTCAAGGGCATGTACCTTGGTTGCGGGCACATCCCTGGTAGGGGGTGTGCAGGAGGCAGCTGGTCGATGTTTCTCTCTCATCAATGTTTCTAGCTCTCTATCCCTCTCCCTTCCTCTCTGTAAAAAATCAATAAAATATATTTAAAAAAGAAAGAAAGAAACACCGAGCTTTCCTGTCAATGATGCAAACACGTTTCTCCCACCTGCTGGGAGGACAGGTCTCCTTGGACTGTTTTCTTGGTCCGTTGCGGATAAGACTGTGGAAGGTGCTCCTTCGCCCCTAAGTTATCTGCCCAGAAAGCACAGATTGGCGTTTCGTCAGAGTAATTTCCTGTGCCGCTGATCACCGGCATCCGGTCTTTGATGGTTAAGAGAACGGGAGTCTTCCCTCAGAGACCTCAGCTGTTTTTACGCTGTGAGTCCCTGCACTTGCCTTTTCCACGGGGGGAGGGGCACTCGCACGCCCATCAGGAATCCAGACCAACTGTGGGGGGTGGGCGCGCCCCTCTCTAGCTCGTCAGGGTCGCCCTGGTGGGTACTGGGCATCGCCACTCCAAGCCGGAGGGATGCACGTCCTTTGTGTGAAGGAAAAACAAACAGGACCAGTACGTTTAAGCCATGGGGTACCCATCCCACACCCCCTCTGGCACTCACTGTCAATCAGACACACCGCAGCCCATCAGACCGCGGACGGGAAGGTCCTAGACAGACGGCGAGGTGGCTACGCTCGGACGTGGGTGTCTGTGTGGCACAGCGTTGGCTGTGGCCTCCACTGGGCCGGGCACCTGCACCCTGGCTCCCGGCACGAGGGAGAGCCTGCCCTCGGGAACAGTAGCTGCCGGCCGCGCCCCGCCAGGCCCGGTGGGTGCCTCCTCCCTTCACTGGGACAAGGATGCGTCTGCTGCTCCTTCCCTCCATGGCCCGGGGAAGGCCTCACGCACGGACCAGCCCTGACTGCACGCTCAGCGGCCTCCAGAGAGCCGCGGCCCGTCCCCACGCTGCTACGTCCCCGATGCAGAAAGCCGGCCTCCTGACCGGGAGGCCTGGGTCGTGCTCGCTGCCATCGTCTAAGCAGAACTCCACGCACCTGCTGTCTGCTAAGGGTCCTCGCCAGGAAACCCCCCGGACACAAGTGAGCGCCCCGAGCGGTCCCCCGGCCCGGGGACGTGCTGCACCACTGGTCCGGATCCCGGGGCGCTTGGTGGGAGACACTAGTCCTCATGTTGGGAATCGCCAGCTTCACCCGTTTCCTCCGACACGTGTCTACACTGTTGCTGTGGCAGCTGCCTCCGGTGCGGCCAGGTAGCGGCCAAACAGCTCACCTTCGTGCCAGTCAAGCCCCTCCCTGACCACCCAGGGCACCCAGGGACGACCGGCTGACCCCTGAGCTGGCCCTGGGCGGCCGGAGGCTCCTGGACGCCCCCCGTCCTGGGAATGTGTGCTCTGCTGCCTTCCCTGGGCTCGCGGGACGCAGCCTGGAGGGCCAGGTGCTGCTGGGACCGTCGGGGCGGCCTGCGTGACGGCACCAGCCGAGGCTTCTGCGTAAACTTGGAAGATCCTGGTGGACGTGTGGAGACCTACGTGTCTCACGCGGCCCGGGACAAGCCTGTGCACCCCCTGGCTTATCAACCCTGCACCCCCCAACCCCCCATGCCCCCCGAGTGTCTGCTCTCCTCAGCCTCTCCGCACCCTCCAGGCTGGCGGCCGGTCTCAGATTCTCCTGGGAAGCTCCCAGGTGGCAAACCAAACACTGGGAAAAGGGAATCAGCCAACTCCGCCCCCTCCGGCCCTTCGGTCCTACTTAAAGGAAGAAAAAAAAAAAAAACAACGGCTAAGAAACTCCTCTGATGCCCTGGCCAGTTTGCCTCAGTGGATAGAGCATCGGCCTGTGGACTGAAGGGTCCTGGGTTCGATTCTGGTCAAGGGCACATGCCTGGGTTGGGGGCCTGATCCCCAGTGTGGGGCATGCAGGAGGCAGCCGGTCAGTGATTCTCTCTCATCACTGATGTTTCTATCTCTCTCTCCCTTCCTCTCTGAAATCAATAAAAATGAGGCTTCTAAATATGCCTTCAGATCACAGTCTCCCCTCCCCCCTCAAAAAAACCCCCTGGCGATTTAATCAGAAATTATAGAACCTCTCCCTTCACAAGCTTCTGAAACAGGAAGCACCAGGCCAGGCGGGTCGCTGAACTCGGCCAAACGCTGGAGGAAGAAGTGACAGCGATTCTCTCCGATGGCTTCTGGGAAACGGGCAGAGGGACGCCCCGGACCGTCTGCGGGGCAGCACCGCCCTCAGGCCCCGGCCCACGAAGACCTGACGAGAAACGGGAGCTAGAGGCCGATAGCACTAATGAACACAGATGCAAAAAGCGCCAATGAAATGTTAGCCAATTGGACCCAACGGCGCATGAAACCACACACCGCGGCCAGTGGGATGCATCCCAGGCACCAGGCTCGCCCAGCATCCAGAAGTCCATTCCTAGGAGCCCTCACGTCCCAGGCGGAAGGAGAGAAGGCGTCCGATCACACCTATAGATGCAGAAAGAGCATTTGACACACACACCCACACACACACCCGCCGCCAGCAAAGGGCACAGGGGGCCTCCTCCGCTGGCGGAGAGCGTGCACGGTCACTCGATTTTCTGCTCTCACAGCCGCTCTGGAATTCAAACTGTGTTCATTGGCCCGGCCAGTCCAGCTCAGTGGACAGAGCGCTGGCCCGCAGACGGAAGGGTCCCAGGTTCTAGTCCAGTCCTGGGCACATGCCTCAGTTGCAGGCTTGATCCCCGGCCCCAGTCGGGGCACATGCAAGAGGCAACCAATTGATGCATCTCTCCACATCAATGTTTCTTTCTGTCTCTCCCCCTCCCTTCCTCTCTCTCTAAAAAAATCAATGAAAAAGTATCCTCAGGTGAGGATTAACAACAGAAAAATTAAAATTTGTTCATGAAAAACACTTTAAAAAACAACAACAACAAATATATAGTGATGTATTGGGGTGGGGAATACGTGCATATGGTACAAAATGCAAAAAGTTTGGAGGGGAGCAGTGAGCCTCCTTCCCACCCCAACCCCAGCTACCAAATTTCCCTCCAGGGGCAGCTAGCCGACCCTCTGTGTCCTCGGAGAGCTATCCTTTGCACATACAAACTTACCTAGCCTTCAAACGCAACACGCACGTGCGCACACACGCACACACACACACACACACACACACACACACACACACACACACACACACACAGAGCGTTCTGGACGCACTTTTCCGCACCCGCTTTTCCCTTAACAACATAACGATATACCTCGGAGGCTTTCCTCACACAACACGCAGCCAAGTCTCCCTCACCCAGGCCCCCGAGAGTTAAGGATGTGGAGGGCGGTTTTCTCAAGGGTCCCACTGACAGGACATCCATCACGTTACCTTGCCAGATGCAGAGAGCAGCCGGTTCCTGACCTAGCGCCCCTCTGCACCTGGCAGGGCGGGCGCCCGTGCCCCCGCGTGCTGCTGCCTAGTCCTCCGGGTGTGGCTACTGTTATGGTTGTTTAAATGGGGCCCTATTGGTGGACACCTTTTTAATGCTTTTTTCTTTCGTGTGTGTGTGTGTGGGGGGGGTGTGTGTGTGTGTGTGTGTGTGTGTGTGTAGGAGGGGATGGCTATTACAAACAGTGTTGCAATTAAATCTTTGTGCTGTCAAAATTAAGAAACGTTTAAACCTATAGAGAACCTCTTTTGTGTATTTGAGCCAAACTGTCATCAATTGTGGGGGTGGGAGGGCTGGAACAAATATAAGCACCTTATTTTATACATTATAATCAAAAGAGGGTATGTTAAGTGGGTTTCATGGAATCTATTGGTGATGGATTAGGGAGGCGGGAGAAAGCCAAGCGGGGAAACCTCTGGATTGGATGAAAAGTAAAATGATGGACACATTCACCTTTTCCGTAGGTGGGTCCAGGGTAGTTAACGGTCACCAAGGAACGTGATGGTAACAGTAACCAGGAGAGGGTTTCTGTCTCCCGCCCAGATGCCGGCTGTGCGCTGTGAGACCTGGAAAGGGAGAGCTACCCGACATTCCAAAGGAAGGTTATCTTAGATGCAAAAGACAGGAGACGGCTCAGTGAGGGCAAAGGTCGACCTTGGTCCGGGAAGAGACCGGAACGTGACTTCCTGACACAAACTGCTTTCAGTTAAAAAGCCTGAATCCTCGTGGTTCCTTGAGGTCTCGGAGCTGGCAGAGCTGCCGCCCAGGCCTCCCCTGAGCTGGTCCGTCAGCGTGTGGCCACAGCGCCTCGTAAGCAGACTGGGCGCAAATCCGACCTCTCCGAGCCTCCATTTGTTCCCGGTCCTTCCTTCTGTTCTGTTAGGTCAGTGGTTGGCAAACTGTAGCTCGCGAGCCACATGCGGCTCGAGAGCCGTGGTTTGCCGCTCTGTTGACGAATGAGTTTGCCGACCACTGACCTAGACTCTCGATTCCAATAATTACAGGCTGATGTTGTTCCTTGTGATTAAGCCCTTATCCCAGTGGTCGGCAAACTCATTCGTCAACAGAGCGGCAAACCGCGGCTCTTGAGCCGCACATGGCTGGCGAGCCGCAGTTTGCTGACCACTGTGTTAGGTCAATAGCTCCTGTCCTTTCAGCTCTGTCTTCTAGATCTCCTGCGGCTTGGATGTGATTCCTCCCGCCCAAGTATTGTGTAAGGGGGTGGAACACTTTCTGGGTGATAGAAACTCGGGGAGTTTATTTTGCTGTCGGCTAGGGGCTGAATTGTGTCCCCAGATGTCTGTGTTGGAGCCCTGGCCTCCTGGGAATGTGGCTGTGTTTGAAGAAGGGGCCGTTAAGGAGGTGATGAGGAAGACCAAGTCACACCGATGGGCCCTAATCCAGCACGCCGGGTGTTCTCAGAAGAAGAGATGAAGACACAGAGACCGAGGGAAGCCCAGGGAGGGCACGGGAGGCGCCCCTCCTGGGCTCGGCCCCCCGACTCCGCCCGCGTGGCCAGCGCTCGCCTCCCCAGCTTCCCGAGGAGGTAGGACCCTCGCCTCCCTCCAGCTTCCCACGTCCCATGGCGTCTCCTCTCCTAGGACCTGTCCTGGAGGGTTTGTGCCTTTAACAACAGCCCTCTGTGTCACTGCGTTTTGGAACAAAGTGGAGGTGGTTCTTGGGTGTTTTTTTTAAATAAATCTTTATGATCATTTTTTAAAATTGGCTTTCTCTTTTTTAAATGTAATTTTATTTTTTTTTATTTTTTGGTGAATCCTCACCTGAGGATATCTTTTCATTGATTTTAAAAATATATATTTTTTATTGATTTCAGAGAGGAAGAGAGAGGGAGAGATAACACATCAGTGATGAGAGAATGGCTGCCTCCTGCACGCTCTCTATCGGGGATGGAGCCCGCAACCTGGGCATGTGCTGTTGACCGGAATCGAACCCGGGACCCTTCGGTCTGCAGGGCGAGCTCTATCCACTGAGCCACACCAGCTAGGGCTACAAGTCTCTATTATTGGAAGTATTACATATGTTCCCCTCCCCCCCATTGAGCCTTCCAGCCCGCCCCCCCCGCCCCCGCCCCAGGCCTGCACCTGGAGGTGGGAACAGAAAAGGCTTTATCGAGGCTTTTATCGGGAACATCCCCCCCAGGAAACCGAAGGGGCCCCGAGAAGCTGTGCAAACTGGGAGGACTTTTTCGGCAGAAACTGGGGGAGGGAGGTGAGAAAGGAATCAGCAACAGAATGGGAGGGCTGCCTCCGGCAGGGCACCTGTCTGCGGGGAGGGCGAGGGGTCTCAGGCAGATTACCTGGGGGGGGGGGGGGGTGCTGATCGGAAATTCCAGGCTGATTGGTTTAAGGTCACAGTCCAGGGAGGGCGGAGACCGCAGTGAAGTCTGGGTTTGTCATTTCCTTTTCTCTTCGTAAAGAATTTTTTGGAAATGTGTTTTTATTGGGGTTTGGCTCGGTGGACGAGCGAGGCCTGGGGGGGTGAGGTCAGGAGCGCCCACAGTGGTTCCTGAGGACTTGGCTGACGAGGAGCAGGAACAGGAAGGCGGAGCTGAAGCAGAAGAAAGAAGAGGAACCGCAGGAGAAAGGGGAACCGAGGGAGCCCGAGGGAAGTGCAGCAGCAGGCCAGTGCCGACCTCGACCTCGACCTCGACCTGCGCCCTCCACGAGCTCCGAGCTCCGGGACGGCGGCCGGCCCAGTACTGGCAGCTCTCATGGCAGGGGCGTTAGCTGCTCAAGGCAAATCCAAGACGAGAACCAGGAACAGACCAAGCAAACCCCCGACATCCTTCGGGGGATGCCCCAGAAGGCGTTGCCATGGGAGACGCCCTCCTATTGCCCCCTAGACCAGCGGCAGCCAACCCATCGACGTGTGTCTCTCTCCCCCTCCTCTGTCCTCCCTTCCACTCTCTCTAGAAATCAATGGGAAAAATGTCCTCGGGTGAGATTTTTTTAAAAAGTGCTAGCCCGGCCCGCATGGCTCAGGCAGAGGCACGGTCAGTGGTCAGTCGGTCGGTCGGTCGGTCGGTCGGAGTTGCCCGTGTCAGGAGTCAGCGGCGCTGAAATCCGACCCACTACGAAGGAGGGAGTGCCGTCTCGGCTCCACCAAAGGCGTTTGTCTGTGAGGTTCAGGGTGACAGAGGCGCGGGGAGCACAGCTGGGAAGGGCCGCCCCGGGGCCGGCTCCTCTGCCTCCGGGAGGTGGCTGTGAGGGAGGAGCCCCTGAGCCCGGAGGTCCCAGAGCCCCCGGGGCTGGGCTGGCGATGGGCTGGTGGGCACACTGCCCTGGGAGTGGTGAGGGGAGAGGAGATGAGCACCGGCCCGGAGCCCCAGGCGGACAGGGCAGGAGCGCCCGGGGGAGGGGCCCAGGGGGATGACTGAGAGACGGGCATGTGGGGCAACAGCTGCCGCTGATGACAGCGACAGGAGCTGTCCACAGGAAGTAAGACACCCCCCTCCCACACACACACACACACACACTGGATCTATGGCTTAAAACCAGCAGAGACCAGCTCCATGCAACATGTGACTAACCTCACCTAAAGTCACCCAGCCTCACCATGGCTCACGGTAACGCATCACCGGGCGAAGGACATACTCTTGGACATCTATATCAGGACACAAAATGGCCCACAAACTCCGCCGGGAAATCTCCACCCCTTTCCCAGGAAGATCCCTCACGCCCCCTCTCGATGAACACCCCCCTCCATAACCTCCATAAAATGAACCTCCATAAAGGAGCACGGTCTGCCTGGGCGCGGCCCGCTCTGCCTGGGCGCGGCCCGCTCTGCCTCCAGCCTTCACCAATCAACTCACTTTCGCTTCCAAGGCTACGACGTTGGGTTGGCCGAGAACCCACAGTGGGTCGTGGCCCCTGGGTACCCCCATCACCAGCATGGCCGCCTCATCCCGTCTCGGCAGGCAGCAGCGGCCAGCGGGGGCGGGCGGGGGGCACGTGGCCTCCTGAGACGTTTGTGCAGGAGGAGGCGACGGCAGGACCCAGGGCGGAGGACGTGCTTTTGGTTTCTGTTTGTTTCAGGGTTGGGGGCCCTGTGGTCCCCCCTTTCTCATGGCCTCACTTTCTGCCGTGACCCCCGCAGTCGAAAATATTAAATGGAAAAATCAAGAAATAAGCAATTCATGTTTTAAATTGCATGTCGTTCCGAGGAGCAAGATGAAACCTGGCCGTCCAGCTCTGTCGGCGCCCTGCCCCCTCCCCCCACCTCTCCCCTCCCTGCGGTGAGTCCTCCCTTTGTCCCTTTGTCCGGGAACCCAGACTGCAGACGCCCCGCCCGCCCGTCAGCCTCTGGCCGCCTCCCAGGCCCAGAGCAGTTATGAGGAGGACATGCTCACCTGCCTTTACTGCCGGCACCGGTCTCCTTGGGCTGTTCACAACCGGCTCTCGCTGCCGATGTCTTCCTGGGCCTGAATTATAAGCCGCCCTGCCTCACCCGTGTGAGCGTACCGAACAGACACAGCACACGCGGCTCAGCACCTCGCTGGCTTCAGGCGCCCAGGGGGGTCTTGGAACACGGAAGGGACCACGGCAATCCGGCGCCTTTATTGTCGGCATCAGAACCCGCTCTGCCCGTGGCTCCGTGGCTTAGCATCGACGGGTGAACCAGGAGGTCACGGTTCGATTCCCGGTCAGGGCACCTGTCCTGGTTGCGGGCTCCGTCCCCAGTGAGGGGCGTGCAGGAGGCAGCCGATCAGTGATTCTCTCTCATCATGGATGTTTCTCTTTCTCCTTCTCCTTTCCTCTCTGAAATCAATAAAAATATAAAAAAAAAAAAAGAAGAAAGAAAGAAAAGGAAACCCGGTTCCCACTCGCCTGGACACCAAGGGGGCTCACTGGCCGGTGGAACCTCGGGGGCGTCCACGCTGCAGGAGGAACCCCGGCCCCGGCTCCGAGGGCCTGGGCCTCAGCGGGCGCGTGGACAGGAGGAGCTCACACCGTCCCACAGCCCCGCCCTGTGTGTGCGGGAGTCTCCAAAAGGAAGACGCAGACCCCAGGAGCTGTGGGCCCCGAGCTCACGTGCCTTTTGCCGAGAGCAACGCGCTTGTGGGGCTGTGACAAGGCGAGGGGCGGGGGCGGGCAGTGCGTTGTGGGGCGGTGACCAGCACGTGCGTGGGGGGCTGACAGAGACGGCTCTTCCTGCCGTTTGCCGGGCAGGCCCGTCCGGTCCTGGACACGCAGTCCCGGTGACAAGAACGCTCTCCTCCTGTGCGGGGAGGGCCTTCTCCGGGGAGACTGCACCGCCCACTTTCAGGGAGAAGGGGGGGCGGGGGGGTGACAGAGGGCCCTCCTGCACCTGCTCCTTCTCCGGGGCCTGCAGCTCAGAGTCGACGCACAGGCTGCAGGGAGGCCTGTCCTGCACCCTCAGCACCAAGCCTTGGGTGCTCCCAGTGTGGGCTGCAATGCCCAGCAGGAGGAGAGGGCGCCTGCCCTTCCTGGGGGCGTCCTGATCAGGCCCGTTGGCCGCGTATCCCACGTGCCAGAGACGGCCCTGCCGAAGGCGCCCCAGCTCCGCTGGGACCGTTCCCACGTGGCGACCTGGGGACCTGGGGCGGCCATTCCCTCCCTCAGCTCCAGGTCCCGGTCCCGGATCCGGGCTCCGATGGGCCTTCCCGGGCGCACCCCCAGGACAATCCGCGGCGCAGGGAGCGCTCCAGGCGCCGGGCTGAGGGCCCTGATCCGATCCGATCCGATCCGCTCACACCGCCGGGCCGGTGCTCCCTGTGGCCGATCGGTGTCCCCTCCCGCGGGGGGACTGCAGGCCCCTCAGTCACAGGTGTGGCAGGAAGTGGAAAGACGGACATGCAGAATGGGCGGGGCCAGAGTGCCTCAGCCCCGGGCTTCTCGCTGGCCTCCCAGAGGACAGACTGGATGCTTCCATCAGCCAGTGCCCCTGCCTGCCTGCCTGCTGGGTCCCTGGGGGTCAGAGGGGACATCGGGGTCCCCTGCCTGAGACCCCCCGCTCTTGTCTCCTGGGCAGGCAGCCCTGGTTAGGGGGGCGTGTGGAACCGGCTCAGGCTCAGCCCTGGGGACAGCCCAGCAGGAGACCCACTGCCCACCCCTCGGGGCCTCTGTTCTTTCCACTGTTTGGCCTTGTTTGCCCCCAGTTTCCTAGGAAATGTGCTTCGGGGACTCCAGCTGGCTGGTCTCAGCTGAAGGCGAGTGCAGCACACCGCAAAGCTCCCTGGTCCACAGTCTAGTCCCCAGGGGCCGGCAGGCTGGGGGGGCGGGGAGGGGAGTGTCCCTGGAGGCTGGCGCAGGGGGGGGGGGGGGGGGAGGGGGAGCTGCAGGGTCTGCGGTGGGAGAGGGAGGGGGCAGGGAGAGTGAGATGGAGGGGAGAGAGTCAGAGGGGGAAGAAAGAGGATGAAACAGTGAGAAAGAGACACAGAAAGAGGAGCAGAGATGGGGGCGGGGAGGAGAGAGAGACGGGAAAGGGTCAGGAGGGAGGACTGAGTCCGGGACCCGAGGGAGGGAGAGGAGGCCTGGGGAGGGAGCCCCGGGACTGTCCCCCCCGCCACGTGCACACCCCCCCTCCCCGGTGCCCGAGGCCATCTCAGCTCCAAGCAGGGGGCCTTCCACTACGTGGCCAGAGCTGAGAGCCTGGCGGCCCCTTTGGCCCCGGAGCCCGGAGCCCAGGGAGTTGGGAGCAGCCGGGCCAGGCCTCCGGGGTGGACAGGTTTGGGAGGGAGGCTCGCAGGCCGCTGCACCCATGGGAGCACATGAGCGCCACGTGGGAACACGGTGTCACTGGGCTGACCGGCCACTCACCACGGGGCTGCTGGCCCTGGGCCCCGCAGTGTGACCAGACTCTCGGAGACCTCGAGCGCAGGGCTGTGGCCACAGGACCAGGGGAGCGGGCGACACCAGCACAGGGCACGCTCAGCAGCTGAGCCTCCTCTGCCCCCCCTGTCTCCCCTGCCCCCCCAAGCAGCCTCTGAGCCCGCCGTGCTGCCCGCCGGGGGCTGGGCCACACCAGAGGCTTGCAGCTCAGGGAGGGGACAGGCCAAGGTCAGGGCAGCACGGTGTGTCCGGCCACGGGAGCCCCAGGAGGGGTCTGACCCAGCAAGGCATGGGGGGAGGCTTCTTGGCGAGGCGAGGAGAGGAAAAGTTGCCCTGGCTCCGTGGTTGAGCGTCAACCTATGAACCAGGAGGTCACGGTTCCGTTCCCGGTCAGGGCACAGGCCCAGGTTGTGGCCCTGTCCCCGGTGTGGGGCGGGCGTGCGGGAGGCAGCTGATCCATGATTCTCCCTCATCATTGATGTTTCCATCTCATTCTCTCTCTCCCTTCCTCTCTGAAATCAATTTTTAAAAATATGTATATTTTTTTAAAGGAAAAAAAAGAAGAGGAAGCGTTGGCTGGGAAGGGCCCGGAGGGGGATCCACAGGTACGTGCTGGAAGCCCCTGCAGGTTGGGATTCTCAAACCGGGGACAAACCACGGCCTGCCCGCCCGGGGCCCAGAGCAGGGCGGGCCCAGGAGAGAGCGCGTGAGGGTGGGGACCCTGAGACCAGGGAGCACCACCCCGAGGGACCAGGAAGAGGACGCCGCCCGCAGAGCAGAGCTGGGAGAGGGCAGGACGAAGAACGGGGTGACGCTGAGGTAGCCCCACACGAAGCTGAGGTCTCCCAGGGGCCACGACAGTCACACACCAGGGGCGACGTGACACCACATTCATCCCGAACTGGCGCCTCCAGGTCAACATGCCTTTGAAATTCGCCCCTTCACCCTCCAGAGCACGTCACCTAACCCCCACGACCCCCCCCCCCCCCCCCCCCCCCCCGCCGCTTCCTCCCACCGCCTCAGGGTCCCTCCTTCAGAGAAGTGGCAAAGCGGCCGTTCTGGGAGCATCTGAGATCCCGCTTCCTGGCATGTCCTCCGTTCGGTCAAGTAAACTCCTGAGGATTCTCTGCAGGTTTGACGTTTCCAATCCCACAGGGATGCCCGGGCTCCTGGGTCCTGGCAGGAGCAGGTGCGGGTTCTCTTCGGAGGAAAACGTCCCCGATGTAGCCCTCTGGTTTCCAGACCAAACTCAACAGTGTGTGTACTCACAGCACACACGCGCGCACATGTACACACACATACACGCACATGTACACACACATGTACACACACATACATGTACACACACATGTACACACACACACACACGGACATGTACACACACGCACACACGGAAGCAAGCCACCATGAGTGAGTCAGCGGAAATAAAACACAAGAAATGTAGACATAGCCCCCCACTGCCCCCCCCACCCCCAACGCCTATGGATAGTCAACATCAGATTGTGGACAAAAAAGAGATTCTGGGTGAGGTAACCTCACAGGGTGATCTGATCGTGAGTTCCTGTGGGGCCGGCCATGGTGGACGGTCATGCCCCAGACGATAACGTCCTTAGCTCGCCTTTGCCTGGAGCAAGCCGCCCTGGTTTCCGTGCCGGTAGGTGGACTAACCGGCTCAGGGGGCACACTCCGCCGTCTCCCTTGCCTTCCCTCCTCGATCCCGAATGCGTAGAGACCGCGCACTCCTCTCCAGGCCATTGGAGCTCTCGCTTCCCGGCAGTTGTCAGTTTGGGCTCAAATAAGCCCCTAGGAACACTCTCTACAGGTCTGGATGTCCTTACACTGACGAGGCATCGATATATAGAAAAACCAAGCGAGCAAAACGCCGGGATGACCGGTCGCTATGACCGCACTGGGGCGGCCAACCTGCGGACCTGGGCCCCAATCAGCCCCTCCAACCCCGATCGGGGGCAGGGCTGGCCAGCCAACCTCCCGCGTCCCCTCCCCCGCACCGGCCTGGCCCTGATCAGCCCCCATTGAGACAGGCCAGCTGGACCCCACCCGTGCACAAATTCGTGCACCGGGCCTCTCGTAGAATATAAAACAACAACTACTTTCAAATGTTTAGAAACGTACAGGATGAAATAAAAACAGTGACCAGAGGACAAGGGACCCTAAGAAATGGCCAGGCTGATTTGAAATTAAACCAAACAGGACTGGTATAGATTAAAAAACATGATTTTTAAAATGACATTCTCGCTGGAGAGGGGCCCACACAGCCGATGAGACGCGGTGGAGAGTCAGCTGGAAGAGACGCGTGGAGACATGTGTGCACGCAGACCAGGGAGTAGACCCTGAACGCGTGAGCGCCCCGAGACGGAGGGCAGACCAGAAGGCGGGGGTGCAGGAGAGGTGGCCAACGAAGAGAATTTTCCAGAAACGCTGCAAGTCCTCAATCTACAAATATAGGCACCGCAACATCTACTGAGCAGAATAAATACAAATAGTTGAAACCTAGGTATGCTTTCAGCAAACTGCGAAGGTCAGACGCCTGCGGGCTCCCGTGGTCCCTGCACACCCCGGCCTCACTGCCTGCCCCCCGCAGGGTCGGGGACTTGCTCCCAGCCCCGTCCGCTCCCCGAGCTGCCTGTCTGCCCTCCCCAGCCTTCTAGGCCAAGCGGCTGACCCTCCCCCCCCCCATGCCAGGTAGGGGTGCCATTGCCTCCCTGCCCAGTCCTTGGGCCCACCTGAGCCCACACCTCTTGGTCCTCAGCCTCAGCAGCTGGGTCCAAGTCCCGCCCCTGATGCTGTGTGTCCTGGCCAAGTCCCTTGCCCTCTCTGGGCCTTCACTTTCTCCTCTTGAAGGTGGAGTTAGGCAATCTGCCCAGCCTGCCAGACTGGCTGTGAGGACAGCCCTGGGCTGCAGGGTGCGGCCTGGAGGGAGCTGGGTTCTGTGGCCGGGAGGGCGTGCTGAGCCCTCCAGCCCTCCGGGAGTTGGGGCTAGAGATAACGGTGGCCTCCGTTGTATTTCAGCCCCAGGCCCAGAAAAGCAGCAAAACCAGCCAAGTGAGCGTGTGGCCTCAGGACCAGCTTTTACCCCCCAGCCTGGGTATCAGTACAAACCCCACCCAGCAGAGCACCCCAACCTTCGGGGAAAGAACTATAATCAAACGCTGACTGTCCCGAATGATCTGGCCTGTGCTAGGGATTTTTTTCTACCTCCCTTCTTAGCAGGAGACAGAGTTCTCCTCAAAACATGGACCATCCGCCTGGACGGGACCGTGGGACGTGCGTCTCACCACGCCAGCTGCTCCGAATCTGGCGGGGGGAAGCCCGGATCCGTCACCCCAGAGTGGAGAGGGCACCGGAAGCGGCAGAATAGGTGACTGGCCCTCGTCGGTTTGGCTCAGTGGATAGAGCGTTGGCCTGCAGACCGAAGGGTCCCGGGTTCGATTCCGGTCAAGGGCACGTACCTCAGTTGCAGGCTCGATCCCTGGCCCCGGTCGGGGCACGTGAAGGAGGCAACCAATTGATGTGTCTCTCACATTGATGTTTCTCTCTCTGTCTCTCCCCCTCCCCTCCACTCTCTCTAATAAATCAGTGGGAAAATACCCCTGGGTGAGGGTTAAGGAAAAAAAAGAAAAAGAAGAGGTGGCTGAACCCACGGCGCACCTCAAGGAGGAACCGGTGCGGAACGGACCTCCCCTCTTGCTCGAGGAGCCGGCCACCTATTGGGACTGTGCAGGGTCACGCTCATCCTCCACGCGGGGAAGGAAGTCACGTACGGGACTTTGATGTGTGGGAGCCCCTGGCCGGGCAAAGCATGCGGGATGCTCTCCCTAAAGGTGGCGGCGGTAGCTCCCGTGTCTGACTTTGGCCCGGTGTTCTAGTTAGTATTTTTAAAAATATGTCTTTATTGATTTCAGAGAGGAAGGGAGAGGGAGAGGGAGATGGAAACATCCGTGATGGGAGAGAATCATTGATGGGCTGCCTCCTGCACGCCCCCCACTGGGGACTGAGCCCACCACCCGGGCATGTGCCCTGATCTGACAAACCATGACCTCCTGGTTCATAGGTCACCGCCCAACCACCGAGCCGCGCGGCCGGGCAGGGTGTTGGAGACGGTCTTTCGGTATCTCACAGCTACATATGGATTGTTCCGGTAACTTCCCCTCCCTTAGAGCGACGGACGCGCTGGGTCTCTGATGTGTGGGGTCACTGCTTACTCTTCCACCCCTGCCACCCGCACTGGGAGGCCCTGCTCCTCAGGAGGACGGACAGAACACGGAGACCTTCGCTCCGAGAACAATTACTAACAAACAGGAGGGAGGGTGAGGCCCGCAGGACAGCACCGTCCCGAACGCCGTAAGCTCCGGCCCCAGGACAGCAAAGACCAGGAGACGCTCGCTGGACGCGGAGGAGTGGACCCTGAAGGGCCGGAGCCTGCCCCGAGGGCACCTGGCCGCACACCTGCGTGCCCCCTCCCAGCCCAGCGCGGCCCCGACCACTGGCCCCCGTCCCAGCCCAGCGCGGCCCCGACCACTGGCCCCCGTCCCAGCCCAGCGCGGCCCCGACCACTGGCCCCTGTCCCAGCCCAGCGTGGCCCCGACCACTGGCCTCCGTCCCAGCCCAGCGCGGCCCCGACCACTGGCCCCCGTCCCAGCCCAGCGCGGCCCCGACCACTGGCCCCCCTCCCAGCCCAGCGCGGCCCCGACCACTGGCCCCCCTCCCAGCCCAGCGCGGCCCCGACCACTGGCCCCCGTCCCAGCCCAGCGCGGCCCCGACCACTGGCCCCCTCCCAGCCCAGCGCGGCCCCGACCACTGGCCCCCCTCCCAGCCCAGCGCGGCCCCGACCACTGGCCCCGTCCCAGCCCAGCGCGGCCCCCCCCCCACCACTGACCCCGTGTCCCAGCCCAGCGCGGCCCCGACCACTGGCCCCCCTCCCAGCCCAGCGCGGCCCCCCCCCCCACTGACCCCGTGTCCCAGCCCAGCGCGGCCCCGACCACTGGCCCCCGTCCCAGCCCAGCGCGGCCCCGACCACTGGCCCCCGTCCCAGCCCAGCGCGGCCCCCCGACCACTGGCTGCACCTCGGGGTGAACCCCAGCTCCTGGGCCTGCCGTCGTCACCCCACACCCCTGGCTGGGGCTGGGCAGCGCTGCCCTTTGGATCCCCCAGCCCCATCCCTTCCCTCACGTGAATTCCGTTTCCATCAGAAATAAACAAACAACCATGTGAGGGCTGCTGGAGAGGGTGCTGGGCCCGGCTCTCCCTCCCCCGCCAGCCGCCTCCTCCCTCCCCCGCTGGAGCCTCCTGTGGGAGAACCTTCCCCTCCCTGAGCCCAGAGGAGCAGGATTGCTGCTGACGTGGTGGGTGCGTGTGTGCGGGAGGCTCCAGCTCAGGCACAACCCAGTGCCTGGTAAAGCTTGTCTTTCCTCCCCCTCCCCCTTTCTTCTCTCCCCTCCCCTCCCCCTCTCCCTCCCCCTCCCCCTCCCCCTCTCCCTCCCTCCCTCCCTCGCTTCTTCCTTAGAGGATGTACCAGCAGCACTGCTTTTAAGCTCAGATGGGATCGTCCTGTTAAGCCCAGAAGCCGAGTTGTCAAGGGGGCTCTGAGTGTCCCCGTCACCTCCAGACCCCCATGTGGAGGGGCCCAGAGCGATGGGGAATGGGGAGCGATGGGGAATGGGGAGTGATGGGGAATGGGGAGCGATGGGGAATGGGGAGCGATGGGGAATGGGGAGCGATGGGCATGGGGAGCGATGGGGATGGGGAGCGAGGGGAATGGGGAGCGAGGGGCATGGGGAGCGATGGGGAATGGGGAGCGATGGGGCATGGGGAGCGAGGGGAATGGGGAGCGATGGGGAATGGGGAGCGATGGGGCATGGGGAGCGATGGGGATGGGGAGCGATGGGGCATGGGGAGCGAGGGGCATGGGGAGCGTTCTGGGCACCAAGTTGCTGCCCCGCCCCCTCCAGCTGCCTTCTCTCTCAGCAGAACCTCCTCTCTTTGGGGTGATGAGTGTGTCCCCAGCTGTCCTTTTCCGCTGGGTGATCTCCGGGTGCCTTCCTGTCCCCATCAAAGGCTGGGCACACACCCAGCCAGGCCTCCTCTGGCCACTGGAGTGCCCGGCCTGAGGGTGCGGGCCCACAGCCTGGCGCCCAGAGAGGAGGCCCCCCATCGCTCTAAGCTAGGGTCCCGCGGTGCCCGGCCATCAGCCAGAGCTCTGGCTCGGCCATTACTCCTGGCTCTGAGCCACTGGGCACCGGGCGGCCATTACTCCTGGCTCTGAGCCATGGGCACCGGGCGGCCATTACTCCTGGCTCTCACCACTGGGCACCGGGCGGCCATTACTCCTGGCTCTGAGCCACTGGGCACCGGGGCGGCCATTATTCCTGGTTCTCACCACTGGGCACGGGGGCGGCCATTACTCCTGGCTCTCACCACTGGGCACGGGGGCGGCCATTACTCCTGGCTCTGAGCCACTGGGCACCAGGGCGGCCATTACTCCTGGCTCTCACCACTGGGCACCGGGGTGGCCATTACTCCTGGCTCTCACCACTGGGCACGGGGGCGGCCATTACTCCTGGCTCTGAGCCACTGGGCATCCGGGGCGGCCATTACTCCTGGCTCTCACCACTGGGCACCCGGGGCGGCCATTACTCCTGGCTCTCACCACTGGGCACGGGGCGGCCATTATTCCTGGTTCTCACCACTGGGCACGGGGCGGCCATTACTCCTGGCTCTCACCACTGGGCACCGGGTGGCCATTACTCCTGGCTCTGAGCCACTGGGCACGGGGCGGCCATTACTCCTGGCTCTCACCACTGGGCACGGGGCGGCCATTACTCCTGGCTCTCACCACTGGGCACCGGGCGGCCATTACTCCTGGCTCTCACCACTGGGCACCGGGCGGCCATTACTCCTGGCTCTCACCACTGGGCACCGGGCGGCCATTACTCCTGGCTCTCACCACTGGGCACGGGGCGGCCATTACTCCTGGCTCTGAGCCACTGGGCACGGGGCGGCCATTACTCCTGGCTCTCACCACTGGGCACGGGGCGGCCATTACTCCTGGCTCTCACCACTGGGCACGGGGCGGCCATTACTCCTGGCTCTGAGCCACTGGGCACCGGGCGGCCATTACTCCTGGCTCTCACCACTGGGCACCGGGCGGCCATTACTCCTGGCTCTGAGCCACTGGGCACGGGGCGGCCATTACTCCTGGCTCTCACCACTGGGCACGGGGCGGCCATTACTCCTGGCTCTGAGCCACTGGGCACGGGGCGGCCATTACTCCTGGCTCTCACCACTGGGCACCGGGCGGCCATTACTCCTGGCTCTGAGCCACTGGGCACGGGGGCGGCCATTACTCCTGGCTCTGAGCCACTGGGCACGGGGCGGCCATTACTCCTGGCTCTCACCACTGGGCACCGGGCGGCCATTACTCCTGGCTCTGAGCCACTGGGCACCGGGCGGCCATTACTCCTGGCTCTGAGCCACTGGGCACCGGGCGGCCATTACTCCTGGCTCTCACCACTGGGCACGGGGCGGCCATTACTCCTGGCTCTCACCACTGGGCACGGGGCGGCCATTACTCCTGGCTCTCACCACTGGGCACCGGGCGGCCATTACTCCTGGCTCTGAGCCCCTGGGCACCGGGCGGCCATTACTCCTGGCTCTGAGCCACTGGGCACGGGGCGGCCATTACTCCTGGCTCTCACCACTGGGCACGGGACGGCCATTACTCCTGGCTCTCACCACTGGGCACCGGGCGGCCATTACTCCTGGCTCTGAGCCACTGGGCACGGGGCGGCCATTACTCCTGGCTCTCACCACTGGGCACGGGGGCGGCCATTACTCCTGGCTCTCACCACTGGGCACGGGGCGGCCATTACTCCTGGCTCTGAGCCACTGGGCACGGGGCGGCCATTACTCCTGGCTCTCACCACTGGGCACGGGGCGGCCATTACTCCTGGCTCTGAGCCACTGGGCACCGGGCGGCCATTACTCCTGGCTCTCACCACTGGGCACCGGGGGGGGCCATTACTCCTGGCTCTCACCACTGGGCACGGGGGCGGCCATTACTCCTGGCTCTCACCACTGGGCACGGGGCGGCCATTACTCCTGGCTCTCACCACTGGGCACGGGGGCGGCCATTACTCCTGGCTCTCACCACTGGGCACGGGGCGGCCATTACTCCTGGCTCTCACCACTGGGCACCGGGGCGGCCATTACTCCTGGCTCTGAGCCACTGGGCACCGGGCGGCCATTACTCCTGGCTCTCACCACTGGGCACGGGGGCGGCCATTACTCCTGGCTCTCACCACTGGGCACCGGGCGGCCATTACTCCTGGCTCTCACCACTGGGCACGGGGCGGCCATTACTCCTGGCTCTGAGCCACTGGGCACCGGGCGGCCATTACTCCTGGCTCTGAGCCACTGGGCACCGGGCGGCCATTACTCCTGGCTCTGAGCCACTGGGCACGGGGCGGCCATTACTCCTGGCTCTCACCACTGGGCACGGGGCGGCCATTACTCCTGGCTCTCACCACTGGGCACCGGGCGGCCATTACTCCTGGCTCTCACCACTGGGCACCGGGCGGCCATTACTCCTGGCTCTGAGCCACTGGGCACCCGGGGCGGCCATTACTCCTGGCTCTCACCACTGGGCACCCGGGGCGGCCATTACTCCTGGCTCTCAGCCACTGGGCACGGGGCGGCCATTACTCCTGGCTCTCACCACTGGGCACCGGGGCGGCCATTACTCCTGGCTCTGAGCCACTGGGCACGGGGCGGCCATTACTCCTGGCTCTCACCACTGGGCACGGGGCGGCCATTACTCCTGGCTCTGAGCCACTGGGCTCGGGGCGGCCATTACTCCTGGCTCTCACCACTGGGCACCGGGCGGCCATTACTCCTGGCTCTCACCACTGGGCACCGGGCGGCCATTACTCCTGGCTCTGAGCCACTGGGCACCGGGCGGCCATTACTCCTGGCTCTGAGCCACTGGGCAAGGGGGCGGCCATTACTCCTGGCTCTGAGCCACTGGGCACCGGGGCGGCCATTACTCCTGGCTCTGAGCCACTGGGCAAGGGGGCGGCCATTACTCCTGGCTCTGAGCCACTGGGCACGGGGCGGCCATTACTCCTGGCTCTGAGCCACTGGGCACGGGGGCGGCCATTACTCCTGGCTCTGAGCCACTGGGCACGGGGCGGCCATTACTCCTGGCTCTCACCACTGGGCACGGGGCGGCCATTACTCCTGGCTCTCACCACTGGGCACGGGGCGGCCATTACTCCTGGCTCTGAGCCACTGGGCACCGGGGCGGCCATTACTCCTGGCTCTCACCACTGGGCACGGGGCGGCCATTACTCCTGGCTCTGAGCCACTGGGCACGGGGCGGCCATTACTCCTGGCTCTCACCACTGGGCACGGGGGCGGCTCAGCGCCAAGGCCTCTGGGCACCACGCAGATGGGCCTCCAGGAGGCGAAACCAGGAGCACGCACGGCGGGAGCCGGCGGCGGGGCGCTTTGCCCTCCTCAGTCACGGCCTCCCCGGGGCGGGATGGCCTGTCCACGCTGTGCAGGAGGCGGCCAGCCTCTCACAGGAGGACATCCCCCGCCTCCTCCCTCCGCGTGGGTCCGCCTCCCTGCCTCCCTCCTCCGGGCGGCTCTGGCCTGGTGTTGGAAGTACAACCGAGGACAGAACTGCCTGCAAATCCACTTAAAATGTTCTGCAGAAAGGAGGGCAAAGGTCACGCTGCCTAGGCTGCCGTCAGCGCTTGGGAACCGAGGACTTCCAACTGTCCCTGAACAACCACTGCCCGTGGGAGCGGGTGAGAGAGGCCCCGAGCGGCCGCTGTCCCTGGGTTTGCGGGGGGGGGGGGGGGGGAGAGGAGGGAGGGCGGGGCCAGAAATGCCAGGTCCCTCAGACCCCTGGGCCAGAGGGGGAAGGGGCTGGGAGCTGCCACCCCCCACCCCCCGGTCCTCCCTGCCTGGGCTCAGCATCACTCCGGGACCGACAGGCCACTCGGAGCCTCGGTTTCCTCATCTGCAAATGAGGGAGAATGCTCACACTTCCCTCCCCGGCGCCGGGTGGAGGGCTGGTTACCTGGGGGCCTGCGCAGGGAGGACACCAGGGGGCGGACAGGGTGACCCCAGCAGCCACGAGGGCCTGTGGGTCTGCAGCCCGTGGCCTCCCCCTCTCCCCCACAGGACACCTGGCCGGCGGCCGCCCATGCATCTGGACGAACCGCATTACCCGGCATCTGGCTCAGCTCCGCGGCCGAACGGATGGGGCCGCAGATTAAGGACCAATTATTTCCCGGTGACCCGGGGCGGGCTTTCCTGGCCGGACACGCGGGCGTTCTCTAAGTGAGAGGAAGCAAAGAGGCCCTCCTGCCGACTGCAAAGGCCCCGGCTCTGGGTGAGTCCCAGGACGCACCCCCAGGCCCCGAGGTGCCTCCTGCAGGAGCTTCGGGAATGTCTGTCTCCACCATCTGCCTGAGACCTGCCCTCCTGGGCTCTGAGCTCCCGCCTCCAGCTGGGCCGGCAGGGCCGCTCCTGGGGTCACCAGCCCCTGTCTGGGCGCAGAGTGCTCTGAAAGCCGTAGAGTCACCCCCAAAGCACAGGCTCCTCAGCGTCATCACCACTCACTCACCACAGCCTGGGAGCCGGGAGGCTGAACTGCAGTCCCAGCCCCGGTCCCGAGCCTCAGTCCCCTCCCCTGCAGGAGGGGGGCGGCATGCAGCAGGCAGGGCGGGCCCAGGGGAGAAGGGGGGGCTCCGGGGAGCAGTTGCCGGCCTGCTTGTGACCCCACCCCCCCCCCCCCCACCCCTCCCCCTCCGCCCGTCCTTCAGTTTTCAGTAACCCTTTAAGAAGCACACGGCTGTTGAAATGGAGGGGAAGGTAAGAGCTCACCATAGCGACAATAGCACGTCTGTAATAACGTGGGGTCAACGGGTCGCCTGCAGGACATGTTTCCACGCCATCCCCCTCCCCCCCAACACACACACACACAGCACTCAATTCCCAGGGGGCCGAGGAGCGAACCCCCAGCTCCTGGAGGGAACGAGGAGTCACGCAAAGAGGCTGCAAACACCACTCAGCAGAGGAGACGGCGCTTCAGCTCCGTTAAAACGGGAACGCACTGAGGCGCCCACGGACGCGGAGGCCGCTGTGTGTCTGTGCCCAACGTGTGTGTCCGAGTACAGAGAACGCCTCCGCTCGCTACGACGAGGAGAAGGGAAAAGTGGACCCAGGAGCCCGGCCGGCGGCTCCGTGGTTGAGTGTCGACCTATGAACCAGGAGGTCACCTTCCGATTCCCGGTCAGGGCACAGGCCCGGGTGGGGGGCTCCATCCCCAGAGTGGGGCCTGCAGGAGGCGGCCGATCCATGATTCTCTCTCGTCATTGATGTTTCTGTCTCTCCCTCTCCCTTCCTCTCTGAAATCAATAAAAACATATTTAAAAAAAGGGAAGTGGACAAATGACTTCACAAAACAGGGTCTGGAAATGGCCAACAAACAATTGCGCACAAGCATGTGTCATCGAGAACACGGGAACTAGAAACACAATGCCATCTCAGCCCTGTTTACCCCCTTCCCCCCGGCCCCCCCCGGCCCCCACCCCCCGGGCAGGGTTCGAGGGAAGACGGCCGCCAAGAGCTCAGGTGAAGGTGTGTGGGGTTGGAACACCTGCTGGGGTGTGAGTGGCTACAGCCTCTTTGGAGAACCTTCTGGCAATTATCTACCAACAACATACTCCGACCCAGCAATGTCTATACAACAGAAAGCGCACAGATGCTCCCCAAAACCTTGGACCTGAAGGTTCGCAGCAGCTTCATGTGTGATGGCCCCAGGCCAGAAACAACCGGAAGGCTCTCAACAGGAGAATGAGACATACAGGGCGTGTTCACACAGTGGGACTGCAGTCGCCATTGAGAATAAGCAGACCACACTCACACACGGCCCCGCGGCCGAAGCTCGCCGACGGCGTAGTGAGCGAGAAAAGCCAGACCCACGTCCCCAGGCAGGCGATGCCGGTGGGGTTTGGTATTTTGTGGTTACGGAATGTCTTAATTCAAAACTTTAGGAAGTAACAGTCGTCCCTGAGCAAGCTGACCTGGGGGCAGTTTTTCCTGGACGCACCTCAGCCCGGTCTCAGCACGCACGTCCAGCCGGAAGGCCTCCCCGCGCCTCATTTCTGCTCAAGTGGAAAACCCTGTGGGCTGCGGGCGCGGCCGGGAGGCGGTGCTGATGCCCTGGGCCGGCTCAGAGCCGGGGATCAGCCTAACACCACCCACGTGTTTGGCAGAAGCGATTAACGTCAGGGATCCGGGGCCTTTTGTGGAGGAGATGATCCTGGGAGCCGTGGGCGGGCCGGGTCCTGCCGACGGAAGGCCTTAGAGCCAGACAGAGGTTTGTGGGGGAAGAAGAAATTCCGCCGCGGACTGGACGGCGGGGGCGGCCTGCCCACGCGTGTCCTGCTCCCCCTTCCTGGCGGCTCCCGGCACAGTCCCCACCCGAGTCCCGCAGGGCCCTCTGGGTGCTCAGGTCACATCTGGGCTCAGAACCGGGGACGTCTCCCCAGAAGACTCTATCGATGCCGCCTCACCCTCCCCACCTGGGACTGGGTGTCTGCGCCTCTCCGATAGCGTGTGGCTGCGGAGAGCGGTTCTCCAAGTTCGGCCTCGGCCTTTAGGCACAGCTGACAATGCATCATTGGTTAATCCTGGGCCTGCAAACAGAGAGGAGAGGTGGCACTCATGATGCAGAGCTGGGCACTGGGGTGCTGCCTGGGGTCCCCGCTTTGGCCGTGGGACTGTGAGCGTCACTTGCCTGTGGCCTTAGCTTCCTTACCTGGAAATCCAGATAATGTGCCTCCCGCAGACACCACGGCACGGATGAAATGTATGGAAGTAAGAGGTGCTTAGATAGCGCCCAGCACGTGGGAAAGAAGGCTTTGCTAAAAGCTAAAGTTATTGTTTAATATATTTATTTTTATTATTATTTTTAAAATATATTTTATTGATATTTTTTTTACAGAGAGGAAGGGAGAGGGAAAGAGAGTTAGAAACATCGATCACCTGCTTCCTGCACACCTCCTACCTGGGGATGTGCCTGCAACCAAGGTACATGCCCTTGACCGGAATCGAACCTGGGACCCTTCAGTCTTCAGGCCGATGCTCTATCCACTGAGCCAAACCGGTTTCGGCTTAATATATTTATTTTTTTAAATATATTTTTTAATTGATTTCAGAGAGGAAGAAAGAGGGAGAGAGAGATAGAAACAACAACGATGAGAGAGAATCACTGATCAGCTGCCTCCTGAACGCCCCCTATTGGGGATCAAGCCCACAACCTGGGCATGTGCCCTGACCGGGAACCGAACCATAACCTCCTGGTTCACAGGCTGATGCTCAACCACTGAGCCACACCGGCCGGGCTATAATCACATTTTGAGGTCCTGGGGTCAGGACTTCAACTTATGAATTTGGGGGGACACGGTTTCCCGCTTTCTCAGCAGCGGGTGGCCTGGTTTCGCTCCGCTTGCTGAAGTGTCTCCGCGGTTTGAACATCTTCTCTGTCTTTAGTGTCACAGTGAGTCCCTTTTGTGCTGGAAACAACCCTACGGGTTTACCTGGGGAAGCCGCGGTGCCGCCTTTGCCCACGAGCTCCGGCCACTCGCGACCCTGCACGCCCTGGCAAAGCGGCCCAGCGGCTGCCCGGGCCCAGTGCACCGCCGTCGACCCTCGGCCTCAGCCTTCTGAGTGGCTCCTCCTTTTCCAGCTGCTTCTCAGAAGCAGTGCGCCCGCGGATGTGGACGGGCGTGCGTTGGCTTGAGAGAGAGGAAGGAGAGGTGGAGGGAGGAGGAGAGAGAGAGAGAAACATCGATGTGAGAGGGAAGCACCAATGGGCTGCCTCCTGACGGCACCCCGGCTGGGGAGTGAACCACAGCCTGGGTGTGTGCCCTGGCCGGGCGGGAATCGAACCCACGAGCTTCCGATGCACGGAGGACGCTCCAACCAACGGAGCCACAGCCGCCAGGCTCCCTGCGCGTGGACTCGCGTGCCTCCCGCGCCCTCACCTCCTGCCTGGGCGAGGCTGGGCCACGCATCCGGGCGCCCTGTCTGGGGGGATAATGCAACCCCACAGTAACAAAGAAAACGCAAATTCAACACCGGGGACACCACAGGCAAATGGCAGGGAAATACACAGCCCAGGGCAGCCCGCGCGGACAGGGAGGAACAGGGAGGACGGAAGGGCGTGGGGAGCGACGCCCTCGCGGTCCCAGCTGCGTGAACAGTGTTTGGACGGCGCGGACCCGGCGCCCCTGCTTCCAGCCTCCCCCGTCTTCCCGGTCGCCACCCTCGGAGCCATCTCCGCCACGGTCGCCCGCGAGACCAGCCAACGGCGTTTTCTGAGCTTAACTCCTTACTGCTGAGCAGCCAGGAGCCCCCGCGGAGTGGAGGCTCCGCACCGGCCTCTCCCTGGGCTCCTGTTTCCGCCCACGACTCGCTCTGGAGGGCGTGGGCCCTTCCCGGCCAGTCGCCCAGGAGAAGCAGCAGGTGCTCAGGCAACTTCCCACCTCCCTCTGGAGGGCACCTGCCCTGGCCCCTCCCCTTTCCCAGGAACACCCCACCCAACCGTGTGGTTCCCACAGGAGCACCTGACTCTACCCTCAGGCTGCCCATGATTGGTCAGGGCTGACTGAGCAAAGCCAATCAGAGCCCTTTTCTGGGAGTTTATTCGAGGGGAGCCAGTCGGCTCCTGTAGAGGGAGCCGCTGTGGGTAGTCCTGCTCCTGCCTGGGGATCTAGTGAGAGAGTGAAGCCGTGGCTGAGACCCAGGGAGGACGCTGCTGTCCCCAGAGATCCGAGCACCCCCCCCCCAACTCCACTGCCCACCCCTTCCATGGCGTCTCTCACTCACCCCCTGGAGGCCACCTCCACATTGGTCACACTCTTCCTCCCCCCATAAAACAAAACGGAAGCTTTGGTGAGTAACGGAGGTTTACAGGAGACTCAAGAGGTGAGACGTCACCCAGCACTTTGCCCATTTCCTCCTTCTCTCCCTAGCACCCCTCCGACACCCTCCCCCCCCCAGGCCCCTGTCCAAGTCTCTCCTCCGCCCCCCCACCCCCCCCCCCACCTCCAGGGTCTCCTCCTTCTCTCTGTGTCCATGTGCAGCAACGGCTGAGGCAAAACCCACAGGGACTGGGGTGGGCGCCTCTGTTGACCTGACCCCTGACCCCTGACCCCGGAGAAACTTGGGAGGCTCCCCCGCAGAGGCTGTGCAGGGTTCCCGAGGCCATCAGCACCCCCTCTGGCTGTGGCCCAGCCTCCCCGCTCCTCCCCCACCCCCCATCGCTAGGGTGATGCTTTCTGCTGGCCCGGCTGGTCGGAAGGGGACCTCACGGGCCAGGGCGTTGGTCTCTGTCAGGGTCCAGTGCGGTTGGGTCAGTCCGGCTCGAGCCTTTGACCCCACGTCCCGGTGGCTCAGGCCCGCCCTGGCTCCTGGGAGGCGAGACGAGAGGGCGCGGGCGCCCAGACGGTGCCAGCCCTGCCCAGGAATGGGACCCGCCTGCCTCCTCCCGCCCCGGAGCCTTCTTGCCCTGACTTTGCCTTCCGCCTGCTGTGCCCAGGCCTGCCCCGCGGAAGGGACGCAGGCGTGGTCTCTGAGCCGTCTGGTGGGTGGGGACCGCCTCCAGGCCTGAGCCCCCTGCCCCAGGGCCACCCAGGGGCCACTCGATTGTAACCAGCATCTGGCTTTGTCCTCGGGCAGCGGCAGCTGCCTCTCGCGTCCTTTCCTGGTTGAGCCTCACGGACCAGAGAGGCGAGAGGGTGGGTGGCCTCCGGCCTCCATCAAGTCCTCACGTTCCGAAGCTTCCCTCTAAGTGCCGCCCGCACCTCCTGCCAGGCCCGGCCCACCGACCCGCTCCCCAGGCACGCCGTGGGCTCCCCGCCGTGGGCTCGCCGCCGTGGGCTCCCGCTGACGTTCCTCTGGTCTGGAGAGACCCGTGAGCCAGAGCAACTCTCTCCCCGCACTGGCGAGTCCCTTTCGAAGGCGTTGGGCCCCAGGACCTGCGGCTGAGTCCCCGTGGACCCCAGCCTTCCTGGGGTCTGTCTCCAGTGCACCCCGCGCCCTGTCCTGCGAAGACATCTCGGCAGCTCAGTTCTAACCGTGACTGGGGGACCTCTGCCTCTGCGCCCCGCCTCAGGCCACCGGAGGTCCCGAGGCTCTCGCCTGGACGGTCACCACGGGGCGGGCCCGGGGCACCGGCCGGGCACCTGCTGCCGGCCTCTCGGCTGGAGGTCAGACACGGTAGTGCTCTGCCTTACACGCAGCCCAGGACCTGACCGGAAAGCTGCTGCTGCTTTATTTTTCTTAGAAATATCCTTGTTACTTTTCTTTACTTTTTAAAAATGGATTTTAATTGATTTCAGACAGGAAAGGAGAGGGAGAGAGAGACAGAAACATCAATGATGAGAGAGAATCACTGACCAGCTGCCTCCTGCACGCCCCACACTGGGGATGGAGCCCACAACCTGGGCATGTGCCCTGACCGGGAATCGAACCGTGGCCTCTTGGTTCATAGATCGAAGCTCAGCCACGGAGCCACACAAGGGGAAAGATTCTTGAACTCCTTTGACCAAGTGACCACAGCACGGAGCCAGGGGGACACTCTTGCGAAGCCAGGAGGCCCGAACCTAGGACAGGCCCTCAGCCAATGGGAGGCCACAGGGCCACAGGCGTTTGCAAATTTGAGGTTCTAAGGCATTCCCACCCCTCTGACCCCGCCCTCCCACCTCACCCCCTGGGTGTGGGCACAGGCATTTTGGAATTTCAGCTAAAGGTTTGGGGGAGAGGAATACATTTATGTGGTCTACACTGGCCACTGAGTCCCCCCAAGCACAGCTACCCAGATAGTATGCTACGGCGATACAGGGGGTCCCCAGGCCAGGCCAGAGGGAATGTGGGTAAAAGGGGAGAAATGTACAGTTTCAGCAATGTGCGATGTACAGTGTTGGACAAAGGTTGAAATGGAAACGAGCTGGTGGAACATCCTTCATCCAAACAGAGACAGGCCAAAGTGCATGCAGGGAATTCGGTTCTTACGAATGCCTGGTCAAAAGAGCTGTAAAAGAAATTCCAATTAAGATGCTGGAGGAAAGGCAGAGTTTATATTCTTTAAATGAAAAATACAATATTACAGAGTTGTCATTTTACAAAGAGGCAACCAGAGGCACATGAGGAACAGGGACGAAGGACAAAGGTGTTATCGGCCTTGGGCCCGCTAATGCAAGCAGGCAGGTGCGTTTTTGGATCTGATGCTTGTGCTGTTTATTGGATTTTCAAGTTTTGCGATTCGTTGTGACTTCTTTACTCTTAATATTCACTTTCACACCTAATTTCATATTCACAGTCTTGAGGGTTGTTGTTTTTTTCTCCTGGAGAGGCATCCAAACAGCCTGCTTACTGCCCAGCTGCCCCCTCCTGCGGGGCACTGCCCGCCCGGGGTAGTTCCTGCCAGGGGTCTTAATCCAGCACCTAGAAGGGTTCAGGAATCTGGAGAAGGCGCTGTGTGTAAATTAATCAAGAGTCCAGAGACGAAACATAATTTTGGAAGGCATTTTGGGGGCCAGAGAAGACTTAGCTAAAGGAACCAGTTCTGCTGACTCTCTGGATCCCTTGCTTTTTATTAACACAAATTGTCCTGAGGCCAGTGGTCGGCAAACTCATTAGTCAACAGAGCCAAATATCAACAGCACAACGATTGAAATTTCTGTTGAGAGCCAAATTTTTTAAACTTAAACTTCTTCTAACGCCACTTCTTCAAAATAGACTCGCCCAGGCCGTGGTATTTTGTGGAAGAGCCACACTCAAGGGGCCAAAGAGTCGCATGTGGCTCGTGAGCCGCAGTTTGCCGACCACGGTCCTAAGGCAAGGTAGATATACACATCCAAGGCCAGGGTTTAGTATACAGAATCCGTTGTCAAATTGGGGGAAACTGCCTACGGCTGTTCAGGTGTTTGGCCAGCAGGAGGCAATAACATGTAGATTGAAATGCCCTCAGCTGTCTGGCAGCAAGCAATCATTTATGCATCCTTTGCAGGTTTGGGGAAAGGCCCTCAGCCATTTCCAACAGGCAATAACATATATGATTCAGCCCTTGCTGAGTCCCCAAGTTCCATCAACCTTTCGATGAAACTCTTGCATTTATGACATGCTGGAATTAGCTCCCGGCAAGTTCCCACTGTTCCCTGGGGCTGAGGGTGTGGGGACCCTCCGGGGTCACCTGCATCTCCCTCTCCTTGGCAGTCACAGGAGGGTTTGCTGGGGGCTCAGTGCCAAGGGGCTCGACTGAACCCCAGGCAGGTGGGTGCTGCCCAGGGAGGAGCCCTGCTGAGCCGCACGCAGGAGGCGGGGAGAGTCACTGCTGGTCCCTCTGAGGCTCTCTAATGGCCCGGCCGTGAGCATCTTCCCGTGCCTCGGTTTCCCCATTTGTAAAGGCAGCTGATAAGGTGCGGACCACACAGAGCGGTTGTGAGGATGAAATGAACCAACAATGGCCCGTGCCCTGCAAATCCGGTGAAAGCTTGATACATAAATGTGGACATGTGTTCGCCACTCTCACACACTGCTCTCCGAAGGGATCAACCCGGGACTTTTCGTGGGAAGGTGGGGGGAGGATCACATCACCCTCCCCTGCAGCAACTCCCATCAGCACCCTCGTTAGCCATCTGTCCCTCCGCAAGTCTCCCTGCCCACACTGATCTCCCTCCGCATCCCCCTGTGGCGAGCCGGCACGGCCACGGCACCCTCAGCCCCACGTCGGGCGCCGTACGTGCCGCGCCAGCTCAGCCTGGTTCGGTGACCCTGAGGGGGCGGTGACGGATGGAGAAAAGACGGACGAGAAGGAAGCTGGGGCTGGGTGGGACGCTGCTCCCGGATGGAGAGACAGTGCCAGCGCCACGGACTACAAGCCGGGTCTTTATTTTACAGCCGATGCCACGAGGCAAAGGAAGGGCGTGGTCAAGATGTTCACACCATTCTCGTGGGTTTCCATCCCACTCAACTACACGCACCTGAACTCGATCAGCCCACAGCACTCAGGCACGGGGGCCACGGGTTCGGACCACAGGTTCAAGCTGACAACTCCAGCTGTTGGCTATCACTGTGCCGGGAGGCTCTGCCCTCCAGGCTGGGACTTGCACGTGGCCATGAGGACTGTGCCCTCTCATCAGTCCGAGGCTTGAACCTGTCCAAGTTGCTCTCTGCACCCCCCTCCCCCCAGGCCTCCTCATGCAGCGCCGTCCCCCCTCCTCCCCCGCGCGGCAGGCGGCTCTATTACTCACCACTCTGGTTTCCTGGCTCGAGCCCCTCTGACGGTCACTTATGGGATGATGCCCGGTTTCTCTTCCGCGTTTCCTGCCCGCAGCCCCACAGTCTGACGCAGCCGGTTTCTCCAGAAAAGGTCTTACCAGGGACAGCCAGGAGACCTGGGTTCAAGTCTTGACCCTGGACAAGCCCTTGCTTTTCTGGACTTCAGTTTTAGTTTGTGAAACAAGGTGGAGCGGGTCCTCAGGTCCCTCCCGGGCCGACAGGGGGGAGGGTGAGCCTGGACAAGGTGGGAGCCCTGCTGCCTCCTCTCAGGTTTGGCTGCATCAAACCCCGCGTCCATCATCCAGGTCTGAGAGTGCAGACTGCGGAGAGTGCTCTGGGCCTTGGCCCGGACACAGGGGCCGCAGCTCAGGGGGTGGGGGAGGTGGCCCTGTGCCAGGCTGGTTCGGGAGGTCTGGGCAGGGCAGGGGCCACCCCCGAGGTGATTGTGAACAAGCCCTTCAATACCTCGGTATCTCTGTCTCTGAACCTGTTCCCTCATCGCCCCACCTCGCCTAAGGCCGTACACCTACTGTGTGCTGGGGCCCCGCCAGGTGAGCTCAGCCGTTTCCTGTGGTTCCTCCACCCCCACCCCCACCCCCCGCCTCGAGGTGGTGGTACTGCTCTTCTCTCCACAGGAAGGGGTGAGCGGCGAGGGTGTCTGCACCCCTCATGCCTGCTCACCCCCAGAACCGGCTCCTAATCCTCCCTCTGAGGGCTCCTGACTGGCAGAGCTGTCGCTGGGGGACGGCAGGGAAGAGAATGAAGCTGACTGCCGGGCTGGCGAGGGGCAGGGGTGGGGGAGGCCCCGGGGTCTGGGGGCCTCGCTGAGCGCTCAGGCTCTGGAGCAGGAAGGAGCGGTGGGGTCTCGGCTGGGAGGAAGGAGCAGTGTGCTGTCACAGGGCCGCTCGGGGCAGCTGGGGCCGGGCTGGAGGAGGGAGACCTGGGCCCAGGTCAGGTGATGGGGGCTGGGGATACTCAGGCAGTGAAGGCCACAGACCCACAGGCTGTTCGCATGGACGGGAACGGGGCGGGGAGGGGGGGGGGCAGCAACTGGGCTGAGCAGCTGGGCAGGGGGTGGGTGGTGGTGGGGTGCTCCAGGAGTAAGTGGGGGCTCCGGGGCCCCATTGATCCCCATAGTGAGGCCCAGTGCCCGGCAGTGAGGACCTAAACTCAGGCGGAGCCCTGGGTGCTGAGCTCCCATGCCCACGGTGTGTGGTGGAGACCAGGCGCAGCCGCCAGATGACAGAAGGGCAGTGGGTGGAGAGGAAGTGGCTCAGGGCGCAGGGTCATGTCTGGTGCAGGCGGCGCTGCAGGGACTGAGTCAGGGGAGGCCGTCCTGAGGGGGGGACCCTCCGCACTGGGGGCTACTCACCTGGGGCTGGACAGGGTCCCCACCGCCCACTGCCTTAGGGGGTGCGCCCAGGCCCCAGAGAGGACCAGCACAGACGGAGGTGGGGGAGGGAGACCCGGCCACGGAAGCTTGTTTGCAAGTCCAGCCTGTGTGGCCGAGACCCCCAGTGTCCGCTCCCCACTACCCCTGCCCGTCCACCATCCGTCCGTCCGTGCCAGGTCCCGCTGCCCTTCCTGCCCGCGGCCCTGGCTTTAGGTGAGACAGATGGCCTGGGCGAGGCACCGAGGAGAACCACAGAGGAAAGGGGACAGGGGAGGGGAGGGGAGGGGAGGGGAGGGAGGGGAGGGGCACACAGCCTCACAACCGCCCAGACTCAGCACAAGCAGCTGTCTGGGCCCTGTGACCGCAGAGACCGAGCAGAGGTCAGGGGTCAGGGCTGGGAGGGTCAGCGCTGGGTCCTCAGAGCCCGACTCTGGGAGGTCACAGTCACCCCGACTCCCAGTGGCAGGCTTCCCTGATGCCAGGGTGCAAGTCCTGCTCCCCGCCACCGCCCGCCATGCATCCTGGGAGATGGGTGCAAGTCCACCCACCTTAGCAGCCTCTCTGGGGTGGCCATGGGCTCCCCGTGGGCAGGAGGGGCTGTGAACGAATGACATGAGTGGCGATGGACTGCCCGGGCGGTGCCGGACTGTGGGAGCCACGCCCAACGCCAGGTGTCCCGGCAGTGCAGGTGCTGGGGGGCTCGTGGGAGGCCTTCGGGTCCGGGAGGAGCGGGGCTGGCTCTGTCTCTGTCCCCCCCGTCCCCAGGCCCCCGGCGCTCCTCCCTGTCTCTGGACGCCCTGGTCTCTGCTGTCCGGTGAAACCTCGTCTCCGAAGCAGCTCCGACACCTGTTCGGACCTGCTCACCCACTTCCCCAGCAGCCCTGCAAGGCGGAAGGCATTCCGAGCAAATCCTTCCTGGTAAGCGCTGCGGGAACATGCCCTCCCCGCGCCCTCTGCCTCCCCAGTTCCCCAGAAACAACGTGTGGCCCTTGGATTGTCAAATCACCTGTTCCTTACTACAGAAGCTGATTGTCAAATCACCTGTTCCTTACTACAGAAGCTGATTGTCAAATCACCTGTTCCTTACTACAGAAGCTGATTGTCAAATCACCTGTTCCTTACTACAGAAGCTGATTGTCAAATCACCTGTTCCTTACTACAGAAGCACTCACGCACGCTGATTCTCACACACACACTGAGGCCCAAGGATAAAGGGCCAGGAATGCCAAGTCAAGTCACACACACACACACACACACACACACGCACGCACACACACACATGCACACACAGGCACATGCATGGACACGCGCACACACATGCACACACACGCACACTCACAAAGGCACCTGTGCTGGGGGGTATGAGCCCCGCTCCGCTCAGAAACACCTCCTGGCCAGGCCCTAAAGCTCCGCCCTGGGAGGCGGGGGTGGGGCGGCTGCCCATGCCCCCCCCCCCCCGCCCCCCCCCGTGAGGACTCCGGTGATGGGAAGAGCAGGGCACACTCAGAGTGGCCTGAGCAGTCTGACCCGCCGTCCCCCTGAAGAATGGGAAAAGAGCTGTGAGCGGAGGTTTCTGGGCCACGGACCGAGCCAGGCGCCCGCCGGGGCAGGACACCCGTGGGAGGACTCCACGGACACTGCTGGACTGAGCGCCCCTCGATTCCCGCGTGGAGGCCCTCACTCCCACGGGGCTGTTTGGAGACAGGGCCTCCCGATGGCACCTTGACCTTGGACCTTTGGCCTCTGGGACTGGGGGACACTGTGTTCATTCTGCTGTTTAAGCCCCCGCCTGTGGGGTCTGTTATGAGAGCCCCTGGGGCTTGAAAGATGCCACTCTGCTCACCTCACTTTCAGCAAAAACACCCCACCCCTACCTACTGCGCGCGCTCAGTTAATGACAGCGAGACATCAGGCCCCAGACAAACGTCAGAAACAGACCCGGGAGCCTGGCCGCGTGCACACGCCTGGGCCGCAGGTTCAACCCCAGCCCTGGTTGGGGCGTGTGTGGGAGGCAACCAATGGATGTATCTCTCACATCGATGACCCTCCTCCTCCCTCCCTCCCTCCCTCCCTCTCTCTAAAAAAAAAATAAAAAATAGCCTCAGATTAACAAAACAAAACAAAAACCCAAATCCATCAGTAGTTTTATCATCATTCAAATGTACGTCAATGTCAGACCGCGTGAGCCCTCATATATACGATAACTCGTCTCATAAACTTTGGTAAGAAAAAGTCGGCAACGCCCCTGCGGCAACTGTTTATTCAAAGTCTAATCATCGGAGCTTTAAGAAAGATTCACAAAATATTCAGCTGGAACCATATTTCAGGTTCATCGAATTTCAAATACATTTTACTGTTCTGAACAATATGTTCTAATGCTGTCTAAAACACAGCCAAGTTATTTTTCTTCATTTATACACATTCTATAATTTTTAAAAAACAAATATTAAGATAAAAAATATTAACAAAACTACCCAATTACAACTACTATTTTCCCACATACTGAAATGTTTTCCGTGAGTGTATCTTTTTCCCTTATTCATTTTTAATTCTGTACACTCTATCGATTTATAAATGCACTTAGGGAGTTCTCATCTTATATTTCTCATAGATTCAAACAGCCACACCTTGTCAAAAGATCAGTTCCCTCGGCAACGCAGAAACTTAGGTTTGTTAAAAGCACTCACTGAAATTATTTTGGAATTTATAGGTCATAAAAATAAACAATTTACAAGGGGACAGGTGACTTTAAACATTATTTTGAAGTCACCTGACTATGTGCAATATCACGAAGCAATCCGTCAGTGAGACGCCATTTTGGTCTTTGTTTTTATTTTTTGCTCCATTGCTACTGAGATGTCTGTTGTGGATTTCGTTTCTCCAGGCCCAGCTGGCGCCAGCTGATTCTGAGCCCCTAGCCCCCGGGTCGAACACGCTGAGACCCCACTCAAGGCTCTCTGTTCTCAGGGGTGGGAGGGGCCATGTCTCCAGGCCCCCAGCTGTCAGAACTAAAGATTCCAAGGAAATAAAGCGAGGATATGCATGGCCTGGCAAAGAGAGGGCATGTGCAGGAAGTAAGACCAAACAGAAATGACAATAAGGCTTCTACATCAAAGGAAACGAGGAGTCAGCGTGTCTAGGACTGCGGGACAAGGCAGAGAGCCACCTGCACAACGGGCCGCCTGCGCTGCAGTCTGCGGTGCGTCGGTTCCTTAGGGAGGGATTTCTCCAGGAAGCACGTGACATCAGCATTAAGAACCATAGCGATCCTAGAGAGAGAGAGCCCGGATGAGAGTTACAAACACTCGACTCACTTCCTCATTCCTGCCGCCTGGCCTCTGCCTGGGGAGCAGTGTGGAGGGCGGGCAGTGCAGGCCGGGCGAGCCCCCAGAGGCAGGTGTGATGGGGACAGAGGAGCACAGGTGGAGTCTGAACCTGACCCTGGTTCGCTGAGGGGCACACTCCAGCTCTCTGTGCCTCCACTGCTCACCTCCAGGGTGGGCGTGACTAAGGATGGGATGCTCATCTGTCACCAGGACTGTCACCGACGTGGAGGACCAATGGGCTCAGCTCCTCAGGGACATGAGCAGCTCTGCATCCCAACCAGACACTCACTCCCAGCAGGGCCTCAGCAGGGGCCTCCGGAATTCTCCAGGGAGGCCTGCACCCACCTGGGAACCCTGCAGGCACCAGGGCCATGTCTTACATTCATGACAGAATCCCCTGCAATAACCTGACATGAACAGAAGGTTCAGAGATAAGCCTTTCGCCCAATCAGAGGTGGCCTTCGGTTGTTACACAGGGTGGGCAAAAGGAGGTGTACAGGTGTGTGTATGGAAAATAATACAATAATCTACACTAATAAAAGAGAAAGATGCAAATGGACTGTACCTTTGCAACGCCCACCAGCCAATCAGGAGTATGCAAATTAACCCAACAAAGATGGGGGTTAATTTGCATACACAGGCGCCAAGTGGCCAGGGGCGGGGCTGGACACTTGCGTTGTTGCCATAGTGACAATGCAGGAATTCCACGCCACCCCAGCCACCCAGGGACTCTGGGCAGTGTGGGAAGGCGGGGCCGGAGCAGAAAGGCGTTGCCGGCAGCCAGGGAAAGGAAGGCCCATTCTGCATGAATCTTTGTGCATCGGGCTTCTAGTCTATATATATAAAAGCCTAAGCGACCAACTGAACAACTGGTTGACCAGTCGCTACGATGCACACTAACTACCAGGGGGCAGACGCTCAATGCAGGAGCTGCCCCCTGGTGGTCAGTGTGCTCCCAGAGCCAACCTCTCACAGCCCCTCCCCCTGGCCGGCTAACCTCCCACAGTCCCTCCCCCAGCCAGCTGGCCCTTCCCCGCACCGGCCAACCTCCGCTGGCCCTGATCGGCCCAATCGCCAGCCAGGCCAAGGGACCCCACCTGTGCATGAATTCGTGCACTGGGCTCTAGTTAATAAATAATAAGACAAGAATAAACTGTGAGCCTACTCTCCCCACCCTGTATACAAGCTGGCCCACCCTGGCCTTACTGAAGGTTAGAATACTCTCTCAAGAGCCAACCTGAAGAATTGTTATGTAAATGACATGTATTTCCATTGGTTTTGAAGAATTTTTGCTTACATGGAAATGCTCATAACAAAACGTCATCTAAAAACAGGATTACATATACACATGTAATCTTTTTTAATTTGGAAAAGATATGCACAGAACACCTTTTTAAAGATAAAAAGAATGTCATTTTTACTGTCTTCTTAGTATTTCTGTTCCAGTGTAGGAAAGGAGTGGATAAGGACCATGATAATTCCTGTAACAATTCCCCTAGGGTCATAAATCAGAAAATGTAACAAGTAGGAAATGGGGACTTTTGACTTTTATGATGTCCTGGGTTACACTGAGCAAACATCTAGATCAATGACGTAAAACCCAATTCCTAGCGACTGAAGAGTGGTCCCAGGCTCATTTTCACAACCAGAGCCCACCCTCCTCCTCAGACCGTCCTCGCAGCCCCGCTGACCTGGATGGAGGTCATGACTCCGTTAGCGAAGACGGACAGCTTCCCGGCGACGGACCGCACGCCCTCCTTCAGCTGCGCCATGTCGGGGGCCGTGGGCAGCACGCTCGAGAGGTTGTAGTTTCCTGCACACAGAGCAGGCGCGCTGGTCACTCGGCCCCACAGCAGCCGCCCAGTGACGCCCCGATGACCGAGAGATGGCGGGTCCCGCCCTCCTGCTTCCCAGGAGCAGGTGTGGGCAGGGCCAGGGGGCTGCATGGGCCAGGGCTTGGGTCCCAGCACCAGCCCCCCCCCCCACCTGCATCTGTGACCAGCTGCACGACCCCACACAGGAGGAGGTGTGGCCTGGGTCACTGCCAGGCTGCTGTCTCTGCAGAGTCACTCCCCCTCGGGGCCCCTCTTTCCTCCCGGACCCTCCGCCCTTCCTCCGGGTGCCTCTCCCCTGGACCCCGTCCATCCAAAGGGGTGGGCACCTGACGCAGCCGGGCCAGTCGGAGCCGGCCCCGGATTAGGAATGTGAGCGCCAGGAGCCCTTTGCTTGCTCTGGGGCTCCTGGGGGGGCTGGGGCACCCCCTCCCACTCGCAGCTCACGCACGGGCGGGGGAGCCTGCCTGGGAGTGGGCTCACCAGGGAGTGAGCTGGATGGGTGGGTCTGTCCTCACCTGCTCTCAGGTCTGAGCCGGAGCCACACCCACTGCAGGACCCCAGGACGAGGCCGGCCCCCCAGGAGGAAGCAGGCCCCCCAGGAGGAGGCAGGCCCCCAGGACGAGGCCGGCCCTCGCCTCTGCTGAGGCCGTGACAACCGGGCGCGTGGCTAAGGCCTGGCTGCCCCGCAGAAACACCAGCGTGTCCCACCGCACGGTGAGTGCCGGGGCTGCCACACGGCGAGCCCACACGGAGCTGGTGGTGACGTCCCACAACCGCCGCAGGGGCTGGGGGCTCAGGGACTGTGAACCCACACCCCGCGGGTCCCCAGGGCCAAGCCCGCTACCCCTTGGCTCCACACACGACCACCTCCACCGCCTGCCCCTTAAGCGACAGGAGCGAAACCGAAGGGACAGGACTGTCCTTCAGCACAGACAGCGCCGGCCGCCGCAGGGGCGGGTCTTCCCCCTCCGCCTTCGGAGACTTTAAAGCCCTCCAGGCTCTGCCAGTGCCAGTGCCAGTGCCAGGGCCGGGGCAAAGCCAAGGGGTGCGGAGGGGCGCAGAGGGGCGCAGAGGTCAGCCGGGTGACCTAAGGGAAGCACCCCACTTACCACCCCGAGCACTGCTTAGAGGCGAGCACGGCTGAGGAGGGCCCGGGCCGAGCACTGGGGACAGTGACCTCACTGACTACTCCCGGCCCGGTGCCCGGAGGAGCGGACAGTGCCCTCAGTCCCCCCCCCCCCCCCGTGCCCGGAGGAGCTGACAGTGCCCTCAGTCCTCCCCCCGGTGCCCGGAGGAGCTGACAGTATCCTCAGTCCTCCCCCCGGTGCCCGGAGGAGCGGACAGTGCCCTCAGTCCTCCCCCCGGTGCCCGGAGGAGCGGACAGTGCCCTCAGTGCTCCCCCCCCCCCCGTGCCCGGAGGAGCTGACAGTATCCTCAGTCCTCCCCCCGCCGCCCCGTGCCCGGAGGAGCGGACAGTGCCCTCAGTGCTCCCCCCTTACCCCCCCCCACTCCCCCGGTGCCCGGAGGAGCGGACAGTGCCCTCAGTGCTCCCCCCACCGCCCCGTGCCCGGAGGAGCGGACAGTGCCCTCAGTGCTCCCCCCCCCGCCCCGTGCCCGGAGGAGCGGACAGTGCCCTCAGTCCTCCCCCCGGTGCCCGGAGGAGCGGACAGTGCCCTCAGTGCTCTCCCGGCCCTGCTCTAATGCTCGCAGCAGAGAGTTCTGGTCAGCGGGACGCGGGAGGGGTGCCTCCCAGGCCGGCACGCCCTGTGTCGCTCTTCCTCCTTCCAGACGAGGTGACCAGAGCTGGCCCGCCCGGCAGAGGTGAGGAGAGGGGAGCGTGAACCAGGTGGAGGGGCCGGTCCCGATGCCGGAACACCGTGCACAGTCCCAGCTGCCTGCCAGGCGGCGAGAGGCAGACTGGCCTGTGCCCCGGCCTCTGCCCCGGCCTCCCCTTGCTCCCTGAAGCCTCCCGTGAGGATCTGAGCCCGGGGCACTCAGAGCCGCTGGAGCAGTGGCACCCCAGCGGGAGGCTCCCTCCCCCGCCCCGGAGGTTGCTGCTCCGGCTGCAAACCGGGGACAACTGCCTGCAGCCGGTGCCTCGCCGTCTCCCTGCCCTGGCACCGGGCTGTGCCCACGCTGGTGCCCGGGCTCGGGCTGGAGGGGCGGCCCCGTGGGCTCAGCCACACGACGGGCTCCGGGAAAGGACAGTGCAGGCCCCGCTCCCCACTGTCCTCACGGCACCCACAGTGGGCCCGGGCGAGGACACCCACACGAACGGCCTGGGGGTCTCTGGGCGGCCAGCACCCAGTGCCCCTTCCCAGGACTGCGGTCCCGCGGGCCAGAGGCTGGGGCGCAGACAGGCCAACGCCAGTGGCCTCTGCTCTCTGAAGCGGAGCGCCCGGTTTCCCTCCGCACTGGGCGGCCGGCTCGCGGGGCCAGCAAAGGGCTTTAGCAGGAACGACGCCTCAGAAACCCCAGCACCCGGAGCCGTGACTGCCAGCGCGGGGTCTCGGGACGGCCTGCGTGCCAGGGCTCTTCCAGGTGACCCAGCACCGACCGTGGGGGCGGGGAGGGACTGGGGAGCCCTCCAAAGGCCGAGCACCCCTCTGCCAGGGTGGTCACCAAGGGAAGTGGCCTTGACCAGGGGCCAGCAGACCGGGAGTGGAGAGGAGAACAGCGCGTGAGCCGCACTGCCCTGCCCGCACCCACGCGGTCAGGGACCGTCAGCAGCCAGCCCGTCCTGCGGGGGGCCAGGGCAGAGCACAGGTGCTCCCAGCCCGGAGGCACCCACCTCGGCTCACCAGGCACAGCTGCCGGCAGTGCCCCCCGCCCCGAGGGCGCCGCAGACCGCGGAGACCAGCCCGGCTGCCTCACCTGCCGTCTGCTTCCTCTGCTCGTCAAACAGGTCGGCCGAGCTGATGGAGGAGCTTCCCGACAGCCTCTCCAGCCGCGCCCGGGTTTCAAACTGGACAAGACCAGGGAGAGGAACGTTAGGCCCTGAGCACACACGCAGTTTGACAAAAAGAACCCGGATGGGCGGTCACTGACTGTCCCCAGGCTCTCCCCGCAGCGCTGGATGCACTCCCGGGGGCCAGCGGCGATCCCAGCACAGAGCCACAGAGGAGGCCAAGGCCACCCAGGGCGAGGACCCCAGAGGCGAGAGACGGCATCTCTGTTGTGGGAGTGCCCCCCCTCCCCCCTGCTGCCAAGGGCCACGACAGGAAGCTGTCCTCCTGAGCCTGACGCTGTGGACTTCAGAGCAAGGAGGGTTTCAGGGCCGGGAAAGCCGAGTGGCACGCGAAATGCTCTTAAAATGCGGCGAGCATGCTACTGCCACACAATAAAACCGGGACGTTTTAGGAAGAATTCTGACAGTGCGAGGAGCCTGCAATACACCGTCCCGGAGCTGCGTAGGCACACAGGCTTCCGAATTAGAAGGAAGCCGAAACCTCTCCGATTCCATTTGCGTTTTACTGCTTAGCAAGATTCCACTCGGACAAGCGACAGCCTGGAAATAAATACATCTCCCCTCCAAACCCACACCCATACACTTCATTTAACTCTGGTCAGAGATTATTTAGTTACAGATGTATCGAAACTGCCTGAAGTTTAGTCAAAAGAGACTGAGTGGCTCTGGCTGGTTTTCCCAGTGGTTAGCGTGTCAGCCCTCAGGGTTGTGGGTTCAATTCCCGGTCAAGGGCATGTACCTCGGTTGCAGGTTTGATGCCCGGCTCTGGTCAGGGTGCATAGAGGAGGCAAACATCTCTCACATCGAAGTTTCTCTCTCTCTCCCCTTCTCTTTCTCTCCCCACTCCCACTCCTTCCCTCCCTCTCATCTCTAAAAACCAATGGAAACAATAGCCTCAGGCGAGGATTAAAAAAAGATTGAATGGATGGCTATTCAGAACACTGAGAATGGAGTGAGAGAAACGTGAGACACAGTCCTACCTTCCGGTTACCCCCCCACCCCCGCGCCCCCCTCCCGCCAGGGCAGCAAGGTGTGGTGAGGAGTCAGAAACACCTGGACCTGAGTCCTGGCTCCAGCTCCCCGGGGCCAGGGGCCTCTCGCAGCCTGAGCCCATCTCACTCAGCACCCATCACCTGCTCTCCCCACTCCCCCCCCTGCCCATGGGGCCCGCCCGCACAGAGCCCTCCGCGCCCTTACATCAGCGTGGTCTTGTCTTCCGAAGTACATGTCTGAGGAGATGGCTTTGACGTTGCCAAACTTCTTCTGGGCCTCATCTGTGTTCCCAGCTGGCTCACAGTCTGGCTTGCGGCGAGTAGTAGGCCTACAGTTAGAAACGGCCCAGATCGGAGGGACATCAGCAAGACGGCAGAGTCGGAGCTTCCGCCCTCCTGCTCCTCCGGACACGGGTCTCAGGCCCCCTTGGTGGGGTCGAGTCCGGCAGAGGTGCCAGCACAGCCCGGGGCCAGAAATCCAAGACGGGGCGCATTGAAGAAGGTGGGAGGAGCAGTTTCACTTGTCCCACATCATCCCTCTCCCAAGATGGCACAGCTCGGTGCCCGCAACTTCTCCCGTGGGGGAGGTGAGAGGGCAGTGAGTGGTGCCTGGTCTCCGCTGTGTGGGGCACGGCCACGCAGCACCGGGTCCTACAGATCACTGGCAGACTCCACGGGGAGGCCGGCCCACGGCCTGCTGGGCACTTCCTCTGCGGAGCTGCCAACGGCCCCCAGGTGCCGCCCAGTGCTCTGCGCGCTTCACCTCACAACCCTCCCCCCACGGCTCGCACCCTGCACACGCAGGTGGTGGGTGCCAGCCTCTGCAGACAGCCAGTGAGAGGTGCAGAAAGCCACCTGATGCTGTGGGACTGCGAGGAGGCACATGAACCTGAGCATTTCAGGAAAGCAAACCCTAGGGAGGCTCTCAGCCCCGGCCTGGCTTTGTGGGGGCGAGAGATGTACCAGCTTCAGAATCCACCCCGAAAGGGAGTAAGTGTGGAGTGGTGCATCCACACACAGGGTCTGAGAAAGCCTCCGAATGCCCAGCAGGGCCGACTGGTGAAGGTATTTATCACCCAGAGCCAGCCAGTCATTAACTCGGGAGGAGGCGATGCTTCCTCAATGCAAAGTCAGCAACACGAGACTCCAAGGAACACGGAAAGTCACGGAAACGCGACACCACAGTAACTGTCCAGTAGCCAGCCCCAAAGAATCGCCTGACAAAGAATTCAAAATATTGTTTTCAGGAAGCTCGGCAACCTACAAGAATCGACAAGATAGACAACTCAACGAAATCTGGAACATAATACACGAACGAACTGCAAAGTTCAACAGAGACACAGAAATCATAAAACAGAAGCAAACAGAAACTCTAGGGCTGAAGAATCCAATGAAGAAAACAAAAACTGCAACAGAGAGCATCAACATCAGACTTAAGCAGAAGAAAGAATGTGTGAACTGAGAGATCATTCATTTGAAATGATCCTGTCAGAGGAGAAAAAAAGAATGAAAAAGTGAAGAAAGCCTACACGAATTATGGGATGCTCTTAAGAAAATAACACATTCTGGGAGACTGGGAAGAGAGGAAGAGACAGAAGCGTATTTAAAGAAATAATGGCTAAAAACTCCCCCAATGTGGAGAGAGATAGGGACATCCAGGTGATGAAGCTCATAATCCCCAAACAGATCCAACCCAATACAACTGCCAGAAATCAAAGACAAGGAGAATTTTGGAAGCAGCAAGAGCAGAGACACTCGTCACAGACAATGGGGCTCCGGGAAGGCTGTCAGTGGGCTGCTCAGCAGAACCCTGGAGGCCAGGAGACAGTGGGATGATAATTAAGCTGCTAAAAGGCTCTGGCTGGGTAGCTCAGTTAGTTAGAGCGTCATCCTGATATGCCAAGGTTTCAGGTTCAATCCCCAGTCAAGGCACATACAAGAACCAACCAATGAATGCATAAATAAGTGCAATAAATCCATGTTTTTCTCTCTCTAAAATCAATCAATAAGTAATTTTTAAAAAGCAAACAACTGCTGGGGACTCTTTCCCCGTCCCACGTGGGAGTCTGTACTGTTCTTCAATAAATCTCCACCTTGCTATACCACCTTCCATCCGTGGATTCATTCTTCCACGCCGACGGACAAAGAATCCGGGGAACCATCCTGCCCAGGGGAACACCGTGTGTTCCAGTCCAAAAATCCCGTATCAGAATGAAGTATGACATACATTCAGATTATTTGCGCAAAACATAAACATAAAGCTCAAAGCATGTCACAAGTGAGCATGTGAGTAGCCACTAGGCAGCCAGGCAGGTCAACAATCACAAATTGGCAGCAATCCGGAGCATCCTTTGGACCACTGCCTTTTTCCTTCTCACCCTCAGAGATGAACATTTCCATTTCCAGTTTGGGGACATAAAGAACAACACCTGCCCTCGCTGGTGTGGCCCAGTGGACAGAGCATCAGCCTGTGGACCGAAGGATCGTGGTTCAATCCAGGTCAAGGGGAATTACCTTGATTACAGGCTTGGTCCCTGGACCCGGTCAGGGTGCATGCAGGAGGCAACCAATCCATGTTTCTCTTTCTCTCTCCCCCTCCCTTCCACTATCTCTAAAAGATCAATGGAAAAAGTATCCTCAGTGAGGATTAACAAACAAACAAAACAAATAATGCTGTTCTAAACACAGGGTATATACATAATTTTTTGGTTGTGTATATAGATAGGAGTTGAATTGCTGGGTCAGAAAATGGTGCCAGTTTTCCAAACTGGTGTTACCACTGTATTTCCCTATTAAAAGTATGAGAGTTTCTGCTCTTTTATATCTTACTAGAAGCCCGGTGCACGAAATTCATGCACTCGGAGCGGGGTGTGTCCTCAGCCCGGCCTGCACCCTCTCGCAGTCCAGGAGTCCTCAGGGCATGTCCGGACCATCAGTCAGACATCCTTAGCACTGCCGCAGAGGTGGGAGAGGCTCCTCCCACCCCTCTGCTCTTGCCAGCCATAAGTCCGGCTTTTGTGGGAGCGCACTGACCACCAGGGGGCAGCTCCTGCATTGAGTGTCTGTCCCCTGGTGGTCAGTGTGTGTCATAGCAACCGGTCATTCCACCATTTGGTCGATTTGCATATTAGCCTTTTATTATAAAGGACCAGAGGCGCGATACATGAAATTTGTGCAAGGGGCTCGGCCCTCGCAACCATGGTGGCTGCCTTGGCCCTTGCAGCCGCAGCTTGGTCCGGAAGGTCATCTGGAAGGTCGTCCAGATGGTCGTTGTGCTGTTCGGCCCAGTATAATTATCATATTATGCTTTTATTATTATAGACTAGTAGTTGGTGTTGCTAAATGTCTTAATAATTTTGACTATTTTTGATTCATATAATAGTACTTCGTTTTAATTTGCATTCCCATGATTACTAATGAAGATAAGCACGTTTTTATGCAAGTTCATCAATCTATTAAATAAAGAGGAAGTATGTGCTGAAAAACAACAACAACAACAACAAACAAACAACTGCTGAAAGAGACCTGGCCGATGTGGCTCAGTTGGTTGAGCCATCATCCCATGCACCAAAAGGCTGCCCGTTCAACTCTCAGCAGGGCACATGCTCAAGTTCCGGGCTTGATCCCCAGTAGGGGGTGTGCAGGAGGCAGCCGATTTTTGTTTCTCTCTCACATCAATGTTCCTCTCTCTCTAAAAAATCAATTAAAATATTTAAAGAAAAAACAAATAAACTAATAAAAACAGTAAGACACAACTACAGGCTGCCTTCAGTCTTAAGGATACACATAGGCTGAAAGTTAAGAGACCAAAAGCGAGCAGGGACAGCCATATTTCTATTAGGAAAAACAGACGTTAAGCCAAAACTGCAACAAGAGACAAAGGTCACATAATGGTAAAGGAGGTCAGGTCATCAAGAGTAATAACAATCGTAAATACATGTGCACCCAACAGAGCTGACGGGAGAGACAGACAGTGCAGCGACAATAACAGACGTCAATGCCCCACTTTCAGCAACGGACACATCACCCAGACAGAAAACCAATAAGGGAGATTGCACTTGAACTGTATGTTAGGCCAAATGGACCAACAGACATCCTCAGGGATTCCATCAAACAGCCGCAGAGCACGCATTCTGAGTGCACACAGAACATCCTCCAGGATGCGTCATGTTAGGTCACAGAGCGAGTTTAAATCACATGTGAGGTCCTCACAAATTTAAGAAGACTGAAATCATATTAAGTATCTTTTCCAACCACAATGGTTATGCAAGCAGAAATCAACAACAGCAGGAAAACTGGAAAATTCACTAATATGTGGAAACTAACACATTCCGGAACAACCGCAGGGTCAGAGAAGAAATAAAAAATGTCTTGAAACAAATGGAAATGGAGACAAAACATTCCAACACTAAGCAAACGCAGTCTAAGAGGAAAGCTCACAGCCAGCAGGTAGGCACGTGAAAAGGTGGTCAGCGTCACTAATCATCGGGGAAGTGCAAATCAAACCACAGTGAGGTTTCATCATCAAAAAGACAAGAGATGAGCCCTGGCCAGCGTGGCCCAGTAGTTAGAGAACTGGTCTTTCACACTGGAGGGTCAAGGGCTCGATTCCCTGGGTTGCAGGTTCAATCCCAGCTCCATCGGGCTGCATGTGGGAGGCAACCAGTCAATGTGACTCTCTCACATGGATGTTTCTTTCTCCTCCCTCCCTTCCTCCTTCCCTCCCTCCCTCCCTCCCTCCTCTTTTCTTCTACTCCCTTCCACCCTCTCTAAAAATCAATGGAAAAAATACCCTCCAGTGAGGATTAACAAGAAAACAAAAACAAAAAGGAGACCAGAGATAAGAATTGGTGAGGTTGGGGAAAAGGGAACCATTGCGCACTGCTGGTGGGAAGGTAAATTAGTGCAGCTTCCATGGGAAACAGGATGACAGTTCCTCAAACAATAAGAGAAATGTCATATGATCTGGTCCTCTCAGATCTGGTTGGGAAATGAGCAGATGTTGGTCAAAGGTACACATTTTCATTTTCAAGATGAGTAAGTTCTGGGGCCCGAATGTGCACATGGGACTGAGTTAACAACACTGCAGCGTATACTTGACATTTGCTAGAGTAGAGCTTGTGTTCTCAGCACAAAAAAACAAACAAAACCCCAGCAAAATAGGTTCAACTAATCTGAGGTGAGGCAAATGTGTTTCTTATTTATAATGTATACACATGCCATTTTGTTTTTAAAGCCAACAGCAATAATTTTGTAAAAGGATTTCAGGCAACTTTTAAAAAGCCTGAAAATTCTAGTAAAAAAAAATCAGTACACATCCAAACCACACAACACTTGAAGGAATTTTCCATTTAAAACCGGCCTGCCTCCCCCTTCAGTCCCGCAGATCACGCAGTCAACACTGAGCACTCCACCACGCACGCAAGGCGCTGCTCCACGTCACGCGGGACACAGCGTGAGCAGGCTGAGCGCAGCTCCAGTCACAGGACAGCCCTGGACGCCTGCTGTCCAGGTACTGGCAGTGTCACCTGGCACTACCCGCGTTCCCTGGTTTGGACAAGAAACGAAATAGTCCTTCACTCATAATCCCCACGCTGGAGACCGCTCTTCGGCCGCTGCATGGATAACAGGCTCAGCAATGACGAGGAAGGAACCTAACACGAGTGTCTCCAGGCCCTAAGAACACGGAAGTAAACCAGTCTACACAGGCGGTTACCGCACAATCCCGTTCAAACCACGTTCTGGGACAGGTGAGGCCAGAACACCGGATGCCAAGAATATTCTCGAAATAGAACAAAATCGTTTCCCGTCCAGAGACTTTCCTTAGCCTCCGGGTCACAGTCCCCTGTTTAGTCCCCGTACCTGTCTGAATAGCCTGTGGCTTTCAGAACCGTGTCAGTCTCTCTGATGCTCTTCTTTTTCCAATAGAAATCTGAACTGTCATCCCAACTAGGAAAAGAGCTGCTCCGTAACTCCATCGGCTCGTCGAAGTACCTGGTGAGAGAGGAGAACAGTGACGTCGGGGACGGGGGCTGCGCCTCCGGCTCCCTTCGAGTGGCGGGCAGCCGCGTGGCCTGACCCGTGAACAGGAGCAGACACGAGGCGATCATTCCCAAGGACTTTGCTCACCTCGCCCAGCCCCCCTCCCCTGCTGCAAGAGGGACACGCGGTCACCTGTGCCCGCAGCTGACACCAGTGAAGAATAAGCCGTGGTGTTAAGGGCTGAGGGGACGTTTGTCACTGCAGCGTAAGCTAGCCTATCCAGACAGCACATGGCTACAGGTGACATGTTTCACTTCCGTTGGGTCTAGTTCTGCCAAGTGAGGAGTCACAACTGCTGCTGCTGGGCCTGGAGAACGGACGGCGTCCGAGGAGCTCCCGCCGGCAACGCCCGCCTGGCAGCCACAGGACACGGCTGCTCACCAGCCGCCCTCTGGACTCAGATAAAGCGAGGGATCGGACCGCGTGATGCGGGCGCTCCTCCAGCCTGAAGTGGGCGTGCACGGGATCTGGAAGCCTCGCGGAGGAGATGGCCTCCGGGCCCCTTTACACTTTCCTTAGCTGAGCATCACCGAGCAGGGCAGGGCCCAGAGACCACGCGCGACAGTGGCTCAGCTCTCGGTCCTGTGTGGTGAGAGTGACCAGAGCCGCAGGGTTTGCTGGAACAGCACGGAGATGGGGAGGGGAGGCGGGTGCCAGAGCCTTAAGAAAAAGGGACCGTGTTGTCCCAGAGTTCATGACAGCTTCGGACGGAAAGCCCAGCCAGCTGCGCACGCCCCAGAAAGCTGGGGTTCAGCAAGGTCAGGAGAGAGGCGGTCTCCAGCTTAGGGCTCGGGAAAGGAAGGTGATGGGCGAGAATGTGGCTTCCAGGCTTTCGGCAGGGAGTTGGACGGAAGCTCGAGGAAACGAGGTGAGCACTGGCTCCCAGGCCACAGGGAGCCGCTCAGACAGACAGACAGACAGACAGCCGGGCTGTGAGAGGGCCTGCAATCAGAGATGAATAGAAAACAAACAGGCAGGGACCCCAGTGAGCCAGGACTTGGGCGGGGGGAGAGCTAAGAACAAATATACTCTTTTTCCTAACAAACCATAAAAGAGGCGAGGGATAAACCTGCTGTTTGAGCAGAGGGGAGAGTTTATGTGGGCCACAGGGAGAAAGCAGGACTTCAGATGTGGGTCAGCCTCCTCCTCGAGGGGGTCATTAAGAGCAGACGGCGTCCCGCTTGCCTCTCTCGGGCAGGGAACGCGCAACGTTCGAAGCGCTCGGGCTCCCGGGAAGCTGACCAGCCCTCGCTGTGCTGTCAGTGGGAGCCCCGAAGCCCCGAGCACCCGTCCCCACGCAGAGAAGAGACCAGACGACCGAGTGACCCGACGTCACATCAGAGCAGAAGGTCTGGAAGACGCGGCTGCCTGCCGGCGGGAGAGTCCTGTGTCCGAGGCCCTTGTCTGTAAGGCCCCGGGCAAGAACTGGCCCGTTCCATGAGGAATGTCAAGCCACGTGAGCTGAGGTGAGGACTCAGGGCGAGCAGACCGTCAGTGCCCGCCCGCCGGGTTGGCTGATGGCAGCTCGGAAACCCAGGGAGATGTAAGTCTGAATGGACTGACGAGGGGGTGCTGCATGGCCCCCGGAGGGTGCTGGGTGGCCGGGGCACTGGACAGGGGTGGCTGGAATTTCCAGGCTCTTCCCAACTCTGAGGTTGTGAACGTAGATTTTGCAGATTTGATATCGCTGTAAGGAAATACTCATTTACATAAACCGAAGTGCTGCACCATAGGGGCATCAGGTTTTAAGAAAACGACTGAATTACTCAAAAACAGGAGAGAAAAGCCACTCCGCTGGGATCCCACTGATTAGCAAGAGCTGCTAGCAGCGTTCCGTGGGCGGGCGGGGCCCTCTTCCTCCACACCCCAACCCCCGGCTCTCGGAGCTCCCACAATGCACTCACTGCGGACAGACAGACCTCGGGCCGGGCCCCCAGCTGCCCGCTGCAAGGATGGGCGACAGGACTGTGAATGGCCATTCCTCAGAAACACGACCACCTCCAGATCTCACCTCCACATCGTTAGTGACCTTCTACTGTTTTGATTTCTAGATCCTAGTGTTCAATGCTTTTTACTTTTTTTTTTTTTTAATATTTTATTGATTTTTTTACAGAGTGGAAGGGAGAGGGATAGAGAGCTAGAAACATCGAAGAGAGAGAAACATCGATCAGCTGCCTCCTGCACTGGAGATGTGCCCGAAACCAAGGTACATGCTCTTGACCGGAATCGAACCTGGGACCCTTCAGTCCACAGGCCGATGCTCTATCCACTGAGCCAAACCAGTTAGGGCTGCTTTTTACTTTTAAAAAAAAAAGTATTTTTATTGGTTTCAGAGAGGAAGAGTGAGGGAGAGACAGAAACATCCATGATGAGAGAGAATCATTGATCAGCTGCCTCTTGCACGCCCCCCCCCTGGGGATCGAGCCCACAATCTGGGCATGTGCCCTGACTGGGACTTGAACTGTGACCTTCTAGTTCATAGGTCGACGCTCAACCACTGAGTCACGCCAGCAGGGCTCAATGCTTTTTACTTTAATTTTGCCCTCCCACTCGGTCCTTCTCAAGCCTGGAAACCTCCCTTAGCCCTCGCTGCGGGCACCCGAGCATCATATGTGGGTTCCGGCTGCAGACACTGTGCCCCCCTGCAGGCCACGCTGACAGTACAAGGCTGAGCAAACTGTTCTCGTCTCCTCCCTTTGTGCTCGATATATAATTACATTGTCCACGTCCTGGAAATAATGGGACTCAATAAAAACAAAGAGACGGCTGACCTTATTTTAACAGAAACAGCACTCTTCCATAATTCATAATTCAAGTTCTAACGGGCTAATGAGTAATTTGGAAGCAATGAGAGCTCTGCATGGAGCTAATCTGCTGGCTTTCCGAGAGCCCCGGGCCGGACCTCAGCTGCCCAGGACAGCCAGCCCGTCCCACCCACAGGGGTGACGACGAGGGCTGGAGGAGGCGGCAGCTCCTGCCCATGCACACGCACCCAGGTCTGCCTGGCAGGAACCCAGCAAGTGTGGTCCCTATAAAAACACCATCTGCTCCCAGGTTTCAAACCAGAAATAACTGTGTCCTAGCAACGAGGGCTGCAGGGCTGGCGCTCCGGCCGAGCCGCGGGCTCCTAGGGCCCCGCCCTTTCCCACGCAGCAGTGCCCACGGAACCGAACCGGGGTCCCGCTTCCTGCGCTCTCCTCTGTAGGCGCGGCGAGCGAGCAGGGAAGTCAGCCGAAGGTGTGGGGGCCCGAGGCACGTGCAGAGCCGCGTTCCCAGGTCCGCGGAGCCGCCCGCCCGCCCCCATTAACACCCGCTGACGTGACCTGACTGCACGCGGCTTCCAGAGCAGGTTAAACGTCTCCCTTACCTTGTAGGAAAGGACTTACATTCTCTTAAGAGGCGTGACTGGGGTGTTACCTCTAAGTAAGACGAGCCCTGGTGTGATAGCCAGGTCACTCACACAGCCAAACAGGAAGCTGCCGGGTGGCTGAGGTTCTGACTGGGGACACCACTGAGCTAGGCATGTCTGTCTGTCTTTCTTTTTTTAAAAAAAATATATTTTATTGATTTTTTTACAGAGAGGAAGAGAGAGGGATAGAGAGTTAGAAACATCGATCAGCTGCCTCTTGCACACCCCCCACTGGGGATGTGCCCGCAACCAAGGTACATGCCCTTGACCGGAATCGAACCTGGGACCCTCGAGTCCGCAGGCCGACGCTCTATCCACTGAGCCAAACCGGTTTCGGCTGTCTGTCTGTCTTCCTTTCTTTTTTTTTTTTTGGTAAAATATCTGGACTTGAAAGAATTTGAAGCGATGGACAGTACTCTCTAGGAGCTTGGACAGGAGCAGAATGAAACAGAACAAGAGCTACATATGTGAAAACGCTCCAAGCCTGCATGACTGCTCCCCAACTCCACTGCCCGCCCCCCCGAGATGGCAGTGGCAGGAAACCCCCCTCCCTGTGAGCACCACCGCTAACGACAGGCCCACATTCGATTTCCCCAAACTGCCCACTGGAAGGTGGCCCTCAGTGAGGTCTATGTAAGTGTCTAACAACAGTAGTCAAACATTTAGACTGAGTCACATGCTTCTTGAATTGAATTTCTATGCAGTAACAGCAGGTAAGATAACACTAGTAACAGACAAGCACCGTTCCAAACGCTCTGTTGGTATGAATGCACTTGACCCTCACACTGCCTGTGAGGCAGATACGGCCAGCATCCGAACTTACAGAGGAAGTGCAGCACAGAGAGGCTAAGGAACTGGGCCAAGGTCACACTGTACTAAGTGGCAGAGTCAGGATTCAAATCCAGGCCGCCTGGTTCCTGGGCCTACACTCTCACCCCCTCGCTGCTCAGCTGGTGCCCCCTCCAGTAACATCCCAAGTTTACGGGGGCCTTTTCAGCAGGACTGTGCCTGTGCTGGCCAGGTTGTTGAAGGAACCTCACAAGTGAGATGATTCAAGTTCACACCTGTTCCCCCATCCCGTCCCGCCCCCTGCCCCTGCCCCTGCCCCTGCCCCTGCCCCTGCAGGCCACTGGAACCTAAACCAGGGCCCTCTCCAGGGTCAGCATCACACCAGTTAGGCAACTCGTCTGATCAGATGGTAGCGCTCGGGGCAGGGAGCGCTTTACCCTGGGAGCCTTCAGCGTGCAGCAGTAATTTATTAATAAACACGCACACAGAGAATTTGTTTATGCCCTGTACACTGGAGACCCCTGAGCTGGTATTCTGAAACAAGAGGCTCAGCTGGGAAACGTTCCAGCTCTGGGAATAAGACTATAACTTAATATGCTCCTTCAGGAGTTTGCACATTTCTCCACTTTCCAATTTTCCTTCCTTATTATCAAACATTTTTTAAAAAATACATATTTTTACTGATTTCAGAGAAGAGGGGAGAGGGAGAGGGAGAGATAGAAACATCAACGATGAGAGATAATCATTGATTGGCTGCCTCCTTCACGACCCACACTGGGGAGCGAGCCCACAACCCGGGCATGTGCCCTGACCAGGAATCAAACCGTGACCTCCCGGTTCATAGGTCCACACTGAGCCACACGGGCTGGGCCAGACATCTTACTATCAGCAAACACTGCCTTCTTACAAATGTTTCCCCAGCGTTTTTCAAAGGACCCCTTGACTCCAGCCAAAGCGTTTAAAAACAGAGAAGTAGCCCAGCCGGGTGTGGCTCAGTGATTGAGCGTCAACCCAGGAACCAGGAGGTCACCGGTTCGATTCCCGGTCAAGGCACATGCCTGGGTTGTGAGCTAGATCCCTAGTAGGGGCCATGCAGAAGGCAGCCGATCAATGATTCTCTCATCATTGATGTCTCTATCTCTCTCCCTCTCCCTTCCTCTCTGAAGTCGATAAAAATATATTAAAAGCAAAACAAAACCAAAAGCAGGGAAGTAAACGAGTAAGTTCATACTAATCACTGCCTTTCCAAACAACACTGTAAGGGTGATTTCTAACAACTACCTGGAGCCGGAAGTAAAATAGGAGTCATCGCTGTCATCGCTGTACTTTTTCCTCGGTTTTGCTGTGGCTGGTGTTTCCTGTTCAATGGTCTGCATATCTGAGGTTGCTGAATGTGAAATGCCACTTGAGAAAACAGAGAATAAAATGGAAAAAAAGACACTAGTTAGTTCATAAAGACACCATATTCACCAACGAATGTTTTCATCTATCCTCTCCACAAAAATACGTTGATTGGTGGGGTTAAAAACATGAACAATAAAAATGGTTTTGTTGGTATTAGCATTGAAAACTACTGGACCTTAGTGAGGACTGGAACCGGTTACACAAATACAGTCACATGCACCGGGCTCTGCCTGGGCCATCCACTGAGGGACAAGTCAGACTATTTCCCATTTTCTAAGAATCAGGTTTGGGAGTTTTCATGCTATCATCACACGAGCACACAGCACACAATCAGAGAGGAAGGGAGGTGGGAAGATGCTGCTGGCGTTGAAGGGAACAGGAGACCCTTCAGGATGACAACTGGCTGGAATTCTGCCCCGAGAAAGCGGGCTCACTTACCTCCTGCAGTTTCCGAGCCCCATGCCGAGCCGCTCCGACTCCACCTTCGTCTTCCCGCTCACGGTCAGCTTTTCGTCTTTCTTCATCTGAATCTCAAGATCCTTATAGGCCAATCGTAAGGACGAGACGCTGCCAAAAACCAAGTGTTCCTTAACTCGGTGTTAATTCTGTGTTCAGATCAAATACTGAGCAAAATTAAACATGCCCCTTACACTTCTACCTTCGTGCTTCTCCCCATGATGAACAATTCTGAAGGCGAGCTGGCATGTTTTAAAGCAGATGCTCAAGAAAATGGAAATGAGTTTGTAGCCACTTTTTGGTTGCTGCTGCACCCACATTACTGTCCTGGTTTACATGACCTATTACCATATAATAATAACTTACATTACCTATTATGCATAACAACGTACACCAAAGTTATTTCCATATAGAATAGTAAAAAGCAGAATTTCTTACTTGGACTGATATTATACTTCCTTATTACACATCAAAAGTAAGAGGTTAATCTCATTGGTTTCCTTTGGTTTAAAATAAATATATATATAATTTGACTTTACAAATAGATAAATTAAGGAAAAGATGCTTCGATTTACAAAAACGTTCCCTGTTCTCTTTACGTAGTCAGGCTTCTGAAAGCATTTCAAACGGAACGGTCCCTCCTCTGCCACACACTTCCCTGCATTACCGTCAGTCAGAACCCGAGCATCTCCTTTCCAAACGCCTGGAACGAATAAGGCACCCAAAGGGGCAAAAACACAGACACAGAGCACTGCCCTTACTCTGATTGCTAAAGACGCTATAAATACCTACCTTTCCATAAAGAAAACTGTGCCCATATTAGCAGTAACCAGAGTCTGCACGTCAGGAAGAGAGCAACACACTCAGGGCCCGGAAACGCGGTCTGCCTGCCACATCGGGGCTCTGCACGCTCAGCCGCTGACAAAGCGGAAAGCTGTCACCGATCGCTCCCCGGCGAGCGCCGCACACACTCCGCACCGTGCACGTGCGTTCCTGTGCGGGCAGAGCTTCTCGCTAAGAGCTTCTCGCTAAGGAAACGTAATCCCGCTCTTACTGGTTCCTTCCCTAATGAGTCGAGCAGGGCTTCTCTGTTTGGTGTGGAGCTGGCAGACTGCGCTCTTGACTAGTTATTGGTCCTGCAGCACAGGCTGTGGCCATACACCCGTTGGGTTACTCAGAAAAGCATCCTCTTTCAAGCGTATTTGGAAGGAAACATGGATCTGTTTGAAATCATGCATGGACGTAACTGGCACAGATGCTGCTGGAGAAGGTGAACGGATGGGGATGCAGGTCGAGTTCTCCTCTGAGGACCCGCCGCGGCGGCTGTCACCGCGGACAGCGTGCACCCGCACCCGGGCTCACTGTGCCCTGCCTGCCCCCCGAGCTCTAACGGAACTGAGTCAGACTCGCGCTGCTCAGAACGGCTGGCGCCCTTCCCAGTGCCAGCTCCAGGGAGGGCCTGCAAGACACTCAGGTGGGGGGGGGGGCGGGGGGCACTCTGCCGCTCTCCCTCTTCCTCTGACTGCGCACAGGCTCCTCAGGGTGGCCGAGAGGCGGCCACGGGCGAGGGCGAGGCTGCGGCATGGACAGTTCAGTTTCAGTCTGGGGTACAGGAAACAGCACTGCTCCTGGCAGCTCACTGAACTGACCTTTATTTACCTGAATCAAGTGAATAACTTCACTAATTGCAGAATAGCAGCCGCATGTCTTAGGGATAACACAGCGGGCACAGGCCTGGACTGAACCCGAGCAGCGATGGGCGGAGGCGGACAGTGAGCCAGGCACGGCGGAGCGGCTGTTCTGAACAGGCCAAGGAAGCTGTCAAAACGATGGGCTCCCAAATCAAATTCATCAACACCCACACCCGCACCTTCGCTTTCACAGTCTATGACCCAGTCCTGCTGAAAGACACAGCAGAGGCTGGTGCCGCTCCCGTAAGACCCCCAGGCGCCAGCCCCTGGCCTGCGGGAAGGAGCGTGCCCCCTACCCCGGTCTGCGCCCTCCTGGGCACGGGCTGGCCCACGCTCTGGGAGCGCCCCCTGGAGCCCTGGACAGAGCCCACTCCCAACACCAAGAGAAGCCCCTTCCAGGGTCTGAAACCAGCGTATTCAGAGAGATTACAGTGAAGCGGAGCAACTACAATTCCACATGCACCTTTTCAAACCACACTTACCAGAAATGCAGCTCAGCGCTGCCCCCTACGTTCTATGAGTTAAATGACAATTTCACGTTTTCTGGGTTCCCCGTACAAGTTCCAGTTGCGGACGGTTCGTATGAACAGTAAGAAATCAGAACGACTGAGCATTTACTACGTCCCAGGCACGGTTTAATGTACTTTAATGAGCAGTAACTAAGTTGATGCTCAAAATAACCTCAAAAAATAATTATTATTGTCTTCATCATGCAGTCTGTAATCCCTCAAGCTAAGCCTGGTAAAATACATGTGAAAATAACGGAGAACAGGACTAAGCTGCCTTTCCTTCTGGGCCGCAGCCCCCTCGTGACCTGTCAGTCACCACGTCACTCCCCGACGCCCGTGTTTCTCTTCTGTTTTCAACACAAAGGAAACAGCCCTCAGTGTTACTTCACACCGGTCTCCTGACCGGCCTCCTGGTTTCCAGTTTCCTCCCCCTGCTGCCCAATGTGCGCATCACTGCCAAACCCACGGCCCAAAATGCCACTGCAGCCTGGCCCTCCTCAGACAACACTAATCTACCGCCGACTCCACCGAGCTCCAGCCCTCCCGTCCAGCCATCCCCACCGCACACGCATCTCAATTCCCTCTTCATTCCCGCAGACTCTTTTCTGTCCCTCTCATCTGTGCCGGGTGTGACTCACACCGATCCGGCTCAGGACCTCTGGAGACCACATACCACAGCCTCCCGTCATATATTCAGAAGTCAGCCACCACGTTCAATGGAGCTTCACAGGATAGATCCTTTCTCATTGTGGCGCTGTAATTCACACACCGTAACATGCACCCCTGAAAGCACCTAACCCACAGGGGTGCCACCACCATTACCTAATCCCAGAACATTTCATCACTGGCAAAGCCAACCCCACACCCAGGAGCAACCAGCCCCGCCCCTCCCCGGCCCCAACCTGCAAGCACGGTCCGCTTGCCCTCGCTCCGCGTTCGCCTGTTCTGGACATTTCCATCAATGGGGTCACACCGGCGGGGTCTTTGCGACCGGCTTCTCAGCACCAACTTCTCAAGGTTCCCCATGCTGTGGTAGCTGAGTCAGTACCTCACTCCTTTCTGGGGCTGAATAATATTCTCGTGTATGACCCACCATGTCCATCCATCCTGCAGCTGATGGACATCAGGGCCGTTCCTCCTGCTGGCCATCGGGATGAACGCTGCCACGAACCCTCACTACACGTTTGTGTGTGGGCCTATTTTTTAACGCCTCGTAGGAGTGGACCTGCTGGTCACACGGTAACTTCAGGTTTAACTTGTTACATGGCCACCAGCCATGCGTAAGGGACCTCCTTTCTCTCCATTCTCGCCGCTGTCTTCCCGATGCCGCCTCCTGGTGCGGGAGGGGGCCTCCCGTGCATTTCCCTCGTGACTGATGGTGCTGAGCATCTTCCCTGGGTGACCCTGCCCGGCACGGTCTCCCCCTTCCTGCCCTCACTTCCCCGGACGCGCCGTGCTCTCCCGCGCCCCGGCCTTCCTCCCCCCGGCCACACTTCGCTGCCGCCCTCGCTTTCATGAAGCTCAGCTGTGCATCACGCTCCTCACACCGTGAAAAGCGCACCCGGGCGCTAACGAGGAGCTCCACTCACTGAGACCCATCGCTGCCGCCGACTTAAACTCACATCGAGTCTTCCTTCGGCGCCGTCCTGGCCAGGTCCTCCTGCTCCTTCATCTTATCTACAGCTTGGGCCTGTTTCTCCATCTCATCGAAGCACGTACTCGTCAGTTTCTGGGCTCCCAGACTTCCTTTCTTGGCCCCAAGCTAGAAGACACACAAGATTACACGCTACCAACCTGCTGACAAGTTTTGTGCCAACAGCTAGCACTTGCGGGAGGCACTGCGACAGCCTGGACACCTGTTCTCCTCCTTGGACCTCACAACTCCAGGAAGTGGGCACTCACCCCCCCCCCCCCCGCTCCCCCGTTTACAGAGGAGGAGCTGAAGCTCATCTGACAGGAGCAGGATCGCAGCCAGTTAGTGCGGTACCTGCAAGCTCAGCAGGTGACACCCCCCAGGCCCACGAAATGCTGCAAAATCAACCAGGACACACACTCAGGGAGACACTCAGAAGAAACGTTCAACACCCATTCCAGAAAACCTTCACTCGGCACAAGTCACCTCACTGAGCAAAACATGGGGTTTTTACCCAGGCCGTACCTGTTATACATAAAATGGCTCAAAGTAAACAAAAACGCAGTGGCAGGTGGCTTTCTCGAGGGCAGAGGCTATTTCAGAACTGAACTACCAGATATCTCACACGTCATACTCACGCCTCGTTTAGCTTGACTTGGTTTCTTTTTTATGAGAGAGGAAACCTCTGTCAAAAAATACAAAGTAGAAAGTCAGACCAACAGAAACACACACTTTTTCTATTTTAATTGTGTTCTTTAAAAAAACTCTACGGTATTGTATATTATTATTTAGGAGACGATAACATTTCCCACATTAGTTTGTCATCCAGAAGACAAGTACAGGGTGGGGCAAAGGTTTACAGTTGTTGGTAAAGAAAATATAATAATTAATGACTAATACTTAATAATTCGCGTACTCACAACTGCAAACCTACTTTTGCCCGCCTGTTATGAGTGCATCGAAGTGGAGGCCTCAGTGTTTCCACGTGGGCACCACACCGAAGGGAAAGAAGAGCTGGCCGCCCGCACTTTCTCGGGAGCACAGAACACACTCTCCCATTCACTCTTCTCTTCAGAAACTTTCCAAGTTCGTTTACAACATGAAGCTAGCCAGCACCGCGTACACAGCTCAAGCAGGCCGGCTATGCCTTCCCCTCCACTTACATACAGAGCTCAGCGTATTACTCAATAAGAAGGGCAAAGCTCCCTGTTATTTTAGCAGCAGCACTTTCTAAATGCACAAAAACATATAATCCTTGCTTAGAAGAGTTTCTAAGAACTGTCTTTTGGGAAAACCTTAATCATGGGCCATATGTTCTGTTTTAGAACCATGTGCCAGAGACCCAGTAAGGATACAACTTTAATTTTTCCTTACAAAGTGAGAACCTGCTTTAACGGGAAGAGGCAGCAGAAAACCACAAGCAACCGCAGATTAAAACGTTCAGCCTCATGAGAGAAGCGCATCATCCCCTGCAAGTGGAAAGGAGATCCGCACACTCTCTTCCCACCACTGCTTTTAGGTGTGTGCTCCCAACCTCCTTCAAGCCTATTGATACACGAAGACAAGATCTGGAACGTTTCTAGAAGTTTGGTTACTTTTCACTAAAGCAGTTGCTTTCCAATTAGTGCAGTGTGATATGCACCAACTCAGATTCTACCTGCCTGATAATGAACAAGTCAAGGTTAAGTTCACCTACTGGAAACTCAGAAAGAGGAGAAGATGCTGAGAGCCCCTGAGTGAAAGGAGTGGTGCGGCCGCTCTGACCTCTGCTGATGCCGGAACATCAACCAGCCCAGCACACCCGCCAGTCAAGAGCCCCACCGGCCACCTAGGCCAGGCCCCAGCTGCGGCTGCGGGTCAGCCTGGAGCCGCTAACAGAGCAGCACGATGGCTTAATAAAATCTTATAAAGAAACTATGGATTAATAGTCCTGGTGCCACAGGCTCTATACCTTCCAGGCGGAAGGCAAAGACAGGAGTCATTTCTTTCTTAATGAATCTCTTTCTCTAAATCAGAACATTACCGAGAGCTGCCTTGGTTGGTACGTTAAGACCTTCCACACTTGGTCCTTGCTCCGGTCCACCTGCAAGTTAAAAATATTGATATTAAATCAGAAAATATACTCACCAAACTTGCTTTTGAATATGTAATATATTTAACTTGCTGAGTACTACATATCTTACTCAATTTTGTCAATGATCCGCTTTCTTTTTAGCTCCATATTCCATTATAAGAATTTTTACTAAGCCCTGGCTGGTGTTGCTCAGTGGTTGGAGCCTACGAACCAAAGGGTCTCGGGTTTGATTCCCGGACCAGGGCACGTCCCTCAGTTATGGGTTTGCTCCCCACCCCGAGTCAGGGCGAGTGCGGGAGGCAGCCAGTTGATGTGTCTCTCTCACATCAGTGTTTCTCTCTCTCTTCCTTCTTTCCCCCCTTCTACTGTCTCTGAAAAGCATTGCAAAAATTATCCCCAGGTGAGAATTAAAAAAGAAAAAATAATTTTGATTTAAAAAGTGCATTAAAATAAAAGTGTGTTTTCTGTCAAGTTGCTTTATAGAATTGTCGGGAGCGACCTCAGTTGACAAAGTCCTGAGAGGGCAGGTTTCACAAAGTGGCCTGCCTGTTCCCAAGGTTAGTCATGCATCCTGCCCCCCTTAGGCTTAGAGACCCCTAAGCACAATAGTTTAGTAATCACACATTCTGCCCCCTAGAGCTTAGTTAACCTTTAAGCACAGTTAATGTATAAGTGTAATTATCCTTCAGCAAGAAGCATGGCTAGATTATCTGATGGAAAGGAACTTAGGTGGCGTCAGAGGTGTGTGTATAGGTATAGCCGTTGGGATCTTAGCCAAGATAAGGAGCTTTGTGTAAAGGTCAGTGGGAAACCTGGAACAAAGGGGTATAATTATGCTTACCACATTATAGGAATGATGTATTGTATGGAACGTGACTGACCCTGTATAAAAGTGGAGAAAAATAAACTCGGGACAGTAAGCGGGAAGTGCTGCTGTCCTGATCCCATCCTGTTTTCTGTCTGTTTTTCCTCAGCCTCACCCCCCTTGCAGGTCCTGTTCGACTGATGCCGGCAGGCTCCGGCATAGATAAGATGGTAGTGGTCTCCCTAATTAATGTCATTCAGAATTCTACCTTATGAGCTGGTGTTTTAAACTGTTCAAGATACCTAGTACATATGTTAATATTTTGAAATTCTAACACCAATCATATCAATGATAGAAATCTAAATTTTCAGTTGCCAAGAAATCTGCCATTTTCTAAATGACCTAAAAAATGATCCTGGTTAGGAACTCTTATTAAGCCTTTATTTAAAAACTTGTTGTTATTTTAATTTTATTACTTTAAAAACAAGTAAACAAAATGTAGTATATCCACACAATGGAATGTTATTTGGCCATAAAAAATGAAATATTGGCACATAGAAATACTACAACATGGATGCTCCTTTAAAATATTGTGCTAAGCACAAGAATTCAGTCACAAAAGACAACATATTATCTGAGTCTACTTCTATGAAATGCCCAGAACAGACAAATCCTTAGAGACAGAAAGCAGACTGGTGGTTGCCAGGGGCTGAGGGAGGTAGCAGAGAAGGGGGAGGGGCTATCAAGGGGTACGGGTTTCTTCTGGAGGTGATGGAAATGTTCTGGAATGAGTGGTGATGGTGGCACAACCTTGTGAATATACTAAACACCACTGAATTGCATACTTCAAAGGCTGAGTTTTATGGTATGTGAATGATACGTCAATAAAGTTGTTATTTAAAAAGTGGCAGGCCCAACAGAGGAAACGCACCGTTTTATTTTTATAAATACTTAACAGGTAAACTCTAGTTAAGGCCTTTAAATAGGCAAAGCAGGATGAGTAAGAACAATGCTGTTTTGTAGAAAAAGAGCTGACGGCCGGAACTGCTCTGGGCGGTGGAGAGCAGCAGGGGGTAAGAACGCAGCAGCCGCAGCAGCCGAGTCCTCCATACTGTTCTGGTTGTGAAAACTCTTTTGTTCTCTCCTCTTTATTGTGCAGCCCTTAACTTACTCCAGACCGCCCCGGGCCACCGGCAGACAAAGCAATTCCGGGTTAGGCCTCGAGACAGCAAGTCTCCCTCACTACCAGCTGCTTAAGAAAATTCTGGACGGAGAAGAGGCAGGAGTGCTGCTGCAGATGCAAAAGGAGGGGGAATTCTAAACAAGAAAACCTTTACGGAGAAGCTCTTCGGCGAACAATGTAGAAACATATTTACAAGGATAAAGTCTTGTGCGTTTAGTTACCTTAGTTTTCAGTTAGTGAAAGGAACTGAGACACAGGACTCGAGAGGCTATGGGGTCTCCCTGCAGGTACCCTTCCATCTCAAAGGCCTTTGTGCTGATAGGTTGTAAGGGTAGCGATGCTCACACGACCATCTGAATTTCAGAAGGTACAAACCCCACCTTTTCTCTGTGTCAGTCAGACGAGTGTCGGAATTAGTTCTTCTCTCTTATGGACAATGACAAACCAGCCACTGGCTCAGGTAGATTTCTTTTTTTTTTAGATTTCTTCTCTTCAAAAAGAATTTCTCCCTGGAGGAGCTCACAGCCAGTGGGAGGAACACACAACGGACATGGAAGCTACGGGACACGTTAGTTCCCAGAGCTGAGGCGTGCTGTGCATGAGGAGGACAGTATACGCAGCCGTGGCTGTGGCTGGAGTTTTTTTTTTTGGGGGGGGTGCTTCTCTGAGGAGAGGACTTGGAGCTGAGGCTCCAATAAGGAGGTGGCCGCGTGATGACCAGGGTCAGAGTCCCAAACAGAACGCAGACACAGGAAAGGCGCGCAGGCCAGCGCGACTGCAGCGCAGTGGAAGGTGTTTAGAAACCCAAAAGCTAAATGCCACTCACAAATAATCACAGGTTGCAAATCATACGAAACCAGTCCTGTCAGAGTTCTTTGCATATTAAGGAACCAAGCTTCCGGGCTATATACGAATTGCAAATTTTTATCATGTCTTTGAAGCACTTCTTCAGACCCCAGTGTTACCTCTCCAGTGGTCAGACCCACTAATCTCTTCCTTTCACGAGGCCTGGATGTGCCCAGAGGGCTTCCCGCTCCAGGGTGGCAGGAAAGCCTCACCCCCGTTTCTCTAGCGCCCTCACATTTTCATTTTTTAAATATACTTTTTTACTGATTTCAGAGAGGAAGGGAGAGGGAGAGAGGTAAAATCATCAGTGATGACAGAGAAGCATTGATCAGCTGTCTCCTGCACACCCCACACTGGGGATCGAGCCCGCAACCCAGGCACGTGCCCTGACTGGAAATCGAACCATGACCTCCTGGCTCATAGGTCGACACTCAACCACTGAGCCATGCCGGCCGGGTCTCATATTTTCATTTTTATTTTTAAATCTTTGGTCCATTTGAATTTAGATTGGTATAAAGAGTAAAGAAGGAACTCTGCTTTATTATTTTTTTCCAAAATGTTAGACATTTGTCCCACATTGATGTTTCTCTCTCTCTCTTCCTCTCTCTGAAATAAAAAAAAATCATATTTTTAAAAAAGAATCAGCCAATGAATACATAAATAAGTGGAACAACAGATGAATGTTTTTCTCTCTCTAGAAATCAATAAGTAAAATTTTAAAAACAACCTTCATTATTTGCTGGGGGGACTTCCACGCTCCGGGGTGTTAAAGACGGTTCTGGGTGTGCGGAGGCCCATCCTGGGCCACTCACCTGAAGCAAAGCGAGAAAAGTCATAAAAAACAAACCAAAGCAGGGGAAAACCGAGTCATCGAAATAGTCACCTCTTCGTACCTGGATTAGTGGGAAGGAAGGGTAATATTTAAACATGTATAATATTAAGTCTCTGTTTCAATGCTCAAATTCCGTATTTTTCCTTTTAAAAAATATTTTTATTGATTTCAGAGAGGAGGGCAGAGGGAGAGAAAGAGAGAGAAACATCAATGATGAGAGAGAATCATTGATTGGCTGCCTCCTGCACGCCCCCTACTGGGGAATGAGCCCCTGAGCATGTGCCCTGACTGGGAAATGCTCAACCACTGAGCAACACCAGCCGGGCTTTCCGCCTTTTTAAAAATAAAATCTAAACTATGCAATAGCCCTGACCGGTTTGGCTCAGAGGATAGAGCGTCGGCCTGTGGACTGAAGGGTCCCAGGTTCGATTCCGGTCAAGGGCATGTACCTTGGTTGTGGGAACATACCCAGTAGGGAGTGTGCAGGAGGCAGCTGATGGATGTTTCTCTCTCATTGATGTTTCTAACTCTCTATTCCTCTCCCTTCCTCTCTGTAAAAAATCAATAAAATATATTAAAAAAAATAAACTATGCAATAATTTCAGGTTTACAGAGAAGGTACTAAGACAGTAGAGCTTTTTACTTTTCACCCAGCTTCCTTTAATGTTAAAATACCCATGGTGCATCTGTCAAAACTCAGAGTTACATGGCCCATTCCTAAACTCCAGACTTGACTTGGAGTTCACGTTTTTCCTCCAGGGCTTCTTTTCTGTCCCAGGACCAGTCCAGGACCCCACTCTGCATGCCTTTCTTCTCCTTCGTCTCCCTGCTCTGTCAGAGCTTCTCAGTCTGTCCTGTTGTCATGACCTTGAACCTTTGAGGGTACTGACCAGGTATTGTGTAGAATGTGTCTCATTTGGGTCTATCTGATGTTTTCTCATGATTAATTAGAGCTGGGGGAGAAAGCCATGGAGGCGCGGTGCCTTCTCACCTCCTCATGTCAACATGACTGAACTGGTGATGCCAACCCTGGGCACTCGGTCAGGCGGTGCCTGCCAGTCTTTTCTCGGTAAACTTCTGTTTCCCTTTCCATCGTCTGGTCTTGGGAAGCTGGTCACTGAGTCTGGCCCACATTCAAGGGGAGGAGGATAAAGCTCTACCTCCTGGGGGGGAGTATCTATTATACATGATTTGGAAATTTTCTATAAGGAAGAGTGTCCCTTGTCCCCATTTATTCAATCATCCATTTATATCAGTATAATTATCAAAAAAGAGGAGAACAGGACATGGCTATTGATTTTATTCTTTGGATTATAATTCAATACGTTCATTGTTTATTTTGTTCAAATTGTCCCAGCTGTGCCCACTGGGAGCTCTTTCAGGTGGTTCCCGAGTCCTGCAGACCCTGCCCCTCCAGGTCCCGCGCCGGCCCGGCACCTCCTTCTTTCTCTCTACAGCGCTCCAGGCTCCCTGCCCAGCAGCCCAGTCCTCCAACCTGCCACTTCTCCAAAGGCAGCCCTGGCTCCTCTCAGCGGAGAATGGTATTTAGCAACCAGGACCTGGCTGCTGGGTGCTTGCCGTACCGAAGAGCCACTTCCTCAGGCCCTCTCCGTGGACAGAGCCAGGCAATACTAACCCACCAGTGCACACATCTAGAATTAGTTCTCCATCGTGTATGTGCGTGTGTGAATGTAGAGACAGTAAAATAAACATGAATTCATACTAACGTCTCCAACGCTAACCCACACCAAACTAGTCATTTCTCTCCTTTTTAGCCCATCATTTCCATTCCAAACATTTCTCAGCTACTAATTATGGATATTCTGTATCTAGTTCTAAATTAAATAATAGCAAAGCTCATAACTGAACACATCCTTTTTTTAATTGTTTTCCGTTCTTTTGTTTGACAGTTATTTCTGGTAACTATTGATTGCATCAATGATAACATGTATATGCAAATTATAATAGCAAAAAATCAAGGTTTGGTAATTTATAAAACTCTGCACATTTTTTATTTGAAAATTAAATAAAGAATGTATTGAGCCCTGGCTGGTTTGGCTCAGTGGATATAGTGTCTGCCTGTGGACTGAAAGGTCCCAGGTTCGATTCTGGTCAAGGGCACATGCCCAGGTTTCGGGCTCTATCCCCAGTAGGGGGCATGCGGGAGGCAGCCAATCAGTGATTCTCGTTATTGATGTTTCTCTCTCTCTCTCTCTCTCTCTCTCTCTCCTCTCTCTCTGAAATCAATAAAAATATATATTTAAAAAAAACAACTGTCTTCATTCTTTGTCAGTCCTGGAGCTCTGAACTGAACTGTGGCAGACGACTGGTCATCGCACTCAGCTTCACTGGCAGCTGGTAAAAGACATGCGGCTACCCGGTAGGGGGTGTGCAGGAGGCAGCTGGTCGATGTTTCTCTCTCATCGATGTTTCTAGCTCTCTATCCCTCTCCCTTCCTCTCTGCTAAAAATCAATAAAAATATATTTGAAAAAAAAAAAAAAAAGACATGCGGCTAAACCAGCCAACAGGATCTGGGCAGAGTGACTGGCACCACCTCCGGGTTGTGCCTGTAAGAGGGCGGGCACTTGTTTCCTGGGGTCTGTCCTCTTCCCATTGCTGGGAAAGGCCACGACCTGGAGCAGCCATGTGGACCCTGCGGTGAGAGCCACACAGGAGAAAAACCAAGTAAATCCCTGTCACCCTGGACAGCTCCTCGGAACTGCTGATGAGAAACTAATTTCTCTCTTGGTTAAGCGACTGTATTTCAGGGTTGTTTGTCACAGCAGCCTGGCCTGTACCCTACCTGGAACATTCTAAATGCACACCCTTTCTCAATGTCAGAGTAAGCACACGGCACAATCACGTCAGCACAATCCTTACCTCAGGAAAAGCATGAGAGGCAAAGAAGTCGTCCTCCTTCGGGGCGGGGGACAAAGGCGGCGTCACACAGCCATCAAGCCACAGCTGGAACAACATGAGGTGCCTTTAGCATTCCCTGGCTTTGAGGGCCCTACCGAATACTCTCACTCCCTTTCTAGAGACCTGTCTGCCCGAGACTGGCATTTCCATTATTATACCATCAGCAGCAGGCCTACATTTCGGTCAGGTGTCAGGCCAGTGACATGTTTCCAGACCCTGAGGCTGCCACACCACGTCTGGAAAGGAGATCGGGACCTCAGCCCTCAGAGGAGCCCCCAAGGACAGTCAGCCTCCTTGGGCTCCTTGGCAAACCCACACACTCCCGCCATCCGCTGGTCAGCCCCACACCAGCTCTCGCTCCAGGGCCCCCAGTCGCCCCGGCGTTGGTTCCCAGCTGCGGGGAGCGGCCACACGCTGCCCGTTCCCAGCTCCCGCTGTAAACAAGGGTCCTTTCGCGGTTTACTTGGTGCCACGTGTCCGCATTCTGTGCTTTTTGCTGGTGACTTAGGTTTCAGATGGCCCTGCGCAGGGGGAAGTGCTGTGACGGCCGCTGGGGAAACAGTTCCACCCGGGCACGGGCTCCAGTGCCGGGGCCCGGATCAATGTTCGCCCACAGCACGAAGTAGAGAAGGCGCCTCCAAACACACACACGTAATAAGGTTCCTATTGGCCCGGATGAAGACGTGGAGGAGGCTGGCCGTGGACTTGCCTGGGCGGCACCCGCAGCGCTAACGCGGGGTACGCAGAACAGAGAAGCCATGGGCGGGCTTCACCTTTTGGGGTAAAAGCCCCCTTTCCTTCTGAAACAGCTTGTTGCGCTTACGTCATGCCGCGCTTACGTCATGCTGTGCTTACGTCATGCCGCGCCTACGTCATGCCGCGCTTACGGCAGCACCATGCTTGCATCAATGCTACGCTTACGTCAGTGCCGTGCTTACGTCATGCCGCACCTACGTCAGTGCCACACTTACGTCATGCCGCACCTACGTCAGTGCCACACTTACGTCAGTGCCGTGCTTCCGCGCAGCCTGGGACGCCAGCGCCTTGATCTTGTCCCTGTAGAGCTGGGCCGCGCGGCTGTTGTACTTGGCCTTGGTGTCGCCGGTGGCGCACCCGTGCTGGTCGAAGAAGGACGACTGCGGAGGAAAAGCGGGTTACTAGCGATCCTGCCGAAACGGCACTTCACGTTAGGAAGGATTTTTGAAAATACAGTGAAAACCGGAACTGTGTAAACCACGAAGAACTGTTAATAAATAATCTTATCTTATAAAAAGGGAATACCTCCACAGATGTGACATGACTATTTTGGTGAAACTGGACATGAGATGAATTACAAAATGAAGTAACTGGCCCTTCGTTTCTTCATTAAACACCTCCGTCACTCTGAAGCTTATTGGGGGGACGCTTTCCACTCAGGACTACTTTTAATTCATGAGAAACCATTTCAATTCGGATCCCACTAAATCGGACGTTTTACAAAATTGGTTAGGAGCACCGCTAACCTTCACCTATTTACTCATTAACAAAAGAGCACAAGCAAGGTGATAAAATTAAACAGAGGAAACTTTCCAACCACCTTATAAGGGTCCGTGTGTAGACATGAAGTACAGAATTCATATCTAATTAAAGCAGGTATTCCAAAAACCTGTACGAGCAATGCTTTTATTAACCCAATTTGACTAATAATGGTATTAGGCACCCACATGTACCGGGTCCCGTTCTGGGTTATTGGGCCCATCCCATTAAATCCTCGTAGCAACACCGGGAGGCCACTGTTACTAGCCACACTTTGCAGGTGGGGAAACTGAAGCCCAATGTCACACAGGTAAGTGAGAGGCAGAGCTGGTTCAACCTTGAGCAGGACGGTTCCAACTCCATCAAGTGGAATGGCCTGACCTTCCCCCTCCCTCCCCCCACCTTGGCCGACTCTGGCTGGAGATGAGAAAGCTGCTCTCGGGAGGTGGGCGGGGGACTCTGCCACCTTGGGAGGGCTTAGAAATAAGGACAGATAAAATCAAACTCTCAGTATTAAGTTTTGGAACAAGCGTGTGAACATCATGATAATGGGCATGAGTTTCTTCAAATATAAGGCATGCATTCTTAATAGGGCAAAACTATTTCTTGGAAAGTGAAAAAAATCAGTTATTGCAATGGTTTGTGGCCCTCCAATGCTCACCCCTTATATTCCTTAGTATTTAATTTCTCTCACCAGGGAAATATTAAATCCAATTTAAAGTTAAGATAATCTAATTTAAATTTAATTATTCTACTTAAGGAACAATAATGAAAAAAGGTTGAGAAACACTAATCCAGGGAATCTGGTATTTTAAAAACTACTATTTTAGATTTATAATTTTAATTTTAAATATCAAGTTGATACCAGATACAACTTTTATTTGAAATGTATACAAATTTGACTTTTTATACTTTGAATGTGTAATGGCATGTCTATGGGAATTCTACTTACTAAACCTATACCATTTGGCATAATAAGGTACCAGTGCTTTGGGTGATTTTGCTGGCTAGACTTATAAGGCTGCCAGTTTATTTTATTTATTTATTTTAATATATTTTTACTGATTTCAGAAAGGAAAGGGAGAGAGAGACAGAAACATCAATGATGAAAGAGAATCACTAATTGGCTGCCTCCTGCACGCCCCCCACTGGGGATCAAGCCCGCAACCCTTGACTGGAATCGAATCTGGGACCCTTCAGTCCCCAGGCCAGCGCTCTATCCACTGAACAAAACCAGCGAGAGCAGGCTGCCAATTTAGAGTTTGAGAAGTCAGATATATTCAATTTGTAAATGAAATTTATAATGTTTGAGGATCCTTAGTTAGGTTTGAAAGTAGGGTTTAAAAAATCTGCTGGTTTAAATTAAGTGACCACTTAATTGGTTATTATTTTTGCATAGAAATTACTAAGTTTATAAATGAATATATGATCTTTATATACTATATTTGAAAATTTGGAGAATAGGTTTTATTAAAACTTTGTAGATTTCATAAATAAAATAAAATTCAGATGTAAGCAGCTGTAATCATTCATTCTATTCTAAGCACAAAAGTCACCGCACATACTAAAAAACTGTATTGTCAGAAAGAAGCCTCCCTATCCCTCTCTACCACCTCTTCCTGTTTTAATTTTCTTCTTTATTGACTCTGTGCCTCTAAGAGGGGCTCTCATGTGTCTGGTTCACTATCCCAGCACCGAGCCCAAAGCTTCGCGTGTATTAGGTGCTTCTGGATAAACAAGTCAGCCGGGTCGTCCAACTCCAAAGCCCCTCCTGACTTTCTGTTACCCAGAGGGCCCCCCGACAGCAGAGCACACGTTTACACAGAAGGAAAACAATCCGAGATGAACTTACTGCGTTAGCGTTTCCTCCAACTTGCATGCAGCGCAACTGAAACCAAGACCAGTTAGAATCCAGCTCTGTAGATCTAAATGGAAAGAACACTCTTAAATGTTAATACTTTTCTTCCCCAAAATCAAGCCACTAAACTTTTGAGAACAAGATTTCCTTGCTGTCAGGACCCTGAAGAATTCTGAGTGTGTGTTAACAGTGACCTTCCAGGAGGCTGGGACTCCCAAGTGCAGGGCCATTGGTACAGCAGCTCCTGGCCCCTCTCATCCTTCCTGGAAGCCAAGGCGCTGATGGCCCCAACCACCTGCTCCCCTCCACCCCGACCACAGACAGGCCACGCACGCCAGGCCAGGCCAGGCCAGGCCAGCAGCACTTGCGCTGCCCGAGCTTCAGCCAGCCATGCCCTCTAGGGAACAGAGCATGACAGCCTGTGGGCTGCTGGAACACTCAGCCTTTGCCTCACATCCGTGGTGGGTCCTGATCTAAAAGGTGGTGATGTGTCTACTCAGCACAGGTGTCCTGTTTGGATTTTTTCAGGGGTCCAGTTTGACACCCAGTAGGACCCCTGGAGGATGCTCATCATTTCACCATCAGATGGAAAGGACCACCCGCCATCACCACCCAGAGGCAGGAAGAACACTCAGGACGGATGCTCTTGCAGTGAAAGCTGCAAGTGCCTCCTCCCCGCCACCCTGTGCCCTGTTTACCTGAACCCTGAGATCACCTCGGAGCGAGGCAAAGGCAATGAGTATTTCCCATCAATAACATTCCACCAAGTGGTCAGCGGAAAGCAAGATAGGACAGCACAACAATGCCGGAAGTCTTATACGGAATCAACAGACAGAGCAAAAGCAAGGCTCTCCCATACCCCACAGCAGCGCATCCGGCACCAACTGGAAAGGACTGTGGACGGGCGAGAACAGGTGCAGGTGGACTATCCTTCACAAAAGGGCACTTAACCTTTGTGAATGTTAGGATATTATTTTGCAGCCAATAGCTACCTTAAGGTGAATAATGATGCTAATACATGTCATTATTACATCTGCATATATCTACTTCACGATGATATAAAAAGTAAATACTAAACCATACTTCATAGGAAACGTATTTCCCAAAGACAAAAGTAAATCTCCTTTTGAATTTAATTACCAAGTAAGGTGATGAAACGACACATGTTGTTCTGAAATGCTTTTTCTGAGAGATCTTGCTTAGTCACCACACCGTGATGACCTGCCCAGACTGCGTGAGGTGCCATCCCCTCCCCACCTGTCATTGGGTGCTGTTAACAGCAGTCTCTGGAGACAGGCTGAGAGGGGGCGAACCTCAGCTCTGCCATGACTAGCTGCATGACCTTGGAGAAGTTGCTTAACCTCTGCGCCTCACTTTCCTCGTTTGTAACAACCATAGGTTATCTATGTCACTCCTGCAGAAAGTAAGGAAGCCAATATATGAAAAGTTCTGGGCTCATGGTAAACACCATATGGCTAAAGTTCTCACCATCACTACCACCATCGTCATGGTGACCCTGTGGTATAAACACAAGCTCCAGAGGGCAGGCATAAAACAGGTACCTGACTTAAGCTATGTCCTAAAACTGAGGCTACAAGTCCTCAGACTTACTAACCTACCTAAAACTTTTAGTCCTAAAGTGTCTTTTAAAAAACAAAGCCAAACATTGTTTATATATTTCTTAGAAATGAAGATAAAAAACTAATTGTTCTTTAACCAAGCTGACAGAGACTCTCTCTCACACTGGAATTTGAAACAAAAGGTGGTGATGACAATGAGTAAGTCAGCCGTAAGAAGAAACTTGATCTGCTCAGCGGTGCCTGTCCCAAGAGAAGGTGACTCACTACAGGTTCCTTCCTGTCTTTAATTTAGATGAAGACGTGCTGAAAGGTAAGAGAACCTGAGTGAGGAGAAAAAAGTGAGCCGCGCCAGGAAGAGGAGTTGAAGAACGAGTGTCACTTGAACCAAACAGCTCCTGCTGACCACCCACCGTACAGGAGAAAGCAGGTGTCCCTCAACCTCCACAAGCCTGATGAGTTACGATACAACATCTCCCCAGTACGCTAGGGTCTGTAATTTTTAATCAGCATACAAATGTTCAAAGAACAGCCTTCCACCTCTTTAAAAACAAAAAGCCACTGAGTATCCTTGTCATCCTTGACTTTGCCCAAATCCTAGACTCTGCCCTCTGCACAGGAGTTTTAGCAGTTGTTTTGAATCATTTATGAGCACTGTGATTCATCAGTTATATTTATCTGTAAATAGTTATATTTATCCGACTGCTAGAAGGCTAGTGATTCAGCCCGCAGGAGCCCAAAGAGACGCTCAGTCCAGCATGCCGGGCTCCAGTCGGTCCTCCCTCAACCGAGGGCGCCGGAACACCACCGCGTTTCCGGGAATGGTTTAAACGCCGGGCGCTTCATGGGGAGGAAAAGGGAGGCCCGAGGAGAGGGCAGGGCGTGGCAGCGAAGAAGAGGAAAAGAACACAGCAGAGAAAGAAGACAGACAAGCAGCTGCGTACGCCACGAGTCCAGCCTTGCCGGGCTCTGGGCGGAGCAGGTCCCAGGTTAACGGGTAACAACTGATCGGGGGTGTGAGGGAAGCACGTTAAAGATGAAATAGTGGGGGTGGGGGGGGGGGGGAGAGAGGACTCAGGGAATTTACATGCACATATGCTGAGCCCATGGACACAGACAACAGTGTGGTGAAGGCCTGAGAGGGGCGGGTGCTGGGTGGAGGGGGTCAATGGGACAAAAGGGGAATATCTGTAATACTTTCAACAATAAAGACAAATTTAAAAAAAGACATGAACAACAAATCCATTATAAAAACAAACAAACTTGTCCTCGCAACTAAATCCCTCAATATTTAAAGAGACAAGGACAGGATGTGAATTCAAAATATTCTGACAGCAGCTAAGAAGAAAGAAGACAAGAAACTGATAGATACTCCAAAACCAATAAGAACACACAAAAGGACTCCCTTTTCGAGATAATCACCGATGGCGTTATATGGCTATACATATTTAGCACATCGCTTTCTGAAAAGAGAACTCGGGAAAGTGCGTCAGGAAAGTTTTTAAAAAGAAAATTATGTTGCTATTATTACTATTTTTGTGCTATCATACAAAAATCTCATTCCGAATTATAAGGCTTTATCCTTTAGGAACGAATGCTCTTTACAGTAATTGCGTTGTATCAATAGTCCTTAAGTCAACGTGAGATAAAATCGCTGTCACAGTTACAAATGGCCTGCCTGCCTCGCTGGTTGCTTCCCTGGGAAAAGACGTGGCAGGAAGCAGGTGACGTGGTGGGAGGTGGCAGTAACCACAGAGATGCCCATGGCTGCAGAGGGGGCCTGGCCAAGGCCCAGGGCTGCTGAAGAACAGGCCTCCTCGACTTCCAAGCCCTGAGCCCCACTGGAATCTTGTTATTTCTTTTTAAAAAATATATATGTTTATTGGTTTCAGAGAGGAAGGGGGAGAGAGGAGAGAGAGACAGAAACATCAATGATGAGAGAGATCATTGATCGGCTGCCTCCTGCACATCCCTACTGGGGATCAAGCCCGCAACCCGGGCATGTGCCCTTGACCGGGATCGAACCTGGGACCCTTCAGTCTGCAGGCCGACGCTCTATCCACTGAGCCAAACCAGCTAGGGCTATTTTTATTATTTCTTATATTCTGTTTCTTCTACCTCACACCAGGGCTTTGCCACCTCCCACTGGACTGTGGGGCTGTGTGTCCAGAGGGGGCGCCGTTCTCTCTTGCACACAAAGGCCCCACCCGGCTCCCTCCGTGCCCTGTGAGTGGCAGACAGGAACTTGTCAGAGGAGCCCATGCAGCCCACCACTTCAGACGAAAGGAGGAGAAAGGTGTCCGTAGTCTAAGCTTTTGAAACTGCCACGAAGACTCAGACACAATCACTCAGGCTTGCGGTGCTAGTGCCGGGGGAGCCGGGGCTGTACGACTGCTGGAACCCTGACATTAGCTCTCCACCTGACGAAAGGGGGAGGGTGTAGGGTGGACCCACAGCACCCGAACCCCCTTCTACAGGGAGTGCTTCAGCGGGCCCCTCTACGAGAGGCCATTTGTACCCCTCACTTACTAGCTGTGCATGTGCCTGGCGCACACAAAGTGGGCGCGTCCGGAGCCCACAGACCAGCAGTCTAGGGGGCAAGCCAGTTAGTGGCCAGGTTGAGGCTCAGCAAGCAAGGACAGGATGCAAAGTCTCCTGGACGGGGACCAAGAGGCACTGAGATCTCAAGAAGAGTCTAGAAGGGCAGTCAGTGGCCAAAGCCTGTGCAGGAAATGGCCGTGGACGGAGGTGACGGCAGAGGTGAGGTGTGCACAGCCCAGCGCAGGCAAGTCTGAGCGCCATCCCGAGGCGGTGGAAAGCCGGGCTCCGGGGAGAACGGGTTTCTAACTGCTGTTATCAGAAGATCACAAGGGAAAGGAAACACTGTCTCAAGCCCCCCATCCCGACGGTCCACGCCACGGCCCTGTCTCCGACACAGGGCTCTATGTAACAAACTAAACAGAAACTAGCTCACTGGCCCAGCTCACTTAAACATCACTTAAACCTCCATAGCTCATAACCAACCTCCCATTTCACTGGATTTCAAAGGAACAAAAGGGAAAAGGAAAGAGCTCCATGTGACACCGAACCCGCCCACCCCAGCGGGGACAGACCCACTCACCGAATAAAACTCAGGTGAACTCCCAGGGACCGGTGCGACCCCGAGCAGTCGATGCACAGAAACACCCCGTAGGTGATGCTCGCCCAGCTGGGGTTCTTGGCACCACAATCAAAACACACCTGAAAGGAAAGGTGAAAAGTCGGCTTTAATTCCTTTATATTGGCCAAGCGAGCCCTCCCGCAATGTATGATTTAGCTTGAAAGCTGCTTAACTTTTACAGTTTAAACTGGGAAATAGAAACTACCTCACCTAGATTTTTAAAACCTGAAATCTCACCCTGGCCAGGTGGCTAAGGTGGTTAGAACCCAATATGCCAAGGTCGCGGGGTCAACCGCCAGTGGGCACATACAAGAATCAGCCAATGAACGCACAGCCACGCGGAACAAGTCCATCTCTCGCTCTCTCACTCCCCAAAGTTAATAAATAAATAAAAACCTCAAATTTCAATTTCTTTCATTATTATATTATTTTAACTATATGTTAATAGCATTATGTGATTACAACACGTGAATTACATAGGAGAGTATATATTATCCTGAATCTATTACAATGCTCTGCAGTCCTGGTAGTGAAGAGAACTCGGGTGTGTTTGTCATCTCAAACATCACTTGTCCTGGAGGCAGGGACAGGTCCTACCAAGCAGGTCAAGGAGCACCGGCAGGGAGGCCCCTGCTGAGGACGCTCAGGCCTGACTGCCCGGGGACAGTGGCCTCCACCAGGTGGCAGGTGTTGTGCACACTTCTCAGCCGGAGGAGGAGGAGAGCGTGGGGGCCAGACTCCAAGGCGCCCCAAAGAGCCGCCCCTGCCGGCATTCACCCCCTGCGGGAGCCCACCCTCACGGTCCCAGGGTGGTCTGTGCGAGCAGGTTATAAGACGCCAGGACTTCCCTTCTCTCTCTTGGATCACTGGCTCTGGGGGAAGCCAGCTGCTGCGTCTTAGGGCCCCTCGGGCAGCCCAGCGGCGAGGCTCAAGTGGGGAGGAGCTGAGGCCCTGAGCCCAACAGCCTGCACTTGGGGGTGGAACCCCTGCTGCGGATGACTGCGGCCGCAGGAGACCCAGCCTTCCTTCCTCAGCACTGACTAACGCCACACATTCATCTGAAAACAGAAGGTAAAAGTGCGTTAGCACGGTAAGCGCCCAGCCTGTGTTGTCTTCCGGACGGAAAGTATGGTGTCAGTCACCGGTGATTGACATGGTGCTTAACGTGTTAAAATACGCAGTGTTTGTCATGGAGATTAACACCAAGTCAGATCAACAGGATAGTAACATTCCACAAAGAGAATTGTTTTAAATTTTCCCCCAGAAAAAAGCACCCACACTTCAGATACACTTTATAGGCAGAGCCACCTATGTAAAGATTGCCCCAACTGTCCTATCCTATATAATAAAAGCCTAATAGGCAAATCAAACAGCGGAACGACCGGTCGCTATGACGCGCACTGACCACCAGGAGGCAGACACTCAGTGCAGGAGCTGCCCCCTGGTGGTCAGTGCACTCCCACAGGGGGAGCGCCGCTCAGCCAGAAGCTGGGCTCACAGCTGGCGAGAGCAGCGGAGGTGGCGGGAGCCTCTCCCACCTCCGCTGCAGGCGGGTGGTAAGGAGCGAGGGGTCCCGGACTGCGAGAGCCCTGGACTGCGAGAGGGATGTCTGACTGCTGGTTTAGGCCCGATCCCCTCAGCAGGCGGACATCCCCTGAGGGGTCCCGGACTGCGAGAGGGCGCAGGCCGGGCTGAGGGACCCCCACCCTCCAGTGCACAAATCTCTTGCACTGGGCCTCTAATAATCATAAAAAGACCTGGCTTCTGGCCTTTTGACGGCAATACAAGAACAAAAACCTGAGTGGGTTTTCCAAAGCCCCTCCGGGCAGACTCACATTCAGCATGCATGGACGGTGGGGAGGGGGGCGGGAGGGGTGCAACTGGCATGAAAGGTGCCAGGCACTCACTCCAATGGTGCTGGTACCGACACGGGGCAGGCTGGGGTATTAAGAAGTAGATGGCATCACTGACTCCACAAACACTTGCTGAGCTCCTCTTCACTGCCAGGCACATGCCGGCCTTTGGGAGAGAAGGGCATGGAAATTGGGACACCCCGAGGTACAAGCATTAGAGTAAGGCCTCCCCTTCCGTGGGACTAGTCGTGCCAATGGTGCTGTCCCTCTACGAGAGGCCATTTGTACCCCTCACCTACTCACCGGACAGCTGTGCATGTGCCTGGCGCCCGCAAAGTGGGCGCGTCCGGAGCCCACAGACCAGCAGTCTAGGGGGCAAGCCAGTTAGTGGCCAGGTTGAGGCTCAGCAAGCAAGGACAGGATGCAAAAAGTCTCCTGGACAGGGACCAAGAGGCATTGAGATCTCAAGAAGAGTCTAGAAGGGCAGTCAGTGGCCAAAGCCTGTGCAGGAAATGGCCCTGTAGACGGAGGTGACGGCAGAGGTGAGGTGTGCACAGCCCAGCGCAGGCAAGTCTGAGGTGGAAAGCCGGGCTCCGGGGGAGAACGGGTTTCTAACTCGGTGACTTCAGCGTCCTCCTGCCCCCCCCCCCCCCCCTCCCCCCCGCCCCACACACACACCTGAGAGGAGGAATTGCTAGAATGCAGCTCCACGAGGGGGCGCCCAGTCTGTCTTGGTCAGCTGAGCTGAGCACCCGGCCTGGCACAAAGTGGCATTAAACGCAAATACAGGGAGTGGGCAGTTTGGAGGTGGAAGGCAAGGAGCTGGGGCTGGGACCTGAGGGCCTGGCAGTCGGGAGGAAGTTGGAAATACAAGTCTGGTTCTCACGAAGCCGCCTGACTCCCCGGCTGGAGCCGAGCCTGTGCTGTGAGCACAGGGGTTGTGCGGGGTTTTGATATGCAGTCCCCAAGCAGAGCTGAGACTTGCTTATCTAAGCAGAAGATTAGACAGGCTTATCCAAACAGCTATTGTGGTGAGGACGCAGAGGCAGTTTTGACTGGACATTTGTCCTGCCCACTGATGAGAACAGTTGCTACAGAAATAATAACTAATATCGAGTGTTTACTCCGGCCAGGCACTGCCGATGGCCAACTGAACTTCCCAACAACGCCGCGGGAGGGCGCAGCTCTGACCCCTCGGCCCTTCCAGGCGGTGCCATCGGTGCCGTCCCACAGGCCCCGCACGCAGCGACTGTGGGTGGTTAATGCTCTGCCATCTCAACTCAAAATTCTTAATACTTTCAAACGAGGGCCCCCATTCTCATTCTGCATTCCCCAAAATTATGTAGCCCGGTTTTGATCCCCATTTTAGGGAAAACGAAGGAATTATGAAGTATCACAGCTAAGCAATGGCACCTCGGGGGCTGGGCCCGGCGGTCTGCACGGACTACCCACCGCCTGGAGGCCGGGGCCGCTCTGTGAGGGTCCACCAGGGCACCCTCCATGCTCGGCACGGCCCAGCACACGCAGTGCTCAATGGCTATTTGTGGAATGAGTCACTCAAGCACTCAATGCACAGCCCAGGAACAGTGCAGCTTCAGGGAAGTTCACAGACCAGCAGACTGGCCCTGGAGCTAAAACCTTGTGTCCACACACGAGAGGAAGAAACGGGACACCGCATTCCGAAGGTAAAGCGAGTTGTTTTTCGGTCTCGTGTGTCTCAGAGCTGCTTTTTAGAACCCGTGTTGAAAATGCTTATTGTCACCCAACTCAGCCACAGCATTAAAACTGGTTTTCATCTTTGTTTAGGTCCCTGTTTCTCACTGACGATCAGAGAAGAAGTCTTAATCTAGAAAAGCAGCACCGGGCTGGGAGCATTAGCAGAGGTAGTTTTGCTCGGCGCTTTGTCAGCCCGTTACAGAGCGGAAAGGGCCCCACAGGTGCTGTTCCGAATAAGAAACAATGAAAACAGCTGGCACGGGGTGAAGACCAGTACGTGCAGGTACCGCTCCCTCCGCCTTTCTGGGATGTTCTCACTGAATCCTCACAACAACCCGAGTTCGGTCACGTCCCGTTTCCAGATGAGGGACATAAAGCACAAGTAAGCGTTCAAGTGGCCTGCCCGGGGCGACAGCTAGAAAGCAGCAGGTCTGCCCCACAACGCCCAGCAGTGCCAGCTGTGTCCCTCCGAGTGTGTCTTGGCAGGAAGTGTTATTTTAAAAGGCGCCTTCCCTCTGACAGTCCACCGAGGAGAACACGTGTGACGTTTCTGAGGCACAGCAGACCAAACACAGCTTCCACCACGCTGACTGCAGACCCGAAGGCTGTCTAGATCTGCAGGAGCCACTCTATTCACAGGTGACTCCAAACCGGAAAAGCAAGGAAAACAGCCAGGACACTGGCACGGGCGGGTTCCGGAGGCTTCCTCCTCCTGACCGCCCTTCGCCAGACATCGCTCCCAATACACTGTGTCCTTTCTCGCTCCTGGAAAGGCGGTGAAATTATGGGCTCCCCTCCCCCATCGCGACGTAAAACAAAGACATCCAAATTGTGTGAAACCCGGGAAGTTCCTAGGCCATCGTGTCCTGGCTCCTGCCCATGCTCCTGACAGCTGTTCACGTTGGAGGGAGCACGGGGCCAGGCAGACGGTCACAGGAGGAGAGGAGAGAGTCCGCGCTGACGGGACAGCCCTTTGCACTCCCCAGGTCCCACTCCGACCTGTGACCCGGACCTGGATCCTCAGAAGAGGGATCACCTTAGCCCAATGCGTCATCACACCGCCAGCCAGTTTCCAAAGTTGTAAAGGGCGTGGGGGCCGGGAGGGGGCAGCCTCCGGAGGTGGGAGAAAGGGAAACCCCAGCTCCAGAGAGACGCGAAGGGAAGGAAGGGAAGAAGGAAGGGAAAGCGTCTGAGCTGGGCTTTCTTAGAAAGAGGAAAGCGCTGGAAGCCGCGCACTGACCCCTGGGCCGCTCCATCGGACAGGAGCGCGGCAGCTGCCGTCAGGGGGCCAGGGGAGCAGGGAGGCTCCCACAGGCGCCCCCAAGGAACTTTAAGGGTCCGTTCGAGGGTGGGGAGGGGGCGAGCCGAGCTTCCCTAAACGCCCAGGGCTACCAGCTGGAGTTCTGACCCAGGGCACGCTTCCCAGCTGGGTCACAGGTGGCCTGCGGTGCCCGCCCCACTCCCAGGAACCCGGGGGACCCTCCCAGCCCTCTCCCGGGACCCCCAAGCTCGTCCCAGCTCTCGGGAACTCGCAGTGTCCACTCGGCAGCCCCCGGCCCCGTGTAGGCTCCTCCGCCCGGTGTCAGGAACCCATGTGTCTGCCCCCGGCCCCTAGGACCCCCCCGCCGCCGGGACCCCGCTGCCCGCCCCGCCCGCGGCCTCGGTGCCCCTCCCCGCCCCTCCCTTGCCGAGGCTGCGGGGCGGCGCGCGGTTCGGGGACCCAGCAGAGGCCCAGCTGCCACGGCCGCAAGTGCGACGTGTCACAGGCCGGGCCGGCTCCTCCTCCCGCGGCCGCGGACACTGGCGTCGCAGGGCCGCCCGCGGGGTCGGGCAGGGATGCCAAGCAAGCCGAACGCGCCTGGCGGCCGTTACCTTGTTGGTGGGCACCGAGCGGAGGCGCTTGAGGACGGTCAGGATGTCCTGCTTGCTGGGGTCCCCCATAGTCACCAGGAAACCGAGGCGCAGCTGCCCCAGCCGAGCGGGAAGGGCTGATCTGGAGCGGTTGCCGCCTCCCGGAGCCTGACTACGGCCCAGGGGGCGGGGCTGCGCGTGACGGCCCAGGCCCCGCCCCAGACCCCGCCCCCAAGCGGAGCGCACGCGCCGATGTCCTCTAGGCAGGGCCCCGCTTAGCTGTACCGCTGGCCCCGCCCACCCAGGCCCCGCCCCCTGACGCTGCGCGCGCATGCGCAGGAGGCTCGCGCGCCTTTTCCAGACCTTCGTTCGTCATCGGTGCAGGGCAGTGCGGGGGGGGCGGGGGTGAACCTGGGCCTGGGTGTGGGTGGGGTTCGCTCCCAGGCGCACGGCCTGCGGAACCACCACCATTCCGGCGGGTGGACTGCCGCTTTCTGGGCCAAGGTCTTCTCACCTCGCCCCGTGAGTGCGGCAGAGCCAGTCACTCCCAGTGGCAAAGGGCCCACCCGCCGATGCCGACGCCCGGTTTTTGTTAGCTCCCTCACTTTGGATGCCCTGATGGGGCGCTTTCTACACGAACATGGACTTTCTTAGGGTATCAGTTTAGGACCGAGGTCAGGGAGAGAGAACCGTTCTCCGGAGGCAGAATGTGCTCCGCCGGACGGACGGACGGATGAATGGATGAGACAGGCAAGACGCGTGCCGTCCCGGCCCTCTCCCGGGCTGCAGCCTACCCTTCGGCCGACATCACCAGCGAGAAAGGCTGAACGTGGACGGAGTCGCCTCTTTTACACCCGGAAATGTCGCCGGCGGTGGGCTGGCGCAGGGAAAGAACAGGTTTGGGAGTCGAATGCAGTCCCTCGGCGCCAAGGGCGATGCAGCCGCCCGCCTCCTGGCCCTGTGGCCCGGGCTTCCGCTGCTCCGGAGCGGGGCTCGCTCCAGCAGGGGAGCGGCGTCCGGGGAAAGCCTGGGCCGTGGGCTTCTCTTAGGCTAGGATTGCGCCCTCCCCTCCTGGTTAGACACCCTCGGGGGACGCTGGGGACTGGCCGGGAACAGGGTGGAGCCTTCCCCACGAAGGGGGCCTTATTACCTCTGGAACAGGGTCGCTCTGTATTTTTGCAGGCAGCTGTGACCGTTTGAAAGTTCTTCTTTAGATTGAGTCAAAATAGATACCCCTGTATTTTGTGTCTGTCGATACTAGTTTGGCTTTAAACAGAGCACCTGGCATATTCATCAGACACAGTCATGTCCTTTCTGTTGGGCACGATGGTCCCCTTTACTGTTTGGAGCTGAAATCTTACCAAGTCATGTATCAGATGAGGGCGCGGTATGTTTACTCAGCTCTCCAACACAGGGATCCCTGAGAAGGAAGACAGTACAAGGAAGGGTAGACAGTGTAGGCAGGCATAAGCAGAGGGGCAAGTGCCATTATTGTCTTTTAGCTCATCTGCTTAAGTGTTCCTCCCGGCTGATGTAACGGACTGCTATAATATGTAAATATATCTGCCTCCCTTCCACTGAATATAGATTTCATGAGCTCAGATCTGTTTGGTCCACACCCCTATCCCCAGCATCTAGATTACAATGCCAGGCATGTAGTATGCATTCAGTGAAGATTTTTGGTGTGGCCTTAGAAGGTATAAATACAAAGGTCGTCAATCATGCCAACATCATAAGGAGAAAAGGCTGGATAACCTACAAAATCACACCTTCTCTTGAGCCCCTCAGAGAGCTGAGGTTGCAAAGCAACCAAGCAAACAATTCCCAGAGAGACAAGACTCTCCAAAAGGATGGAACATAAGAATCCCCTTACCTTCGGCAGAGTACGGAGAAAAAATGTGGCTGCCATTCAGGTGGGCTCAAGGAAATCACCTAAAATGTTAATGAATTCCCAAAGGCCAAATGTGAGCTAGCGAGTCAGTTTGGAGTAGTCGGGGGCCTCAGATACAAAGGGATTTGCATTCACTCACAAGCTCTTTTCCATAAACCTCCACCAGAATTCTTTCTTCACAAGACAGATGGAGACAGAAAGTGGAGAAAAGCCCCTTGTGGGGCAGGCATGCAACTGTTGGGGGACAGGCAAAACCCCCACCCACTGGCATGCTCTCCTGGAAAGCAAACTCTCCCTCCCTTAGGGTACCGGCAAAGATCCATTTCTGCCAGGAAAGGAAGAGAAACAAACTCCAGTAATACCCAATCCACAAGAGGACAGGAAATCCTCTAACTTTAAAAGGGCAAACAAAATGTCAGGGCTGCAGAGGGGAGGACAGAAGCGAAATCCCTCTATTGCTGGGGGGAGTGTTGAGGGGGGGGGGAAGGTCAGGAAACACCTTGGGCTCAGAATTCTAATCCATACCCAACAGGTTTGCTGCCACTGGAAGAGAGCAAAGTCCCCATCAGGATAATGGCAGACACACGCCGCGGTGTGCTGTCACCAGGAGGAGGGCAGCAGACACACGCCGAGGTGTGCTGTCACCAGGAGGAGGGCAGCAGACACACGCCGAGGTGTGCTGTCACCAGGAGGAGGGCAGCAGACACACACCGAGGTGTGCTGTCACCAGGAGGAGGGCAGCAGACACACGCCGCGGGGTGCTGTCACCAGGAGGAGGGCAGCAGACACACGCCGCGGTGTGCTGTCACCAGGAGGAGGGCAGCAGACACACGCCGAGGTGTGCTGTCACCAGGAGGAGGGCAGCAGACACACGCCGCGGTGTGCTGTCACCAGGAGGAGGGCAGGAATGATGAGAAAGCCCCAGGCCCACGAGGCCTTAGACTGAGGCTGAACCAGGTCAGCAGAGAACCCCCACCTACACGTCCACGAGCCTGGCACCGAGTAAGCAGCAGCCGTCTACCACAGCAGGAGGGACAGGCACGGCGGTAGACCACTCTGGTACCCCAGCCCTCACGCTGAGCACAGGGTTACCCCAGCCCACCGCTAAAGGAGCTGTAACCCTAAGGTGCCCTGGAGATAAAGAGCGGTGACAAAACCAGACTTGACTGCTACCTAGGTTGACTCAATCCCTACACCAATGAGCTGACAGAAGCGTGCCCATGTTCAAGGGTGACTGCTGTTAGCTTCAGGCTCTGTTCCTCTGTGTTAGGGGGATGATGGGGCAGTTGTGTGTCTTGACTGTGGTAGTGGTCACACAACTGTCTGCATTAAAACTTGTAGAACTGCACATGCCATGGAGTGCCCTTTGCTGTGTGTAAATTATACCTTCAAAGATGAGAAAAGAAGTGGGAAGGAAGCAAATGCTCAGCGTCTTCAGGGTCAGGAGAAAATGCTCGTGATGAAATGTTAAGAGGAGAAGCAGGATACCGAACTGCAGCTACAACATGACCCCAATTTTGTAAAACACATACACATGGATGACAACGGCAACAAAACGCGTGCCCATGGTATGAATAGAAAAAAAGACAAGAAAAACTACAGTCCCCCAGAATGTCAGCAGCGTTACCCCTGGAAGGCAGCATCGTGGGTGACTTTAAAGTTTTTCTGAGTACTCTTGCTTAGTTTCTAAATATTCATCTGAATTTTTGTTCCTTTTACAATCGAGGGGCCTGGCTATCTTGCCTCTGAAGTGGCCAATGAGCCGCACAGTTTGCTTGCAGTCCTTGTTGCTTTGGTGACCGAATGCCAATGGGCTTGGGGCTTTTTGCCTTCATGTCTCTTGGCTGGGCACTCAGGTTTCTGGGACTGTGGTCACGGCATCGGATGCCAAACTGTATCCTTCGCCCATCGGAGTTTAGCCCCTTGGCAGCTGGTGTTAGTTAGTCTTTGCTCAAAAAGAGGGATGCTCTCTCTGTAGTTCCTGTGCTCATCTGCTCCTTCCGCTCTCCCTTCATTTCCCAGCCCTTTCCACAAAGGATTTGAAGAAGCTTAAACCAATATACCATCAATATATGATGGTTTGACTTAAAATTTTTCAACTTTCTGACTTCAAGATGGTGTGAAAGTGATAGGTACTCAGTAGAAACCGGCTGGGCTAAGCTGTAATGTTCAGTAGATTAGGTGTATGAAATGCATTTTCTTTTTTTAACTTCTATGTAACATTTTTCTTTTGTATTCCTTATTTTATATAAGTTTCAGGTGTACAGCATAATGGTTAGACAACCATATAATCTCTCTATATAAAAGCCTAAGCAACTGTCCGACCATTCGACTGTCCCACTGGTAGCTATGATGCGCAATGACCACCAGGGGGCAGACGCTCAATGCAGGAGCTGCTGAGCTGCAGTGACTTGGCAGCTGTGGTTCTTGGGTGACGCACCCAGAACCAGAGAGGACGGAGCCCGATTCCTGGGTGCATCACCCAAGAACTGCCCTCTCGCAATCTGAGACCCCTCAGGGGATGTCGGAGAGCTGGTTTCGGCCTGATCCCTGCAGGCCAGGCCGAGGGACCCCACTGGTGCACGCCTCTAGTTTACAATAAATGCATTTTTGACTTAGGATATTTTCAACTTGCGATGAGTTTATCAGGACGTAACCCCATCATAAGTCAAGGAGCATATGTAATCTGAGTTTCAATGATTGGTCCGAAATTGATTTCATTTTTTCTTTTTAGTTTGGGCTGGAGAGACAAGGTTGCTAGTCAGTGGGGAAAACAGACATACCAGCAGCTGCGAGGGGGCAGGGAGAGTGCTGTGATGAGGTGCCCAGAGCACAGAGGAGGGCTCAGGTCAGGCAGCTCCAGTCCTGGTAGGCATCACTTAAAGAGCACCACTGGGGGCAGGCACCTCCTTGTCCTCTGCGGCCTGTGCCCTCGTCGTCCAACAGCACAGCTTAGTGGGCAGGCCCTGCACTGCACTGCCCGCCTCTGCATCTAGACCAGCTGTGTGGTAGCTGTCACACCTACACCTTCAGCAAGTTACCTAACTTCTCTATAGCTCAGCTTCCTTGTCTGAAAAATAGGAATAATAGCCCTGACCTGCATGTTCAGTGGTTAGAGCATCAACCCAAGCACAGAAGGGTCAAGGGTTTGATTCCTGGTCAAGGGAACGTACCTGGGTTGCAGGTTCCATCCTCAGCCCCAATCAGAGTGCCTGTGGGAGGCAACCAATTGATGTGTCTCTCACAATGATGTTTCTCTCTCCCCATCCCCCCCTTCTCCCTACCTCCCACTTTCTCCAAAAATTAAATAAATGGGGAAAGTATCCTTGGATGGGGATTAACAACAACAAAAATAGGAATAATAATATTTACCTAGTTCATGGGACTGCTGTGAGGATTGAACAAGTTAGAGTTTAGAACAGGGCCTGCCACCAAGTGAAATACAAATGCTTACTACTATTATTCCCATTTTATAGATGAGCAAACCAAGGCCTAGAGAAATTAAGTATGCTCAAGGTCACACAGCTACTTAAGGTCACACAGTTGGAGCCAAGTTTAAGTGAAGGAAATATGACCTTACAGTCCATGCTCTTAATTATTGACTTCATTTTTATGCCTTTGTAAGACAGTCATTAAGTTTCAGTGAAGAAACAAAATGTTTTCAGATTTTGGTGTGGAAAATCCAGCCTTCTTACATACGGTTTCACACATGGCTGCGTCTATGGCTTGGAAGCACTCATGCCCAGGTGCTGGTTGGGGAAGTTGTGGCGTCTCCACCTGGGGTCTGCACACTTTGGTTATCATCAGCTTAGTTGGGGTTGAGGCGACCTTCATAACAAGCACTTTTGTACCCTTGACCTCAGGTGGTCATGAACAAGGGAAGACAGGAGTCATTTTCCAGATGAGGAAACAAGGTCAGGGAGACGAAGGGACTTGCCTGAGTACAGGCGTCTCATCAGTGACACAAGGTGCCCCCTGATCCTGGGGGGACACCTCTCTGTAGCTGCCACCTAACTCTCCCTGGTTATCTGAACAAATCCAGGAGCACGTCGATTGCTGGCATTTTGGCACCTCTGACTTGCTATTTGGGTCAGTGGTTCTCAAAGTGTGGTCCTGAGTCAACAGCTCCCGGGGACTTGTTAGATTTGCCAACTCTGGGCCCCACTGCAACCTAGTGACTCAGAGACTCTGGGATTCGGCCTGGCAAGCGGGGTTGTACCAGGCCCTCCAGGTGTTTGAGAGCCAGTGGTTTAGACAACGGCACCCGAGGCTCGGATTGGGTACCAGAGTTCAAACCCGCACCCGCCCGGTCTTGTGGCGAGGCCTGATGCAGGCCGCTCAGTCCCTCTGGTTCGTTTCCTGGTAATGCCGGGAGGGCAAGCAAGGTGGTGTAGACACAGCCATGATCCAGTGGGGAGAGGGGCAGCTCGGCCCAGGCTGTGGCTGTAGGGAGGGTGGCCCAGGGTGCCAGAGTCCTGGCGGGGAAGGGGAGAGTGGGGTGTCACTCACTCACAACCACACTAAGTTACCACCTCCCAAGTTCCTGTGGCCTTTCCCTCCTTACTCTAACCCTCCCACTGGGAAGGCAGGCCCCACTCTTTCCTGGGGAAACTGAGGCCCAAAGGGGGGATTCAGGGCCAGGACAGGAGTGGGCAGGTGGGCAGTGAGGGCCCTTCGGAATTCCTTGCAGGGGCTCTGGAAATGACAGGAGGCTGAGCAGAGGGCCTCGCTGAGCAGAGGTTGTTCCGTCCGACCCCTGAGGGTTCCTCCGCTCGCACCCTGGCTCTTTATCCGTCAGCGGGGACCCGGGAAGGGCTGCCTGGAGAATCCGGCAGATGCGGGTTTGTTAGTGCCCTCGGGACGGTGAGCTGGAGTTCCCGGACCCGTGTCTTCTCCCACTCCCCACGGGCTGGCGTCCAGCGCACGCGCTCACCAGGTGCCCCAGCCTGCTCTGGGCCCTCCCCGCACCCTGCCCTCCGTCCTCCGTGGCAGCGGGCAGTTCCAGGGGCTCCCACTCCTCCTCAGAAGTGGAGAGCAGGAGCCCATCACCCATCAGACCAGGCGGCCAGGTGACAAAGACTCATCACGAGCCGGGCACTGACACTGCAGTGGCAGCTGCCACCTCACTCCTGGCTCCGAGCGCCGGGTGCCTGGTGGGTGCGTTTCCGGGCGGCTCCACCAGGTTTGCTGATTGTGGCTGCGGCAGCCGTCTCACCTTCCTCATCTCACTCAGGCCTTTCTCCTCCCTTCACCCACGTGAGCGTGGAGGGCTCCGAGGGGATGTGACTCGGGGTACGGGCTGCTGGGCCTCCTCAGCTGAGTCTGGCCCTTGGAGCCTGTTCCTTGCTGTGTCAAAGGGAAATGGGGAGACTCACCCACTCCCAGCATGCAGCAGGTGCTCAGGAAATGGGCTCAGGGAAGCCCCTCCAGGAGTGGACTCTGGTCCGGCCCACACTGGGGAAGCCCAGGCCACACGGTGGAAGGTTTGGGGGAAAGAGAAACCCCAAGGGGATCAGGCCTCAAATCCCACCACCTCTGATGTAGCAGGGGCAGTGGGACGGGGCCCCGAAGCTGGAAGTGCGACAGACACGCGCACGTGCTGCTGCGAGCATGAGGCACACGCACGCAGAGACCATCACATCACGAGATCAATGGTTTATTGATTCTTTTCCCTAAAATACTATACATTTAAAGAAACTTCTGAACTGAAAAGACGTGACAATTTTTGGTAATCTGTAGCAAAGGAATGAGGATTTCTGCTGGTAAGTCTTCAAGATAAACACGTACACACATCCACTTCCAAGCAAGACAGTCGCGCTCACTGGAACATGAGTAAATGCATAGCTTATATGGCGGCAGCCATTTCTCCAACGTCTGATACACAAAATAAAAGCTTTCCCCCCCTCCCCACCTGATTACAGTGTAGCGTCTTGCCGCGGCACGTCTGCTCCCTGATGACCGAGGACACTCCGAAGAGACCCTGCGCTATGGGTGAGGCCCAGCCCCTGTGGGCTCAGGGGGGACACGGTGACGGGAACCCGCAGCTGCTGCGAGGCCCGGAGCTTACAGTGCTCTGCTACGGAGGGACGAAGGCGAGTGAGCAGCGGACCTGCAGCTGGCCGGTGGCACGAACTTCCCTCCGGCAGTGTCCACTTCCAGGGCCCGAGGCCCCTGGCCCACATCCGAGCCTGGAGAAGGCCCACCCAGCCCACCAGCCAGGCCTGGGCCCGAAGGCCACGGTCTTCACGCAGTTTACACATTAAATCCACTGTCAAGAGCCTTTGAAATCTCATGGAAACAGTAGACAAGCTCTTTAGATTCTCTGAATCTCAAATAATATATATAGCTACACCAGGACAAGACGGCCCAGCATAAAGTGTCTGGATCTACAGGTGCCTGGGCCTGAAAAGCTAGTCTTTTCAGGTTCGCCTTCCACATCACTGACAGAATTCTTCATTTGCAAGAGTAAAGCTCTAAGCACGAGGAGAGTGGAAACAGTTTTTAAATATGGAGACTCGGGGAGCACTACAGGTCATTCCCGACACCCATGTTCACAGGAGGAGCCCAACCATACGCGCGCCCACCCCTACTGTGGTCTCCTGCCTCACGCGCCCTATCTGAATGGGCCAGGCGGCCCGGGCAGTGGTGGGCAAGTAACAGCACAACACGGAAGCAGAGGATGCACTTCTCATGCCTGGTATACGGCGATCTGTGCCGTAACTTAAGCCTAAATGAATGGATGAACAGGTACCACAAAGTACAACTGTACACGGCCTTAAAGACCTCAGAAAATGGCATTTTGTTCTTTAAGTTGCGGGTGAGAAGCGCATCAGAGAAAGAAGTTGGTGGAACAAGGATCAGGGTAACCCACCAGACGCGGAGGAGAGGCGGAAAGACAGGCCAGGAATATTCAGATCCACGATAAGCCACATGCACTGAGCAGGGAGCGGGTGCGGCAAGGGCGGGATGGCGTGTACTGCGTCTTCGGTGCTCAGATCCCTCCATCGGCACTGTGGAAAGGCTGCCAAGTCCCAGGTGAAATGACCGGCTCGTCTGTCTTCAAGAGACACCATGAAGCCAAAGCAATGGAACCATCATCTTCTGCAGGAAAAGGAGTGGACGCCACGGCCGGCTGGAGCTGCCGGAGTGCTGCCCAGGCCGATGGCTAACGGAGTTCCTGGGACCGCACCCCTCCGCCAGCCAGCCCACTGGGCTGTCACTGGATCGCTTCGACATAATTTGCTGGGTACAGGCCAACCTGTCCATTGTCCAAGCGCCCCTTGCACCAGCCCTGCTCGTCCTCGTCCTCTATCTTGGTCAGCTCATCCCCTGCAAGACGAAGGCGGAGGGGTCTTGGTGAGCAGGCACGTGACACACTGACCACCGGGTCAGTCTCCCTCATATCTTAGCCCCCACTCTGGGCCCAACTCATATGTGGACTCTAACGAACAAAACAAACCAATGAACGGAGTGGGTCCAGAGACATGGGAGCATGGAACAGAGTGCGGAATCTCGGAGGGAAGGTGGGAGGTAATCAACCAAAGCCCTTGTATGCATAGATGCATAACCATGGACTCGGACAGTGGGGTGGTGAGGGCTTGGGTGGGGGTGGGGGGGCTGGAGGGAGCCGACAGGGGGAAAAGGGGACACATGTAATACTTCCAACAATAAAGATTTAAAAAACAATGAAAATACAAGAGAGAAGGAAAAAGACACAGGCTAGAAAATGCACGCAGGGCCCTGAGGTCAGGATGCAGCCTGTGCCGTAAAACCGAGGTTTCGGCTCCTCACAACAGAGCTGTGTTGGTGATAAAGGTGAACACAGCATGGCTACGGGGAGAGTGTGACAGGTGCCACCCCCAAGGCGAGCCTCTGCTGCCCAGGGCACACCAAATGCCACTCGGGTCCGGGCAAGGCGGCACCGCCCGTGGGCCCAGGGAGAAAGGCTTTTCCTCAGGGGACCTGCAGGCCGGCGCGCGAGATGTTTGGGGCTGGGTGGTCCTGGCGACCAGCATCTCCTGCTCCGGTGCCCTGTGGTGCCAGGCCTCGCCCGGCAAGAGGCACCATCTTAGGCAAAGGCACAGGCACCTCACTACCTGCTAAGCTCTGGCATTGGGCATCTGCTACATTTTTAAAAAATATATTTCTTTATTGATTTCAGAGAGGAAGGGAGAAGGAGAGAGAGAGAGAGAGAAACATCAATGATGATAGAGAATCATTGACCGGCTGCCTCCTGTACAACCCCCATTGGGGATCGAGCCCGCAACCCAGGCATGTGCCCTTGGCCGGAATTAAACCCGGGACCCCTCAGTCCGCAGGCTGACGCTCTATCCACTGAGTCAAGCCAGCCAGGGCCATCTGCTACATTTTAAAATATATATATCTTTATTGATTTCCGAGAAAGAAAGGGAGAGGGAGAGAGAGAAACATCAATGATGAGAGAGAAGCATTGATCGGCTGCCTCCTGCACGCCCCTACTGGGGATCAAGCCCGCAACCCGAGCATCTGACCAGGAATCAAACTGTGACCTCCTGGGTTCATAGATCAATGCTCAACCACTGGGCCACACCAGCCGGGCAAGCACCTGCTACTCTTGGAGTGGGGGACCCGACACTGGAACCAGCCGGATTCAGCCGCCCTGCAGTAAGACAGCCTCCCCGCAGGCTGGCAGCATCTCCCAGATGCCCACGGGGAGCCACCTACCGGCCTTGAAGCTCAGCTCGTCATGCTCCTGCCCCTCATAGTCGTAAAGGGCCCGGACCCGCACCTCCGACCCCGAGGTGGCGTCCTCGTCAAATGGATTGGAGTCCCCATTGGCATCCGTGGAGGAGAACGGGTTGTTAGACTCGTCGTCGGACCAGTCGGTGGGGTAGCTCTGCGTCTTCTCGTAGCTGCTCACGCTGCAAGAAAGGGTGGGGCCGGGGCCCTGAGCATGGGCTGCCAGAGGCAGGAGGCCCTGGCTGGGCTGGGGGCTCCCTCCGCAGGAGCACGGCCCTCAGCATCACAGCGCGGCAGGCTCCCTGCCGGACCCGCACCAGCTCCTGGCAGAGGCAGGCCGGCGGCTCCAGCGGCGCCACCCCGCAGCCTGTCTTCCTGTGCAGAGGCTTTGACTACGGTTAGTGGAGGACAGAGGAAAGCAACCACAGGTTGTTAACGGTGCCCCCCTCCCTGCGAAACGGAAAAGCCAGACTGTCCACAGCTGGCGCCGGGCCGCGGCTGCGGGCCTCATGCATTGCTGTCAGGGCCACGGGGCCGAGACCCTGGACAGAGAGGAGAAGACAGAGCGAGCAGGTGAAGACCAGAGGGAAACGTCCGTTCACCAACTTTTTGGCCTTAATGTCCTCCTTCTCACTGACGGTGCTCCCCGTGTCGTCCTCATCCTCGAAGGGGTTGTAGCTGGACAGTGACTGCGCTGACCGTGTGGGGACGCTCGGGACACTAAGGTCGCTATGGGGAGAGAGAGAGCTTTCAGGGGACCCCAGCGTGGCAGCCCCTGAGGTCCTGGGTGCTCCCAGCTGCAGGGTCACAGGGCCAAAGGCTAAGGGCACAGTCAGATGGAGGAATATGCTGTATGAGCAGAAAGTTGTTTCAGCAAAATTCTTGGCAATAAACACACTAAGTGTCTCAGAGGACAGACCTGCATTTCCATCCGGGCATCAGAGCCCTGGGGAGGTACATGGGGATTCTGTCCAGTCCTCCCCATCCTGTGAGCTGGCCGGCCAGACAGCCCTGGGGCTCAGCCTGTGGGGCCCAGAGCCCGCTGAGGGGAGGAGGGCGGCTCCCAGAGCTCTGCGGAGCCCACAGCACAGCGCACCCCTCCTCTGGCTACTAAAGGGTCTTCTGGGCCTGGAGCTTCCAAACGCGGTCCGGGAGCCGCGGAACAGCCCTGTCTAGGAAGGAAGAACCCCTTTCGTGCTGCAGAGAGAAAACCCGTCTGTACAACCATGTCAACTGCCTCCTGTGTGCCCGGCCTGGGCGGACCAGAGAAACGAGACCCGAGCCCGGCCTGAAGGCTGACAGCCAGGGGCGACGGGGTGCGGGATGCAGGTGCTGAGCGCAGGACCGATGGGAGAGAAGACAGGCCCCGAGAGCCCGGCACCCCGTGTAACTCTGCGCCGATGGGCCAGACACCAAGTCCCAGGGCAGGCTCCGGCGGCCAGCACCACCTCTCGCCAAGTCCAGGCTGCGTGGAGCAGACACTCAAAGTTCCGGGTGGACGGCTCAGAGGTGGAGAGGGGAGGGGAAGAAATGCTTCAAATGCCACTGGAGTGAGCCATGACCTCACCGACTTCAGGCCTGGTGAAGGGCGCTGGACCCCAGCCTGCCCGCTGCCTACACCTGGGCCACATGTCTGAGACCCCAGGCCCTCCTCCCTCCTGGGCACCTTTTTCTGACTTTCTGAAAGGGGACTGGTCCTGGGCAGCTGAATCTGTACAGCAGCCAAGGCAGACTTGACCCAGGCACTCCCCGGGGTGGTAGCTCTCCCTCCCACCCCACCCCATCACACAGGTGCTGGCATGATCCTGGGGATGGTGCTCACTGCTCTGCTCACTTAACCAAGCCCACCTGCCCAGATGGTGACAAAGCAGGGGAAAGATGACAGGCCATGTCTGCATGGGAGGGGGGGGGGCGGGGGAGCTTTGGGCGGGGGCTTCAGTATCTGGGGCTTCAGAAAGGCTCTGGAACCTGTGCTGACCCTTCCTCGGAAGCCACGATCATGTGATGCATCATCACCACGCGATGCATCATCCCTCGGCGTGATGGAGGCCTCAGCCAGCCGGGCACGGCTCCCAGGGAGGGCCGCCTGCAGCCAGCTCTGCAGAGGTTCAGTGCTTACCTGATGGGAACTCTGGGTGAGGACAGGCCTTGTTGCTAGACAAGCGGGCCTAGTGACCTCAGGGCCACCTCCTCTCTCCAAACAACGAGGAATAACCCAGGCTCTCAGCAAAGCGGTGATTTCAGAAAGGGGACACCTGACAACGCCCCCTGTCCCCCCGTCCCCGCACACAGCCTGGGGGAGTGCACACCTGGCCAGGGTACCTGAAGCAGCCCGAAGGGAACTCAGTGACCTCCACCTGCCTGTGCGCCACTGGGGACACGTGTGACCAGCACCGGATCAGCGTCTCCCTTCACTTGGGCCCAAAGCACGTGTGGCAAAGGCTCCTCTCTGGATCTTTCTGCAGCTCCAGCCGGTGGGCAGATGATCCTCCCAGAGATGCCCCGAGGCCTCGCCCACAGAACTCAGATGCCCATGGGAGAGAGACCCTGTGAAGCCCCACTGGGGACACGCCCACGTGTCCAAGCTGCAGGCGGTGTCCTGGCCCAGGCCGAGGGCCCAGGGATGGAGGCTGCCCTCACCCACCTGCTGGGCTTGTTCTGCAGAGCCTGGTCGCCCGTCTGGTTGATGCCGGTCAGGGTGACGCCGTCAGTGGGCTTCTTCTTCTCTCTCCGGCTGAGAGTTCGATTCATGTCTGCAGACCACTCCTGGTTCCCGAAGGAGAGAAGTCAGAAGTTCACTGCGTGAGGCCACATCAGTCTAAAGCCTGGGCAGGGGCTTGGCCCTCAGAGCTGACTGTGCCCTAAACTGGACCTGAGCAAGTCCGCGATGGGGAAACAAAACCCTGGGGTGCAAATACCATCGGGGGCTGGGGGCCCCTGCATCACCAAAGGGGCAGATAAGCTAACTGACCACTCAAGTCTCCAAGGAGTGGCACCCTCCCGTGGCGCGCTGTGCTAGTCCTATTCCATGCATCCATCTCCCCAAAGGTCCGCTCCTTCCCAGCAAGTGGCCAGTTTTACCAAGTCCCTGGGAAACACCGGAGCGGGAGAGGAGGAAGGGGCAGGATTTCCCAGAAACGCACGTGCACATGGCTGATGGGGCTTCCCTCCCTCCCAACAGCACCCAGCACTTGGTGCCACCGAGTCCCCCGCTGTGCTCACGTGCAGTTACAGGATCTTAAGGTTCAATGCCATCTTAACAATCCCAAGTCTAACTGCTCAGATGAGGAAACTGAGACCCAGAAAGAAAAACCTCCTTTCCACAGAGTTAGCAGGCGCTCAGGTCACCCACAAGTCTTTTACTTCTCAAGCGAAATAACATGGCTGAGGACTCAGCTGGAACCTGAGTGCCCTCGGGGACCTTTGGAATGTAAATCTGTGCTGCCTGACGGACAGGAAGGGCAGCACACGTTTCCAGAACCGGGCTGCGGACCCACACAGACCCCAGGGATTGCACACACCGCCGGAGGTTTGGGATCCAATAAGTTAGCCATAAATAGTAACTTACTTCATCCTTGTGGCATGGAAAACAAAACAAATCATTTCATTAGAGAAAGACAAGCATGATCCGCCCCATGTGGGCGCTGGTCCCGGACCCGCAGAGAGAGGGGCCACCCAGGGGCTCTCGCCCAGACGCCCACCCCGGGAGACAGCCTGTCAAGTCTTCCTTGCCAGGCCATTCTGCCGCTTGGGTACCGCCTGCTGACAGGCCACCCTAAGGAGAGGAGGGAGGGTGGGGTGGGTGCTGTGTGCACAAGACACGTCTTCAACCCGCTTCTTCCCACGGAGTCATCGTGGGGTGGGGGGGAGGCTGGGCGCCGTCTCCTTCCTCCGGGTCCACTGCACTCAGAAGGGCCCGGGCCTGTCCTGTCCCCGGGCCTGTGGCAGGGGCACAGCCCGCTCTGGGCTTCCTGCTGGGAAATGTCCTAAAAGTGGGGCCCACGCTGTCAGCTGAAGCGGCTTTCTGGAGAAGCTCCAGAGAACACAGGCACATGTGAGGCTACGATGGGGCCAAGCCGGCTGCTGTGTGGTCGGCCCGTGGCCCAAACCCAGTCTGGCCCAGGTCCCTGAACCCGACACCCGAGGAGACAGCTACTGTCCGCACATGTTAGACCTGGGGAAACTGAGTCACAGAAAAGGCAAATGACTTGCTCATCACCCCACAGCTGGGCTCTCGCTGCACTGAATCGGGGGAAGCCACTCGGCCTGAGTCCAAGGCAGAGCTGCTTCCAACATCCTCCCGGGAGAGGCCCTGCTCCACCTCGAGGAGGGAGAATCCCGCCCTCAGAGAACAGGGAGCAGGACTAGTGCCCACGGCCTTCTCTGCTACCATCCAGGTGGGGAGGCGGGGCTGGGGGGCTGGCGACCCAATCCTAGGGCTGGCAGAGCCTGAGATCCCCAGGCATTTTGCATGTAAAGACATTGGGAGGCTCAGAGGAGCGTTAACCTGAACCCAAAGTGACCGTCTGAAAGAAGGATGGCGTGAAGGGGAAGAGCTACACACTCAGCCCAGAGGCAGCTGAGCTGGTGCCGTGGCCCGCAGGCGGGTGCGCACTGTGGCCGCTGCCTCCCAGACATCCCAGGTGGGGCAGGGAACGGGGGTCGGGGGGCCTGCATGCCCTGCAGCTCTTGGGACTCGCCCTGAAGAAATGCCAGTGGTTAACAGGTGATCAAAGTTCTTAACGAGAAAGGACATAATTGCGCCTTCCCCAGAGATTCAGGCCCTTCAGTAACGCCGGAAGCCCCACAGAATTAGACATCAGCTTGTCTTCAAGCGTCGCTGGGGGTAACAGCTGCCTCATGAACAGGGCAAAGGCCAACGTGGAGTTGGAACGAGAAAGACAGTGCATGACTCGACCCGTGGGCCCGGCCCCGGCCGGGCCAAGGGGGTCCCGGGTGCAGCCTCCTCCTACCTCAAACTGCGGCCAGTTCATGGACATGCCCGGCCCGTGGTTGGCTCTGAACCACCTCAGGTCCTCCACCGCGTCGGCAGCTTTGAGGCTCTGCTCCAGTTCACGGTAAATGTTTTTGTAGCTAAATCAGAAAGAAGCGTGACTCTTGGAAGGCAGGGACGGCCACACTCACCCCAGCCCGGTGCCTGCCACAACGGGCACTGAGGTCTGCAGCCTACCACAGGTGGCTTCACACGGGACCAGGACTCCCGCCCTGGCTCGGCCGGTGGTCATCTGGCCTCAACGTGCACAGATGACCACCAACAATGGCGTGGAAGCCACAGCTCTGGCTTCTAATAAGCCAGCTTTCAATCACCAGGGGGCAACTTGGCTTTGTTCTGTACCAGGTAATACAGAAAACACCGGCATCTGGGCCACACAGGCCACCAATCTGGGTGGTCCCACCTAACCAGCTCCAGAATCCAGTGTCGGGAAAGTCCCTCCTCATCCCATCAGAAGTGGGGACGCCTCCTGCTGGACAGCTCCCAGCAGCTCGCTTCCCTAAGAAGCTGACCACGTCGAATAGGAGTATCTATCACTATAGGTCGTTGTATTTTTTCACTCCTAACCTTGATGGCTGGAAGTCATTTACCCTCCCTAGACCTCAGTTTCCTCCTCCGTGGAGTGGGCACAATACCCTCTATTATGGGTTGAAGTCCTAACCCCCAGCACCTCAGAGTGTTACCTTCTTTGGACATAGGGTCTTTACAGAGGAAATCAAGTTCAAGTTAGGTCATTAGGGTGGGCCCTAATCTATGGACATCTTTGTATAAAAAAGGGGGGATTTGGACATAGACACGGAGAGGGAAGACAGTGTGAAGCCACCGAGAGAAGACGGCCATGTGACTGAGGTGATGGTCTATAGCAGTGATGGGCAACCTTTTGAGCTTGGTGTGTCAAACTTCGCCAAAAAACTGAGCATAACTCAGGTAGTGTGTCACTTTGAGGAAAAAACATTATTTCGCAAATGTTTCATTCTCAGGAGCAGCAAATGTTTCATCCTCAGCATGCGGCCGCCTCAGCTGCCGCGTGTCATCAGAAATGGCTACGCGTGTCAGTGCTGACACGCGTGTCATAGGTTCGCCATCACTGGCCTAGAGCCTAGGAAGGCCGAGGGGTGACCGCAGACACCACAAGCTGGAATCGGCGGGAAGACCTCCGCTAGAGCTGCCGAGGGAGCATGCCCTGCCGACACCTGGCTGCAGACTCAGCTCCAGGAGCGAGGACAGACTGCGGTGAGGGAAGCACCCAGCTGTGTACTTTGGTACAGCGGCCCTCAGACCCTACTGCCCCATCCCTGGCCAGAGGGCCCTGGAGGCTGAGCAAGGTCAGACTGCCCTCCCGTGTGGGAGCACTTCCACACAGAGAGGAGCCCAGCCCTGCCCCAGCCCGCTGTGTGGCCTCAGGCAAGTCACCGAGCCTCACCCAGCCTCAGCCGCCTAATCGTAAGACAATGCCACCTACTTTATAGACTGTCATAAGATGAATTAAATGGTGGCAGGGGAGCTGTGCAGTAATTGTTGCTTCTGTTGTTTTATACAGAAGGAGACATAGGGGATGTAATTTCCTGGTAACAAGCCCTGCTCTGTGGATGGCAGAAGTCTATGTCCAGGGCTGCCCAGGCCTCTGCCCTGAACAGAGGCATCATGGGACCAGAGACAGAAGTGCAGAAAAAGCTTCCCAGGCTCCCAGCACAGTTCAGATCCGAGTCTCCGAGGGCCTGTGCTGCCCGGGCCTGGGACACTGAGAAGTCTAGGCCCGAGCTGGCAGCCAGCTAGTCTGGACAGAGAGGACTTAAAGGGGCCGCAAGGTCAGCCCGTCCTGGGGCAGGGCCTGCCAGCCCGGGAATGCTGTGCTTGCACCCGGATGACTTCAAATCCACCGACTGTATCCAGTCCGAGCCGCAGCCCTTCCCGTGCGCAGACCCAGTGCTGCACACAGAGCTGGTAGAGCCGGCCCCTTAGCGTGCGGAGCGGGGCCGCGGGGCTCAGGCCAGGGACCAGCTGCCGCGAGCAGCGGCGACAGGCTCAGCAGAGGGGCTCGCCCTGGGCTGAGAAGACCTGACCAACACTGCCACCCAAATCCGGAGACCGGTGCCCGAGCCGCGCTCAGAAGCACCTTCCGCTGCCCTCCCTGTGACGTGCCCTGTGGCGGGAAGGACACCTACCTGGACACGTTGGACAGGTCGAGGTGCTTCTGAACCTCGAGCAGAACTTCCCGGAAGAAGCGCAGGCGCTTCTCCTCAAACTGCTGGCACTGCTCGAACACCTGCTCCATGTTCTCCATGTACTGGGGGGTGCTCTGGTCCAGCTCCTTCAGGGACTTCTCGTACTTCTCCTTGGTCTGCGAGAAAACGCAGACACCGCAGCGGGAGGGTCACCACCCAGAGCAGGCGAGCCAGGCTCTGCCACGCGGGCCCTCATGGCCTGAGTCCCTCCCACCACTCTGAATTCAGCAGCAGCTGGCCTTACTTATCAGGTGGCAGGATTACACCAGCCGCTTTGGGTGACTTCTATAAGGAATAAGCACAGTGAGGAGCCGTGACCTGCACCTAAGAAGCACCCCGACCTATTTCCTTTGCACCCCTCAGGTCCCTTGACAGCAGCAGCCTCTCTCTCCCACAGAGCAAAGCAGATGGAGGGGCTGGAAGCTGGAGGCCAGGCACAGCCCAGCCCACTTCCTGGGAACTATTCAATCACAAGTTGCTGGCTCGGGTTCAAGTCCTGTGACCCAGACCTCCCAGGCGGAAGGCCACCTGCATCTGAGGAGCCCTTCATAAACATCCTGTTTGATCTTCTCCCTAATCCACTGCAGGGGGAGGGGCGGGGGACCCCCCTTCACAGTGGAAGACACAGATGGCCCGGAAGCCACACTACCTGCTCCCAGTCTCTTCCTGACTGAGAGCGCCTGTCCCGCCGCCCGAGCTCCTGCCGCTCTGCCCACACCTCTCTGGGGCCCTCACGGCTGAGGCTGCCAGGAAAACCCTCCTGCTCCAGGCCCTCGGGCTCCCTGCGGCCAGCGCACCCGCCTCCACCCTCCTCAACCCTCATGGGACTCGCTTCCACACCAGAGCAATCGCTCTAACCCTCCTGGCCCGCCACTCCTCTGCCCGCCCTTCGTGCAGTGGTTCCGTCAGCAGCATCTCAGGCGCCTTACTTTGCCTGACTCTCAAGGCCATTGGCAGTTTGGTCCTCAAAACCCTCCGTATCAGCTCCTACATCAGCTCCCCCTGGGACATTCACACCTCCGAGTCCTGCACAAGCATTCTTCCCCCCTCTCTGCCCACAGCCACCCAGCTGCCCCGCACCTTACCCCCGAGCACGGGAATCCTGAGGTGGGCACAGTGGGCTCTGGAGAGGCCCTCTGAGGGCAGGAATGCGGTGACTGTGTGTCCCTCTCTCCACCCAGGCAGCCAAGCAGCGCAGACGCTCCCGTGTGCCAGATACACAAGCGGGAGGGGCAGGTGCGCTCACCACGGGGGAGAGGTGCGGGATTTACCTTAAGAACATCCTGCTTGCACTTTTCTACTTTGTCTTGCAATTTCTTAAGCTGTTCAGGGTTCAGGGATGGGTCCACTTTGCTATTGCTTTCTCGCGATATCGCCAACTTCTCCTCTTTGCACGCCGCGTGGTAGGCTTTCTTTGCTGCTTCTACCTGCAGGGAGAAGGGGTTCCGGAACCTCGGGATTCTGAAAGGTCAAAATCCTCCCCCGACGCTACAGAGCCCCTGGGAGGTGCTTGTGCTCTCAAGAGGCGAGGAAAGCGCAGGTAGAGCTGTGTGTTCGGTGTAACTACACGCGGTTATGACAGAGGGCCCCATTCAACAGACACTGACGGTGCCTGCTGTGGGCCAGGCGCTGTCCTAGGCACCAGAATGAGGAATGGCACCAACAAAGGACCTGGGCATTCATGGGTCTTACGGTCTAGCTGGGGAGGCAACAGTAAGAAACAGTTCAGGTTCAGGGTAAAGTAGAAGTGCTAAGGGCCAAAGAGGAGAAGAAAGCAAGGAAGAGAGATGGGAAGTCGGTGCTGGAGCTGGGCCTGGGGAAAGCCCCCCAGATGACATGGAGCAAGAATTAGGGGCGGCGGGGGGAGGGGGTGGCCACCTGAGGGGAGAGCATGCCCAGCAGCGAAAACAGCAAACGCCGAGAAAACTTCACAAGAGAAACCTAACACAGAGGGGTGATACCGGAAGGCGGGGTCACGGGCCACACTTTCCACTGGCCATTCAGCCACACACATGCATACAGGTACTGATGTATGCATAATTTATTTAACGGAAGCTTCCTTACTTGAGCCAGTCATGGATTTCATTTGAGGGATGAGCTTGTAACCATGGCCACATGAGGGGGTAGTGTCATTGCAGAGAGGCCAGGGACAGAGAGGAAGCGACAAAAGCCAAGACACAGAGGAAGGAGGAAAGACTGCAGTTCCCACCAGAAGGTGCAGGCGTGAGGGAGTGATTCTGAGGAGCCGGTGCCACTCCTAGGAGAGCCAGGGAAGCGGGAGGGGGAGGAGAGGGGCCAGGGTGCGGGTGGGGCCGCAGTGCTGAAAGCCTCCAGCAGCCAAGGCTGGACAAGACTCAGTGGCTTTCAGAAAACAAATCTCAGTATCATTTGCAAATTTGAGAGAAAAACACATATAAGAGGAAAAAAAGTTTTGAACTAACCCTTTCTCCTCGTCCCAAGGGACTTTTCAATCTCTCTAGCAGACAATTCCCAGGCTGGGAAGTACGGCTGGTGGAGAGTTTGGGTTTGGAGCTCTAGCACTGGTACCTGATCCCCAGTGTCCTGACTGTAAAATGGGTCGGCAGGGATTACATTGAAGTCTGGAACTTGGGTAAATGTTAGCCACTAGGGCTTATGGCCTGAGGGGGCCCTTCATTTCTGATGCTAACAAATGCAGGAATTCCGGGGAGAGTGGGGGGAGCATTGCTGGTGGGAGGACTAGGGCCCCAGGTGCCCAGCCAGGAGCACAGGCCTGCGGGAGGGCGCACCTCTTTCAGCTTCTTGGCCCAGGGCTTCTGTGCCTTCCGAAAGCCGTCCTCGGCTTCCTTGGTCTCCTTAAAGCCGCCCATCATCTGCTTGTGAAAGGCCTCCTTCTGCCAGTTCTTGATCTTCTCGAAGTCCTCGTTCATCAGGGAGGCCTTCACCTCCAGGTGCAGCTCGCTCACCTTCTCCGCCTCGGACATGACGGCCATCCAGGCCTTCTCCACCGTCCCGTACTGAGGCCCTGCACAGAGAGAGAAGGGGGCGGTCACTGTCCCTGTGGGGCCCACCCACAGGCCTCCAGGGGACTTCCTGTCAGTCCCTCCCGCGGCCGGGGAGTGCGGGCCCGCAGCCCGGCTGTCTGGCCAGGAGGTTTCCTTGTGGTTGTTGCAGATACCTTCCTCTCAGCGGCTCTTCCTTTTTCAGTTCCTGGGATGATGAAAAGAATAAGGAACTGAAGCTGAATCAGCTTGGCCATTTTTTGCTAGGGAACTTGAGAGATTACATCAATTTCCTTTTTTGAAGTCACTGGGCTCTTTAAAAACTCAAATTTCTGCCGTTTCAATTTGTGTAAGGCTGGCTGTTGGAGGAGGGGCCTTCGGAAGAGCTGCCCGCTCTCCCTGGACACTTCCCTGGGGGGGGGGGGGGCTCCTCAGCACCGTGGCCCCGTCTCCTGGGCCACACGCCCCCTCCCAGGGATGAGGCCAGGCCCTGTCATTCACTCCCAGGAAGAGCCCGGCCGAGCCCGGCTCGAGAGCTGCCTGTGGAGGGAGGGCTGTGCCCTCAGCAGAGCAGAAGCTCTGTCCTGGGGGAGGGAAGAGATGGAGGCAGGAACCTGCTCTGGCCAGATGGAAATCTCTATAGTGGGGTGGGGTGGGGTGCCTGAGTCACCTCACTCACTGTTCTCAGGAAGGAAACGCACAACCGGCCTGTCATTTTGAGGATGTGGGGTGGCATGAGGTGAGGGAGGGACAAAGGCAGAGCTGGGATGAACATGGGAGCCCCAGGTCCTGTCCTCAAGGCACTCTCAGGGGACAATTACTGTTTGGGCTGGGTGATGACACAGAGGCACTGGGGGAGGGGAGAGGCGAGCCCCGCTGAACCTCTAATCCCGGCGCCTATGAAACCTGCAGCTCCCTGTCCTGCCTAGATCCGCAACGCCGGGGCACGATCCACACGGTGAGGGGCAAGTGCTCTGCGACCCTCAAGCTCTGAACGGACAGAAGGGATTGTGTCAACAGCTGGATCCTGAGAGGCAGAAACGAACGACAACAGCCACCATTTACTGAGGGACTGGGCCCATCCCTGGCTACTCCTCATCCATGAACAGCCGCTCCGCTGGTCCAGACCCTGGGAGCCTGCCCTCCAGGACCCCTGGCCCTCCAGGACCCTGACCAGGTCCCCTGGTTGGCACCTTCGAGGACAGCGGTCACGGTAGAAGAACCTGAGAAACACACCGAGAAACTCCTACCAACCCGCTCTGTCCTAGGACACCCAGAACCAGTCAGTGCCCCCTCCACTGCTGGGAAGTGCGTCGAGCACAATCCAGGTCCACAGCAGCCTCCTGTCACTAAGCTCCAGAATCTTCTGTTGGGCTAGGGGGTGAGAGAGGCAAACCCGCTATTCCATTAAAATTCAGAACGGACGCCCTGCTGGATGTCACTATCCAGTCCCGCCTGACTCGCTACATGGCTGAGCTCACACCTCAGCGGCTCTCAGGGCCAGCACCTCAGTGCCGCGCGGCCAGGCTTCTGCTCGGGTGGGAGCTTTCTCAAGGGTGGGCCCCGGGAGCTGTTCTGCGTTAAACCGGCAAGCGCAGCCTCCGTGGGAGACTCAGATGCTGTCCCCAGGGCAGTCCTGCCGTGAGGAGAGGAAATCGCACGCAGCCTGTGGGTGACCGTACGCTGCTGCTCCCCCAAACGAATCACGGCCTCAGAACTGCAAGACGCACTCCTGCCCACTTCCTTATGAGAGAGGAAACTGGCACAGGGAGGTCACCGGTTTGCCCAGCGCTGTGCTGGGCAGGGGCCTCCCTACCCTTCTCCACGAGCTGCCTCCAGCGCCGGGCCCACTCGGTGAGCTGCTGCGCATACGCCTTCTCGATGCGTGCCCGCTCGTGCAGGCAGTTCATGAGGTCGCTGCACAGGCGGTGGCCATCGTCGATTCGCTTCACGGTCCGCTTGTAGTTCCCGACCTAGGAGACAGAAGCGCGCTGGGAGGCTTGGGGCTCTGGGCAGCAGCCCACCTGCCAGACCCTCCCGGAGCAGGACAGCCTGACCTCACTGCTGTCCCAACAGCCTCCACGCCGACCAGGCTCCCGAAGGCTCATCCCTCTCCCATCTGAAAGGCATCCCACATCATCAGATGACAAGCTCCCGCTTTCCCTCAGCAGCAGGAACATACAAACAGCCATTGGAAGCTTCTCCATGTCCACCTGGCCAGTGTCCATGCTCTGGCCTGGGGTCAGGGAGGGAGACAGACCAGCTCAGGGATGGCTACGATGGAGGGAAGTGAGGGGTTTAGGGCACCCAGGGGGACATCTCACGCAGACTGAGGGGCCAGGGACAGCTTTCCAGAGTAGGTGATGCCTAACTAGAGAGATTTAAAATAATAATAATAATGTTTTAGTAACTCATTAAAATGATCTTACATTACAGACTTTTGGCTAAAGGCCTTTGATCATCATGGGTATAAACAGGTGTCTTCTGCCTTGAAGTCATCACTTGCCGGATTATTATTGCCTCCCAATCACAGCAATCAACACTATTTCCCACTTACTGAGCACCTACTATGTGCCAATCACCACCACAGGTGTATCACACCTCCAAATACTGCCTCCACCGTAACAAGCAGGAGTGACTGTCCCCGCTTTAAGATGAAGAGACCAAGGCTTAGAGAAGTCGCATAGTTTGCCAAGACCCCTCAGTTGCAGACCCTTCTCTGCTCTGACAAGGACTGAGGTGAGTTTTGGCCACTTTTTCTCACATATGAAAGGAGAGACTAGCTCATCTAAATTGTAAATAATAAACAGGTAATTGAGAAGATTCCAGTGGCTAATTTGGAGGGATAATCAAGTGTTCAATGTTTCATTCTTTGAGCTGCTCATCCTGGACACCAGAAATACCTGGTTCCCGGAGGAAATGGGGCAGAAAAGCCATCTATTGTATTCTCAGCCCCTTTCTCCCTGTCTTCAAACACCCTAGCCAAGCTTTTGCCAGTGTTACCGTTCCTAAGTCTCTTTGCCTGGCTGAGCATGCTCGTACTTCACCCCTGCTGAGAGTGAAGCTGGAAGCTCCTGGGGAACAGGGTCCCACTCCTGCAGCAAAGGGCTCGGTCCTCAGGCTGTGGCCAACGGCACTGCTGCGGACTTCTGATTTACGCACAGTGCAGCTGCCAGAGTCTCTCCTACCCTGAGCCTGGCTAACGGGTGGAGGAGGGGTTCTGAGGAGTGTGGGAGCCTGGGAAGGCACCGAAGGCAGGCCTGCAGGGAGATGGGCAATCGGGGGAGGGACTGAGATGTCGAGCTCCCATGGGGACAGGAGAAGCCCTGGAAGTCAGGTGGCCTGGCCACTGGGGTTTGCAGCAGCTTGCTGAAGTTCACGAACACCAGCACTTGTATTATTACTTACTATTGTATTATTTTCCCTCCACAGTCCCCCAGCCCAGTCAGGGAAGCAGGTGAGCAGCTCACCAACACGCACAGGCTGAACCCGAGCTTCCAGTCCTACCTTCAGCAGCCCCTTTTCAGGAAGGCGAACGCGAGCATGTCACAACCAGTTGGAAGTGACATCACACGCTCACTTCCCATTTAAAGTAGGGCCTTGCTGTCATTTTGCAATTTACAGCAAGATGAAAAAATCACCAACAAAACCCAAGTCAGGCCCTAGCCGGTTTGGCTCAGTGGATAGAGCGTCAGCCTGTGGACTGAGGGGTCCCAGGTTCGATTCTGGCCAGGGGCACATGCCTGGGTTGTGGGCTCGGTCCCCGGTAGGGGGCGTGCGGGAGGCAGTCAATCAATGATTCTCTCTCATCATTGATGTTTCTATCTCTCTCCCTCTCCCTTCCTTCCTAAAATCAATAAAATCTATTTAAAAACAAAACAAAACAAACCCAAGTCAGTGCCGCTGAGCTGGTGGCAGGAGAGCTGAGATCACCACGGCCCATGCATACCTGACAGTTCCCAGGCAGCCACCATATGAGCTGGCTTTCATCCCAGTCACCAACAATATTCAAGCTGGTAATCAACATCAAGACAGGTTGGCTCTCCAGAAACCTGCCCATCTCTGACTTTCAAAACCCTTGTAGAAAGATTTACAGAAAAGAAAAGGATGTCTCTTAACAAGGTCCATGTTGGTACAACCCATCAGCACATACAAGGTGAGCAAAAGGAGGTTTACAGTTGTATGTGAAATACAGCTTATTCTTGTACCATTATTTATTAATTATTGTATTATTTTCCACTCAAACAACTGTAAACCTACTTGTGCCCCACTTATATTCAAATAACTACTCTTGAAACCTGAGAAGCAGCAAGGAGTACAGAAGGATGTCCCCAGAAGCACGTGCTGCACGTTTGAGTGCCGGACTGTGACCATGCTGGGCCACGGGAGGAAGGAGTGCTCACGGTGACAGGCCCCGCAACTTCATCTGCATTCAGCTCACCCCTCAGACGGCAAGACGCTAAAGACAGGCGCTCAACACGCATGTGCCTGGCACAGGACCACGATGCTCGTCCTCTCCCTTCAGGTCTGCCTGGCTGAGGGAGGGGCGGGGTGGGGAGGTATACTGAAGGCAACATCCGAGCTGGGCTTTCAAGGAGGCTGGCCACGTTAAAGGGCTAGTAGGAGGCTGGCCACGTTAAAGGGCTAGTAGGAGGCTGGCCACGTTAAAGGGCTAGTAGGAGGCTGGCCACGTTAAAGGGCTAGTAGGAGGCTGGCCACGTTAAAGGGCTAGTAGGAGGCTGGCCACGTTAATGGGCTAGTAGGAGGCTGGCCACGTTAAAGGGCTAGTAGGAGGCTGGCCACGTTAAAGGGCTAGTAGGAGGCTGGCCACGTTAATGGGCTAGTAGGAGGCTGGCCACGTTAATGGGCAAGTAGGAGGCTGGCCACGTTAATGGGCTAGTAGGAGGCTGGCCACGTTAAAGGGCTAGTAGGAGGCTGGCCACGTTAAAGGGCTAGTAGGAGGCTGGCCACGTTAAAGGGCTAGTAGGAGGCTGGCCACGTTAATGGGCTAGTAGGAGGCTGGCCACGTTAATGGGCAAGTAGGAGGCTGGCCACGTTAAAGGGCTAGTAGGAGGCTGGCCACGTTAATGGGCTAGTAGGAGGCTGGCCACGTTAATGGGCAAGTAGGAGGCTGGCCACGTTAACGGAGAGGCGAGGGAAGGGTTCCAGGCAGGGAACAGTGCTGGCAAAGGGAAGAAGCGGTGACAGCACGGAGACCTGGCGCACTGTGAGTCGCCCCCCAGGAATGGAACACGGAACACAGAACGCAGGGCAATGAGCAGAGACCTGGCCAGGGGTCAGTGCAGCGGGTGGGGTGGGAGGTGGGGCACACAGTGAGGAATCTCAGGGCGGGCCTTCATCCTGAAGGTGCTGTGCGCAGGGCCTGCTGGGCCTTGGGTGGGGAAGCTCCTGGAGGAGGTGTGAGAGTGCCTCCTGAGACGGGGCCCAGCTGTGAGAGGAGACCTAACACAAGGATAATGTCAGAGAGGGGAGGGGACTGAGTGTCCAAGGCAGGGGGAGAAAGGGGGAGCAGACAGGTGTTGATGAAGTGTCCCATCCTACCTGCCCCGATTTCTGCTCTCCGAGGCTCAGCTCGGCCTCCCCAGGGCGGCTTCCCTGCCACCTGCCGCCGGAGCCGGGCCACCAGTGCGGAGCACCCGGATCGCCTGCACTGGAGCACAGGCGAGACCAGTTCCCCAGCCCGGACTCCTGCTGGCTGGTCCACCCGGGGGCCAGGAGGGCCCTCCCGAGCACTGCCCCCATGCCCCGCAGTCGCAGCTGGTCCCGCACAGGTAACGATCGTGCATGTTAGCTCCCTGCCCGTGCTGGCTGCCGGCCTCCTGGCAGCAGGTGCCACACGGTCTTTCCCCAGCAGCAGCATCACAATAGAGCATGTCCGCACTGGCCGGGCGGTGTGCTGCCAGCTCCCCCTGTGCCGCATCATCGAGCCGTCACAATCCTAGGCAGTGGGTGCTGCTTATGTTTCCATTTTACAGAAAAGGAAACAGGTTTGAAGAAGCGAAGTCCCCCATGATCATCAGCCAGGAGGCAGAGCCCACCTTCCAGAGCGTTCCTCAGGCCACGAACAGAGAAGGCATAGAGCCAAGATTTGACGGGTTGGTATCAGGTGACGTGTGTGCTTCCGAAGATTCAGGGAAGGCCACAGAGGTCAGGACTGGCAGGTAGCATGCAGGCCCTGTCCCTGATCCCGCCATGTGCTGGCAAGGCTATCAGGAACCCCAAACCTGAAAACTACTAAAACCGCTTGCTCAAGATGACCTTTATTTTAGCCTCAGAACACTCATGCCCTTTAACCTGCAACCCTGAGGCCTAAGCACACTGCTCCCTCCACACCTGGAGGCTCGTTCAAGGGCGAGCGGAGCGGAGTGGACAGAGCCTGCCTAGACAATAAACCCATTTGTCTTTGCTTTCTTCAGGCAAAAGCAGATGTTCTTGTCTACGACAGTATGACAGCTAAGAATTGAAACGGGAGCCTAAGAGCTTAAATCAATGGCTTGTTAAAGCTACGTGATTTAATATATGCTGATGACATATTCTGGCCACTTGCACCTTTTTTTTTAACCAGGCAGCTGCAGACTTCTGTCAGAGCACGACATTTAGCCACTTCATTTCCCAGGCGGCTTCTGTCATCAACTGGGCCATCACAGGGATGCTGCCACACGCGGCTGCAGGAGCAGGTGTGCCGCGCGCTGAGACCGCACCGCCACAGCAGAGGGCCGGGGCTCCCAGCCGGAGCCTGTCCCGACACCTTACACCACTTTACATGTTCTCATTCCCTGAACCCTCACATATGCTAGGATGTGGGTATCAGCATCACTCCCACTCTACAGATTGGGAAATGGAGGCAAAGACAAATTAGCAACTTGCCCAAAGCCACACATGTGAAGTGACAAGCCTGGGAGTCAAACCCAGGTCACCTGGCTCCAAAGCACGTGTCTGAACCTGCCCCGCTGCTGTGTCGGTCTGTCTCCTGAAGGCCTCTGTGTGCTCCATCCCCCCGCATCGCCACCTAGCTCAGGGCAGGTACTGATTAATACCGGGTGCAATGTCACTGCATTGGGAGAAAAAATGTTCCCCGAGACTCTAAAGCATTCTGCCTAGGTTTGGCTCAGGGGTGAGAATCACAAGGACCTGCGTTTCTAAAGGCCAGCCCCGCCCCCGCTCCAGGAGCTCCCAGGAAGTCTGCACCGCCACCGCCGGCTCCTGAGCGTCCTTCAAAGCTGCACAGCCTTCCTGGGGCCAGCAAGCAGGGCCTGCCTGTCTGTGAACTGGGGACAGAGGGACAGTCTGAATTCCAGCACCAGTTCTAACAGCTCCATCCAGCTTCACCACCAACATTCCCCTACGCAGTGGGAGTGCACCTGACAATGCCAGGAAGCCGCTGCTGCCCACAGGCCGGGACGTGCCCATGACTCTGTCGCTGCCCCTGTCACTCTTGCTGCCTTCTAAGAAATGTTCCCTCAGACAATGTGCCTTTCTGGCTACTGATATTGGAGCTCTGGCCCAGATGCCCACCAGGAAGGTGCTACCAGCCAAGAGGCAGGGGCAGAGGGCACTGGCACCCCTTGTGCTATTTCATTGACTCTGATCCCACAGAAGCCAGCTACCCGCCTTGAGGGTAGGGACTCAGACTGCCTTGTTGGGGCCTCACAGGGCCTACCACACAGGAGGTGATCAACAAACACATACTTTTAATAAAATGAAGTATTCAGCTAAAAGTTAATATGGGCTTTTCCCCAATACATAGGAAAGAGAAGTGTGGATAGAAGTTTCAGCTCCTGGCCCATCTTTTCTAAACTTGGCCACCTGTGACCACTTGTCTATTAGTCAATAATATCAGATGGTATTTGATGGCAGACAAAATTATACACTTAATTATTCTAAGTTTACACAACTCCTTTGTGCTCATCCCCAGTGAGACCCAGGCCATCATCCTCACCTTCTGTACCACTAGAGCCTCCAGGGTCAGGAAAGCACCCGTGTGGGAGCCAATGTCTGCGCTCTCACTTCATCCTGGCTGCCTCCCTCAAAGGCCAGTACCACTCCCTCTGTACAGATGAAAAGCCTGAGGCTAGTATCAGTCAAGCAACTTGCCCAAGGTCACACAGCTGTAAGGGCACAGCTGGGATCAGAACCTAGATCTTTTTTTTTTTTTAATATATACTTTTTAAATATATTTTAATTGATTTCAGAAAGGAAGGGAGAGGGAGAGAGAAATAGAAACATCAATGATGAGAGAGAATCATTGATCGGCTGCCTCCTGCACATCCCCCTACTGGGGATTGAGCCTGCAACCCAGGCATGTGCCCTTGACCGGGATCGAACCTGGGACCCTTCAGTCCACGGGCCGATGTTCTATCCACTGAGCCAAACCAGCTAGGGAAGAACCTAGATCTTTTCAGCTGCAAAGCCAGTGCTCTTTCCATGAAACCCATGGCTACTGGGAAAGTTACAGGGGTTTTGCCATGAGAATAAAATTTGATAAAAAAAGACTTTCCTTTAACCAGCAGGCAGGAAAAGTGGGGCTCAGGAAGAATGACTACTAAAACCACAAAATAATCTGATCAGGAAGGGAGTTCCTCATAGGCTCAGACAGACAGGGAGATGCTCCAACCAGCTCTGGGCAGTGTGTTTAGCCCTCTGGCCATTTGCCTGCACTGGCCAGCATATCACATCACCGCCGTCTGTTTTTCTACACAGAACTGCCTTTCAGGCTAAGCCCAGTGACTTGTATATTTCACTCTAGTCACACAGGGTTGAACAGGAAAAGGAAGATGAGAGAATGGACAAACTGACAAGACCTCCAAAGCACCTCTAAACTGTTACGTGCCTGACTTTTCTAGCAAGGCAGCTTCACTGACAGCTTAGCCATCCTGTTACCATCCAGATCTGACCACAGATGCCTGGCTGGTTTGGGGGGGTGTTCACCCCATCCCCACCCCCACCCCCACAGTCCTGGCAGGCAGGCATCAGCCTGATCTGTATCATGGGGAAAAGCCTAGCCATTACCTCCCAGAAGCTGTCGCTGGACACTTCCACTCCAACGGAATCATCGTAAGTGACAGACATCTCTCCGAAGGGTGAGGGAGCAGCAGGTCAGCTGCAGACACTCCAAATCCAAAGACAAACCTACAAGAAAACATACCATTGTGATTTTGCATTCCCAACGTAAAAGTAAGCCATCCCCATTGACGATGTCCATTTCCATCATTGCCTGTGTACAAAACAGTCTAAAACGTTTCCTTTAGTTGGGAGAAGGTCAATAAACTCTAAACATGACACATACACGTATGTGATATGCATACACATGTGTATTTCACACTAACAAGTAACCCTCCTCACCATCCTGAAGAGCTTTCAGAACAGTTTGTGTTCTGAGATCAGCAGATTGATGCCTTCCCTAAACGCTCTTGCTCGTCCCTTGGAGAACGAGACACAGAACGCGTGCGGAGGGCGGCAAATGAAGGCAGAGCCCTTGCATCTCTGGGCTCACTCTGCCCCAGCCTGTCCTAGCCGTCCAGCAGGGAGAGGATCGAGGTAAAATGGGAGTGGGAATAACCCCACCTTTGACACGACTCTCCACAGGGTTCCAGCACATTCTGACTGTGCCGGGCACTGTCCTCTCCCACCCATGGCTGACTCATCTCAGCCACTGAAACCCCAAATTCAGACCAATTTATTTGGACACCATGTGTGTGAGGGTCAGCTACACAGAGTAGGGACGAACACGCGAAAGAGACGGTTTCTGCGTGCAGACGCGGTGTTCCCAACCCAGCAGAGGCCCGGGGCAGCTGCTCCCCTGCTGGAGGGAGGAAGCCGGAGCACATTCGGAAGCACAGATCACTGTGGCGGAATGACCCGTCCACGGGGATGACTCCACTCCCTTTCCATCGGCCTGTGTTCAGATCACACAGCCAGATCCAAACCTCTCCTAACTACAGAGTCAGGATTCAAAGCCTCAGCTTCGTGCCAGCAGGGAGCAGGTGGGGCGGGCAGGCAGAATGACCTACACTGCCACACCTGCAGGTGCCCGGCCTGGTTTGTTCTAGGTCCTTTCCTCATGTTATCACATCTAATCCTCATGATTCCCTGAGAGACAGTCTAGAGCCGTAGTAAGGAATACAGGCTCTAGAGTCAGGCTTCCTGGGCTCCAATCCTCAATCCATTACTCACTGTCTGGGCAACAGAGGGCAAGTTACCTGACCTCTCTATGCCTCAATGGCTTTCTCTGTAAAAGACAGCAATAAGTAAATCAGAATTGCTGAGGGTCAAATGAGGCAATACATACAGGGGCTTAGAACAATACATGGCCCATAGTAAGTGCTATGGACATAGTAAATAATAATGTAATTATTATTAGACTAGAGGCCCAGTGCAAGAATTTGTGCACAGGTGGAGTCCGGCCGGTGGAGAGGAGGGGGCGCGGGAGGGTGGGGGTGAGGAGCGGGGCCGGCCAGGGGGAGGGGCCGAGGGCAGTTGGCCGGCAGGCCCTGCCTCTTGATCAAACTCCCGGTCAGGGGACAATTTGCCTATTAGCCTTTTATTATATAGAACAGTAACTATTATCAGTATTACTAGCATTACTTTGGACTATACTTTATAGTTGAGAAACTGATGCTTGGAGAAGTAACTTGCCCAAGGTTCACCCAAGTAATGAATGGTAGAGACCAGCATTTGACACCAACCCTGCCTGTTTGTAAGGTACATTCTGTCTCCAATGTAAATAAGATCCATAACCTCAGATCTACTTGCTAGTTAAGAGGGTTTAATCTGGTGGAGCTTCCGAAGGTAAACAGCGCTGTATGCCCAATGAATTCAAAGTAAAGACAGATGATGGCACGCCAAAGCCACAGCTCCAATGCACGCAAGTATAACCAGGCGGCCGCACGGGTGCCACCCACACACTCGTCCTGACAGCTCGCTGACTAACCCTCGGCTCCACCACCACGGGCGCGTGTCACTGGCCACAAGGCTAGCACGGAGGCCTGACAGGCATCGGCGGGGCCCTCGTCCCGCCTTGTTGCACAGCAGCCCCTTTTCCACAGAACCCTGCGCTCCGACTCCGAGCCTCCGGGACGCACCCAGCCTGCCTCTGCAGCCGCAGGAAGTCGTCTACCAGCACACCTGGTCCCTGCTCCAGGCTCCGCAGGGGTATCTGGGCGTCTGGCTCAGGCAAGTCTCAAAGGGGTCCAATCAAGCGCCGGCTGGCTGGCTGCCGGGCCAGCTCCAGGGAGCAGTTACCGGGAGGAAGGGCACCTGCTCTGGGTGGAGAAAAGCGCAGGCAGAGGAATTCCTTTCTGCCCGGGTTCAGCCATGGTGTAGACGAGTGATGGCGAACCTATGACACGCGTGTCAGCACTGACACGCGTAGCCATTTCTGATGACACGCGGCCGCATGCCGAGGATGAAACATTTGCTGCTCCTGAGGATGAAACAATTGCGACTAGAGTCTTGGAGTTAGTTTTCTCCTCAAAGTGACACACTACCCGAGTTATGCTCAGTTTTTTGGCGAAGTTTGACACACCAAGCTCAAAAGGTTGCCCATCACTGGTGTAGACACTAATGGAAGATCAGTTCTGCACAAGATTTATTAAGCATCCTTTGAAGCACAATGTTAGCTATATTCCACAATCTCATTTATTTTTCATTAACAGTCCCATGAGGTAGGTGTTTTTATTTCCTTTCCACAGATGAGAAACTGAAGATCAAGTAACTTAAGATTATAAATGGTGAGATCAAGAATCAAAACCAGGTTCTGTGATTCTAACGTTCAAGTTTTTCCTATTATATTACATTTCAGATAATTAAATAAGTGTATAGGTATAATGAATAAAATGCTGTGAAAATATCAAGAGAGCAGGAATGAATCCTTTCATGAACAGGGCGTGGGAAAAGCTGGAGTGAGACTTACAGGGAGGTGGGCTCTGTTTAAGTGCACAAGAGAGGGCCTCCTATCTGGAAGGCGAGGAGGGGGTCAAGATGGGTCAAAGGGAGGCCAAGAAATCTCATCTCCCCTGGAAATCCATGGTTGGTGATTTTACAAAAGTAAGAGAATCAGCTGTCAGCCTTCAGGGCTCAAACAAAAATGTTCTCCACAATGTCTAGTTAGATCTGGTCAGTTATGGCCAGGATTTGACTGACACCACTGACTCCATATGGCACAATGATCAACCACTATCCCTGGGCCCATAAGACCCGAGTCACACCAGCCTGGCTTCAGAGACTGTCAGGAAGGGACTGGAAGGAAAGAACCCATGAAATATCATGTGACTCAGTGACACAATGGTCTTGTGTCAACAAAAATTGGAAAGAGAGGAAGCCCTGCCATTATCAGCTGCACTTAGCCTCATTCATTAAAGATCTAAGTTCCCAGAACTGAGATAGCGCTGGGAATACAGACAGACCATGGGCTAGGCCTCAAGTTCTTCTAAATAAAACTGAGAAACAATGAAACTGGACTAGATTAGTGGGAATCAGGAAGTCCCAAATGTTAACTTTGTCAAGTACAAACAGAAAAAATAGTCTTTGCCTTTTTAATACTGTACATAAAATGAAATTGATTGATGTGAAAATACTTGATGACAATCAAATTAAGACCTCAGAATGCCTGCTCTACGTAAGGCAAGAAAAATGGCAATATCCAATGTTAAGGCCTTAATGTACCAAATTGGGCATTCTTTTTATTTATTTATTTATTTTTAATTTATTTGTAACCTAAAAAATCTCTTTTCCATAGAGAACTCCAAGAGAGCTTGGCAGAGAAAGGAAGGCCAGGAAGAAGGATGATTATCCATGGTCCTATCACGGGAAGACAACACAATGTATGTTCCTCCCTTACAGCTGTTTTCAGATATCATCTATTCCCTCCTTAAAGTAGGGGGCGGGGCGAGGTGGACACGTGTGACTTGGGGGCCTAGAGCTGCAGACAAATAACCCTCAGGTAAGGGGAGAGGGCATAGGACACAGCCTACACAGAGGAAATGAACTCCTTGAACAAAGCCCCGAAGTCCAAACACTGGCACTCTGTTCTCATATACGGGCACTCACTTGAGTGTGGTAACCGAGTGGGAACCAGCTGCAGACAAGGCCACACCCAGGAGCCATGCTCAATCCCACAGAGAAACCAAGAAGGTTCTTGGCCAAAGTTGTCCGTGTCAAATCAAGAATGCCTGCTTTGCCCTAACCAGTTTGGCTCAGTGGATAGAGCGTCGGCCTGCAGACTGAAGGGTCTCAGGTTCAATTCCGGTCAAGGGCATGTACCTTGGTTGCGGGCACATCCCAGTAGGGGGTGTGAAGGAGGCAGCTGATCAATGTTCCTCTCTCATCGATGTTTCTAACTATCCCTCTCCCTTCATCTCTGTAAAAAATTAATAAAATATATTTTTAAAAAGAAAAAAGAATGCCTGCTTCAACCACACATGGTTCTGCTGTTCCACCTGGGAGCCCAGGGTGGGAATAAAGCAACATCAAAGCAGCCCCCATGTACCAAGCACCTCTGATCACCAATAGGTGGTCTAGGTGAGCTTTAAATATATTATTTTTGTTCCTTAAAACCCCTGTAAAAAATGTATTATTGTCCCCATTTTACAGGGAGGCAATCAAATCAAGAGCTCACAGCTCATCTATAATAATCTATAATAAAAGCATAACATGCTAATTAGCCCGGACGTCCTTCCGGACGAAGCAGGGGCTGCTAGGGAAGCCCGGGTCCCGGGTGCTAGAGGGAAGCCGGTGCTGGCAGTCCCGAGAAGGAAGGTCTACTCTTGCACGAATTTCGTGCATTGAGCCTCTAGTAAATGCTAAGCTGGGATTCAACCCAGGCGTCTGGCTCCATGCTGCTGACTCCAGCAGGACACTGCATGACCAGCCCCAAGTCATTCCCAGGCCTGGGAACCCTGCTTGGCTGGGAGGCTGCTCCCACAGGGAAGGGGCTGGGTTCTCAGGGCTGTCTTAGTAATATCACTGCCCAAATATCCCAAGGCCCTGGGCCTGTCCGGGAATATTACTCAGATTCTTTTCCATGCAGAAATGTGAATCTGGCTTTCGTACCCACTGATAAGGTGGGGGAAACCAAGGCTTCTGAGGGGAACACGAGAGAACCTTCCGGTCCATTCCTTCAAAAGGAGATCTGGCCGGGTCAACTTCCTGGTCCTGCTTCCCTCGCTCTGCTAGGGTCTGAGCCAAACCCACCCCTCACCAAGGCTGTGCCCAGGCTGTGAAACCAGCTGGCTGTACTGCCAAACGGTACTGAGTGTTCCTGAGATGTGGTTATCAAAGCCAACCCCATAAATGTGCTTTAATAATTAACGAGGTGCTGCTGCACAGGAGGTGAAGTTCCTGGGAAGACAGTGTGGCATCTGGGCTCCGCCCCTGTGGACTCAGCCATCCTGAGAGCCTGTCCTCTGTGAGGCAAGGTCATCCCCGGCGCTCCCTCCTGAGCTGTGAATGGCTCAGGGATGATAAGGGACAGGTGAGTCAGTACCGCTCTTTCCGAGGACTGGACAGAGTGGCACTGCAGTGAATTTCAGACTGTCCACTACCTAGTAGGTGACTGGTTGTTTCTTCCTAGAGAAACTGAAACCCAATACTCAAACAGAATGCTGAGTGAGCTCCATGAACTAACGCTACACGTCAGTGAATGCTCCCGTCGGAGGCTCCTGCGCACGCCAGTCCCCTTGGAGACCTTAAATTCAGTTGCTCGAGGGACAGGGACAAGGGGCTTCCGTCTGAACCTGTCTGCCCATCAGAGGTTGCAGAAGCAGCGAGCTTGACAGCGAGACAATCAAAGCACAAGGATGTACAAATCACCACCTCTCGCCTCCCACTCCTGAAATCACACCGGCGGTCCTCCACGTGATGCTGGCACCTAGCAGGCCCTCCATCAACGTCTGCTGAATACACATTCTAAGAGGCAGGGGACACGGGTCCAGCTCTCCGGATTCCACTGACGTATATAAACGCTGGTGAGTCAGAGCCACTCCTGAAATGATTCACTGAGTCTCAGAGGTTAACGGAGGTTGCCGAGGACGCCCTTGGCCCAGGCTGGGAGCGGCAGGACCGCCCTCCTCCCCTCTGAGCCTGATAACAGGTATCCACTAAACAAAAGGTACAAATTACCTAAGTACATCCAGCTCCCTCTGAATGCCCTTCATTTGTTCCCAAAAAGAAAAACAACAGAACAGGCTGTTGGGCCAAAGGCTATTACTATAAGGCAAGGACATTCTGAGCGAAGGCGCCGCGGCTGGGCTCGCGGCCCCTGGTCGGCCTCCGGAGAAAGGCCTCTCTAGGCCTCGGTCACCGCAGGCAGCGTCAGGAAGGTGTCCTCGAAGCTGCCCCCACAACGCTGCCAGGCTCTGTGCGGCCCTGCAGGACTCGGAGCGAGCACACACTCCACCTAAGGTTTGTTTCTTCAAATTCATTTTCCAGGGTGGAAAATTCTTTTATTTAATTTTTAACAAGTTGAAGGGCTTTTTTCTTTCAATTACAGTGACATTCAATTTCATATTAATTTCAGGTGTACAGCATAGTGGTTAGACATTTATATAACTTACAAACTGATCCTCAATAAGTCTAGTACCCACCTGGCATCACATAGTTATAGTATTATTGGCTATATTAGGGTGGAAAATTCATCATTAATTGGGAAATGACTATAATTCCTTCTAAGTCACTGTTTGGCCCAGAGTTAGGGGAGGATCATTTCTTAAGTAAGGACGTATTTACCCATTCATTCTACAAACACATGTCCCGGATCAGGGTGGGGGTTCCCTTGGGGCATGGGGCAGCCTGGGCGAGGGGCCTGTGGTGGTTTGCAGGCCAGCCACGCCCCACAACGACCCAAGCAGAGGCCCTGGTATCTGAGATTTACTTATCTTCTGTAATTGAAACTTTGTAGCTTGAGTGGAGGCCAAGGCAGGCCAGGGCTGCGAAAGCTTGGCTTCCTCCATCATCGGGGGCAACTCAAGCCTCCTGCTCTCTCCAGTTCCGTGGCTGCCGCCATTTTTGTTGGGATTTATTTATCTTCTATAATTGAAACTTTGTAGCCTTGAGTGGAGGCCTGGGCCGACCAGGATGCGCAGAAAGCTTGGCTTCCTCCATTGCTGGGGAAACCCAAGCCTTCTGCTCGCTCCGTGGCTGCAGCCATCTTGGTTGGGTTAATTTGCATACTTGCTCCTGATTGGCTGGTGGGTGTGGCTTATGGTGTAGCAGAGTGCTGGTTAATTTGCATATTGTTCTTTTATTAGATAGGATGCTATTGGCCCTGGCCAGGTGGCTCAGTTGGTTGGAGTGTCGTCCCATACACCAAAAAGCTGCCGGTTCCATTCCTGGTCAGGGCACATACCTAGGTCACAGGTTTGATCCCTGGTCGGGGCATATACAATGTTTCTCTCTCACATCAATGCTCTCCTCTCTCTCTCTCCCTCTCTCTCCTCTCCCCCCCCCTCCCTCCCCCCCCCTGCCCCTCTCGTCAATAAATGTATCCTTGGGTGAGGATTAAAAAAAAAAAAAAAAAGATATGCTGCTGAAAACCAAGCACATGTATGCACCCTCATTTCACACTTGCCCTTACGCACTGTTACAGGCTTCTCAATGTGACAGATTTAACAGAAGAAAATACCTATAGCCTTTGACCCAACTATTTCTTCTAAAACTTTATCCCACAGACAAACTCACCCAAGAGTCAAATGTAGGTGTTCATGGAGGCAACAAAATATACACACTGAAAACCACTTCCCTGTCCATCATGAATGAAAACTGGGCCGAAACCGGTTTGGCTCGGTGGATAGAGCGTCGGTCTGCGGACTGAAAGGTCCCAGGTTCGATTCCGGTCAGGGGCATGTACATTGGTTGCGGGCACATCCCCAGTAGGGGGTGTGCAGGAGGCAGCTGGTCGATGTTTCTCTCTCATCGATGTTTCTAGCTCTCTATCCCTCTCCTTTCCTCTCTGTAAAAAATCAATAAAATATATTTTTTTTAAAAAAAAAGAATGAAAACTGGTCCTGGCTGGCATTGCTCAGTGGTTAGAGTCAACCCGCACACCAAAGGGTCTCATTCTCATGTTCGATTCCCGGTCAAGGGCACGTACCTGGGTTGCAGGTTTGATCTCCGGCCCCGGTCAGGGCACTTGTGGGAGGCAACCAATCGATGTGTCTCTCCCACATCTATGTTTCTCTTTCTCTACCCCTTCCTCTCTCTTCCCTTCCACCCTCTCTAAAAATCAACGGGTGAGGATTAACAAAATAAAAATGAAAACTGCCAGCCCACCTGTGGAGAGGAGCAGTGGGCAGGACTGTGCACAGACAAGAGAAGATGTTCCCACACACCAGAGGAAAACTGGGTTGTAGCCGCAGACACAGTATTACCAAATTGTATTACCAAACAATTGTATTACCCAACAATTAGGCACCCACAGCGCCTGCCGATCAGAACAGCTCGTAAGGGAAGTCTGAAATGAGGTGTGCACACGTGGTTGGTTTTCAACAGCATTTCTTATATGCACCTGAGGCTGGAATTTTTCCTCCAGTAACACAGTGGGTCTCGGACTCGCTCTGGGGAGTGCTATGGGGGTGGGCAGGGGACTTTAGCATTTCACCGCATAACTTTGTCATCTATTTGAAAACTGTGACTATAGGCAGGCAAGTAATATTTTTAGAATACATAAACTAGTGAAGAAAAAGACTCCACTTTGTTTCATGAATGGCCTGTGCTGAATGAAGGGAGGGTGCCTGTGCACCGCATGACCACAGCACAGCTTCGAGAAAGGACATCTGCCCACACACATTTCAAGGACTGACGGTCAGGAGCCCCACCTGCTCTGCCTGCCAGAGGTGTCCGGTCCACCCTCGCCTCGCCCCTGGGTGACTGCAGTCGTCTCCTGTCAGCTGTCCTAGCTTCCTCGTCCCTTCGGTCTATTCTCAACAGTGACCCCCTGAAAACATGTCAGACCACGTCTCCCCTCCTAAGCAGAGCAAAAGCCCCCGAGTGCTCTGCAGAGTGCAGCCGCCTGCTCACCCCCACCGGTGACCTCCTCTCAGCCCTCATTCCCGTGCCACTCTCCCCACTGCCCCAGCTCCAGCTCCAGCCTAAGACCTCTGCTGCGGGGGGCACTGCCAGGCACAGCCACACTGCTCTTCGGCTCCAGGTCTTCCTCCAGGGAGCCCACAGCAGGAGGCAGGCTGCCCCTGGCCCCTCAGGCCTGCATCAGCCCCAGATCAGGCAGGTCTCCAACCCATCCCCCTCTGGGCACTCCCAGGCCCCTTCTCCGTTTCTGCTTTCTCTCCGAAGCACACGCTTCCTTCCAACAAGCTACACTGTTTACTGAGCTGTGCTGCTCACTGACTGCCCCGCACGGAACACAAGCTCTGGGAGGGCGGGGGTTTTGTCTGCTTGTTCACTGCTCTAGTCCCCATCCCGTGGCTGACATGTGGCAGTCACCTGAGAAAGACCTGGATGGGTTCAGGATGAGAGAAGCTGAACTGAAGAGTCTGGGTCATTTATTTACACAGACTGGTTCCACAGATGAAAGGTAATTGGAGCATTTATGTGAAGATGTTTTAACTCTAGTGGTTAGAATTCTCTTATAAACACTACTGCACACGTTCAACTAAACCACAAATGGGTTCGGCAACCACAGTGGGGATGTGTGGCTCAGGCCCCAGCTGTCACCAGCCACACAGGGAGCCCCCCTCTGCCGCTCCGTCCTACGGCCTGAGCACCGCTGGGGCCCCAGGTCCTGGGTCCGCCCGGGCAGCCCATCAGCACCCGAGAAAGGGCGGGTCCCTGCTTCTCCCCAGCCTAGAGCCGCTGGGTGCCCAGGGAGTAAGGCCGGAGGTAATACACCGCTTTGCACCATTAGCAAAACAGGAACACTTTTCCTACTGGCTCGAATACCTGGCACAGCCTCTTCTGTTTCCAGTGATTTCATCTGGAAAAGTGAACACTCCTCAAAGGAAGAGATAGAGATCAGCAAATCAAGTGACTCGTATCTCTGGAAAAGTGCGTAGTGCGTTGACTTCAACAACGGCAAACAGGTTGTTCACTGCAAAGTGCTTGATTTTTTGTTTTGTTTTGTTTTTCCTGATGAGTGAGTCTTCATTGTTTTACTTTCAATTAGTTTACAATAAATATTATTTAGTATTAGTTTCAGGTGCTCAGTGCTCAGTTGTTTTTAAATCCTTACCTGAGGATGTGCTCATTGATTTTAGAGAGAGAGGAAAAGAGGGAGGGAGGGAAAGAAGGGAGGAAGGGAGAGAGAAAGAGAGAGAGAACATCGATCAGTTGCCTCCCATACATGCCCCAATTGCAGATAAAACTGACAACCTATTTTTTTTTAAAGTATACTTTATTGATTTTTTACAGAGAGGAAGAGAGAGGGATAGAGAGCTAGAAACATCGATGAGAGAGAGACATCGATCAGCTGCCTCTTGCACACCCTCTACTGGGGATGTGCCCACAACCAAGGTACATGCCCTTGACCGGAATCGAACCTGGGACCCTTGAGTCCGCAGGCCGACGCTCTATCCACTGAGCCAAACCGGTTTCGGCTGGCAACCTATTTTTTTTCATCTGTGGAATCAGTCTGTATGTGCCTTGACCAGGAATCGAACCCATCACCTTTCGGTGCACAGGATTCAGTGCTGGGTTTTAAAGCCCTCAGAGGCCTGGGGAAGGTCCTCTACCAGCACCCATCAGGATGGGCAGTGGGCACACTCAAGTGCTTCCAGAGATTGAAAAACAGCATCTCTGGGCAGAAAGAGCTTGGGGTTGCCGTGGAAACCATCTCCTGAAACTACCAGTTTCAGTAATTCCAAGCACTTGGTGGCACAGAACTACCTGCTGCAAACTGAAGGAGGAGCTGATGAGATGAGACTTTAGGAACTCTATTAGGACACAACCATTTTAATGAGAACAAACATGGCTCGGGCTTTTGAACATGACAGAAAGAAAGAAAAGAGAAAAAGAGTGGGGGAAAAATATCTGATTTTATTAGTCAACTAGAGGCCCAGTGCACGAATTTGTGCACAGGTGGTCTGGCTGGCTCAGCCCCGATTGAGGCCCAATCAGGGCCGGGCTGGCTGTGGGAGGGGCTGTGGGCAGTGGGCCAGCCAGCCCCGCCCCTGATTGGTATGGGGAGGGCGGATCGAGCATGGGGCCAGCCAGAGGGAGGGGCCGCGGGGAGTTGGCTGCCAGCCCCGCCCCTGATTGGAGTGGGGGGGCCAATCAGGGGCCGAGCTGGCTGGGGGAGGGGCCGTGGGCCGATTGGGGTGGTGGGAGCTAACTGGGGATGGGGCCAGCCATGGGGAGGGGCTGTGGGTGGTGGGCCAGTTGGCCCTGCCCCCAATTGGTATTGGGGGCGGGCCTGCCAGGGGTAGGGGCCGAGGGAGAAAAAATGACCCCAAAAACACGTAGGCAGAAAAACGTTGCTGCCTTTGGGGGTCCTGTTTGTTTCACATGATGAATCAGAACATTTCAGGAGGTGAAACAGCACGTGCAAGATTACACATGAACAGGAAATGGGCAGAAGAGGGGGAAGCAGGGAATGAGGTTCCACGGAAAGGAGACCGGGGCTGCAGTGGAGACGGTGAGCCTCCCATAGCTTCCACTTTCTCCCTGGGAAGGTACAGAAATCAGGTGGCTGCTTTGTTTGTTTGTTTTTAAGAAACTTCAAGTGAATAAACATTTATAGCTTTTTAAATATAAAGTTCCTTTAATGTGTAAGTTTTCAGAGTATTCAGACTCAATCCATTCAACCCTACCTTGACACTAGTTATCCACACATGGACATCCTGGTGACAAATGTCCTTTAAACTTCCTGGGATGGTGCGGTTGTCTAAACACAATTAATTCCCCCCAAGAGACAAGAATGGTGGTAATCAGTCTGGTTTAGGGAACCACTGAGTATTCCCTGCTGGGAATACAATTAAAAACAAAACAAAACAACAACCAACACAAAAAACAGACATTCACACACCACAAACAAACCAACAAAATCAGTAAAGCTACATGGAACAAACTGTCATTTTTGATGATCCAGAAGTCAGTTTTCACTCTTATAAGGGGCTCTCAGGGCCACAATTTAGAAGCTGGTCCCAAATTTGCCATTAAAGAGCTATGCGACCTTGGGCATCATTTCAGCACCCTGCTATCTTTACTTGAAAATAAGAGTGCGGGATTAAACAAACTCTTAGATTTCTGAGCTTAAAATGTTTTAAAAGAGCCTCCTACTGGCAAGAGATTATGGGAGAATTGAGTGGATTACAGCCAAGTCATTATAAGCGCTGTGCACTGGCAGTGACCTTCACGGCTGCAAAGTGCCTTCCTCCTCTATCCGATCTGAGCCTCACAGCCACCCTGCGAGGATGCCCTGGCCAGGACCCCAAAGTCCAAGCTTGACCTCACTCCCAGAGGCCCACTGTGAAGCAAGCCCCCGCTTCTGAGCACATCCACACCCCAGAAATTACGTCCAATGCTGGTGGCACAGGACGTCACCTGGGGTACAAGTCCTGCACATACAAATCCCAAGGCTTAAAGGGAAAGTCGACAGCAATTAGCATGCACATTTTATAAAACGAGTAAAAAGGAGCATGACTGTCAGTAACCATGGCCTCATGCATTCTGACCCTGGGTCCCAGGGCTTCTCACTGAAGGACACTCCCCCGCCCCTCTTTTTTTTTTGTTTTTTGTTAATCCTTACCCGAGGATATTTTTTCCATTGATTTTTAGAGAGAGTGAAGGGAGGGCGAGAGACAGAGTTGCGAGAGACACATTGATGTGAGAGACACATCGATTGGTTGCCTCCCACACACGCCCCAACTGGCACAGGGAATTGAGCCTGCAACCAAGATACATGCCTTTGACCAGAATCAAACCCACAACCTTTCAGTGAAAAGGCCGACACTCTACCAACTGAACAAAACCGGCTAGGGCTGAAGACCCCCTCTTAATGGCTGCTGGGAGGTCAGGCATGGTGACAACACTGGGTGCAGTGAGCTGTGACCTATCAGGTGAGAGCAGTGCACCTGCAAATGGCTGAGTCCTCCTCCAAAGAGTGGGCAGATTATCTCTGAACCCCACAAATGATCCCTCCAAGTTCTTTCTCAGGGGTAGTTGTCCACCAGGGTGCTGAGCAAGCCTGCAGGGACGCCCAGCACAGGCGGCTTCCCAGCCAGGACACCAGGCTGACTCCTGAGGAACAGAGGGGGATCAGGCAGGGGTAGAGGGGTGCAGGGCATCCCAGAAAGAAGAGCCTTTAGGGAAGAGTGGGTGAGGGGTCTGAAAATGGGTTCAGAGAGGGGTACAGGCCAGTGTCAGTGGGACCACGCAGGATTCAGAGGGCTACACAGCAGGGCTGGGTGTCCACCCCGAAACAGGAACAGTGAGGAAGGAAGGAGGAACTGGTGCCCCATTTCCGCACAGAAATCCCCATGAGGTTTAAACGTGATGAATTTCTCACAGCTTGTCATCTTCAGCTGCTGGCTAGGCTGAGATCTATGGTGCACACTATGACTAGGTATATTTTTAACTGACAGGACCACGCAGAGATCATTCTGTTATTATTGTTATTAATAACCAGTGTATTTATTTACACACACAATACCTCTCTTCCAAAAGAGCCCAGAAAACTTCACAGAATCCCAAATCCCCAGGGATGCAGGTAGTATTAATAACTCTAAAACTTCAAAGCTAAAATGTCAATAAGTTTGCTTAAAAAAAAATCCCAATGTTAGGTAGAACAGAAAACCCACCCTCACTTCCGATTTCTGGTCTCCACAGGGCAACCTTTTTCAATACTTACACTGCGTCACTTTCCCGCTCCAACCCTGGCACTCAGAGTGCAGCCCTAACCCTGCCCTTCGCGGCAAGTCCCACCATGACTGGCCCCGCTGCCCCTTCCAACCTTCCTCACTGGCTGGCCCTGATCTGCTCCAGCCACAAAGGTCCCCCGCCGTTTCTGGAACACACTCAACTCGTTTCTGCCTCGGGATTCTTGCGCATGCTGTTCCCGCTCCCTGGAAAGTTCTTCTCTGAGGAAAGTGCGTGGCCAGCTCCCTGCCGGCATTTGGTCCACGGCCAAGAGGTCTTCAGAGAAGCCTCTGACTATCCTCTTGCATCCAGCTCCCCCTCCCCACCTCCCCCTCTACCCTGCTACTTTCTATTCTCTTTGTATATTTCTTTAAAACATACATGGCTACCTGAATTTCTTTACCCAAGTAGTTTGCTCCCCGCTCTGGAAAGTAAATCCCACTGGGGTATCTCACCCATGATAGGTCCTCTTTAACTTGTTGAAAGTGACAAATACATGCTGGGATCTTTATAAATGAAACTAGAGGCCCAGTGCATGATTGAATCATGCACGTGTAGGGTCCCCTACACGCTTTCGTTTTTCGCGGTGGAGCCTGGTGCTGGAGCAGACAGGCACCCAGCTCCCCCACTTTTGATGGTCCGCGGCTGCTGAGGGGGACTACCCTGCTGTTGAGAGGCGCAGGGGGCGGGACTCCCACCCCCTGCACCTCTCAACGGCCGCTGAGGGGGGCTGCCGTGGACACCAGGCTACCCTGCCGTTGAGAGGCGCAGCTGGGTGTCCGCGGCAGGCCCCCTCAGCGGCCGCAGATCTGGCAGTTGAGAGGCACAGGGGGCGGGAGTCCCGCCCCCTGCGCCTCTCAACAGCAGGGTAGCCCCCCTCAGTGGCAGCGGATCCGTGCCTCTCAATGGCCGGATAGGCCACCCCGAGTCCTGCCCCCCAGCCTCCCGCCACCCAATCGTGGGCGTAGCGGAGTGATAGTAATTTACATGTTACTCTATTATTAGATAGGATGATGGCGAAGAAAAGCAATGGCTTTACAGTAAGGTTTTGTTAGCACCCGCACTTACGAAGCCGCATACTGACAGCCCCTGGATTACCCAGGAAAGAAAACAGACTGCTCAGATGAGAGCAAAGTAATTTTTCAGTGATTTTTGAAAAGTCAGGTCTGCTACCATGGTCAGCTTCTGCAGTCACTGTCGGAGGACATTCCCACCTGGAGACTCCTGGGCAGCCTCCAGAGCACCCAGACCCACGTTTTATTTTGTTTTTGTTGAGGGGGTCCTGTTAGTAGAAGCAACTGTTAGTAGACAAAAGGTCCAGTCAGTTACACCATACTTTAAATTCTCAAGTATTAGGATTTGCTCTATCATTGCTCAGTCAGCGTTTATATTTATAGTGGAATTTGAAAATGTTTGGCCAAGACGAGTCCCCTGTGGTAAGCCCCAAGCACACACCCAGACTCTAGTCTGATATTACATTTATGTGTCAGAGGAGAACCCAGTTACCCCTGCAAAACGGAAGAGGTCAACGTAGACACTAGAAACAAACTATGTCTATGAGTCCCTATTGCTCTGGGACTTTCTTTAAGTCCTAACAATCCTTTAAGACACACACATTTCTCAAAGTAACGAAAGGCAGAGTAATATCTCCGTGAAGGTCCGAATGCCAGGAGGGAGTGCCAGGCAGCTTCACCCGTGCCCGCCAGGCCTGGGACTGCTTTGCTTTTCACTGCAGATTCTTGACACAAGAGACCGTCCCAAAGTGGAAGTCTCGGTCAAGTCCAAAAACAAATGAATGAATAAATAAGAGTGAGAACAAAAACATGCACACACTTGAGACAACCAAGAACCCAGGGTCTGTGGATGTCTGGACCGAAACACCTAAGGCCAGCACTTCCCAAGCAAACGTGGCAGCACTGCCACCCTGTGCCTTCACCTGTGGCATCTAAAGGGGAAGCGGCTCCTCACAGGTGACACTAGTCTCCTCTAAGACCTCCGAGGAGAGCCCCCGAATAGCCCGCCACCCCACTCACTGCACACGTCCTTCACAGAACCAAATGCTCTCTCGTCCCAGCATCTACAGTGGGAAAAGCAACTAACTTTTGGAGAAAATGCATTTTGGAGAAAATGCTATTGCAGCTGGACAAACATTCTTGGATATCATGAATAAGATATTCTGACTCGAAGGAATTGTAAAGTCGATGCTGGAGTGTGTGAAAGTATGAATAAGCAGATTTGAGGAAATATTATGGAGCCATGGTAACAGAAACTATGGAAGAAACTCCAGTTGCACAGAACTGTTTAAAAATAAACCGGATACTAAAATACCAGCAAAAAGCTACAATGACTCACACTGTTCTCCTCAAATACTTATGAGAACAGCAAGTTCTTTGACAGTCTTCCAGGCTTTTTCCCTATCGGAGAAACGTGAGACAAAGAAAGTAAAAGGAAGGAAAAGGCGCTTTGAAAATTTTCTCTAATTTTACCAGCAATGTGATATGAATAAGACCTTGTATGCTTTAGAGTTTGATGGAAGTATGGAAACATACACTCACGCAACAAGAATTGTTTTGAGACTTTTCATAAAAGCCAAACTGAATTCAAAAAGTATAACCGAGGCCCCAGAGTGCCTTGCACTGACTGTGTTCTCAGTGTGGGAAAGGCGGGAAAGAACCACAGCATCATTTCTATCGTTAACATACAACCTCTTCAGGCATTTTGTGACCATCTTTTCCCTTCGTTCACTTGAGTACGCCCCAACACCCTCCCTGGAACCTTGTCTCCACTGCATGTCCTCTAACTACACTGAGTGGCCAGATGATGATGATCTCTGAACGCATAATAATCTGGCCACTCAGTGTATATCCTATATAATAAAAGGCTAATAAGCAAATTGTCCCCTCGACCAGGAGTTCGACCAGCAGGCAGGCTGGACCCCACCCATGCATGAATTCATGCACCAGGCCTCTAATATATACATGCGTTCAGAGATAATAACCTGGCCACTCAGTGTATACTTACAGAAGACCCTTAACCCACAGGTTTCAGCCCTGGGGATCCACTCTGGCCTGCCCTACCTGCCTAGCCAGCCTCAGCCTCCTACCAGGCCCTGAACAACTACACATGCTGCGTGCTACTACCAGAGACTGCCCTTCCTTGTCAACTCCTACCCATCCTGCAAGGCCCGGTTTAAGTGTCACCTCCTCTGAGGAGCCTCCTCTACCCTCCACCATGCTAGTGACCCTCTGCCCACCTGTCTCCTTATAGTTCCTCTATGGTGCCGTATTTCCCCAATGAAGCTGTTAGCTCCTGGGAAACCCTGGTGCCTATCACCGTACCTGCAGCTGCTCAGTGACAGCTGCTGAAGGAAGAAATGGAGCCAGGGAATGAATTTCTCAGGAAACCTCCAAGTCCCGGGGCATCCTCATCAGATTAGGACCTGCCTCCTCCCTGTTCCCCTTCCCCTGCCCTACTCGCTGTATCTCCTCTCCTCTTCCCATGAAATAGTTACCCTCCTGTGCAAACGGCCACCCTGCCTCATGCCCAGAGACTGGTTTTGGACACACTGCATCCTCACCTCCAAGGCTGTCTGGAGTCAGAGCATCAGGAAAACTTGTTTGCGAAAAAGCTTTGCTGGCAGTTGAACAGTTTCGACAAAGTGATGGTACTTAAGCGACCCCTTAAAATTTACTCTGTGAGGCCTAACTTTTTAATCTTTTGCAACATAAATTATTCAAATCCCATAATCACTGAGCTTTCAATTTGTTTTGTTACCCAAAGCCCAGGAGAATCACTCACGTACACAGAGATGTTGGGCAGGGGAAGCGTTGCCCGCGCAGACAAAGGTCAACCCGAGAAGGGACTCACGGCAGGAAACTCAAACATGGGGGGGCCTGACCAGCAGCATCTTCCAAAAACACAGAGCCAGGCCGGCGTGGCTCAGGGGTTGAGCACTGACCATGAACAAGGAGGTCACAGTTCGATTCCCGGTCAGGGCACATGCCCAGGTTGTGGGCTCCACCCCCAGTGTAGGGCCTGCAGGAGGCAATGATTCTCTCTCATCAATGATGTCTCTCTCTCTCTCTCTCTCTCTCTCTCTCTCTCTCTCTCTCTGCCCCTCTTCCTTCCTCTTTGAAATCAATAAAAAAAAAAAATAGTTTAAAAACACAAGATCTGGGAGCCTGCTGCAGACACCCCTACCATGTGGAGGAGGAGATTCCCATGTACCTGGGAGGGGCTACACGGTGTGCCGAGAGCACTGGCAAGGAACAGAACCCAATGGGACTGACTCAGCACTTGGGTCTTACAAGCCATGTGCCCAAGCAAACCCCACGACTGCTCCGTGCCTCTGGTTCCCACTCATGAAACAGGAAGATGAGGCCCACCTGCAGACCGCGAAAGGGGGACGAGCTTAGCTGATGCATGGACGCTGCCTCACGCAGGGAATGCTGGGTCCCTCCCCGGCTCCGGGGTGACTCTAATGAGAGGGAGCAGAAAGACCTGGGGCTGAGCACGCGACTCCCTGGGCCTTAGGTGTGCTTGTTCGTAAAAGGAAGTGATCCTCAAGCTCTGCTTAGACTCCAACATGCTAACGAGAGACTGGGCATGTGGACAAAGGATGGGCAGGGCTGGCTGTGCCAATCCCCAGTTCAAAGTTTTCAGTAAACACGTACATTGTACGTTTTGTGTCGAAACAAAAAAGAAAGATGGTTTCATAAATAAATCAAGACAACAATCAAAAGAGCGTTTTCTTTTTTTTCTTTTAATGTATTTTTATTGATTGTAGAGAGGAAGGAAGTGGGAAAGAGAGATAGAAATATCAACAATGAGAGAGAATTGACTGGCTGCCTCTTGCACACCCCCCACTGAGGATTGAGCCCGCAACCTGGGCATGTGCCCTTGACAGGAATCGAACCTGAGACCCTTCAGTCTGCAGGCCGACACTCCATCCGCCGAGCCAAACCGGCGAGGGCAAGAGGGTTTTCTTTTTAATTAAACTGGCCTCTGTCCATTGGGAGGGCCGTGATCATCCACCCAGTCTACTGCTTGTTTTCCATTCCTTCAGCACCTATGTTCTGGGGACCCCTGGGTCACACGATGTTCTCGTGCTGGAGCATCTAACGGTATAGAAGAGACAAAAACCCTGCCTCACGGAGTCTGTGCTCCAGGGCAGGTGACTGACAAACGCAATCACACAGAAGCTGCTCTGCAGAGAACTAAAGCAAGGGAAGGGGTGAGGGTGGAGGAAGAAAAGAGACTGCACATGTAAACAGAGGGGCTATAGAAGGCCACACAGAAGGTCATAGGTGACATCTGAAGGAGAGGGAAGGAGTGAGCCAGGGGCTCCAGGGAAAGGTACCCCACAAAAGGAGAGCAGGGATGACAGACTACAGTGCTTCCCAGGGAGAGATGATGCCGAGACCAGGCAGACAGGAGTAGAAATGAAGACGTGTGCGCTTTGAAAAAACACTGAGGTTAACACAAAATGACCTCATTCTCTCAACTTCTATCCCACCACGTTGTCCATCCCCGACTCTGCCTTGGTTTCCTGGCTCCACCATTTAACAAGCATGTGCTCAGAGGCCACCAGCGCCCTAAGTATGGATGTAGGGTCCCTGTCCTCAAAGAAGAGTTCTGTACAAGGCACGTAAACCAACACATCCAATGCTGTTACTTCCCGCCCCGCCACCCTACTCTGAGAATGCACCCCCTCGCCTATCTACAGCCCTGCATTTCCCCCTGAACTCAGCTCTCCCAGACCCAGACTTGCCCAAGGCCCCTGTGGTAAGGAGCAGGGATGGAGAGCATGTAGCTCCAAGAAGCAGACACGCCCAGCACCCGAGGGGAACCACGCTGCCTGGGGACCAGCTGCGCAGATACGGAGCCCGAAAGTCCTCCTCCCTCATCGAGTGGTCCGCGACCCCCTCTCCAGAAGGCTCCCTCTTCCACTCAGTAGCTCAGAGGGAGGAGATCGGGTGAGAGGTCTGCCTGTTCCCGCCTGGCGGACTCTTCCCAGCTCACTCCTCACCACCCCTTTGCACACTTGCACAGTCCAACAGATCCGTTCTGCTAAATGCTGCGTTTGAGCTGACAACCCTAAGAGCTGATGCCATTTAAAAAGAGCGGAACAGAAGATGTGTTTGAAACAAGCTGGCAGTCACCTCAGGTAAGTTTGGGGAGGGTCTTTAAAAAATAACTCACTCTCTATCTGCACCAGGGGGTTCATTTCCAAATTAGAAAGTAACTGAATTAGTTCAGAACTTCGTAATTGTGTATGAATAGTGAATGCTCAGCAGTGAATTCCTTTGGCCTGAGAATGAAAATGAAATGGTTCTGAAGATCTAGAGAAAGGTGGGTCAATTTACTTTATTCTGAAAACTGGCCCGAAGAAGACAGGAAAGCTGCAGATGCAGAAAACGCGTAAGGAAACATCCACCTTTGGAACATGCAGGAGGCGGGAAAGGTTGGCGCGGTCGATCTCAACGATCGTGGGGAAATCAGCTGCCCCACGAGCTGCTGCACTGCACAGAGCCTTCAGCAGCTCCTAGGGAAGTCCTCTCTAGAAAGGGCTCACGGGGTATGCACTGGTCAAGGACCACGACAGCCGAGGGCGCACCAACAGGCCCCTGGCAACCCCTCAGTGTCCTTTAGGACAAACAGCCTGGCGACTCAGCACTCCCGCCACGTGCCATCCCTGCAGGCTCACAGGGGCCTCTCCTACTCCACCTGAACCCCATGGGGAAGTCTCTGCCCTTTTCATCTACGTGTAACCCAAAGCAGGTGCTCAAGAAATGAGACAGAACCACCAGGCAAAGGGGCGAGCAGGAGGGAGAGGGGCGCTGTCTCAGCTGGATCCTGCAGGTTAGAGAAAGTGACACTTTCCATGGGAGGAATTAGCATTTTGAAAAAATGCCAGATCTGGAGTCATGTAGTAACCCTGAAATGACTAGGTTGGCCTGTGTCTTCTACATCTGAAGAGCTCACAGAAAACACGTCACGGCAGGCCCCTGTCACCTTCAGGTGGCTTCCCACGCCTGGGCAATAATTGTCTCGGCAGCGGAAAGGACAAGATCCATAGTCACCAGGTCTCAGGCCAGCTTGTCAGCTCCTTACCCACAGGTTTCCTCCAGGAGCTGGAGCAAACAGCATTCACTCATGTCCCACCCCCACCCCTCACATTTCTCACATAAGAGAAACTGACAGGCCCTGACCGGTTTGGCTCAGTGGATAGAGCGTCGGCCTGCGGACTGAAGGGTCTTAGGTTCGGTTCCGGTCAAGGGCATGTACCTTGGTTGTGGGCACATCCCCAGTAGGAGGTGTGCAGGAGGCAGCTGATCGATGTTCCTCTCTCATCGATGTTTCTAACTCTCTATCACTCTCCCTTCCTCTCTGTAAAAAATCAATAAAATATAATAAATAAAAAAAGAAAAGAAACTGACAGGTCCGGGTCTTGGACTGATTTTCACAGCGATACTTTTTTAGGCCTCTGGTTGGCAAGCACCCTGGGAACGTGGGGACTCAGGCTGAAGGTTTCCCTGAGCTAAATACTGACTCGATGCTCCACAGGTTTAAAAATAGAAAACGTTACTTTAACAGGGACAAAAACGACACACTTTCCAAACTGATGTTAATGTGAGAATGCAAACAACAATGCAAGAAAATGGATAGGAAGAGTTCCAAGATTTGAGAGGAAAACTGAGAGTAGGCCTAGCCAAGCCAGAAAACAAGTAGCCTAAAAACCCTAGTTATTCCCTGTCCCCAAAACCCTTCAGGGGGGCAGCCCCACAGTGCGAAGGGAGCATGCTCCACAGGGCAGTATTTAGGAGACGTAGGACCACATCTGTTTTCAAGGCGGGGCTGGGACGATGGAGCCCGGAGACTTGGTCTAGTGCTGCCTCCACACAAGCCACCTCCTCACCTTCGTGGTCAGTCCCTCTGGTCATTCACTTATTCCCTGAGTCACGCACGGAACGCCGACCACGGTGAACAGATACAGTGCCGACTTCCCAGAGCCTGCAGTTTAGGGTCTGCACACATCCGGCCTCCCATAAGCTGCCGAATGCGGGAACGCTCTCCCCAGCACCAGACACAACGACCAGATTCCTCAAGCTGGACCCTTTCCTGGCCCAATCTGACGACCAGCTTGGAGTACAGCCTGCTGCAGGGAAGGTGGTGATGGTGACACTCACGTAGGACGGTGCTGTGACCAGCCTAACAAATGTCACCTATTATTATTATTTCATAGTCAGCCATTAAAGAATGGAAATTGAAACAAAATGGAAAGAAATAGCACTGGCATAAAAACTCCATTTCCTTCTTTACTCCGTAATTAGGACAGCATTTTATTCCAAAAATAGATCTGTATGTTCTATGCAATGAGAGGAAAGACATGCGCTGCTCAAGAGCATGCTCACGTCCTCTTCATCTCAGCCTCTCGGAGCTGCGCACAGGCAGCTGCGCACAGAAGAGCACTGTTTGCTGACTGAGTAACATCGGCTACTGGTGGCTGTCACACCTACACCCAGAGGCCGGCCATGCGCAGAGCCTCCCACACGCCTCTAATATCCACTCCCCCTGTACACATGAGGGAGGGAAGGAGAAAAGAACCCAGTCGCCGAGGTCAGGAGTTAGGAAGTGGCGCCCCTGCACTGGGGCCAGGGAGACTAGCACGGCCTGGAGATGGGCACCTGCCAATCCCCGGACTTCCCGATTCTCAGTTCCTTCCCTTCAAGCTGGCCGCCCTCCACTGCCTACGCCTCGTCCAACTTCCCATTCTGTAGCTGTCTCTCTACTTTCTTGATATTATCCTTTGAAGTATTAATTTTTATAAAGTCCAACTTATCCATTGATTGATTGATTGACTGATTGATTGATTGATTTTTGTTAATCCTCATCTGAGACATGCTGGGTAGGGGGTGAAGGGGAGAGAAACGCTGATGTGAGAAACATTGATTAGTTGCTTTCCGTTCAAGCCCTGACCAGGATCAAACCCGAAATCCAGGTATGTGCCCTGACCGGAATCAACTGGCAATCTTTCAGCGCACAGGACATAGCCTCAAACCAACTGAGCCAAGTTTCTTTTTTTCTTTTGTTGTTTGTTTTGGTGTCAGAGCTAAGAAACCATTGCCTAATCCAAGGTACTGAACATTTACGCCTGTTTTCCTCTAAAAATTTTATAGATTTAGCGCTTACACTTAGACTCTTGATTCATTTAGAGCTCAGTTTTATATGTGGTGTGGGGCAAAGGTCCAAATTCATTCTTCTACATGTAGATATCAGGTAGTCCCAGCACTAATTGTTCACAACACTATTCTTTATTCTTTAGCTTGACACTCTTGTCTAAAACCAAGTGACCATAAATGTTAGGGATTCATCCTGTTCTCTTGGTTCCATCCTCATGCCAATACCAGTCTAGAACACTTACAGGCCTTTTTGAAATTGGAAAGTGTGAGTTCTGCTTTTTCCAAACTGTTCTGACTATTCTGGATGGATACTTTGCATTTCCATATGAATTTTAGAATCAGCTTGTTGATTTCTACAGAAGAAGTCGCTGGGCTTCTGATAGGGGTTGCACTGAATCTGTACAATTTAGGGAATACTGCCAACTTAACAATGTTAAGTCTTCCCATGCATGGATGTGGGATATCTTTCCATTTATTGAGGTTACCTTCAATTTCTTTCAACAATGTTTTGTAGTTTTCAGTGTACAAGTCTTGTATTTCAAATTTATTCCTATATATTTTATTATTTTTCATGCTATTATACGGAATTGTTTTCTAAATTTTATTTTTGGATTACTCATTGTTAGTCTACAGAAATACCGTATCGTTTATATATTGACCTTGTATTCTGAAACTTGCCGAACTCGTATATTAGTTCTAATAGTTTTATAGTGGATTCCTTAGGATTGTTACATAGAAGATCACATCATCTGGGAACTGAGACAGTTTTACGTTTTGCTTTCTGATCTGTATGCCTTCCATTTACCTTTCTGGCCTCACCGCCTGGCTAGCGCCTCCAGTGCGCTGTGAGCAGCAGTGGTGAGAGCAGACACCCTGCCTCAGTCCTCTTCACCAGCGCTGTGAGTGGTCATCATGCCCTCTATCAGGCTGAGAACGTTCCTACCTTGAGGAGTGTTTTCATCATGCAGGGGTGTTGCACTGAAGGGATGTGCTCAGGTTTTTCATGTTACAGAACAAACATATCACCAAAAACCTAAGTTCACTTAGATTATATATATTTGGATTAGTTTGAAGTGTCAGATGGAGCCACATAAAAATCTATTTTAAGCAACTCAAAGAAAATAGTTTATTTTCTGGCTCTGGGAAAAGATAAATTGTGATGCTAAAGAAACAAAAGAGACTGCTGGAACCTGAATCTTGGCCTCTGGCCTTTCTCCCTGAACATGAGCTTCAGCACCCGCTCTGGCTTCTTTCTCCACAGACTACCGAACCCTGGACTCCGCGGTCTCCCAGCCACTGAGCCCACCTGCCAGCAGCACAGCCAGCGTTTACACAGATGCTGGGGGCTCAGGCTCCTGGATCTCCATATCCTACTCCACCAGCGTCCAGGTGGCTGGGGTCCGGGGGCCTGACTGTGAGGATGGTTGGGGGTCTGGCAGCATCCGGGGGCATCTGGAGTAAGAAGCAGATTAAGCAATGCCTGAATGACCACCTGGCCTCCTACTTGGAGAGGGTGAGGAGCCTGAAGGCTGATACTCGGGAGACTGGAGAGCATAATCCGTAAACACGTGGAGAAGGGACCCCAGGTCAGAGACTGGGGGCATTATTTCAAGACCATGGAAGACCAGAGGGCTCAGATCTTCGCAAGTTCTGTGGACAATGCTAGCATCATTCTGCAGATGGACAATGCATGTCTTGCTGCTGATGACTTCAGAGTCAAGTATGAGATAGGGTAGGCCATGCACCGACTAGAGAGTGACATCACTGGGCTCCGAAAGTGCCACTTGGCTGCAGCTGGAGACAGAGATCAAAGCTCTCAAGGAGGAGCGGCTCTTCATGAAGAACCACAAGGAGGAAGCAAATGGTCTACAAAACCAGACTGCCAATTCTGGGTTGACTGTGGAGTTGGATGCTCCCAACCTCAGGACCTCAGCAAGATCCTGGCAGACAGCGGCCTCATATGACAAGCTGGCGCAGAAGAACCGAGAGGAGTTAGACAAGCACTGGTCCCACCAGACTGAGGGAGCACCACAGTGGTCACCTCGCAGACCGCTAAGGTAGGAGCTTCTGCGATGACACTCCTGGGGCTAAGACAAATGGTTCAGTCCTTGGAGATCGACCTGCACTTGATGAGACATCTGAAGACCAGCTTGGAGAACAGCCAGCGGGAGGTGGAGACACGCTATGCCAGGCAGATGGAACAGCAGGCGGGATCCTGCTCTACCTGGAGGCAGAGCTGGCCCAGACCTGGGCAGAGGGGGCGTACAAGGCCCTGCTGAACATCAAGGTCACGATGGAGGCTGAGATCACCACCTACCGCTGCCTGCTGGATCAGGGGAGGACTTCGGTTTTGGTGACGCCCTAGACAACAGCAACTCCGCCCTAAAGACCACCACCGCGGGATGTCTGCAAAGTGGTGTCTGAGGGCAGTGACACCAAAGTTCTGAGGTGTTAAGGAGGCAGCAGAAGTGGAGTACCCCTTGGGGGGCAGGAGGCCATAAAAAGTTCAGAGATCATTGGGGGTAAAAAAGAAAAAAATACCAGAGAAAAAGATGATGTCTCCAAAACTTATGTAATTATTTAAGCCTCTGCATAATAAAATGTCATGTGGAAAGCAAATAAAGAAAAATGGATTCAACACAACTGACAAAATCTTATTACCTAAACTATACTCAGGGCTGAAATGAAGACTGAGGGTCCAAAGAGGCTGCCGCAGGTGAGCAGGTGAGCACCCTGGAGAAAAGACAGCTGGGGCACAGGCAGGAAGGCTCCCTGAAGTTCCACCTGCTCAGCCAGGCCCCGTAACCAGTGAAGAGCCTCGCCCAGTCCTGGCCCTCTCCTCTCTGCCTGTCATCCACCGAGAAGCATCCCACTGCAGCCACAGGACAGAGTCTCCTCAACCAGCCTGGCCCTGGACACTGTGTGGAACTACCCCCAGTGATAGGCACAGTGAGTCAGAAGAATATTTTTGTTATCTTAAGCCTCTGAGATTTGGGGCTCGCTTATTACTGCAACATAACCTAGCCAAGACTAACAGAGCAAATTTCCATGCGAGGAAAATAGCTTAACCCCCTTTAAAAATGGAAATACTTGGAATAAAAATGGAATAAAACTTGCCCTAGCCAATTTGGCTCAGTGGATAGAGTGTCAGCCTACGGACCAAAGGGTCCCGGGTTTGATTCCTATCAAGGGCACATACCTGGTTGCAGGCCCTTCCCTGGCCTGGGCCCTGGTTGGGGCACATGCAGGAGGCAACCAATCGATGTGTTTCTCTCACATTGATGTTTCTTTGTGTCTTTCCCTCTCTCTTCCACTCTCCCTAAAAATCAATGGAAAAATATCCTAAGGTGAGGATTAACAACAACCAAAAAAGGCAGTAATTTATAAAAATAAGAAAAATTAAAATGACAATGCCCGTTTTAGTGGGGCTATCGGAAAACAGGAATGTATTCTAACACTGCTAATAGGCTTCATGGAAAAATCGGGAAATGCAGAACAAGGCTGATAATAGTTACCGACCTCTGACCTGGCAGTCCCACTTTGGGGAATATGCCTCAAGCAAATAAACTCAAAGAAAAATAGCCTGAACAAAATGTTCATCTCAGTAACATTTATAACAGCAAAGACTGGAGACGAGTCAAATGTTCGTGAACTGAGAAAACATGGTGATTGACAGAACGGACGCCACCGGCCATTATAAAGGACCAGCAGGTGAGCCGTTTAATATGCGAAACTGGACATAAGCAAAGAAAAGCAGAGGGTAACAGCACATGGACACTCATTTCACAAACTTTACAGGCAAGACTGTGTTTTCGTTTTTGTAGCCCAGTGAGGTAGACGCTCAAATATTTGCTAAGTGACTGAATGTCTGAACCAACAAATGACCAACTGTGTGAGTGAGTGGGGGAGGGAGTATACCGGGATGGAGAAGACCGTGGCGATGCAGGGAGTCCCCTCAGCCTCGTTTCTGTAAAGTGGCGTCAGTGGTCCACCAGGGAAAGGGAAATCATACTCTTTCTTCACATACCAAAGCTGGATTCATGTTCAAGAGAATGGGTCATGCATGACTTTACATAAAGAAAAACTCACTAAACTCAGAGCTCTCCAATACTGGGAAGGAGTCCTAAGCAGGTGGTGCCCTGAAGTTCAAGGAGAGGCTGGCAGGCCACCTGTCAGTGTTAGGCAGAGACGGAAGTGGGATTAGGCCCCCACGAGGTTGTGTTAAAGCACCAGAAGAGTGGCGGCCACACAAAGAAGAGTCATCACTCAGACACCTGGACACTTTCTCAATGGACTCCTATCTGTAACCATACAACCTCCTTCCATAACTATAAACACCATGTGTCTTCCTTTGGACTAGTAGTTACATTAATGGGAAAACTTCACCAGAAATTTAAAGAGTAGTCATACTAAGTTGTCTTTCACCAGACACTAAGCCACCTTTTTAAAAAATATATATTTTTATTGATTTCAGAGAGGAAGAGAGAGAGAGATAGAAACTTCAATGATGAGAGAGAATCACCTATCGGCTGCCTCCCACACATCCCCCCACTGGGGACTGAGCCCCAAACCCGGGCATGTGCGTGCCCTTTACCAGAATCGAACCTGGGACCCTTAAGTCCACAAGCTAATGCTCTATCCACTGAGCCAAACCAGCCAGGGCTAAGCCACCTTTGAGTAACTCACCCCAGGTTTCATCACATGAATGGGGAGGGGGCTGGAGTCATTCTCAGATCTGTTCCTACTCCTCCCCGCACCCTCCTGATACTCACTCACTTCCCCTTCTCGACAATGTGAGGGGTAGGCTAGATGAAAAGGGTCTTTGCAGCTCTGATTTCCACCACTCTAAGTATGGAAAAGGATATGACCTCTGGTCACCAAAATCTAAAGAGTATGTATGAGCCACAATTAAACACATTCAACAGATGTGGCTTCTTCTGCCCCACATACGCAAGCATTCTACGCTGATTGCCCAGGCACACTGAAAAAGCCACATTCAACAAAGACTCACTTTATGGCTCTAAAGAACAAATGTACATTGATTTGCCATCATGTCAACCCAGGAGGAGTCCCAACACGTAAAGCTGCCTGCTAAAGACAGAAGGGGTGTTATTCCAACATAATTTTAGAATCCCTTCATACAAGCAGCATTATACACATTCTCATTCTCTCTCTGTCTCTCTCTCTCTCTTGGAGTTGGTGCTCAGGGTTGGAGAGCACATGAGGACTGTCAGCTCATCACCACCACTACCTCCCCCGTTCACGTCAGGGTATCCTGCATCCTATCCACAGTGCTAACCAGTGACCACCGATGGCCACAGATAGGCGGAGTGTATGAGGAAGTGGCGGGGAACTGGGCTGTCGATTCGGGCCCCTTCATTTCATCTTTATTCCCTGAGCTCTTGGCGCAGCTCCGCCACCGCCAGCTGTTAAGCGGCATCAAACACTTTCCGAGGATTCCTTCTCTCGGGCAGAAGAACTTGCCCAGTGGGATACTTCTTCCTTGAGCTGCAAGTTTTCCAACTTAAGACACACACTTAAAGCCTAAAGAAAGGAAAGTGGCGTAGGCCCAGATGAGACAGAAAGATTCTCTGGCAAAAGCAGAAGGAAAACTATAGAATGGATCGGGAGGGAGGCTGTCCTTTGTTCAGGCGAGAAAATGGGGGCATTCACAAGGGCAGATGTGACCGGAGAAATGCCGACCTGAGAGCTGGCGGTTAGGAGGCCAGGCCAAGCCGAGGTCTGCTGAAGCAGGTTCCCAAGATTCACAAAGGGCGTTATTAACAACAGCATGAGTCAGAGTGGCCTCAGGTCAGCCACTTCGCTGCTTTCAGCCCCTCCACTCTGAGGCAGTCCTTCCAGACGCAGGACTTCCTGTCACACAAAGGGCCTCTGTGGGCAGTTCCCGCTGCCTCTCTTCCTGCAGAGCCAGGCACTCCCGAGGTTCTTCCCTCCCTCCGCGTCTTTCTGAGCGCACCTCCCTGCTGAATCCTTGAGAAAGGACTGCAGGCGGGCGAGTGCCCCCCCTGAAAGCTAGAGGCAGCAAGAGAGAGTGAGACCAAAGAACACGGCGCTCCTGGGTCAGTCGAGGCGGTCTCTGAACTGTGCATCTGTGATTCTTTAACCGGACATGCTGGCATGCCTGCTCCATGGCCCAGTCACCTCACGCAAACGACTGAAGAGGCCTGTGACTGATACCGCTTACCTGTAAAATGGAACCCAATCTGCCTGAGAGGTTCTGAGGGCCCAATGGCATCTATCCGAGGCCTGGCACGGTGCCAGTGTGGGCCTTCAACCACCGGTCACAGTGCCAGGCTGACGGTGGTGACCACGGGCCAGACTCCGTCCAACAAGCCAGGCACAAACACTGAGCATTCCCCTTGCCATGGGGAGGACAGGCCTCTAACAAGAGTGCACGTCCTCGAAGAGAATTCTGCACAAAACGCTACAGGAACAGACAGGAGGGTCCAGAAAGGGTGCATGGACTGACATTTCCGTGGGAACTCCTGAGCCGGAGGGACAGGCACCCCAGGGAGAGGACCCTGCATGGCAAAGAGAAGGAGGCACACACCAGCTCAGTGCAGGGTCACACAGGTCCTTGAGGCAGGTCCTAGGAAGTGGCTCTGGCTTCTAAGCGAAGGGGAGAGAGAATTTACAAAGGGCAGGGTGCCCATGGGCACATCGCTGGTTGCCAGCCCGAGTCACTCATTACGCTGCAAGAAGAGAGACCTCTGCTCCGTCTACTACCAGCACGTCCCGACCTGCCACCCCCCACAAGAAGGCTAGGAAACCCCTGATGAGAACTCACCCATCAGAGCTGTGTCAGGAAGTGAAGTGCTGTGAATATGTGCCTTTGAGTTAAAAAAAGTCATACAAACCACAAAAGGATTTGGTTTTTAAGTAGGTGTCTATGCACTCAACTATGGTGCTACTTCCTCAAGAAACTACTCCATTTCATTCAAATGTACAAGCTGGAGCCAATGCCTTCTGTTTTAAAGAAGGACATAGGGCCAGTTTGGACCTGGTGTGACAAACTGACAACTAGTTCTAACCTGAAAGTGAGTTTATTTTTTAAAAAGTTCATATAACATGAAGGTCGATCCAATAATTCGAAAAAATAAACAGGGCATCTATTTATCAAGCAACGATCTAAAACTGATGGGCTAAAGCCAAGCATAATATAGCAAAAGTTTCCTTTAAAGGAGGAGAATAGAGAGAGCCCATGGTTTGAACTAGCTGTGACAGCTACAAGTTTTAACTTGTAAGCTTCATTCTTCTCATCTATAAAATGGGGATATAACCACGGCTGACTTACTTCTCAGGGAAGTTATAAGTAACTTAAATGGTACGTTATATGTAAATGCCTAAACACACAAGGCACTCAGCAAATGTCCGTCTATACCTGCTTGTCCCCATTACACTCCTCTCAGTCTCTCTGGCCATAATTCATCCCATAGGGCACATGTCACTTCAGCAAACAGACTTACATGCTCATTCCTCAGTTGTGCCATTGAAAACTCCAGGAATACAAAACAAACGCCTGCAATGTTAAGCCTCCTATATTTTTTTCATGATGCTACCTGCCTAATATACATTTCCAGTTACCAGGTTACAAAGGAGAAAAATTTATGCTATTTCTATTTATGATACAACTAGGGACCCAGTGCATGAATTCGTGCACCTTAAAAGGAACTGTGGGCTGCGAGGCTGTGATGGGCACAGGGGTGGGTCTTGGCCCATCCTCCATGTCCCCACCCAACCCCTCCTGCTGTGGACCCCAGTCTCCTGTCTGCCAGCAGCCCCACTCCCCCTCCCACCACTCCCACTCGCTGACAGCGCTGGCCCCACTCGCAGCCGCTGACGGTAAAGGAATTCAAGAGTGGTGCAAGTAGCAGCTGCTGCCCCAATCGCCCCTCAGGAGCAGGGGAGGTGGAGAAGCACTCAGGGGTGATCAGGGCTGGCAGCTTCTGCTCACACCCACTGATGGCACTGAGCAATCGGGACCGGCTGTGGGTGCAAGCAGGGCTGTCACTGGCAGCAGGTGAGAGAGGCAGCTCCAGCCCCAATTGCCCCTCAGGAGCAGGGGGAGGTGAAGTCCTGAGGGGTGATTGGGGTCGGCAGCTGCCACTTGCACCCGCTGACAGCGCCAAGCAATAGGTGGCGGCACCAGGTGCCAGCAGTGCATGCGAGTGGCGGCTCCGGCGCCAGCAGCGGGTGCAAATGGGGCCGGCGCCGGCAGCAGGTGCAAGTGCCAAGTGGGACCACAGTGCATGAGAGCCAAGAATTTTCAGTAACCACCAGAGACTCACCCCAATGACAGTGACCGGCACCCCGCCTTGGTCTGGTGTCCCCACTCACCTCCTCCAACATCCTGCTATGGCCGAGGCCTGCCATGGTCTGCGTGCATGCCCCCTGGTGGTCAGCACACGTCATAGCGACCGGTTGTTCGGTTGTTCGGTTGTTCCAACATTCAGTCTATTTGCATGTTAAGGTTTTATATATATAGATGCCCGACTAGCATAAATAAGTATTACCTGAGAAGCCCTGAAAATGGCTTGGTTCTATCTTAACTTCAATTATAATACCAAACACAGACATAAATGTACAAATCACATACAAGTACATGCACAGACATCCCCATGCCTCCTACATCCTCTCTCTCGCTCCTTCTCTCCTCATACACATCCTCCTCTTTTTCTTGCTCTCTCTCTTTCACACACACACACACACACACACACACACACACACACACATACACACACAGCCTTTCCTTAATAAAACAGTTGTCAATTTGGCTGTCTTAATTAAGAAATAGCCTGTGTCCCAAATTTTTAAACATTTCCAATAAAATATATAATTTATTCTGAAAAACTGGGTAAAATGCTAAGTCAAAACAATGTTTTATCATTTTATGTATATTTTCCCCAATATTCTAAAAACATTTTCTTTCTGAGCGCCAGAAACCTTACTAAGAGCTGGGAGAAGGGAATGAAATAAATCCATAATAAGCCAGGGCTCTGCAGTCCATGAGCACACAGTATAGCAGCAGGAAAGATAAGTCAAGGTCACATCTGACTAGGCTGGGAGGGAGGGAGCGAGGAGGAAGGAGAAGCCTGCTGCCTGCAGCCCAGTGAGTGTGTTTGAGGTGCTCCCGCTGGAAAGACAGACTGAGTGCACAGATTCTCTGCAGTACCTAAAACACCAAACACTTCAGCTTAATGAAAAATGCATGTTTAAGAGTGGTGCCTGCCCAGAAAAGAAGTCTGGAAGGCATAGCCAAAGTGTGTGAATTCTTTCACTCAACAAACTGTAATGAAGGCGTGTGATATGCCAGGCACAAGGGGTCCAGGGGTGAAGGAGAGTGGGAAAGGCCCTGCTGACGGTCAGCCCCGAAGACCTGAAGACGGACCCGTAAGGAATGTAGTGGCCGGTGGGGTGAGGGTTGGGGCACAGAGTGGTCAGGAAGGTTTTCCTGAGGAGCTGACATCTGAGCAAATACTTGAATAAATGTTAACTTTCCCCTTCTCTAGATGGTGGAATATGTGAGTTTTGGTTTTTTCTTTGTGCATCCCTGTATTTCTTATTTTTCTACCCTAAGAATATATTAGTGAAGTTTTTTTAAAAATATTTTTTTATTGATTTCCGAGAGGAAGGGAGTGGGAGAGAGAGAAAGAAACATCAATGATGAAAGAGAATCATTGATCGGCTGCCTCCTGCACACCCCACACTGGATATCGAGCCCACAACCCAGGCATGTGCCCTGACTGGGAATCAAACTGTGACCTCCTGGTTCATAGGTCGACATTCAACCACTGAGCCACGCCAGCCAGGCCTAGTTGAGTTACTTTTGAAAATCTAAAAGGAAAATACGGCACCACTAGGCACCTTCCACGATTTCCAAATCATGAAATTCAAGCTTTTCCGGTAAAGGAATTCGAGTTCCTTATCTTTAAGTCACAGATAACTGGCTTGGGTATCACTTACATTCACTCAATCCCAGTGCCCACATGCCTTTCGGTCTGTCCTGCAAAGTCCCCAGGCAACACCTTCACGGCTGTGTGCGATCTAGTAGGGCCCAGGGCTCCGAGATATGCACACCGGTTTCCTAGGCGACCCCCTTCTTCTCTGACTTTACTTCTCCAGTACAGACCTCTCCCTGGAGCTCCGACCCCCACACAACCCAGCCACTGGCTCAGGACGCACCCTGGGCATTTGAGAGACCTCTCAGAGCCGCTGCCCAACATTCACCTTCTGCTCCTCCACCCACCCACTCATGGGCTCCTCCCCTAATCTTTCTCCTTCAGTAAACAGCTCCGTCATCTGTGCAGCCGCCCAGGACTCTGCCCTGGCGTCATCCCTGACTCCTCTCCTTCCCTCACACCCCACATGCCATCAGCTCCACCTTGAAACAGGGCCAGAATGTGGCCACCTCACACTTCCTCTCTGTTCAGCTACCTGGTTCAAGCCACCACGTTCAAACTTGCCAAGAGCTGTCTGCCATACTTACCTACCCTTCCCTCTCTGACCTACAAGATCCCATGCTATCTGGCCCCAGCTTCCAACTTCAGTCTCAGCTCCTTCCAATCCTGGCTCGACTCCTCCAGCTACCGTGACCTTCCTGTGGGTCACCAAATGCACCGGCTTAGCCCCAACTTTGCACTGGCTACCCCTGTGCCAGGAACACCCTTCCTCCAACGTCTGCAGGCTGTGCTGCCTTACATCACCAGACATCACCTTCTTCTGAAGAAAACCTCCCCTAATCCATCCCATTCCTCTGACACTCAGCCCTGACTCTGCTCCATTTTCTTAATAACACTTAGCCCCACAGGCCAACTTACATACTGTCTCTTTCCACTCACCAGAACGCAGGCTCTGAAAAACCAAGTCCTTGTTCAACTTGTAGCCTTAGTATTGATGTATAACAGGCATACAACAAACATGTCTGGAATGAATGAGTCAAGAAATGTGCGAGGCTCTGGAGCACACACCCAGTGTGACAGAACAGACTTCTGTTTTCAGCAGCAAGGAAAAGCAGGTATCTTAATGACTCTCTTGTTGCAAAATTTAAACAGCTGAACAAAATATGTTTACATCACTGAGTTGGCATAAAATAAAGGGAGATAAAGACACTAAAAACACAAATTTAAAGAAGCAACCATAGAATAAAAGTAGATAAATCAGATTTCTTTCTGAAATAGCAAGAAAGAAAATATAAAAGAAAAATTAATAGACTTGGAGAAAAAGTGAAATCCTAACTTACATCTAATGAAGTTACAGAAGAAGATAACATTAAGAATGGGGAAGAAGCAATATCTAAAGATAATTTCTCAGACTAAACCAAAAATCAAGGAAGCCCAATGAATTCAAGCAAGATTTTAAAGAGAGAGATCCAGACCACCACAATTAAAGCGAAACTGTAAAACCTCCAAGTTGTAGAACAGATCATAAAAGCAGTCAGCAGAAAGACCACAAAGAATGGCAACTGAACTAAGAGCAAAAGTGAAAGCCAGGAGACAATGGAATAATATATACTATATGCTGAGTAACAATGACTGCCAACTATGAATTCCATACCCAGCAAAACTAGTTTTTAAGAACAAAGAATTAGGCATTTTAAGACAGATAAAATATATACCACAGCAAAAAACCTTCACAGAAAAAGGAAATTTTAAAGAATATACTTTAGGAAAATGAAATAATCTGAGGTGGAAAGCTTGAAGCACAAGAAAGATGGTAAGTAAATATACTGGTGAATATATGGATAAATCTAAACAGCACTGACTGCATGAAACACAGCATCAAATTTTCAGAATTAAACAATTCAGGAGAGAAATACTGGACAAGCTGGAAGGGGGTGTGGAGTTAAAAGGATTTAAATCCTTTCATTAGTGAAGGGAGAAGTAAAGACATTACATTTTGTTAAGTGCGTTAAAATATCTAGGATAGCTACTAAAGGACTAGACAGAATTTAATTTCTAACCTTAGAAAAAACAAATGCAATGAAGGGGGTGAGGGGTAACAACAGGACTCAAAACAAAAGAAGGCAAAAAACACTTCTTAAGTTACATAAATATCTAACCACTATGTTGTACACCCGAATCTAATATAACATTGTATGTCTACTGTAATAAAAAATAAAGAGAATCTAAAAGAATTTTTTAACTCACCAGAAAAACTATAGCAAATAGAAGGCACCAGAACAAGAAAAGGCTGCATCTATGCAATACCATTCCTATTTATATTGTACTAGAGGTATTAGCCGATGCAATAAAGAAAATAGTAAAAGATGTAAGAATTAGAAAAGAAGAAAGAAAACATCATTATTTGCAGCTGATAGGGTTTTAGCAAGCTTGACGGACACTGCTGGGATTTCAGAGCTACAGTGCTGTGGGCTCTGTGCAGTGGGTCTCATTTACCACGAGGGAGACACCATTGTAACCCTCCTGTGACAGATAAAGAAACTGAGACTCAGACAGGTGAAATATCTTGCCCAAAGCCACCTGGCAAGTAAATGACTGCTTTTGAAATTAAATCTATCTGTCCCCAAAGCTTAACCACTATGCCTGCCACAGAGTGAGAGACAAATAATGAGGACACCACCTCTACTCTCCCAGACGCAAGTATGACGGTGATACAGGTGCAGTGGAGTACAAGGAGGCGATACTGACCTGAAGGAAGTCAGGGAAGAGAGCCTGGGGCGAGATCTGAAGCTTGCAGGGAATGGGTTTCTTCAGCATTTTGACTTCTCTAACAAAGACATCGTGGAGCGGATAAATAGATTGGCAAAGCTTTTCTATGTCTTTTCCAATGCTAGCTGGAATCCACTTATTGACTACTTCTTTCAAATCATTTGTCTGCACCTCTCGGCTCATGATATCCATCATCTTCTCCTGGATTTGGTGGACCTGTTGATGCTGAGCAAAGAAGTCTTCCGAATCTGATTGCTGCTTTTTTCAGTGTAACCAACACAGAGTAGATGAAGCAAATAACCACCGGTAGTCTTGACATCAATATGAGCTTCAGTCGTGGTCTGCCATTTTTTGACCATGGAGCACATTCTGTCACGAGTAAGACCATGCCATGGAAATTAGGCAGTGTTTGCCCTGAACATCCTCAGTAATTGGTTTGAATTTTCTAAATGCAACTTCATAGTTCTGCAGATCAGCTAGACTCACTTCAAAGACACGACTCTTCTCCAGTTGTCGTGGCTCAGCGATTGAGCATTGAACCAGGAGGTCACAGTTCCATTCCAGGTGGGGGCATATGGCCGGGTTGCAACTCAATCCCCAGTTGGGGCTTGTAGGAGGCAGCCAATCAATTATTCTCTCTCTCCAACTCCCCCCCAATATATGTTTATTGATCTCCTCTCTGAAATCAATCAACATATATTTAAAAATACACACACAACACGAATCTTAAGCCTGGAAAGTGTAGCTCAGTGGTTAGGCATGGACCCATGAACCAAGAGGCCACTGGTTCAATTCCTGGTCAGGGCCCATGCCCAGGTTGCGGGCTCGATCCCCAGTAGGGAGCGTACAGGAGGCAGCTGATTGATGCTTCTATCTCTCTATCCTATCCCTCTCCCTTCCTCCCTCTAAAATCAATAAAACATATTTTTTTAAAAACACATTCCTTGAGATCATCAGATATGATTTTGGTTCCATGAGTTCTGTGACTAGTGTGTTTTCAACATTTCTTATACTGAACACTGAGGGTGTTTTCATGTCATGTCACACCCATCTTCCTTAGAAAATGAATGGACTACTTCCTTTTTGGCTCCCCTTTTGCTGCCTTCTGTAAGGCACTTGTTCTTTTTGGGGGGAAGAGGGGAAATACTCTTTTATTTGGAAACAAATCAAAAGGGGATTAGGAAATGAAGCACCTTAAGCAATGCTCTCTTGAGACTTCTTTTCAAGACCCCAGAGTCTTCACAGGCATAACTTGGGCTGGAAAACATTTCCTTTCTCAGAGCCAAGAATAGCCAGCAAATAGTGGGGATTAGAGGATGGGGAGGGTGGGGAGATTGGTGCTGAGAGTAAGGCACTGCCCGGGCAGTATGGCTCAAGCGGTTGAGCGTCGACCCAGGAACCAAGAGAATAAGGCACTGGTTCTTGCCGACCGCCATGCTGCTGCTCAGAGAGCCAACAGGCTCCAATATGCCGTATTCTCTCCGACCTCCTTGCCTCTGCGTATATTGTTTCCTCCATCTCTCCTGTGTGACTGAAAACCTCTGTCTCCAAAACACACCACCCAACTGTGACGTTTTCCCAGCCTCCCCCATTCTTCACGGCAGAAGGTCCCTATAACTCTAGATGACTCATCACCCGCATCTCCCCACTGGACTGTGAGCTTCTCAGAGGCAAGAATTCGACAATCATGGATCTCAGGGCCGAGCACAGTGCCTGACGAGGACTGACAAAACCGAATTCTTTTTTCTTTTTCTTAGAAAGTAAGTACCCATATGTCTAAATAAATATATACTGTATTTAAGAGGCAGTAAGACTCTTCCCATTCCCATTTCTTCTTTCTCTCATAATGTGCAGCAGCAGGTAGAAAGCTCTCTCCAAGGTTGCTCCAAAGCCCATAGGAGCGAATGTTCTGGTAGACCTGGGCTCTGCTGATGGGGGCCGGGCCACAGGGGAGCGATGCCGGCACCAGGCCCGGTCACCTCTGTACCACTCGGTGGTCTGGCTGGTGACGGCCAGGTATAGAGCAAAGCACAGGAAACCGCCCAGGAGGAAGCCTGGTACAACCACAAACCCAGAATGGAGACAATCCCTGGGAAGGTCGGGAAAGGTGCTGGCAAAGATGGGGTCGAGAACTTGGAAGAATCCAACATCATCAACATTAAGTCTCCAGGTGCAAGTCTGACAACACCACCAACTAGACTAGAAACAGTGCACACACGACCGCGGCGGCAGCCGAGGCACTCAGCGTCGAGAGGTAGACGAGGAAGTACCTGGCACTCCAGGCCCCGATGCAGCTGCTCACCCAAACACAGTGGCGGTGAGATCGGTGCCCACGCTGGGCCACACGGCAGGGCCTGGACGGCGCTGGTCTCCTCAATCACAAGTAGAGAGCCTCGTGTTCTCTGGGAACAGCACTCATGGGATTCATAACCGTGAAGGAACAATCATCTGTTTGCTTCCGTTATGGTACCAGGGTCGGCTGCACAACTCAGGGGGGAAAAAGCCAGGTTTACAATCAGCAGCAGACAGGGCAGAAGAAGGTAACACAAGAGAAGTCCAGCTCTTGACAGGAGCCAAATATTTTCCGTGTGTGTTCGGTATAAACCATTCCTTGCAAGACGAGGTGCAGGTTAATGAAGGTGTGGTTTCGTGTATGAAAGAGGTAATGAAGCAATCTGAGCATGGCTCTCCGAAGGCATTCTGGAATTACACAGGAAAATATCTGTCTTCCCTGATCGGGCCTTTCAGGTAACGGGCTTTCGAGCAGATGTAGATCATAAACCACCCCTCAGCACCAAAGCCAGGTAGAACAAGCAGAGAACCAGATCCATCCTGGGGATTTTCTCCTGTTTAGATCATTTTCAGCAACAGCCCTGGCATTCCCCCCCTAACAGTTATGGAGAATTCAAACACTGTCTCCTGTGCAGTGGCATGCGCCTGGCACCACAGCTGACACCCAAAGCTGCAGCAATCCTGGCTGCTCCAGGAGCGACCAGCTGCGCCATGCTGGTGCCTCCACAGCACACCCTAGAACTCTTTATTTTTAAGGAAAATCTCTCTCCAAAGCTCTTTGTGCTTGAGGTAACCCATTATACACCTATGCCAAATGGTACTCACTTAGTTGAGAAATTCAATGAAGAGAATGAATGTGCCCATGCAGAAAGGAACAATGGATCCAGCCAGCCAGCATCCAGGCGGACTGCCCCTCCGGGCTGTGACCTAATGGAAACGAGCCCGGAGCTCGCTCAGGTGCCCGCATGTCCATGGGTGAGAGCAGTTAGGTGGTGGGATGAGGACAGCTCATGTAAACCTCACACGATGATTTTCATCAGGATGACAACTTCTACCATCCCAAATTCAAACTCTTCAACGTTAGCAGTTTACTGGATGCACCAAAGAATAAGTGAAATGCCTTACAGTTCAACATGCAATACACAAAGATTTCTCCTCCCAAAGAGATCCTGCTGCTTGCCTGCACGGCCTCACGGCCTCACACATAACGTTTTCAGAGGCGGCAAATTAACAAAGTCAATAGGTATTTCGTCATTAGTTCACTGTGCCCTGTGCTATTTTTTTCTTTATGTGTCTTTTCTTTTTGGAAAAGAACCATAACGAGAGCAATTCGTTGTTCCTAAATTGCCCTGTACTTCATTTACTTCGCTAAACTAGCAGTAGCAATACGTGTCAGAGACTTGAGAATCAAAGAGAGAATTCCAAACTGGGAAGGGCAACATTTAGCCTGTCAACTACATCAACAACATCATGTCAAGTAAGCATTTTTCAGCAAAATCATTCTCCCCTGATCTCCCTCAAGGACTCTGCTGCAGAACAAATCCTGAAGGGAAGCAAGACTGAATATGAAATTGTCTTCTCGTTAACAGAAAGAAATTTTAAATCCTGTACTCCTGTGGTGGCCTTCGGCAAACATTTCACATTCAGAATGCGTCCTGTTAGGTTCTGTAAGTCATCCAGAAATAGAATATGCTTTGTGAGACCACATCAAGATTCATGTCTTATAATTCATGAATGACAGAGTCTAATGAGAAAAAAATTTAGGCCAGATTCCCAGGGCTGGAGGACACGTTAAATAGACAGCTACTCTGCCATTTGGTATCAAGGCAGAACTATGAGATGCAAATGCATTTAGACCAGCCTGGGGACACACGGCTGTAGTGCCTTTGAAAGGCAATCTCTACAGAAAGAGACCACTGCAACTCACCCACTCATTCACTCACACCTCTTTAAAGACCCAGCTCTAGGGCCTAGGATCTACCTGGGATACTGGGAGGCGTTTCTTCAACCTAGAGGAGGTTCTAAGGGCACCCCCACAGGCCTGGAGAGAAGGCCTGAGCAGAGTGGACGTGAGGAAGACCCGGATGACACCACCAGCACAAACTCTGGTCCAATAGCAACCCGTCCTGCAGCAAAGTCAGCACCACTTTCCCCCTCAGATCTTTTCATTTCACAGGCATACCAGAATACACACTAATGTGGGCAGAAGCGAGGGGCAAGGAGGAATATCAAATACTACTTACTGACTGGGACAATTATATATCAATGACATATTTATATATACATATTTATGCATATATGTTAAGAAGGCCAATTATATATTAAGAAAAAGAAGTCAGTTAAAATATTCTATACTTAACATGTACTGAAACTATAGGGTGCCCACCCCCCCCCCCAAAAAAAAGGTATACACACTTTAACAGCTATTAATTCATTTAATTTTCACTCCTTAAATCAGGTTTAACTGATTTGAAATAATGGGTGAAGCCAGACTAAAGCTTTGTACAAATAAAACTTTATCTAAAGTGCCACTAGACTTTTTTTTTTAATGGGGATACATAAAAGATCAAGTTTAAGGTACAAACCCAGCAACAATCAACGAAGTGAGGGCACACAAATGCCGAACGAAATGATTCTTGACGTTTGCGATTCCATTGTTTCATGTTATCAGCAGTGCCTGGACCAGAATGGTTGTAAGTTTGAAAACAGGCATTGACAAAAAAAATTATTCATTTCTGTAGATTCTTTTAAGTTTTGAAAAAGAACTGTATGTTAATAACCCCTGACTTTATAATCATTTAAAGTGTGTATATTTTTTGGGGACACCCCGTATATAAGAATGATTGGGGAACAAAGGTAACTAGATTATGGAAGCAGTGAACTTTCTCCATCCCTGAAGCGGGCTCCTCACCTGCCTTAGCCGATGGGTCCTCTGGCTCACCAATGAAAGCGCTTCTCCCAGGATAATGCCAACACAGCCGACCAGCACACCAGGAGGGCAGACACGGCTCCAACCTACTGCAGAGAAACAGCGCTCATGTTTCCTCCTTCAGTCTCAGGTCTCATACATTCAAGTAGGTATAAAGTTATTGACCACAACTTCAAGTACAATTACAATATTAAGAAAATGCCTGTTTTCCTATAGTACATTTGTTTCAGAAATTCTTCAAGGCATGTATACTCCATACACTTCAGAAAATACAAGTAAGTGCTTTTCCAGGAACCTCCCCCCCGCCCCCGCCCACCCCACCAGGCATTTTAAGGTGACTGGACAGACAGAGGGAGCCACACTAAGGTCTAAGAACAGTCATCCACTGTTCTCAGCACGCCTCTATTTGCATCTAATTCCCATACTTGAATTTCAGAAAGATTCACATTTGATTTTTAGGAAAGACTATTTTTAACTGATTCTGGAAAGTGGTGGATACATTCCGTTTTTTATAAATTTAAATCATTTCCTCCTTTATTTGTATCATAATGCATTGTTTTACAGTCTGAAAACGTGGGCGGTGTACACTTAGGGTTAGCAAGACTTAAGAGTTGTCAGTATTCCCTAACTGGGGCCGAAATGATCCCAGAGTTCACGGTTTTCCTTTCACATCCTGAGAAATCCTCTTTCAAAGAAGAGTCGAATTCCTTTGTCTGTTTCTTTTATTAGTTGTGATTTTATTAAGTTTGGATTTCTCATCCAGCAGTTAATCATATAACGAGGTTCATTTATAACAATAACAGTTTAAACCTAGTTTACTAGGGGAGAAGCAAGAAGAGGAATTTCAATGCTCTTTGTGGCTTGAGATAATTCAAGTACACCTAATGCCACTTAAGAAAATTATTAAATAAAAGCTGAGTATTTGAAAATGAAACAAATAAAAATGGACTCATCAGGAGAAAAAGCCATTCTTAACCTAGTCCTATTAATCTTGAGATAATGTGAAGAAAGGCGATAAAGGAAAGGCCAATGACTCAGGCGTCAGGAGACCTGGGTTCTAGGCTATCTCAGCTACCAAGCCGTGTGACCTTGGACAAGTCAACAAGGCATTTTGACTCTTGGTCTTAATTCTTTTGTTTAAAAAAAAAAAAAAAAAGGACTGAATATATCAACTCCAAGAGCCATCACAACTTTAAATACCATGTCCCCACCTTTTTAATTATGCCACCAAATAAATAATACAAGTATGTAGCTGGGAAAACAGAACACTACCAATGTATAAAAAGAAAGGGAGGAGGCTGATATTTACCACTGGCATAAATCTCAGACCTGCAAGACATGCTTTGGTTCGAAGTTATACTACGTCTTCATTATTTTCATAAATGCAGCCGTTAAAGTTCATCTAGAATTCAGTAAGATAGCGAATTAAGTAAGAAGGGATTAAAGGAAATGTTCAGAATTACAAGAGCAAGGGCAAAACTGATGGACATGATTAAGGTCTGAGAGAAGTATTATATATTTGGGGGAGTGCTAGAAAACAGAAAGCATGCAGCTCTAAAAGAATGAGATCTATACACATCACGCTCGGGAATGACCTCCCAGGGAAATGTGCTTCTCCGTGTGGCACAGACTGCACCGCATGGCACTTTCTGGAGAACAGAAAGAGGGGACCGCCTTCCTAATGTTCACAGCAATAGGTAACCCAATAAACACACGCACTCGGCAATGGGTACTCACGTTATCAGGATTAGAGAAAACCTCTCATTGCAATGACAGTGCTACATAATACAGGGAGGGGGAGGGAGCCATACTTTTTCAGTTCTAGAATAAGACTTCCAAGATAAGAAACAACTATGTATGTAAGGCTGCTCGGTTGTTGAAGCACTAAAACTTTTACATGTTGCTAGCTAATAAGAACACTGTGTCTGGTGACAGCAGCCGGATGGGGACGAGGGCACAGGGCCTGCTGAGAAGAGAAGAGAAGAGAAGAAAGCGCTGGCTGGGGAGGAAGGCGGAGGGGACTGCAGCAACGCACGCTAATTCTGTCTGCGAGTCCAGTCGGGAGTAAACTGGCATAAAACAGCAATTACAGCCAACAGGAAAAGCTAATTTATCCGTTTTCTCTCACAAGGTCCACTTACATGCCGTAGATTAGATCAGGCTGTTAAGAGAGAAAATGGCAGCATGTGATGACCATAATGCTGAAAGTAGGGGGTAACAGTTACCTCAAGGAACTCATTTAACAACCTAGTAAGAAAAAAACACAGCTAGCAACAGGGAAGCTAGCCTAAAACATGCCAAAGTTTCTCATTTATCCCACCTATATTGAAATGAAGCATGCACATACGTTCTAAAAGCAGAGTAAAAATTATAAAGCACAATCCTTCATTTGTTTAGGCCAAAATCTACACCGAGAAAACCAAAGCATTCTGCATAAAACATTCCACACTGCGTAGTTAATATGGAACTGCCTCAACATTTCTTTAGAAGCTCTAAAACTAGGTGAGCTAAAAAGGCAAGATTTCTGTGAAAACAATCACTCAGGAAAAAAACACAATGAAAGAAAATTTACTTTCAAAAAGGTCTACCTTAAAGGAAACGTCCACCTTAAATGGCACACTCACGTTTCTCTGTCAGATGCTGGCTTCCACTGCCTAACTTTGCAGCTCAGCTCCGGTACCTGCCTCCTTGCAGCCCTGCTGGTATGTCTGACCTCGGCTCCCCGGAATCCCAGCGCATTTCATCATTTCCTGTTGGCTGCCGGCTCCTTGCAGCTGAGATAAGGCCAGTCCCCTGCACTGCTGCATTCGTCCTACAGCACCAGCTTCTCAGACTGCAGCCCGGGCCTCTGGGACCATCACAAAAGAGCTTTCTTTTCAGAAAGGGACCAAATAGAAACACTGGTCTCCCATGGACAACCAGAGAGACACGAGGCCGAAGAACAAAAGTCAGATTACCCCCAAAGTCAACTTGCAGTGTCTACATTAACTTATACCACAGGTGACAGTCTCAGAATCTCTTGTTGTATTGGGTTCTTCTCCTGAGGAGAAAAGACTTGCTCTGTATCTAAGGAGCCAGGTGGCACAGGAGTTAACGTGACAGGGACTTACATGCATGAGAAAATCTTACATTGTCCCTACTTCTCTCGGACTCCACACGCCAAAGCACAGCAGCGTGCTGGAGGGAAATGCAGGCTTACTGCTGCAGATAGGCAGGGACGGCCCTGTCTCCCCGGAGCACGACTGCCTCCCAAGAACGGGGGCACTCAAAAGCACAAATGTGATCACCTAGAAGTAAACACCAAACACCAAAACTCCTTACTTCCTAGAGTTTTACAAGGAATTGAAAGCAGAGGGGGGAAAAATAAAATAATAATATAATTTTAGGGGAGGAAGAAGAGATCCTATATCTCCTCGTTTTCAAATGTATGTGCCCAGAGGAATACTGTATACTTGGCGGTACTTCCCTCTAGCTCCAGTAAAGAGGAGGCACCATCTACGCTGCTTGAAGCCAGGACAGGACAAAGTGGGAGGGCACAGGGCAGGAAGAGGTCAGAGGGGGCACTTTAGAGCAATGTCCTATCTCTTGAGCTATTACAGGTGTGCTGTGTTTGTAAAAATGTACTGGTACTTACAATATGTGCACTTTTATGGATATACCATATTATGCAACAATATAAAAAATATAAACACTACTGAAGAGAGCCAACATTGAAACTAATCTGCAAAAACAGACAAGAAACAAATATTCCAAGGGCTCAATTTCTCCAAAGTGCCCTCCCAGAAGATATATGTTCACCCCCACCCCATGGCAACCTGGGATGGTGGCAGCCAGAACAGGATCAGACCATTCCCTCCTTGCAACGTGGGCCTAAGGAGAAGTCTGTAACCAAGAGAAGATATGAAATTGACAAAAGAATATATTGCAAGAGGAAAGGGGAAATTATGCTAAGTGGATATACTTGCTACCCAAATTTATTCAAAAATTTAAAAAACAGCCATCTAGTCTGACCTTATAACACTAAACAGAACAGTTAGAAATCTTTCTATAATCTGTGTTTAGAAAATTTTTAATGGGAAAACACCAATAAAGCAAAGACCATATCAATACAAGGCTTGATTACTTGACATATGAGAATATAATAATAATTCACCTTCCCTCTCCCCCCCCAAAAAAAAAAACAACAACAAAGAATTTGACCCAAGGCAGATGTCACTGTAGCTAAGTCAATGACTCCCTTACAGAGGGGCGCACATAGGAGTACCAGGCCAGCCACACTCACCCAGCAGCATCCTCTGGTCTGCAGAGGCCAGCACATCTTCCCCGGGCAGTGGTTCTCAACCTTCCTGATGCCGCGACCCTTTAATACAGCTCCTCATGTTGTGGTGCCCCCCAACCATAACATTATTTTCGTTGCTACTTCAAAACCGTAATTTTGCTACTGTTACGAATTGTAATGTAAATATCTGTGTTTTCCGATGGTCTTAGGCTCTACAGCAGCGGTTCTCAACATGTGGGTCGTGAACCGCTAGCAGGGTCGCCTAAGACCATCGGAAAACACAGATATTTACATTACGATTCATAACTAGCAAAATTACGGTTATGAAGAAGCAACGAAAATAATGTTATGGTTGGGGGTCACCACAACATGAGGAGCTGTATTAAAGGGTCGCGGCATCAGGAAGGTTGAGAACCACTGTTCTCAGGGTCTGCTGTGGAACAGAGAGGACCAGGAGCTGGGGGTCTGATTGCCCTAACAGGCACTTTGTCCAGCGATGGACACTAAGGCTGGAAAAGGCTGAGCTTCAGATCAAATGTTTCTGGAGACTACTTCAGTGTCCTTGAGCACAGCACATGGGCAGTCTTTCTAAAAGGAACGATCTAGTGGTTTTATTTCAAAGTCCTTAAACTAAATTTAAGCAGCACACACAAAATGGTATTTTCTTCCAATAAGGAAAACAAGCATGTGAGTTTGGCAACGCAAACTGGTTGTCTACCTTTCCTTTTATCAGCCAGCAAGGCAGAAAGCGCTTCTTTGCCCCGAGTCTCACTTAGGGTGCTTGGTTATGGGGAAGAGACAATCATACAGACCATGCTAGGCAGATGTATTCATTCTGTTTGCCTGACACCCTCTTTCTCATTTTTTTTAATCCGACAAACACCGGCTGCTTATAAACATATATACAATGCTGCCTTCATTTAGGGTTAACCATGGCCCATGAGCCTGAGTACTGCTACCTCCTCCATTTTCCAGCTGAGATAACGGAAGTGCGGAGAGGTTCTGTCACTTGCCCAGTGTCCCAGAGCTAATGTGTCGAGGAGCCAGGATTTGAACCCAAGCAGTCAGCCTCCAGAGTCCGGCTGCTAATCATCACAGCACACTGTCTCTCCATCTTGGCTTCCCTGAAGGATCACACTAGGTCTTAGTAAAATTTTTATTTGAACTAAATTCAGAATGCAGACAGCAGTGGGACTATGAAATGATGAGACCAGCTTTCCAGCGTGGCCGGTACCTGCCCACACCTCTCAGCGGCAGGGGACATGCCTGGCCCAGGCAGCTCTCCCTCCCGAGGTGGTGCTGGGACAGAAAGACTGCTAACCTCTGCGGTGCAGTGACTAAACTGGTATTTCCAGTTCCAGTCTGGTTTCTGTCACCAGACTTGGAACTGCTGGGCATTCATTCAACAAACATTAGTGCCAAGCACAGTGCTTAGGGCCTCAGGGTCTCTACCCTGGGCTGCTCACAGTGCACGGGCAGGCACAGGAGTCAGTAAGTAAAACTGGCATGAGCTGATCAAAGCTAGAACCGGGTGCTGAGGGACCGCTGAGGAGCAATGACCCAGTGCGGGAAGCAGGGTCAGGGAAGGCTTCACGGAGGAGGGACACAGGTGGTTCTCCGAGAGCTCGTCACTGCCTACTCAAAGCATGTGGATTAAGGCAAAAAAATTTCAGAAAGAGTCCAGCAAGTCAGCTGAGGACGACCAGTGCCACCCATTACCTCGGCCACGGCCCACATCAGCGGGGGTGTGAGTGAAGTATTTCCCTGGCATAGCTCACAAACATCAGGACAGCGTCTGGCCAGGCAGCCTCTTGCTCCGATACCTCTGTTACGACTGGCACACGCTAAAAATGGCCTTTACTGGGTTCTTTTAGTATGTTTTTACTAGAGGCCCAATGCACGAAATTCATGCAAGGGGCGGAAGCCGCCTCTGCCTCAGCTTCATCCGGAAGGTCATCTGTAAGGATGTCCAGTCTAATTAGCATACTGCGCTTTTACTATTATAGATTGATTTCAGAGAGGAAGAGAGAGGGTGAAAGAGGTAGAAACATCAATGATGAGAGAGAATCATCTACCGGCTGCCTCCTGCACGCCCCCTTACCAGGGATCAAGCCCACAACCCAGGCATGTGCCCTGACCTGGAATCAAACTGTGACCTCCTGGATCATGGGTCGATGCTCAACCACTTAGCCACACTGGCTGAGCTATTGAACTCTTTTTAAAAACTGCGTAAAATAAGTACTATCAGCCCCATTTTACAGAAGGGAAACCACCACAGAGAAGTTAAGAACCTGCCACAGTCACCCAGCATAGCAGGATGGGATTCTAACTCAGGCCCACCTGATGCTTTCAAAGCTCATCCTTTTCTACCACACTCTTATGCCTCCCATGGAACTACGCCTGTGAGAAAAATCAGGCTATCGGGCAACAGGTCAAGTCATATGGGGAAAAAATAAAATTTCTATGACATGATTTCCCCCCATTCCTCTCCTGGTCTGTCCTTGCTTTATTGACATATAATTCACATACCATACAATTCAGCCATTTAATGTGAACAACACAATGGTTTTTGGTATATTCACAGATATGTGCAACCATCACCCCAGTCCATTTTAGGACATTTTCACTACCTAGAAAGAAACCCATACTCTTTAGCTATCACTGCTCAATCCTCCCATCCCTCCTCCCTGGCCTGAGAAACCACTGCCTCTAACGGGGTGATTCTTACAGAGGGTATGGGCACACCGTAACTGACCAGGATGGTAATGAAACAGTGCAAATTGCAGCTGTGGGCTTCAGGCCTCCCTGTTGGGCTAAAGCTAACAGCTGAGCTGGGCCAAGACGAGGGAAAAGCAGGCAACTCAGGGGCAGGTGCTGGGGTGAGAGGTGGGGGTACCTGGCAGCACCCCCATGCTAGATGGGCTCAATGGTTCAAATGTCCCTGATCTTCACAAGCCCTAAATACAGAGCCAGGTGGTGTACCATCGGAAGGGCGGGCAGAAGTCATGCAAACACCCAAGGTCACACAGCCTTCCACCATGTGGACTGTTCCACCTGCCCTGCCCACCGCCAGGAAGGCAAAGACCAAGATGGTACGGGTAATCAGGATGGAGTTGTTCTGAGAAGCCCAACTATTCGAGGACCAGCAGGACTCGTGGCGTGAGGAACAGGTGACTCCTTCGTGTGGGTTTGTTCATGTGCTCTCAGCCCTCAGGTGCCGGGGGAGGGAGAACTACAAACAGACCATGCACACACTCCTGCCGAGCCCCGATCTCCCTGCCACACTCCTCTACACAGGACATCAAAAACCGCCTGCGCACGGCTTCCCACACATGGAACTCCTCAGCACTGATGGGAGCCACGGGGTAAACCACAGAAACATCAGGATGAGCAGAATGCACACGGCACACCGCGGTTTATTTGAAATTCTAAACCAGGCAACACTCATCTCTGGTGACAGAGCTGTGTTTGCCGGGGGCCAGGAACTGGGTGCGGTGGGGGACGGACCACACAGGGACACAAGGAACTTCTCAAGTGATGGAAATGGTCTGTACCTTGATTAGGGACAGGTCTACGCAGGCCTGCCCATTTGTCAATGTCCCTAAACAGGTGCATTCAGTTGTATGTAAATTGTATCTCAATAAAGAGAAAAGGGAGAGTAAGGGGAGGGAGGAGACAGGGAGAGGAGGGACGAAGACAGGAGAAAAGAAAGGAAGAAAGAAAAAGAGGAAGAAAGGGAGAAAAACCCTTTAAAAAGGGTTTTAGTCTATTTCCAAAGACTAAAATAAGTTCTGTGTAATGTTAGCACCGAGTGCATTTCATTGGGTCTCAATTCTTGGAATAACTTATCCTCTGACATACACAAATGATTCTGAGAAGCCAGAATGTCTACATGCTAACCAGGTTACCTCAGTTCTCTCCACTATTAAGTAAAAAAGTGTGATAATACCGGTCAGTGACTTAGAAATGGCAGCTTTCAGTGATGTTTCAATGGCTGACAGTTTGTAAATATGTAAAATCTAATATGATAATTATAAGTATTAGCTTTTCTTTGTCTTAAATAAACTTTAAATTCTAGAAACCTATCATATTCATAAACAGGTTATATAAAAACATTCTGATATGATGGGTCAAGCTTTTTTTTGAGGGGGGGAGGGGAGTTGGCTATGTTTAAATCCTATTTGTTACCTTTCATATACCAAGACAAAAATAGAGCCATCCTGCTGTGACTCTTCCCACATATATACATAAAAAGGAATAAACCAAGCCAAATTTCTAACATTCTCTATCAAAGAAGGTGCCAGGACAAGCTGAGCTAAGTACCAGTTCTATCTTTGGCAAAGTGAAAAAAAAATAAAACCCTTTATATAAGCTTCTTTGCTTCTCTGGCACTTGTCCAAAGCTCAAAACAAAAGAAGAAGAAGAAGCCAGACTAATTAAAGCAGAAAGACCAATTGGGAAAAACTTCAAAGCACCAATGTGATAGAAAACATGTTAATTTTTTCTTATGCATTTTATAAAAACCCATCGTGAGAAGGAACACCTGACACATAGCTTGGTGGTGAAGACGTCACACAGCCCCACCGTCCTGGGAACATCTGAGCCTTCTTTGGGCACCACACTGAAGATGGAAAATGACTCCAGAAGGAAGGTCTGAATTCAAAAAGGAGTGCTAGCCCAGCTGGTGCGGCTCAGTGGTTAAGCATCCACCTATGAACAAGGAGGTCATGGTTCAGTTCCCAGCTGTGGCACGTGCCTGGGTTGGGTTCAGTGTAGGAGGTGTGTGAGAGGTGGCCAATCAATGATTCTCTCTCAACATTGATGTTTCTATCTCTCCCTTCCTCTCTGATATCAATTTTAAAAAACTTTGTTTTAAAAAGGAGTGTTCAACAAGGTTTGTGGTGAGGGTGGAGATATGTATGCTATGTTAACGTTTCATTGGAGGTTACTTAGAGTAATTTTTCCCCTCACTGATTTATAGGTACCGTGCTAGGCTCTAGAAGTCACAAGCTAAATACTGCACCACACTTGTCCTTACGTAGCTTAGAGTCTAGTGGGGTAGACTACTACAGGACCACACAGTGTGACAAGTGCCACATAACAGAACTAAGCAGGGAGCGCTGAAGGGGGCGTAGAAGGGGGCGCTGAGCAGAGATGTGGGGAAACTCCCAGGAAAGCAAGGCCCTCAGCTCAATCAGGCAGAGGTGGAGTCACCCCGTGCCTCTGGCTGTGACTCCCTTCCCTGGCTGTGGCTCCCTCCTCCTGCGAGGGCAGGCAGGGAACCAGAGCAAGCTCTCAACTTTCCTGGCCCGTGTCTTTTACTAAGGGCAGGGGGAGCACCCAACACAAGGCCACCAGCTTTATTCTGCCCACTAAGGGCATTAAAACAAACAACTACCACCTCCCAGTATTTCATTTCCAAGGCATTTAACACCAGAAAACAAGTCATACACCCTGAGAATAAATGAAAAGCCTCAAACTAATATCTTTAGCTTTATAAAATAGTAACTACTGTTGATAGTATGGCTGCATGACAGTAAAAATACCATCACGAACTGGTGTTTAGAAACCCTGCAAATAGATAATAAAATTAGATACTATTTTATGACATTTTATACACATGTGCCAGGGCCTTTACATACAACAAAAACCCTGCAAGGTGAGAGAATGCCCATATTTTTCAGATGAAAACACTACAGCTTGCCCATGTCACACAGTGCTTCGCTCAGACAGCACCCACAGACACACCGTGATGCCATGGGAGGGCTCAGGTGACCTCTGAGGTCCTCATCAGAACTAAACATGCACTTTATTGTTGTTGCTTTGGGGATGGCAAAGGAAAAATTCAGTTCTGCCACCACTGTCTTTGCTTTGTAGTCCCAAGCAACCAACTTAAATCCTCTGCGAAACCAGGAGAGGTATAACTTTGTAAATAAATGAAATGGCGATCCCAAGCATTCCAGAATGCCCCCATTATCTTCCCCTTTCTCCTCTATTTTGGCCCAGTGCCAGAAAAGTAAGATGGGAAGATGAACAAGAATCAAGTACGCTTTGTGTGTCAAGAAATAACATTTGAACCCTTATTTAGAAGTTTCAATATCATATTCAACGTGCCATGTAATAAACACCTATCATATTTATTAGGTGTTTAATAAATGAATGAATCTAAATCCTATAACACTGTTGTGTGTTATATAAATTCAATTTAGAAGACATGGTCTCTAACCTCCAAAAGCCTCCATTCTAGGTCCAACATATGGAGTTGATTGAAAACAGGATACCAACTACAAACTTAACTATATATCTCATTTTACAAATGTTTTGCTTTTTTTCTACCTTTACCATGTAAATGAAAGTCTACAGTACTTAAGCAATATTTTTATACAATGATCCCAGTCGTACTTCAGCATGGAATGAGATCCTGCTGTGTGAGGACATGAGCCAGGTAATGGCTACAGCCTGGTCCCCTACCGGACCTTCCACAGACATCGCCTGGAAAAGCAGAGCTGAGTGGGGTGGAGCAAGGCAGCAGGGAGCAGATGCAGGCCCTTGGCAAGTTTCTAAGCATCAGCTCCTCTACCTGTACCATGAAGACAGCCGCAGGAGCCGCCGCAGGAGTTGTGAAGATTAAGCGAAATAACATACACACACAGTGCGTTTTTCATGGTAGCCACTGGGACCATCTGATGACAGAAATGGAAGCTCCCAATGATGCTGATCACAACTCAAGCCACAGGAGGCCCCAAGGGCCTCTCGAAGGGCAGGTGTGAAGCACAGGAGGACACATACTTAGGTGGCAGCAGCGTAAGGTTAACCCCAGGAAACTCAGACAGCAGGCAATCAATAAACATTGGAAAATCAATGAACCAATGCCTTAGCAACCAAAACGGAAGTGACTGTCAGAACTCACGATGATCACGTGTGAAGCATGGATAAGGACGGGCTGCTTCAGAAGGCCTTGTGAAGGGAAACAGTGTGAGGGGACTTTGCCCAGAGGCCGACTGGGCCGAGCACCAGAGTGCCAAGTCCGAACGGCTCTCGGGCTCCTGCTGGGAAGGTCAGGGTGCTGTGGTGGAGGTGCTGTGAGCAACCTGGCAGGAGTCACCGGGAGAAAGCAGGGCGCTCAGCCTGGTAGTGGTCACTATTTGTAACAGGACAGGTGGCTCGGCTTAAGATGCTGTACAGACGAAGGGCATGTATCTCCCACGTGTGACCCAGCTAAAGATGGACAGGGTACAAAGTAGTTTAAGTGGTATGATCCCATTTGTTTTTGTTTTTTCAAATCACGTTTGTGTTTGTGTCAATACAACACTGGGAAACTGCACATCAAGGTGTCGACAGTGATTTTCTCCTTTAGAATATGTATTTTACAAAGTGCGTGAATGAATTTTATCTTGAAGGAATAAACTGAATTCCTTAATGAGTCTTGAAACCTGGACGGACAGCACTGAGGCAGTGTGGAAGGGCTGCCGAGAGCCCCGCTGCTGAACAGAGGGGGGCCCACAACACTCGCAGGTCCTCTGTAAACCACCAGACACAGGAGGTCACGGGCACAAAACCGCCTGCAGAGCTTTGGTAAAAATCCCATTCTGGATAAACCCTAGAACAAGTGGCTATCACCCAAGATCTGCCTTTCCAATGCCTCCTCCTCCAGAGGCAGTGCGTCACCCCTGCCGCTGGCTTTACCAATCATACAACATTCCACATGGGGAAGAGAGGGAGTGATTCCTGGGTGCTCCACACAATTTGGTCCCTAAAGCCTGAGATTTTACACACCATTTCTATAAAGAAGCAAGTCCCAGGAAGAGTCACGACCTCCAGCGGGATCCCAAAGCAGCAGGTGCTGGCCCGGCCTTAGACCAGCAATCTCCTCCACGGTGAGCAGGTTCCTAAACCTCCACCGCACATGAGTTAATCCCGGCAGAGGCACGTATGAGGGAGACATTCGGGCGAGTAAACCAGTCCTAGTTCTCTGGATGAGCAGAACCAAATGAGGGGCCCAAACCCCATCCACACACAGGCAGGCAGGAGACTCCTCAGGCTCACAACCAGGCCCTCCTAGTGACCCCCCTGAGCAAGGGGAGTCAGCAGCCAGACAGTCCCATCCCAGAGAGGAGACAAAGATCCCAGTGCCCCTGACAGCCCACATGACCCACAGAACTCAGTGACACCAAACCCACAAATTAGCATGCACCCACAAAGCTGTTACAAAGGCCTACGGCAGGGAAGAGGACCAGACCTGCACACATGGAGTAGGGCTGGGGACATTGATAAACCACTGAGAGGTCATCTGACCTCCAGGGACAAGGTCTTCTTAAAATGTGACAGCACCCAGTGCACTCATTCTATTTCACGACAGGGCACACATTTACGGCTCGTAACGCCGTGACAGTGTGCCTGCAGGTTAATGGCGGAACACAAAGACAAGCGAGTTTACCCGGCCCCTTGGTCCCTCGGTGCCCATTCCCCCTATACACTCAATTCCTCTTAGACGCTGTCTTGGGCTCAGGAGGGTAGACTAGGATCTTTACATGATATCAGTATTTCTCTGCTACATTTGCTGAAAGACCAGAATCGCAGTTTGTAATGTCAAAGTACAGATTAGAAATAGGCCAGGTCACATTCATTAGATTCAGATGTTCTTTACAACAAATTAGGGTGACAATAAGTGGTAAAGATTTTCTTTCTATTCTATAAATGTATCCCAACTAATTTGTAACCTAATTTTAATTGAAATTCTTTACTGACGGCACATCAACGATTTTTTCCCTCAAAGATGTTAAGGGCCCTAGCCGGATAGCTCACTTGGTTGGAGTATCATCCCGCACACCAAAAGGTTGCAGGTTCGATTCCTGGTCAGGGCACATACCTACGTTGCAGGTTTGATCCCCAGTTGGAGAACATACAGGAGGCAACTGATCAATGTTTCTCTCACATCAATGTTTCTCTCTTTCTCCCTCTCCCTTCCTCTCTCCAAAATCAATAAACACATCCTCAGGTGAGAATTAAAAAAAAAGATATTAAGGAATATTATTGTTCCACAGTTACTAGCAATACCATTTAACATTGGTTTAGATGTAAGTTTTCTTTCCCTAAGGAGGCCTTGAGGAGAAAAAAAACAAATACAGCCTAAACAACCCTGGTAACAACCAACATCCTAACACCTTCACTATCAAAACAATCTGGGATTCATTATACCTGTATATTGGAAATGTTTTTCTCTTTATTTTTTTATGGGGAATGTCAAACATATAAAAAGTAGAGAGACTAGAATAATAACCTCAAGTTTCAACAATTAGCAGCACATGGCCAATCTTGCTCCATCTATGATTGTGAAAACTTAAATGCTCACAGAATCACGTGACCAAAATGTCTCTCAATGACCTGGTGGGTCCGCCTTGACCCTGGCATCCACAGCACAAGTCCTCGCGGTGGGAACAGGCACAAAGCAGGCAGAACAGGGACCAAGCTAATTTATGGGGGACCAGAGCCCTTAAACCTGTATAAAGCCAAGGAATGCAAACACTGCAAGGTTAAAGCAACCAGGATACGTCATGCTGACGCCATGTACTCCCTGATGTGATGTGATAAGGAAGGCACTTCAGCTCTGCAGTATTCTTCCCCAAAACTCATAAGCCCAGTCTAATAATATGGGGGGAGGGGAGGTCAGGCAAACACAAACCGAGGGCCATTCTACAAATTATCCAACTAATAAGCATGCTTCAAAACTGTCAAGGTCATGAAAAATAAGGACAGACAGAAACAATCACAGATTGAGACTAAGGAGACGTGAGACTAAACGCAATGTGATCTCCTGGACTGGATCCTGGAACAGTGGAACAACTGACATCTGAGTCAAGTCTGTAGTTTAGTTAATAACAATGTACCACCGTTAATTTCTTAATTCTGACAAATGGGCTGTGGTTATGCAAGGTGTTAACGTTAGAGAAAACTGGGTGAAAGGCACATGGGAACTCTTATCTTTACAACTTTTCTATATATCTGCATATCTAAAATTTTTCCAAAATAAAACTTTATTACAGAAATCTATACTAATAAAAGGGTAATATGCTAATTAGACCGAATAGACTGGACATTCTTCCTGACAAAGCCGGGAGCGTGGCCAGCCTGCAAACCACCTGCCCCTCAACAGGGACCCCCACCCCAATGGGGGTGTGGTCAACCTGCAAACTGCCCGAGGCCCCTAGCCCAGGCCGGCCCTGCCCCCTTGCGGGGACCCCCCCCCACCCTGATCCGGGGCCCCCTTCAGGGCAGGCCAGCCCGCCTCCCCCTCCCCGCCCCCCTCCCTTCCTGTGCACCAGGCCTCTATCCTATCTAATAAAAGAGTAATATGCAAATTGACCCTAACAGCAGAATGACCACTGGACCAGTCACTATTAAGCACACTGACCACCTCCTGGTTCCTTTCCCCGGCCGGCAGGCTCCGATCGCCTGATGGCCACCCAAGGTGGGGGCAGGGTCGGCAAGCGGGCGGGAACAGCCAATCTCTCGGTCCCTTCTCCAGGCCATCAGGCACCGATCACCCGATGGCGAACGGAGAATCTAGGGGTGGGTGGAGGTGGGGGCGGGGGGCAGGGGCAGGGCCGGCTGCAGGCAGCTGGGGAAGATGGCCCTGATCACAGGCCAGGCCTAGGGACCGTACCCGCACACGAATTTCATGCACCGGGCCTCTAGTAATAATATAAAAATTTTAACTGGCTATTGAGCATTCATTACGTTCTTCACAAGAACGCGTTAGTGACAATGTGGTTTTCATTTAAAAATTAAGCCAGGAAAGATAAAGACTAAGGAAATAATTTGTTTTTCAAAATCTCAAAGAAAGTAAGCCCCTTGAAACGAAGGTGGGCTTGTCTGAAGGCAAAGGACACCCCACATGGGTACTGGACAGCGGTCTACCACTGGACACAGAGCCCTGACTGTGGGAGTGAACTGTGCTGACAGTGAGGCCGCTCTGCCTGGTCTCCGCACGCTCACAGTGCTGCAGGCGCCAGCTGCACTCCCGCTGCCACCCTCCCTGCGGCCCCCGTCTCTGCAGCCCTCTCCTCCCAGGCCACCCTGCAGCCATTCCGCAGGGAGGGGGGGTTGGAAGCAGCAGAAACAGAATGCTGCCTGCAGCCTTTCTGATCCGGGGACCATGCTCGGAGCGGCAGAGCCTCCCGCCTCCCAGTGATTAAGAAATCACTCATGCTTTTCAAGGGCTTTGTAGGTGCTTCTTTATAACTGTACCCTCCTGCACTTTAAATAGAACACAGTTCTAGAAATAAAAGTACACACCTGGACTTTCCAATTATGAACAGCATGTGGGATAGAATTCACTCTGAACCGGCTTCAAGAAGTCCTCTGTGGCTGAGGTTAAAGCATAAGCAAGCAGCTTCACGGAGCAGCCAGACATCTGCCTACGCGCTGCAGCAAACGTCTTACCCTTAAATGTCAGTCCTAGGACTTTATGTAAAAAATTCCCCCAAATGCCCTGCAACAAATTACTGAAACACAAACAGAGAAACACAGCAGTGATGTTTTTAAAAATAATCTCTTTTTTAAAAGACAGGAGACTTTTTTTTTTTTTTTATCCTCACCCGAGGATATTTTTCCATTGATTTTTAGAGAGAGTGGGAGAGAAAGGGAAAGACACAGAGAAACATCCATGTGAGAGAAACACATGGACTGGTTGCCTCCCGCACGAGCCCTGACCAGGGCCTGGGCCGGAGAGGAGCCTGCAACCAAGGTGCGTGCCCTTGACCAGAATCGAACCCGGGCACCATTGGTCCGCAGACAGACACTCTATCCACTGAGTGACACCGGCCAGGGCCAGAAGACACTCTAAAAGAGATCACGTCTGTTCTCCAGAACGACAATGTGAAAATGACAGAATCTGCCATGCTTGCTTCTCACCAAAGAGGCCATCTCTCCTGAGCAGCTTCTCCATTTCCACTTAGCCAGTCTTTGGAAAGTGCCCGCAAAATGCAGGGAGAAACTTCCCCAGCATTCTCAATCACTCCACTAGGAATCCGTAGGGTAGTGTCACTGCCCAGCAGCCCTCCACTGAGGCTTCATCCTGTAACTTCACATTGAGAAAAAGACTACGTATGCTTTTTCCATTCATTTTTTAAATGTTTTATTACACTAGTCACGTTCCTTGGACTTGACACATCTGACAGTTGCGAAGTTCATGGGCAAGCTCTCGGGCCACGTGCCTGTGCTCCAGCAGGTTTGGCGAGCCCACAACGGTGCCAGGCACAGCCCCCTTCCCCAGACACCCAGCGGAGTGGGCTGCTCCCCGCTCTGAGCTGCCACAGCAGCAGGCCTGTGCCGGACCCCATCCCTGCCCCATCATGCCTCACTGCACTTGTGGCCTTGGGAAGCACCAGGACAGGGAGCACATAGGGGCACAACATGCTGAAAAAAGAAAGGAAAAACCCATGGGAGAAATGGCAGCCTCCCCCATGGACACGCACGGCTCGGGTGTCAATGCCCAGTCTCAGGAATAAAAGTGTGGCTTCAACTCGCAGCCTTCCAGCTGAGGAATCACAATTTGGTTTCCCTCCAGCCTGTTTCCTGGACTGTATAAAGAGACCAGCACCTCCCACCTCTTTTCCGTCTTTCTCTACCCCAAACCAGTGCCAGGCAGCCATCAAGAGCAAGAATATGTGCTCTGCAGACTCAGCCGAGGTTGTGTCAGCCTAAACGGTGCACGTCCACTTGGCCGGCGGCCCGTATGAGCCACACCGCAGCCACCGTGCCTGTTACTTAGGTGGTGTTTGGGTCACACTCCGACTCTCCGATCACTCTCACAGGTCTGAACCGGAGTTTAACTTGTTACCGCTCTCAAACCCAATGCCAATGCTCAGTTACTAGCATTTATGAAGCTCCCACCAGACACTCACCACAAAGTGAAGTGCTTTTAAGAGCCACAGAGACCCAGTAAGACAAAGTCCTCGTTCTTGTGGTTTCCTCAGAAGGAAGGTAAAACTATTAAAAGGTAGACCCGCCGAAACCGGTTTGGCTCAGTGGATAGAGCGTCGGTCTGCGGACTGGAGGGTCCCAGGTTCGATTCCGGTCAAGGGCATGTGCCTTGGTTGCGGGCACATCCCCGGTGGGGGGTGTGCAGGAGGCAGCTGGTCGATGTCTCTCTCTCATCGATGTTTCTAACTCTCTATCCCTCTCCCTTCCTCTCTGTGAAAAATCAATAAAATATATTTTAAAAAATAAAATAAAAAAAATAAAAGGTAGACCAGAGGAAGGAGGGTTGCCTCTGCGGGTGGTACGGTGACCATCTGCACCCAGAAACAGACCCTCAGGGCTGGAAGGAAGGGGAACAGGGAGTTGTTGCTGGCTGGGTACAGAGATGCAGTCGGGAGGATGAAAAAGTTCTGGAGATGGTGGTGGTGGTGGTGGCCGCACAACAATGTCAATGTATTTAATGCCACGGAATTATGTACTTAAAAATGGCTAAAGTGATAAATTTTATGGTATGTATATTTTACTGCAATAAAAATTAAATTTTGATTTAGAAAAAAAGAAACAGACCTATCTCTAAACTCCTGTGACAGAGGTGGTGTCCCAAAGCACAGAAGGCCACTCAATAGTGATGCTGACTCAATTAATCATCCACCTGGAAGAAAATAAACCTGGACGCCTTTCACACCAAACACAAAAATCCATTACAAGAGTCAACTCCAGATACACTAAGGCTTCACTTGAAAAGCAAAACTTTAAAATTGTTTCAACAGCCCTGGCCAGTGTGGCTCAGCTGGCTGGCACTGTCCAGTGCACTGAAAGATTGGACTCAGGCCAATCAGGACTTAGGCCAGGGTTGTGGGCTTAATCCCCGGTGGGAGGACGTGCAGGAAGCAGCCAATCGATGTTCCACTCTCACACATCGATGTTTCTTTCTCTCTTCCCCGTTCCCTTCCTCTCTCTCTAAAAATCAATAAAAACATATTTTTAAAAAATAAAGCCGAGACCAGTTTGGCTCAGTGGATAGAGCGTCAGCCTGCGGACTGAAGGGTCCCAGGTTCGATTCTGGTCAGGGGCATGTACCTTGGTTGCGGGCACATCCCCAGTGGGGGGCGTGCAAGAGGCAGCTGATCAATGTTTCTCTCTCATCGATGTTTCTATCTCTCTCTCTCCTCTCCTCTCTGTAAAAAATCAATACAATATATTTCAAAATAAAAATAAAAATAAAGTAAAATAAAATTCTTCAAACAAAAAATAGAATGTATATCTTTACTAGAGGCCCAGTGCACAAAATTCATGCACGGGTAGGGTCCCTAGCAGCTGCCGGCTGCCAGCCGGGGCCTCCCTTCCCCGGCCACCTGCCGCCACCACCAGCCGGCCAGGGGACAATATGCACATTAGGCTTTTATTATATAGGATGACCTCCGGTAGGGGAGGACTTCCTTTACAAAGCATTAAAAATACTTATCATAAGAGAAAAGATTAATATAGTCAACTATACTACACTGAAATTTAAAGTGTTTAGCAAAAGGCCAATAATGAAAATGAAAAGACATGCACAAACTTAGAGACAGTATCTGTACCTCATATAACCAAGAAATTGACTGGTATACAGAATGTATTTTTAAAAAACAACACAATAATACAAACCAGTAAGAAAAATACAGACAACCCAAGAGAAAAATGTGGAAAGACCTGATCAGGCATGTCACCAAAGAGAGACCATGAATTGCTAATACCCATGTGAAACAATGCTCATCTCCTCTGTAACCAGGACGGATAAATTAAGGCCAGAATGAGACATTTGACCTACAGTACATGGGTACAATTAAGAAATATAACAATAGCCAGTGTGGGAGGGGATGTAGGAACCTGCATACATGGCAGATGGAGTAAACTGGCACGGTCACTTGGGTGTGGCATTTGTGCATGTTGCCCAGGAGCCAGCAAGTCCGCTCCAGTGTAAGCCTTAGAGGAATGAGTACACCAGGAGACGGGTATAAAGAAGGCTAAGGTTGCAGTACCCCCAACGGTCAACACACAGCAGCAAACCAGTACCTGCCCACAGGAGAACGATAAATCCGGGCCTATGCAGGTGACGGTTAATTTTATGTGTCAACTTGACTGGGCCCCAAATGCCCAGATATTAAGTCAAAGATTGTTCTGGGTGTTTCTGTGAGGGTGTTTTCAGATCAGATTAACTTTGTAATTAGTTAAGTAGATTGCCCTCCACAATGTGGGTGGACCTGATCTAATCAGTGAAGCCCAGAACTGAACAGCCTTCGGACATCAACTCTCCTCCGTCCCTCAGCTGCCAGCCTTGGCTCTCCCGGCTGCAGATTAGGGCTTACTGATCTCCATAGTCAGGTGAGTCAATTCCTTAAGATAAATTGCTTTCTATGTATACACATCCATCCTAGTGGAGAACCCTGACTAATACAATACAAATAGAGGACTATTATTCAGCAGTGAAAATGGAGGAAAACCCCAATTTGCAGATTTCCTGATTCTCTTTTTATAAAGCTCATAAACAAGAGCTGAATGTATTAGTTAAAGATACACATAACTATGTATTCTTTTTTAAAAAAACAAGGGAATAGGGAACAATAAAATTTCCTGGGACCCCTTACCCCTGGCAGGAAGTGCCCACCAGGAGTTCCCCTGTGATGCACAATGGTGTCAAGCTAGGAGGTTGGCTTTGAGGTTTTTATAATAACGCTTCAAAACTTACATGCCCAGCACCCATTTACATGAATTTTAAGGTATAAAACATTTCTAAGCTAGAGGTAGGCAAGAAAAGTGCCCTGAAAAAGGCACAAGGAGAGAAATGTGTGTTCACCAAACGCCAGGCCCAAAGCAGGCCAATGCCAAGGTTCCCCCATCCCCCAAGAATGGCTTTCCAGGCCAGTCCGGAAGGTCTACTCTGACCTGAAGTCCTCCGGGTTTTGGAGTATTCCAGCCTTCCCTCCCTCTCTCGTTTTGAGAGCGCTGGTACATTTATTCTACATGTGGAAGAGGAGAGGGAGTTAGAAATTATGAGTGCGCTAATTCTTCTCAGAGAACGTTCAGAGCCCCGGGCACCTGCCAGGCTAACCCACCTGCTGCTGGCCCTCAGCACTCCGTGTCACACCTGGTTCCCAGGACTCCTCCTACACCCACGAAACTGCTCCCCTGGCCAGTCTGAGGTGGCTTGTTACTTTCACAATCCTCTTCCCACCCAACCCCAGGAATTCATTCCTGGTTTCTGCAGGGTGAGACCAGGAGGCCTCTCACCCAAGTAGTGAAAGGCCAATGGGAAGTGCAGGCCTCAGGAACAAAGTGGTCACGTGCTCCAGGCAGCGAGAGAGAAACAGAGCCAGCTCAGGCTGGACAGACACTGTCACAGCTACTTCTCTGACTCCTTTCTCACGAGCCTGTCCACTGGACCATCTGGGGTTCACAGATGTGTGGGGACAGTGCTCCACGCAGGCCTCCCTGTCATGCCTGGAGCCTAATGAAATGGCCACTTCATATGCTTGTTGCTGGGTTCTGGGCAACACGTCTGTATTCATGTAGATTACTACTGTCGTCATTTTACTTAGATTTTTATTAGAATTAACTGTAGAATTCTATCATATGCCTTTCAAACACCTATTAATATATATCAGCATAGGTTTTCTTTTAATGTTATATAGTGAACTGTTTAGCATGACACTAATTGAACACTTACTATGAGCCAAGTCCTGCTCTAACCACTAGTCCTGATGTGGATCCTATACAATGATGCTATTCTTGTCCTGCTCGTTTTACAGATGAGATTAAAGCTCAGGGACATTAAATAATTTGGCCAAAGTCAGAGTTAGCAGATGGCAGGACTGCGACACATCGTGCTTGAAGCTCTGAGCCAGAACTTCCTCCAGCCAACCCAACTCCTTACCTTGGGCAATCCTTGTACTTCTGGAATAAACCTCACCTGGTCATGGAGAATTAATCTTTTAACACACGACTCCATTCAAATTATTACTTATTTAGAAATGTTGCAAATACACACACACACAAACACACACACACACACACACACACACACACACACCCCTACAGGGTGGGGCAAAAGTAGGCTTATAGTTGTTCATATGGAAAATAATACAATACAATGATTAATAAATAACAACACAATAAAAAACTGTTTCATGTACTCATATTATAAACCTACTTTTGCCACACCCTGTGAGTATTTATATAAACATGTATCTGTATATACACATGTACATAGGAAATTGGGATATAGTCTTCTCTAGATCATGGATGAAACAGAAACCTAAACACTATAAAGAAATGATAGACATCTTTGACTACATAAAAATCTTTAAACTTAATAGAAAAAGACACCTAAACAAAGCAAAAAACAAAGTATAGAAACAAAACTGGGAGTAGGGGCATATTTGCAATAGCCCAATATACAAAAATATTCTAAAACTGAAAAAAAAAACAAAAAACCACAATCCAATAGGACAAAAAAAAAAGGGGGGGGGGAGACAATGAATCTATACTAATAAAAGGGTAATATGCTAATTAGACCTGGTGGACCGAACATCTTCCTGATGTCCGACTTCCACAGTGGCAGGGGCCGAGGCAGAGGCAGTTAGGGGCAATCAGGCCGGCAGGGGAGCAAGCAGTTAGGGGCGATCAGGCCGGTGGGGGGGTGGGGGAGATAGGTACACAAGCAGTTAGGGGCGAGAGCAGGCCAGCGGGGGAGGGCAGTTGGGGGCGATCAGGCCGGCAGTGGAGAGGTTAGGGGGCAATCAGGCAGGCAGGCAGAGGCGGTTAGGAGCAATCAGGCAGGCAGGCAGGCGAGTGGTTAGGAGCCAGTGGTCCCGGATTGTGAGAGGGATGTCCAAGGGGTCCCAGACTGGAGAGGGTGCAGGCTGGGCTGAGGGACACCACCCCCCTTCCCCGCCCACCACCGTGCACAAATTTCGTGCACTGGGCCTCTAGTATGGATATAGAATTCAAAGGAAAAGAAATACAAATGGCCAATAAACATGTGAAGTGATGCTCAACCTCACAGGTACTCAGGAAAATATAAATTAAAATAACAATGAAATAGTATTTCACCCATCACATTAGCAAAAAACAACATTTGGTGTTGGTGGAAATGCCCAGAAAAGGGAGTACTCATACACTGCTAATCAAAGCATGACCCGCAACAGGGCTGAAGCAATTCGATCTGGGGCAACTAACCAAAACTACTAACCAGGAGAGCTACCTAGAATACGGCATTCATTCATTTTTTTCATTCTTTTATTCATTCATTCAACAGTACACACCTACAACAGGCAGAGCACTCTGTTAAGTCTTGATTCTCAGAGTGCTTCAAACCAGGAGATTGTAAGCCAAAGGGAAGTGAAAACAGCAAGTTGCTGAGTGATGCCTTCAGGATGTTCTTCCTGTTAAATATGCGCTGGTGTTGGTGGGAGCCTGGAGAAAGTTGTGGAAGGCTCGCCTCCACCAGCTGAGTGTTGGATGGGAGGTTTATTATCACTGTGCTGTGTATACATCTTTTTGTTTCACTTGGTATGAGCATATAGAAACAAATGCAATAACCTGTCACTTTGAGAATCTAGTAAAGAATATTGCAAACAGCTTTGGTTTACACACAACAAAAGAACACAAGGGCACATCAAATTGGTGGCAGAGCCAAGATCTGCCCTCTATCCGGCTGAATGACTGCAAACCTGGCTCTTCGCTCTCAGACACCGTTTCCCCACACGTGAGTTCACACACCCACACAGGGCACAACACAGGAAGGCTCTCTGCTCATGTGGACAGTAAGTTTCAGGAGGCAGTTTGGCAACATTTCTTGAATTCCTATGAACCCTAGTTCTTCCTGATTTCCTCTGGATGCTGTGCTACGCTTTTAGCTTCTAAAGTTCAGGTGGACTCACTGGAGAGACAAAGTCTATTTGCTCCTGGATGCAGGCTGGCTCCTGGTTAATGCATCACCCATTTCGTGGGGAGCTCTACGAAGCATATCGGAAAGGGCTGCTCCTTGCCCAGTACCCATCTCTCCTCCCCCTCCTCCTCCTCCTCCTCCTCCTTGTAACAGCATTCCAACTGGGCTTTGGGGAATCCTCCCCACCCCACCCCACCCCTTTGCAACATTCGTCCCTCCCCTGGCTCCTAGTCAGGTTCCCTCTGAGTCTGTGGAGCCACCCCACTCACTATGCCAGGGAAGTGCTTTTATGCCCAGGTTAGCTCAGGACAACAGAACCGTGACTGCTCCACTGTTTCCTCACTGACAGGAACGCCATCCCTTTTGACTAACCCCCTGCAGCGGAGCACAAACAGGGATATTCGAAGCTTTGTCAGGAGAAACAGCAGGTGCCTCTAGGAAAGGCTGACAGAAACTTCAGACACGCGCCAGATGTTCGTACCACTGCCCAAGGCTCTCAAAGATATTTACCTCTGTTTACACCTCTACTTACAGAAACACACTCGCCTAAGCACAGAAAGAAATGAATAGCCTGCCCCCCCATGAATTCTCTGATCCCTTCCTGCTGGGAGACCATGCTCTCTCTGAAGGCATCTGCCACTTTTTAACTTGTGTTCTAGTTACTGAAATACAGACATTGCCCCCACTAGGCTGGAAGCTTCCTGAGAGCAGAATCACTGTGATTTACTAAAGCACCGACCCCCTTGGCATAGTAAGCACATGTGGCAAACAGACCTACACATTCCCAGTGCGCTACACAAGTATTTGTCCCTAAACCTGCTTACGCCAATTGTACATATAAACATGTATGTATTTAGAAATTATATATGGATATGTATGTAGATATATACATACACACATACACATACTTAACTATAAAAACCTGTGGAATAAATGCACAGTTGTTTCTATAAAAACTACAACTTGCTAAAATTTTTTAAATTTTTAAAAAATCCTAACTAAATTATAGCTGTGGGTAAGACAAGTGTAAAGGACAAGGTGAAAATGTGTAAAAATCTAGGATTTAGCAACTCAGGTTGCTTCATGCATCTACGTTCTCAATCCTCTTCAAGCAAAAACCAAATATTGAACACAATAAATGAATGGTAGGTGTGGTTTATGCAAGAAAACAACTGACAATTCTGATAAGCAGATTTAAAGTTTAAAAAGAAAGGTCAAAAAAAAAAAAGAAAGGTCAACAAAAGATTGGCATATGAGATACATTGATTTTTTTAAGTTAAAAATAAAATGCCTAAACTATGTATTATTTTTTAATTATCCTTGCTCTATCCAACTTCTTTAGTTAACGGACTGCTGGCCAGTCCCAATCCCATGAGACAAATGCTGATGACACTGGTCAGGTGTCAAGTCCTGAGGACAACACAGCCTCATGGAAAATAAACTAGGGGGAAAGCACTGAGTGAGCTATGAACAGCTATGGGGCTCAGCACTTAGAGGGGCATTAAAAACTCTTCCCTCCCATCAGTGAAAACAGAACAGCTATATAATTTGCATAAAGACCAGGACAAATTAAGAAAAGTACCACCCTGACCAGTTTGGCTCAGTGGATAGAGCGTCCGCCTGCAGAATGAAGGGTCCCGGGTTTGACTGCAGTCAAGGGCACGTTGCAGTGTCCTCCCCAACCCGGGCCCTGGTCAGGGATCGTGCAGGAGGCAACCAATCGATGTGTTTCTCTCACATCGATATTTCTCTCTGTCTTTCCCTCTCTCTTCCACTCTCTCTAAAAATCAATGGAAAAATATCCTCGAGTAAGGATTAAAAAAAAACTCACATAAATAGTATCTATACCTGGCTGGTGTGGCTCAGCAGTTGAGTGTGGACCCAGGAACCAAGAGATCACTGGGCCCTAGCTGGTTTGGCTCAGTGGATAGAGTGTCAGCCTGCGGACTGAAGGGTCCCAGGTTCGATTTTGATCAAGGTCACATGCCTGGGTTGAGGGCTTGATCCCAGTGTGGGGCGTGCAGGAGGCAGCCGATCGATGATTCTCTCTCATCATTGATGTTTCTATCTCTCTCCCTCTCCCTTCCTCTCTGAAATCAATAAAAATATTTTTAAATCAATGAAAACATCCTATCTAATAAAAGAGTAATATATATGTAATATATATAACCTTTGCTACACCCACAAGCCACGCCCACCAGCCAATCAGGAGTGAGTATGCAAATTAACCCAACCAAGATAGCTGCAGCCTCTGAGCGAGCAGGAGGCTTGGGTTTCCCCAGCAATGGAGGAAGCCAAGCTCGCAGCCCTGGCCTCCGCTCAAGGCTACAAAGTTTCAATTATAGAAGATAAATCCCAGATACCAGGGCCTCCGCTTGGGTCGCTGGGGGACGTGGTTGGCCTGCAAACCACCACAGGCCCCTCGCCCAGGCTGCCCCACGCCCCAAGGGAACCCCCACCCTGATCCGGGACACCCTTCAGGGCAAACCAACTGGCCCCCACCGGTGCACCAGGCCTCTATCCTATCTAATAAAAGAGTAATATGCAAACTGACCATCACTCCAACACACAAGATGGCTTCCCCCATGTGGACACAAGATGGCCGCCACAAGATGGCCAGCAGGGGAGGGAAGTTAGGAGGGACCAGGCCTGCAGGGGAGGGCAGTTAGGGGTGACCAGGCCGGCAGAGGAGGGAAGTTGGGGGCGACTGGGCCTGCAGGGAAGGGCAGTTGGGGGGGGGGGGGCCAGGCCTACCGGGGAGAGCAGTTAGGGGGGACCAGGCCTACAGGGGAGGGCAGTTAGGGGCAATCAGGCTGGCAGGGGAGCAGTTAGGCATCAATCAGGCTGGCAGGGGAGTGATCAGGCTGATTTACTTTGCTCCTTCCCAGATGGGAGTGATCAGGCTGGCAGGCAGAAGCGGTTAGGGGCAATCAGGAAGGCAGTCAGGTGAGCAGTTGGGAGCCAGCAGTCTGGATTGTGAGAGGGATGTCTGACTGGCCCTGGTAGGATCAGGCCTAAACGGGCAGTCGGACATCTTTCAAGAGGTCCCAGATTGGAGAGGGTGCAGGCTGGGCTGAGGGACACCCCCCCCCCCAATACACGAATTTCGTGCATTGGGCCTCTAGTCTATATATATATAAAAGGCTAATGTGCAAAGTGTCCCCTCGGGAGTTCGACCAAGAGACCAGGAGTTTGATCGCTCGCTATGACGTGCGCTGACCACCAGGGGGCAGCACGGAACAAAAGAAGGCTCTGGCCAGCAGCCAGCAGCTGGAGAAGGAAGGCCCTGGCTGGCAGCCAGAAGGCCCCGATCGGCCCTGATCACTGGCCAGGCCTAGGGGGACCCTACCCATGTATGAATTTCATGCACCGGGCCTCTAGTATTTAAAGGGGAAAAAAGAAAAATGCCCAATTCAGAATTCTTATTTTCTAATCTAAAAGCCCCAGGCATCCCTGAAAGTACGCTGATGTTGATATGTGAACCTAACACAACTCTGTTCCCACCTCCCCTCTCTCCAAACTGAATCTGGAGCTAAAGTGAAAACTCACCAGCTAGGGAAAAAGCATGGTAACTGTGACCATCGGTACCTGACCTAGGACAGCTGGTTAGCTACACCTGATGCAAAGATGGCTCCGCGTGGAAAAACCACTCCCTTTACCTGGTGCTTCAGAGCATCTGGGAAGGAGCAAAGTAAACCAGAGGAAATGGAAATTAAATTCCTCTGTGCCAACAGGTTACAAAGCCTATTTGACTGTCACAAGACTAACTTAACCCGGGGCTGGACTGAGCACCTCCCCATTACAGACACAGGTCTCTTCCCCTTGGCACATCAACAATGCCATGAATTTAATAACGAACAGATTGTCAAGCCAAGCAGTGGCGACTACTTCAAAAGAGGCAGCTGCTTGCCCAGAAAAAGCAAGGGAGGGAGGTGGCTGAAAAACAAAAGTGGGGCTGATGCCTCATTATTATTCTAAGTTAAACCTAGAGGTGAATATACTGGTTTGTTTGTTCTGTGTGGTGACCAAAGGTCAGCTGGCCCTCTCCTGTCAGCTGGACGGGGTGCTCACGCCCAGGTGCTGGCTAGCTGCCCGGCTGCTCCTGATGACCTCCACACTCCCCGCTCTAGGACCAGCAGACGGGAGTGCTAGGAGACTCCATGGTGGTCCCAGACTCCCCATTCCCCTGGCTTCACTTCCCTCCAGGTTCAGACCCAGTCCTAGGGCTCAGCAGGGTTACCTTTTACTAACCAGCACCCCCAGCCCTCCACACCATCTACCAGGCATCAGCCAACCCCTCAGAAGGGCCTGCCTGGTAAAGAGAAAACCTTGCACCCAGCTTCAGCTAGCGTTAACCTGTGTCTGCTTCTCTGCTTCTGCATCATATTCTAGAGGAAGAGGTCAAGTTTTAAAAAGACCCTGAAATGTGATAAGGGCCTCCTCATCCAGAAATCACTTAGCAAACCCACATCCTCACCCCAAACTCACAGCCCTATTGCCAGTTGAGGCGATTCCACCCACTCCCATCCTCACAGTGCTCTCCCTTCACTGACGACAGGACTGACATCAGAGACAGATCCTGGCCACCTGTCTTCACCCCTCACATTACCAGTGCAAAGGACACATCAAGGTCACCTTGCCTGACCTCGCGGTCTGGCCCAAAGCAATTGTCCAGAGTCAGGCAGCTCGAGCTTTAATTTCCACGTTGACAACTCCCCTGCTCTGTAGTCTCGGTTAAGCAATTCCAAGTTGATTTCCCTTTTTCCAGAATTAATACAGAAAAAGCAAGCATTCGACAAGGGAGAGACGTGGAAAGGAATACCAGGAGCTATGCTGGGAGACTTGAAAAAAGGAAATGATAGCTAGCAAAAGAGCATTTTCCCACCAGAAAAGCAAAGGAGATCCAAACTAAGCAAAATCATGCCGCCTTCGTAAGCCACAGCCCAGCCAGAATGGTCAGCAAGTCTGGCAAACACCCCAGCTGTTTAGGAAAGAGCAGTGGCCAACCAACTGAGACATCTCAAGTGTCCATCGAGGGCAGCATTCATCTGATGACATGGAATTAAAAAGAATGGCCCTGGCATTCTTCTCCCCTTCCCGGCTGTGCTGCCGCCAGCCCAGCCCGATCCCTCGGCATCTGGGATCTTGAACCTCAGCTGTGCTTTCACACCACAGGGGCATCGGGGACCCAACACTGTTCTGAGAGGACAGGGGACAGACAGGCCCCTACGTACGTGATGGTGACAGTCTAACTGAGGGTGGAGGTAACACCCTACGTACGTGATGGTGACAGTCTAACTGAGGGTGGAGGTAACACCCTACGTACGTGATGGTGACAGTCTAACTGAGGGTGGAGGTAACACCCTACGTACGTGATGGTGACAGTCTGAGGGTGGAGGTAACACACTGAGATCCATATGGAAGCTCGACGCCTTCAGACATTCAATGGGCACCAAGGGGCAGGGAGCAACATCAGACTAAGTGCGAGGGCTGGTGACCCGAACGATAAGAAGTAGCCAGCCAGGCTCAGGACAGTCCAGGAAGTGGGAACCAGATATGCAAAGACCCTAAGAAGGGCATTTGCTATTGCATCAAACATTTGCCTTCCATCCTTTCCTACCCATGCCAGAAAACCTATCTGAAACCCAGATCTGATCTCACCTTACTCTTCTGCTTAAAAGCTTTGTCAATTCCCACTGCCTATCTAATAAAGTCCCTGAGTACCAAATTTCTTAAGTGAAGTTTATTGTATGTAAATTCTATACACCCAGAGATACACACATCTCCACTTCCTCCATGAAGCCTTCCCAGACTACCAACCCCCAGCTGTACCCACAGCCCTGTCCCCTCACACCACTCTGCCAGCTGTGGAGTCCACTTCCCTCTCAATACTTGGTTAATGAGAGAGGACATTTCTTGCAACATCTCCACCCCACACACAGACCAAGGGAGCTGTACACATCACAGCACTCAGATGAACCTCAGTGTAAAACCTTCAACTGGACTATGCAAAGATTTTAGCTATGACACCAACCAAAAAAGCACAAACCACAGAAGAACACATTCATCAGCAAAATTTTTTAAATTTCAAAGAGCAGTGTTAACAGAATAAAAAGACAAGCTACATCCTGGGAGAAAATATTTGCAAATCACATATTTGATAAAAGACTTACATCCAGAATATAGAAATCTCGAAACTAAGTACAGACAGTCCCCAACATACAATTTCTCGACTTTACGATGGTGTGAAGGTGACAGACATTCAGTAGAAATCGTACTTTGAATTTCGCATTTTGCTCTTTTCTGGGGCTAGTGATGCTCTCCAATGCAGCTGGGCAGTGGCGCGGCCTCCAGCGGCCACGAAATCACGAGAGTAAGGATCGACACTTTGCTGTGTTAGAGGATCTGCCCAACTGGAGGCTAATGTGAGTGTCCTGAGCATGGTTAAGGGGGGCTGAGCTCAGCTGTGATGTTCAGTAGGCTAGGTGTATTAAGTGCATTTCTGACTTGGGATATTTTCAATTTATAATGGGTTTATTGGGACATAACCCCATCATAAGTCAGGGAGCATCTATAATAAAATAAACTGCAACTTTTTTAAATGGGCAAATGACTTGAATAGATAGTTCATCAAGGACGATATACAGACAACAACACTCAACATCATTAGTCATTAGGGAAATGTAAATTAAAACCATAATGAGACACCACTACAGACCTACCAGAATGGCAAAGAAGAAAAAGCCTGACTATAGCCAACATTGGGGAGGATCTGGAGGAGCTGAACTCTCACACTGCTGGTGGGGATGCAAGAGGGTCCAGCACTTTAGTCCAACAAACACCGTATCATCCAGCCCTTCCACTCTTGTTATCTACCCATGAGAAATGAAAGCGTGTCTGTACAAAAGCTTGTACACAAATGTTCAAAACAGCTTCATTTGTAACAGCCCCAAACTACAAACAGCCCACTGTCCATCAAAGGCAAATGGGTGAACAAACTGTGTGTGCATGTGAGTGCGGCATAGCCATACACTGGGTTAAAGAGAATGATACGGTGGTATATGCCACAACATGGATGAATCTAAAAGTAATATTGCTGAATGAAAAAGCCAGACTAAAAAGAGCATATACTGTCTGATTCAATTTATGTAAAACTCTAGAAAAGATAAGCTAATTACAAAAAGCAGAGCAGTTGCCTGGAGTGAGGAGGAGCAGGCAGAAGGAACTATTCAAGTCAATCGGTGAAACTTTTGGGCATAATGGGTGTATTTATTATCTTGATTGTGGTGATGGTTTAACGGGCGTATTCATATGACTACACTTATCAAACTGTACACTTTAAATATGTGCAACTAACTGTTAATTATACTCAGGAAAGTTTAAAATTTTGGTGGAAAAGTATGACCACTAACTTCTTATTTTGTCAAGAAAGAAATACTCTTTAAAAACTACCAGCTCTTGCCCTGGCCAGGTGGCTCCATTGATTGGAGCATGGTCCTAGGCACCTGGGAACTGGGGAAGGGGACGGGTTCAATCCCCAGTCAGGGCATGGCGGGATGAGGGGTAGGGGGCAATGAACGTTACTCTCTCCCTCTCTCTCTCTCTGAAAGTCGAAAGGGTGTGTATCCTGGGGTGAGGATTAGGAGGGGGGGGGAAACCTACCAGACCAGCTCTTATCACCAATACTAAAAAATAAGGACACTTTAAAACTAAAAGATACAGAGCTCACAGTTTCACACTAAAAGACAACTCTTCCCAAGAAAAGGCCGTTTCTAACCTTCACACATAAGATTACACTGTCCTCAGTTTCCTCACATTGGTGACAATACCACTGCAGACCAGCTTGGTGACCCTCTGGGCTGGGGACACCGCTGAAGGCTCCACGTCCTCAGCTGCCCTGCGGTCTCCATCTCCCACCTGGCGTTCCTCCTGAGGGGTGGCACCCCAGCCCCAGCAGCACCCGGAAGCTCGTGTGCACCGTGGACACTGTGACTGGCAGTGACCACAGACACACGCCCTGCCCCTGAAGGACAAGCAGGCCCAGGAATGTGCCGGGAGCACCGCTTTGCTGTTGAAGAAGTGACCTGACCAGTTTCTAGAAGAGCCGTTCACCTCAGAGCCAGGGTACCTGTGCTTCGCTGCAAGGAAAAGTCTCATGTGTCAACGTGAACACTGCTTACTGGGAACCTTCCAGGCTAAAGTCCATGGAATAAAGCGGAAATAAAGTATGAGCTCTAAAAAGTCCACGATGTAGACTAGAATCCTTCTGATTTGGTGCCAGATGCTAACAAAATCCAAGACTTCCAGCCGCCAAGCCCTAGAGGAGACTCCAGGGAAAAGGCTCAATGCAAGTGGCGTCCTCAGCGGCTGGGTTGGCGGTGAGAACAGCTGAGCAGGGACAGGCCTGCCCTGGAACCCAGCTCCGCAGTGTCAGACAGGGAGGGACATCAGGGTACCCTGAGCAGCAGGGAGGGCATGGGACAAACACACCCAATAAATAAGCCCAGACTTGGCTATTTCAAGAAAGCAAATATACAATGACTCCGGAGCTGGACCCTGCACCCCACGTGCACTCATGGGGACACCCCGCCTGCACACCCAAGCTCCAGCTACACACACAGCCTGCACACAGCCACCACTTGGCCACCGCTCAGGCGGAGGCGTGTGCACAGGGGGCACGGTCCAACCCCAGGTGGACCACAGGGAATGCCAGGGTCTCTGTCCCTGCGCAGGGTCTAGAGGTGGAGGCACGGGTTTCAGGTAGGCACAACTCTCGGCCTCTCAGACTCCTCACCCCCCGGGGAGAGTCGCATTAGAAGAGGGCCCAGGGCGGGAGCCCCATGCGGCACATCCAGCCTTAGCACAGCCCGCCAGGGAAAGAAGCCACTAGAGCTCCCCACTCACACACACTCAGAAAACCGACAGGTTCTCTCTTGTCAGCTACGCCATCCTCCCACTCCCAATCTCCATCTTACTGGACTTCAAACGTGGACTTCCCCAACCCTGCCTCACCCCTTCAGACCGGACACTGCATTTAGAATTCCCCCTCGCCCTGTCTCAGGACCTGACTTCCCACAGCCATCATTTGGTCACACAATAAAAGAACTTCCCCTTCCCAGCCTTGGGGCTTCTCCGGACCCAAGGGCCCAGGAAGAATGACGGGGCACGGCCACGTTTTTATTAACCCTGAGCTAAACACAGTCCCACCGCGTGTCCATGATGCAAGCTGGCATTTAGTCAGGTTTCAGAGTTACTCCAAAGTGCAGTCTGTGCTTCACACGAAGCGGTGGCAAGCCTTAGAATTCTGGAAGCAGAGCTGTTAAGTTATTAAATGTAAATAAATAGTGAAGGAACGAGCAGTGGATGCCAGGAGAATGGCAGCTTGCAAACTTCCAGTCAGAATAACGATTCTGTTGTCAGGGACTGAGTCAAGATCACAAATGCTATTTCATTCCACCTTCTACAGAGGATACAACGTTTTTTAAAGCAACTTTTCAGGAAGTTACTATGTCAGCTGGGCAGTGCCTGAAAAATTAAAACAAGAAAACAACTGTCTGGTGTGGAAAAACCAGCGTGCATATAAATCTCCTCAGGCCAAGTACTGAATAATGTGCATTTCAAATGTCATTCACAAGGCAATTAGTTGGGACTGAGGATGGGAGTATGCAATTCTGCTAACAGTAAATACATATGGTATCTATAATGGCTGCCCCATCCAGGCCTGAACGCATGTTCCACTCAGGCTCCCATCCTTGACAAGGCAATTTGGTGTGACTGTCACGTAAAGATGAAATCTCTGGCTGCTAAGGGAACCAGTCTGAGGACGGAGATGGTCCAGGACAAAATGGTCAACTTAATTTTTGTTGGCATTTCCGATGATGTCTTCAGGCCGGGCTTGCTGAATTCAACACCGGGCGGCATGCTGACCCAAAGCGCCCTTCCTAACTATGTGGCCTGTCACTGAACCTCTCTGCGCCCAGCATTCCACCTGCAAAACAAAGCTGTCATACGTGTAATCATGCAAGGAAAAGCAGGGCAGCTGCACAAAATAAGCCTCAGTAAATATTAAAATTTTTTAAGTCATTATGATAATGATGTAGTCACAAACCAGTTCAAGAAGGTAAAAGCTGGAAGGGAACTGGGAGGTTGGCAATGAGCCTAGCCCCAAGCAGGCGGATGAGGGCGGCCACTCCAGCCCACCGAGGCTGGCCTTCTCTGCACGCTGCGGTAGGGGATGGCTACCATGCTCTGTCCACAGCCTCCCTCTCCCACTAGCACTTGTCCACTGTGTTCCTGCTACAATCCCACTACCCAGAACCATGCTTGGCATATAACATTCAAATGTTTGTCGAATAAATGATTGGGGACTTATGAACCTGTCAGAATTGCATGAAAAAAAATTGTGTCCAGTATGGAAGGAAGAGAATCTATTTTCATGAAACTCTGAAGGAGATCTGAGACCCAAATACAGGTCAAGAAGTAGGCTGGGTTCCACCACATGTCTCAGAGCACCAATGACCAAGGTGAGGAGAATAAGCAGAAAAATTACGGAACCAAATCTAACAAAGAGGAGAGCTTTCCTAGAAAAGGGGCTTCTTGGGCTGGCCACCATGGAATCACCACTTCTCCACGGGCAGGCCCAGCCTTCAGGTCTGTGGTTTGGATTCAGGAACATACTCTGCAATTAGAGCCCCAGGTTAAGGAGGGAGCTGGATTTGTTGAATTAAAACAAAACAAAATCACGCTGCACCACGAAGGGAAGACAGGTGAGCCAGCACCAATGCTTCCAGAGAACAAGCACCCAGCAGAACTCCTTCCAGGCCCCTCGGACGTAACCACCTTCTTGGCTCCCACAGGCACTTCAGACCTCCTGCTTCTTGAACCTGGCACGGACTGAGCTTCCAACCTGCGTCCAGTTCACAACTCAGCCCAGCCACACTGGGGACTCCATCTCCCCAACATGCCCTGATCCATGAGGCATGCAGATGGTGGACAGCAGAAGGACATACACTAACATACCAGACAGGGTTAAAAGGGCAGCAATAAACCTCCACTGAACTCTCCCCACAAAGAGAGGACTCTTAAGATCAACTCCCTCCCTAGCTCCCTAGAGGATGGTACTTTCGGCATTCAATGATAAGGAAATCATGATGACAAAAAGCTAGCTTTCAATTCAAGTTTTTTTTAATGAATTGGTATTTTATTAATCATAATCATAGTATCATTTATGTAGTATAACATATGAATAAATAGTGTGCATGTGTGTATGTACAGGGGCAGTAAAAATACCTATCTACAAGCTACGCCTGATGGCACAGCCCTGAGTGAGCAGCTCCTGTGCAATCACAGCCCAGCGTCCTGGAGAGCCAGGTCCCCACAGCAGACCACCAATGCACTGAAGGCGGAGCGTGAAGGCAGCTCTGGGTCTGAGGAGCTGTTAAGCTTCTGCGAGCCTGTTCCCTCAACTGTAAAGTGGGAATCAAAGAGGCATGTGGCAGGATGCTGGGGGCTCAGAGGCACGTCTATGGCAGCACTAAGGAAGGCTCTCTGGGCGCAATCCCCAAGTGTGGGGTATGGGGTACACAGGCACTCGACCAGTCCTCACAACAATCCTGTCTTTATCCCCATTTTAATCCTCACCCAAGGATATGTTTCCATTGATTTTTAGGGAGAGTGGAAGAGAGATGGGAAGACAGAGAGAAATATCGATGTGAGAGAAACACATCAATTGGTAGCCTCCTGTATGTGCCCCACCAGGGCCCGGGCCGGGGCGGAGCCTTCGACCAAGATATGTGCCCTTGACTAGGAATCAAATCCAGGACCCTTCGGTCTGCAGACTGATGCTCTATCCACTGAGCCAAACCAGCTACTTATCGTCATTTTAGAGGCACAGAAACTCAGGCGCAGAGAGATGCAATAACTTGCCCAGAGCTGGGTGGGATTCAAGCCCAGACAATCTGCCTGCAAGCTCCTTATATAATAACTAGTGGCCCGGTGCACAAAATTCGTGAATGGAGGGGGGGAATTCCCTCAGCCCAGCCTGCACCCTCTCCAATCGGGCACCCCTTGGGGGATGTCCGACTGCCGGTTTAGGCCCAGTCCCTGTGGCTAAACCGGCAGTCAGACATCCCTCTTGCAATCTGGGACTGCTGGCTCCTAACTGCTCACCTGCCTGCCTGCCTGCCTGATCGCCCCTAACTGCCTCTGCCTGCCTGCCTGACCGCCCCTAACTGCCCTCCCCTGCCGGCCTGATCTCGCCCCCAACTGCTCTCCCCTGCCGACCTAATCTCGCCCCCAACTGCCTCTGCCTGCCTGATCACCCCTAACTGCCCTCCCCTGCCGGCCTGATCTTGCCCCCATCAGCCCTCCCCTGCTGGCCTGATCTCGCCCCCAACTTCCCTCCCCTACAGGCCTGATCTCGCCCCCAACTGCCCTCCCCTGCTGGCCCATGTGGTTCTGATTGGTCGGTTTCTATGCCAGTCAGCATCAAAAGCTCTGCCTTCTAGGCAGCCATTGGCTCCTCACAATTCACCCAGATTTGGTTCTGATTGATTGGTTTCTATGACAGTCAGCGTCTCGGGGCCTATCTCCAGGCCTGATCAGAGAGGCGGGCTGATCAGCAGCCCCCACGAGGCCTGGAGAGAAACAGAGGTGCGGCTGCTGACGAAGCCCGGAGAGAAAGAGAGAGGCAACAGCTGATCAACAGCTGCCATGGAGGCTGCTGATCAGACCCTGCCTCTCTCTTCGGGCCTCTCTCCGGGCCTGATCCACAGCCCCCTCAGCAGTCAGTGACTGCAGGACTGACTTCCGGTGTTCGGTTGAGCATTCAGTCGGTCGTTATGGACCCTGGGTTTTTTTATATTTTAGGATGGCTAGCTGCATACACCTGCAGCACGGGGTACAGGAATGCAGCAGAGGTTTGTCCTTGTCCCATTGCTCCAAAAAGGGCCCTCCTAAGGTGAAAGCAACCTGGACCCCAGCTCAGGGCCCCAAAAGGCAGTCCCCTGGGCAAACCAAGGGACTAGGGAGCGGGCTTCACAGCCCTTGTGGATACAGGCAATTTGCCACCTCCTCCCAAGGAGGGAAAGGCCCCTCCTTCTGCCTGCCACAAGTCTAAGTGGGCAGACAGTCTTCTAAGAATGAGGCCACCTCTCCAGTCATTCTGCTAACATTAAATTTTTATAAGACACGAATTTGAAGGGTTTTTTTTTTCCTGTCTCTTTAATTATTAGCAAGAGAGCATGCTATTTTCAACTATTTCTAAATTTCATGAACCTGCAAGTTTCTGATAGAATTTGTAGACCAAAAAGCACAGGTCCAAAATAGCAATTCTGAAGATGATCACCAACTTCAGACCCACACCTGCGAGAGCAAAAAGGAAAGAAATCAAAACAAAAATAAAAGCAGCATTAAAGATAAGGTAACAAAAGATAGCCTGGAATTTTCTCCATCAACTATTTCACTCAGTTTCCATGACAGGAGACAGAGTGTAGCACCCCAATGATCCAATCAATTTTCCCGTGACTTAGGAGTGGAAAGGGCAAAGGGAAGCTAAGAGCCTGTGCCTCTGGGGTTGGTGGTTACCACCCAGCCTGGCTGAGAAGCCTACGGATGACTTGGGCCCTCTGTCCAACCCCTGTCCAAGCTTCACCACACACACAACCAACAGCTCTACCAGTTGCCTAGGCAACAGCCAACCTAGACATGTTTAGGCATCTGTGGAAACCAGGGCAAAGTACACTTTCCATACTTGTGATAAAAACAGACTGCCAAGCACAGAGCATAGCATTACTCTAAAATTTGGATTTATTGACAGAATAAATACAGCTAGAGAGGAAAAGCAGGAAGCTAGGCAACACCCAGCCGAGCCAATGCCGTTAGGCTAGCCCTACGGCGCTGGCACCAAAAACCGACTTGTGCCTGGGAAACAAAACTCTTACTATGCTTCTGGGTTGTTCGTGATTATTTCCTCTTATTTCCACCTTCTATGTAATAATGTCTTTTGTTTTGTTGTGAAGTCAGCCCTTCTTAGCTAATCAGTATAAGAGGAACCAAAAAAAGAGAGTTTTTGTCATGGTGAGGCCAGAGAACTAAAAGGGAAGTAGCCCCCATGGGAAGCAAGGGATGGGGGACTTGATAGAGAAACAGAATCCAAGGGTGAGAGCTGAGGCCCGGGCACTGCTCCTGACCTGGAGCCCTTCCTTGTCCCTGCTAAGCTCGTTTTCCTTTGCAGATCCTGGAAAATGAGCCACCAGGAAACAGGACGCCACTCACTGAGGGTGAATACCGAAGTGACAGTAGGTGAGTAAGTAAGCCAGCCTACAGTGAAAGAACAAGGTGAAGGACGCAGTGACTTCAGAACAAAAAAACACACAAACAAAACAACACTATAAACCTCCCAATGTGTTCTCTGAGTTGTGTGAACCGAGCCAGGGACATCCATGAGAGCAGCATCTACAAGGTAGTCAGGCAAAATCAGAAGAATGCCAAGATCCCCCCTCGGCCATCCCAACTGATGCATGACACGGGAGAAACCCCCTTGCACAGCCTTTCCTAATACGCAGCCTGGGAGTGAAGACGAGATACTGAGGTTCAGACTCCACAGTGACTGAGCTGCTGGTGGCAGGCATGCAGCCACAAACACTTACATCCTGGGAGTGGGGAATCATAGCTCAGGTGATTAAACAATAAAGTAGGGCCCAGCTGGGTGTGGCTCAGGGGATGCGTGTCACCCTATGAACCAAGAGGTCACAGTTCGATTTCCCGTCAGGGCACATGCCCAGGTTTCGGGCTCGATCCCTAGGAGGGGAGTGCAGGAAGCAGCCCATCAATGATTCGCTATCATTGATGTTTCTCTCCTCTCTCTCCCTCTCCCTCTCACTCTCCCTTCATCTCTGAAATCAATAAAAACATATATAATAAATAAATAAAAGTAGGAAGACTTTTCCAAAAACTTTCTTACTTAAAAAGTAAAGCATCCAATTCAAGTAAAATGATATGCAGAAACTTAGGAAGAAAATGTGACTCATGTAAGAAACTCTCACAAAAGTTTCTTATCTCACAGATACTTGGAAGTTCTAAAGTCCAAGGTATTTTAAAGAGAAAGAATTCCTCAACCAGAAAAATAAACCCACAAACAACAGAGGAGGTTTTTAAAACCCTCTAAGATGTGCAGATCCTTTAAACCAGCACTTCTGTTTCTGGGAATTTATCCCCCAAATTCCCAGGAACTTATTACACAGATGAAAAATGAAATTATAAACTGCAAATTCATCTATTATAGCAAAAAAATGTAGAAATAACCTAAAATGTCCAGCATTAGGGGAATATATTAATCTCATGACATCAACAGGATTATGCAACCATTAAGTCTTTTTTTTACTTATCTTTGTTGAAAGTATTACAGATGTCTCCCCCCCCCCGCCTTTTTATTTTCCCATTGACCCCCTCCACCCAGCATCAGCCCCTCCCAGGCCTTCACCACACTACTGTCTGTGTCCATGGGTTATGCATATATGCCTTTAAGTTCCCCCATTAATCTCTCCCACCCATCCATCCATCCATCCATCCACCCCCACACCATATAATGTTAAAAACATGAAAAATAGCCCGACTGGCATGACTCAGTGGTTCAGTGTCGACCTATGAACCAGGAGGTCACAGTTGGATTCCTAGTCAGGGCACAAGCCCGGGTTGCAGGCTCAGTCCCCCAGTGGGGGGAGTACAGGAGGCAGTCAATCAATGATTCTCTCTTATCAATGATGTTTCTAGTTCTCTCTCTTCCTTCCTCTCCAAAATCAATTTTAAAAAAATTTAATATGAAAAAATATTTAAGCAAATCTGAATAACACATTTGTAACAATATTGATCAGTGAAAAAGAGATGAGCACATGTGGTCAGACCGGGCTTCAAAGCCGCTCTCCTGCTTCCAACCTGGATGACCGGGGACTGAGCACAGATTTCACGACCTGCAGCACCCTCATGTTCTAACTAGTAACCCCGGAGGTCGACAGAGGCACTGCGCTTGTCTCGCCTCTTCTGAAGCCTGAGACAAATGTGGCAGCTATTGATTGCTTCCCTGTGTGGAAGATAAAATACAAAGAGAGTTCTTTATTCAAAAAACTCTATTTTCTATGTTGTATCTTCAACATGTAAAAGACCTAAAAGACAAGAAAGGAAGGGAATTCCTGTGACACAAAAATGAAGACGATCACCAGCACAAAAACAAACATCTGCTCTAATATACCTGCACAAATGACCGTAATTTGGTATCACAGTGTTAGCAAAATGTGAAAATCTTACACAATTTTACAAAGTGCAATGCAAACTCAATGCTCTACAGAAATGTCATTTCTCCTCTCTTGATTCATTTTAGTCGCATACGACACCTTTCCAAAGGCAGCTAGCGGAAGGTGAGACGACAGTACTCCGGAGCCAGGTCTGCACCCGGGCACGCTGCTTCCACTCACCAGTCGGGAGGCGGACAGCACAGCGGATGGACAGGTGAACAGGCGGACAAGCAGAGGCTACCTGGACTCACGCCCAGCAGCTAGGCTGTTTAGCAGCCTCTCCCTTTCTTCCCTTTATCTCCCAACTGTGTAAATTACTGCAAACTTTCAGATTATCTTAAGCAAGTTAGTTGCAGGCATAGATACCATCTTAAACAAAAGACCACATAACTTGTCTTGTTTCTGTTTCTGAGGGGTGGGGAAAAGATTAACTTTTAAAGATTACTTTCATATTTGCAGGTGAGTAAACCAGAATTCACTTATTCAAGGCAGCAAGATAAGTGAAATGATAGTGATCCTGTGAAGGTCATGCCATCTCTCAGAGCTGCCGTTTACGCATAAGGACAGTGGATTAATGCTGCCTTGTGCAAGAATTAAATGACCAGAATGTAGAGCTTCTTGTATGGTCCCTCAGACACCTCTGTATCCGGAGGTCTGTCTCAGACGGTGACCCCCACCCATGATCTGCCCCTCCCCTCGCCCAACCCCCTCATTGGCACCTGCCCAGGCTCCTGAGCCAATAAAACCCTTGCTGGTGCAGAGGTCACAATGGCTTCCTTAACTAAAACACTGTCATATCCATGCTAAAGGGCACCAGGCAGCTCCCAAACCCACTAATAGCAGGCTTGGAAGTCGAGAGGGGAGCAGAGCCTGCTCTGTGGTTTCTCTGAAGACCACAACTCACAGACTTGGCACACTCGGCTGGCGACAATGTAATTGGGTACAATGGAACACAAATGTAGTTTAAGACGTGAAAATGCTCACAAACAATGTTTGGGCATCACTGGATAATAATAAAATTGCATTCAGTGGAACAGGAAACTTCAAACACTAGCCCCAGTTTATTCTATATGTGGAAGGCCACCTGCAGGCCCCAGCAGAGCCCCATAACCAGGCTCCCTGGGAGCTCTGGGCTTGGGGCGAGGCCTGTGTGGGGTCTTGGCCCACTGACCTCAGGCAAAACCACCAATCCTCCAGTCCTCCCTCTTTTTCTCCTCTGAACAATGAAGAGGGAGCAAAGCAACAGGGCTGCTCTGAAAACAAAATGAGGGCCATGGAAAGTTCTTGGTAAACGGCAAATACCTACACAACCAAGCTGTGTATATATATTTTTTAATTACAAAGCCAAGTTGTTACTTAAATATTCACTCTAAAAGTAAAAGGGCAATGGTACAGTTTGGAAAATAAGAAACTTTCTAGACTTCTACAACCTTAACCTCATTGCTGTCCTCAAAACCCAAAGAGAATATGGCCACCCTCAGGCCCGCATCCCAACCAAGAGGAAAGAAGCCTGGAGGCGGTGAGAAGAGAGGAAGCAGGCCTTGTAGTGCTAGGAGGGAGGGTACTCCATGCAGGGCTGCAGGCCTCGCCCACATCAACAACCCTGGGACCCTGAGTCACCAAGGAAAGGTCCAAATATACTAAATAGGCCTTGGCTGGAGAAGAGAGGAACACATTTCAGAAGAATTTTCAGTAGAATTGGATAACGTAACATCAATGTTGGGGCTTTAAAAACAGTATACTGCCCAGACAGTGTGGCTCAACTGATGAGCATCAACCTATGACACCAGGAGATCACGGTTTGATTCCTGGTCGGGGCATGTTGCCCTGGTCGTGGGCTCGATCCCCAGTGGGGAGCGTGAAGGAGGGAGCCAATCAATGATTCCCTCTCATCATTGATGTTTCTCTCTCTCTCGCCCTCTTCCTTCCTCTCTGAAATCAATAAAAAATATATATTTTAGAAATAAATTTAAAAAGCACACACAAAAGCAAGCACCTGTGAAATGGCAAAACCACTCCTCAGTCACCTCCCTCAGAGTCAGCTCTCTGCAGTGCCCTGAGGGCAGTCAGAACTGCCTTCTTCAGTCCCCTCCACTCGGTACATACTCCTATTTGCTACTGTCCCAATGAAATGTGAGTGCTTCTAGGCCCGCTTCCTGACTGAGCTGCCTCTGCAGAGTGCAAAAGCCACCTGAGTCTCAGAATCCCAGCCAATGCCAGGGGCACTGAACCCTCAGTGACCAGGAAGTCCCTTCGACCCGACCCGCCTACTTCCCTTCACCCACATACACTCCCTCCAAACACTCTCAGCTCCGAGAGTGAAATTAGAATAAAAAGCACTTACTTCAACAAAGCAGCCTCACTAAAGGCATTCGGAGCTCACTACTAACAACCCTGCCACTCGATCAATATTTAAATCACAGACCAGAGGCCCCCGGCAGAGAAGGGCTGACCATAGGATGCAAGTTTCCTGGTAAGAGTAGATGCTCATAAGCACTAGCAGAGCTAAGGAAGGAGGCGCTACGGCAGGTTAACGGGCACGATCCCGGCACAGTGGCAGCAGCCTGGAGCTTACACTTCATCATGGGCCTTGCTCACTGACAGCCTCATGCCCTGATCAGCCTTCTACTTTTGGTGATTTTCTACTGCTCAATGTTCGGGATTCACTGACTGCCTTACACCTCCACCAATCCCTCTCTCTAGTGAGCAAGTCACCTCGGGAAGCTGACACATGACACCAAGCTTTATATGCCGTGTCAGTGAGGCTGTGGATGTCTGCCTCATCCTCTCCGGTAGCCTAGAAATGCACCCGAAATCAACAAAACCTTTTTCCATGCCTGGACAGTGAAGGATGGCAGCCCATCTCCTCACAGGTGTCAGACATAACTGACAAGACAGGAGGACACACACAACATGTGAGTGATACCTACTGTATACCATCCTATCACCTCCAGGTCTGAGTATTCCAAACCTCTTTATGATGGATAATTCTTTTCATCAATAATAAACCATCTAACATCTGTGAGGCTTTAGTGTTCTTTTGCATACATGAGCTCTTTATGTAGCTGAGACTCTATACTAATAAACTTCAAAAAAAAAAAAATCAGTCCTTAAAATATTCAGAATCGGCCAGAGGCCACAAGAAACCACTATTGGACAATCCTGGTCACTGGCACAACTCACCCCCAGCTCTCAGCCCACCCAGCGGCTCTCAGCCCAGGGAGGGGTCTCCAGGCTACAAGGAACATCTCTCTTCTGTGAGAACATACTTGGATGAAACAAGTAAAATATTTGGAATTTTCACTTAACATTTATTTCACAAGTTTATCAAGTGCTAAGCAATACTGAGAGGTAATCATTTTGATGTGCTCTTTAATCAATAAACATTAAACAAAGTCTGCTCAAAACACCCAAGTCTAACAAATGTGCCCCTATGGAAAATATGGCAAGAAAAAATAACAAAAACAAAGTAAGTAACCTTTTGAAGGTCAGGCAGAAAGGTGTTTAGTGATCCAAAGTCAGACAAGAAAACAGGTCTTTCAGCAGATGAACAAACAGTTTCCTCTGCAAGTGACACATTCTGGGATACGTGCACTGCCAAACATAACTCGTAAAGACAACCACCTAGGAACTAAACTAATGGAAAAAACCCAGGCTGGCCACCAGAAGCCCGGTTCTGATCCCAAGACAGTCCGATGGCTGTGTGACCCTACCAAAGTGGTGGCCCGGTTTGGTACCCTTTCTTCGTCACGAAAAGGAATATCCCTCACTACCCACGCCACTCAGAAACGTTTTAAGGACAAAAAAATGAGGTGAAAGGCTTTGGAATGTATCCTCTCTAAACACAAGTCATCATTATTATTAGCTCAAAGATGACCAGGACAACAGGATTACAGAATAGCAGAGGTGAGTGGGAGCTTAGAGGTGAGATGATCCAGTTCTTACTCTGGGTCCAGGCCTCCGAAGCTGTCCCCGTGTGTTTTCTGGAGAAAAGTCCATAGTTATCAGTTTCTCAAAAAGTTAAGAACCTCTAAGCCCCTGATTTTACGAATGAAAACTGAGACCCACGAGAATGTGACTTTCCTGGGCCTCAGGTCAGTCGGGGAAAGGTGGACCAGCCCAGGGCTTCCCGTCTCCATCCATGCCCCTCCCACTCTACCACTCCACAGGTCTAGGAAGGAAAATGGTCACATAAACCTTATAGCCAGAGTATGTTACACAAACCACTGAACAGGGGCTTTCTAAAGTCACTGCAAAGTTTCTTTTTTTGAAGTTCTACTAGACTTATTAAGAGAGTATACTACTCTTCCTTCCATTAAAAAATAATAATCTTATAACATAAAATTTAGAGAATACAGAAGTACCCAAGCCCATGTAGATTAACAAAATAATTACACTAATTTTATTCATCTTTCCACTTGTTTTCTTCCTAAGCATTATTTTTTAAATATATTTTTATTGATTTCAGAGAGGGAGAGAAAGAGAGAGATAGAAATATCAATCATGCCCTAGCTGGTTTGGCTCAGTGGATAGAGCGTCGGCCTGCAGACTGAAGGGTCCCAGGTTCAACTCCAGACAAGGGCACATGCCCAGGTTGTGAGCTCGATCACCAGTAGGGGTTGTGCAGGAGGCAGCCAATCAATGATTCTCTCTCATCATTGATGTTTCTATCTCTCTCTCCCTCTCCCTTCCTATCTGAAATCAATAAAAATATTAAATTTAAAAAAAAAACACATCAATCATGAGAGAAAATCATCAATCGGCTGCCTCCTGCATGCCCCCTATTGGGGATCAAGCCACAACCCGGGCATGTGCCCTGACAGGAAATCAAAACCTGACCTCCTGGTTCATAGGCCAAAGCTCAACCACTGAAGAACGCCAGCCTGGCTCTTTCTAAGCATCATAACAATAATATATATTATTATGTAATGTTGAAACATGCTTTCTACCTAAAAATATAATAAAGTTTATTTTTCAATTACAGTTGACATTCAATATTATTTTATTGAATGGGTAGCTCAGTTGGTTAGAGTATAATCCTGATATACCGGTACCCGGTCAAGGCACGTGCAAGAATAAGTGGCACTACAAATTTATGTTTCTCTCCCCACCCCGATTCCCTTCCTTTCCTCTCTAAAATAAATAAATCAAATTTTAAATTTGTAATATAAAAACTAGTATTTTATATTAGTTTCAGGTTATAACAAAGTTTCTATCATTTTCCTTCTTAAGGCTTCTTTCTGAGGTTTTTGCTAGTTGAGTCTGTACTTTATTCATTTCTATATTCTCATTCAGTCTAGTTCAGTGCCTGGAGACAGGAAATACTCAGATAATTTTTAATATTGAAAATTTTAACACATTAAGTTTATACAATGTTACATGTCAAATACTTTTTAATTTTTATATTTTTTTGTTAATCTTCACCCAAGGATATTTTTCCCATTGATTTTTAGAGAGAGTAGAAGGGAGGAGAGAGAGAGAAACATCGATGTGAGAGAGACACATCGATATGAGAGAGATACATCAATTGGTTGCTTCCCACGAGCGCCCCAATCAGGGCCGGGGATCCAGCCCTCAAATGAGATACATGCCCCTTAGACCAGAATCAAACCCGAGACCCTTCAGTCCTCAGGCCAATGCTCTATCCACTGAGCCAAACCAAGTAGGGCTCAATTTCTTTAAAAAAAAAATGTTTTTATTTATTTTAGAGAGAGGGGAAAGGAAAGGGAGAGAAAGATAGCAACATTGATGAAACATGAACATTGATCAGCTACCTCCTGCTGGGGATCGAGACCACAACCTGGGCATGAGCCCTGACCAGGAAAAGAACTGGGGCCTCCTGATGTGCAACCACTGAACCACACTGGCTGGGCTCCTTTTCAATTTTTAAAAATAAAGATTTTATTCTAGGAAACAAAATAAAAAGACTACATGGTGCTCTCTGTTTTATTAAGCAAACATAAATGTACAATTATGGGAATAAATGCAAGTCATTACATAATTAAAGGAGATTCTTGTTCTTAAGGTGTTTTTTATCAAAATACCAAAAAACTTATGCTCCTAAATGGCAACTGTTCTTCAAATAGTTACCTTTAGAACTACACATATGCCAAGAATGCTGCAGTGCACAGAATACTCTGAGACTACTTCTTTTCAGACTGTCGCCAATCACCAGACAGAGCCTCATTATCTGCAGGAATTCCTTAGTCCCAGTAATAAATACTAAAGAAATTCCTACAAAGCCATCCCAGGGGCCACCACTGGACCAATCAGGAGACAGGATTCGGGCACTGATGGTGCTTCCAGGTATGTGAAGGATCACTGCCAGGGCCAGAAAGAAAGGTAGCTACCTGTGGAATGTAAACTGACGTCATAAGTAAGGCATTACTGCCTTCAGGTATGCAGCTGCAGTTCCAAACAATCTAATTGGAAAAAAACTGAACCAGCACTCTCACTCATGGGAAGGTGGTCATTACCCCCATAATCTACAGGGCAGCCTCCACAATCCACCTTACAACCTGATGGCAGATAAGGCAGGCCCAAGTGAGCTGGGGCGTTCACGGGAGGGTGGCCAGAGAGCATTTGGTAAATGCTAGCAGGATCTCCAAACACACGGTGCCATTATTATCATCATTAAGGAACCTATGCAACCTTTTTGATATTCCATAACATCCTGCAACAGCAGATGACCCCAGCAGAAGCAGGAAGCCTGAACATCTTGCTTCTTAACTCAGTCGGTACGGAAATTGAAGTGAATAGAGAAGAAACAAAAAGATTAAGGACAAAGGAACCTCAGGTCCCACCCAAAAATTGGCCAGGCCATCAGAGATCTGGACTTGGCATCCAGGACTAGGGAAAGCCAACTTTATTTCCCAGAAGGAGAATGTGTTCAAAACCCAGATATTGTCGTTTACAAATGCATACTTTGATTATTTCAGTATTATGACCTCTTATACATTTGAGACTAAAAGTAATGAAGTTCCGCCCTGGCCGGCTTGGCTCAGTGGATAGAGTGGCAGCCTGCGGACTGAAGGGTCCCAGGTTCGATTCCAGCCAAGGGCACATGCCTGGGTTTCGGGCTCGATCCCCAGTAGGGAGTGTGCAGAAGGCAGCCAATCAATGATTCTCTCTCATCATTGATGTTTCAATCACTCTCCTTCTCCCTTCCTCTCTGAAATCAATAAAGAAATATATTTTTAAAAATAAAAATAAATAAAAGTAATGAAGTTTCCAGTTCCCAAACAGCATGAGCTAAGAATGCCATTTCCATTCAAATGAGTGTTTATTCTTCTCCGAAAAAGTGAGTAGAGTGCAGATCTAATCAACGCATCTCCTCTGTGTTGTTACTTTCCCAAGTAATAAATATCACCGGCCTAAGGGCCAGTTTCTTAAAAGATTCCAGACAATTGTCCAAAGAAAAACACACCACAGGAAAGTATGTTTCTGCTGCAGTGGCCTCCTATCTCAGCTGGCACAACCTCACCAAGGAGATGGCCAAACGCTAACATTATAAATTGAAATGCACACAGACGAGAGTTTCCCGTGTGAGTCAAGAGAAACCCAAGTTGCCATGCCCGCCACCACCCCCTTGGGTGCCTCTGCAGGGAGGCTGCAGGCAGGCGAGTGGTCAAGCGGAATAAGAACGTTTGGGGCAAGAACGGGAGGGCTGCCCCTCCAGGGCACCCACCTGGCCCGGGGCTCCAGCCCCTCCGGCCCAGGAGGATTCCATCAGAACGTCAGCATATCGGGCTGGCTGCGGAGGAGGAACCGGAGAGAGGAGGAGGAAGGGGCGAGCTGGCCCCTCGATGCTCCCAGGACAGCCAGGGAGTGTTTGGTAAACAGGGTAACGAGTAGCCCTGGAGATGCGGAGCAGCCTCCCCTCCGGAACCACAAAAACGCAGGGCCGTTCGGGGAAAGGGAAAAGGCAAGATCCAGGAATGGCGCGCGCACACCTGAAGGCCCCTGCCCCCCGCCCGGCCCGCCGAGCGGCATCCTCCCAGGCTGCAGCCGCGCGGGCCCCCAGGAGAGCGCACCGCGGGCCGCCCGGGCCGGCTGCGTCTCCCAAGAAAGTCGGCGGCGCGGAGACCCAATGAACCGCTCCAAGGAAGCGGCAGAAATCCCAAATTCGCCCATCGCCGACCTCCCCCGAGGCCAGGCAGGCTCCGGAACCCCCGCGGGGGAGGAGGGCGCTCGCGCGTCGGTGAAGCAGCGGCGGTCTGGGCAGACGGCACCCCGCTCCGGGCTCCCCGGCCGCCCCGAAGCCCTCGGACCTGGAACGAGGAAGGGCTTGGCCCCCGCCCCACGGAGCCGGGAGAGGGGCGGGGGGGGGGGGGGAGGAAAAGAGGACGGTCCTCCCAGCGCCCAAATAAGCGCATCCGCATATGTGTCCCGCCGGCCCCTCCGCCCCTCCCTCCAGGCCACCCTCGGACCGCGCCGAGCCCCTACCCGGCGGCTCCCGGCCACGCCTCTCCCGCGGCGTCTCCCCCGGACGCCGGCGCCTCCGCTGCGAACCGATGGACCCGGCTGCCCTCCGACCGTGGCCCCCTCCTCCCCCTCGGACCCCGCGGGCTCGGCTCCCGCACTCCTCTCCCCCGTCAGCCCCAGCCCGCGCCCCGCCGGCTGCCCCCTCCCTCGGGCCCCCCCACCTCCTCCGGGCCCCCGGACAGACGTCTTCTCGGCGCCCCCTCCGCTTCGGCCCCGAACACACCCCTCCCACCGCGACAGGAAGTTCCCGCGCGGGCAGCGCGGGCCCGGGAGGTGCGGGCAGCGACCCCAGAGGCTGCCCTTGGCGCGCGGCGCGGGGCCTGACAGGGCGAGGGCCCGGCCGCCGACCAGCGCCCGCGTCCGCCCGCGCCTCCCCAACCGCCGGCGCGCGCCCCTCACCTCGGCCGCCGCTCGCCTCTCGACCGGCCGCGCACCCCGCTCCGGCAGCGACGGCGTCTCCGGCTCCGGCTCCGGCTCCGGCTCCGGCTGCGGCCAGGATCCCGCCCTCGCTCCCGCTGCGCTGCCCGGCCCAGCCCTGACCCGCCGCCGCCACTACTTCTGCCGCCAGCGCCGAGCGCACCTCCTCCTCCGCGTCCGCTGTGCTCGTCCCATTGGCTGCTGGGCGCCGGGCCCCACCCCACAGCCCCTTAGGCGCATCTGATTGGTCCAGGGGCAAGCCGAGGAGGCACGCCCCCTCGCGCGCAAAAGGGACCTCCCCTGGGCGCCTTTGGCGGCTTCCTCTGTCAATCAAAGGAGCAGGGCTACTTAAGCGGCTGAGAAGGTTGCCGGGGTCATTCTAGCCCAGTGACTCCCAGGATGTGGTCCGCAGAGCTCGCTAGTGGAGCCCGAGTTTTTCGGGTTTGGGGAGGCCACCAGGATGGGGGGCGAGGCAGGGCAACACCGCATCTGACTGGGAGTTCAAGGAAGTCTTTCTGAAAGTCTCCTTTCTGAAAGCGTCATCAGGGCTCCCTCAGAGGCACACTGCTAGAGTGTGTTCCACTTCAACCGGCTTGGGGGGGGGGGGGGGGGGGGCGGGCTGGAGGGGAGAAGGTGGTGTACAAAGCCCAAGGGAGGGTTTCCGGTACTGACACCAGGTAACTTTGGGGGGAGTGGCCCCAACTAAAGAGAGTAGATGACAGAGCCAGGATCAGAACCCCAGGTCTGCTTGACGCCAGGCCGGCACTGGTTCCACATCACCACCTTGGAAATAATCATGAGGACAGTGTAGCAAGATACGGGGAAATGCTAAACAAAAACGTTAAAAGAAACAGCCGGTACAAAATGCAGAATGGTGGGAGCCCTAAAACTGCTACTCCTGTGCCTCGGACAGGGACAGGACGAGAGGCCACGAGAAACAGTGGTCGGTCCCTTTCCAAACTGTTCTGTGCTTATGATAATATTTGAGAAAGAAAGTGGGGGGGAGGGTACCCCCATGTTGTGCCGGGGCAAGCCAATGCCAAGGAGTCCCTGCCATTCTCCAGGACTCAGCCCAAAGGGGCCAACTCCCACCCAAAACACCTCCGGGGCATGAGTGCCGAACCCAGTCATCAGAGTCTCCCAGCCCCCGGGGACCTGGGTAAGGCCCACGCCTTGTGAAGATCCAGTCCTTCCCGAGGTCTCTGAACACCGTCCGCCTCCCCTGCCTCAGTGCTCCTGCTCCTCCCCGCACACGCACGGGTCCTCGGCATGTCACCTTCTCCATCGTCACCTTCTGCCACACCTCACGCAAATCCCCCCACCCCACGCCTGGAACTGCCAGCTCCCAGCAGTCCCTGCAGACCGGATGCTGACCTCCTGGCCCAAGAGGTCACCACCCAGTCAATGCACCTCTGTGTCCATCGGTGACGCAGGGATAGCCCTCCTCGCAGGGTTGGGGTGAGGAGCCATGGGGCAAGCAGGTGGAAGCGGGGAGGGCCCCTCTGGGAGCACAGGCCCAGCAGGGGCGTGCTCATTACCGGGGCGGCTAACCTGAGGCCACACTTTGTCAGCTGCCATTCTGCTCCTCTTTCCCACAAATGTGTCCATTTCCTGGGTCTGGAACCAAGGCCTGCGTCAGTCTCTATTGGCCATTCCCACTGACCAGCCAGGATAGCAGCCCAGGTTAGAGCATCCTTTCACAGAGAACAGAACATTCTCCAAAAAATAGAAGCATCCAGACAGTGGTGCTGCTGGTAAACACCCTCGTACAGTGGTACACATGCTTCTTCCAAGAAAACAAAGATCTCCCCTGGCTGGCTTGGCTCAGTGGATAGAGCGTCGGCCTGCAGACTGAAGGGTCCTGGGTTCGATTCCGGTCAAGGGCATGTACCTTGGTTGTGGGCATATCCCCAGTGGGGGGTGTGCAGGAGGCAGCTGGTCGATGTTTCTCTCTCATCGATGTTTCTAGCTCTCTGTCCCTCTCTCTTCCTCTCTGTGAAAAATCAATAAAATATATTTTAAAAAAAAAAGAAAACAAAGATCTGCCCTGGCTGGCTTGGCTCAGTGGATAGAGCGTTGGCCTGCGGACTGAAGGGTCCTGGGTTCGATTCCGGTCAAGGGCACATGCCCGGGTTGCAGGCTCGATCCCCAGTAGGGGGCGTGCAGGAGGCAGCTGGTCAATGATTCTCCCTCATCATTGATGTTTCTATCTCTCTCTCCCTCTCCCGTCCTCTCTGAAATCAATAAAAATATATTTTAAGGAGAAAGAAAGAGAGAGAAAAAAAGAAAACAAAGATCTAAGTTTGTTCCAGACTCGATAAATTCCAATGCGCAAGGCAGGGGGTGGCAGCGAGGGTTCAGGGAGGGATGAACCCGGGTCCTGCTTGTGCTCCTGGGAAGACCCTGCAGGGCACAGAGCCTAGAAGAGACACAGGGGGGACCTCAGGGGGTGGGCAACAACATGGAAGGCAGTGAAGTCTCACCTCGCCTGGGTGGGTGGGAGTCATGAGCGAAGGCCCAGAGGCAAGAAATCCGGCCCGAGGAGGGAGAGGGTTCTGCTTGGCCAGAGTATTGCAGACTGGAGGGGAGGTTAGGGGAAACCTGTGGGGAAGGCGGCTGAGCAGCAAGTAGCTGTGCCGTGCTGGCAAGTTGCTTCACCCCCAGGCCTCAATTCTTTCACCTGTAAAATGGGAATAATCGCAGAATCTAGTGCTGAGGGAAAGTGTGCGGATTCTTGAGGTCACAGGCCCAGTCTGTGGTTGTTGAGAGTGTGCGAGGGCTCATACACGTTTTGTGAAAGTGCTCTTTAAAAAAATTGTGATAAAAAAAGAAGAAAGACCAAAGAACACGTGCTGCGCACCAGTGATATTTCACGGACACCGAAGTGTTAACCGTCGAGGCCAAAGACACACATCTCGAGATACACGGGAGTGAACCTGTCACCGGCCAACGTTGCGTAAAGATCTGACTTCCTGGCAGATGTGTCGTTGATTAGGAAGCAGTTACCCGGCCTTCCTTGCTTTGTTCTGTTTTGTCCCGCTCTGGCCTGCACAGGTCTGCTCCCACAAAACCAGCCAGGACGTGGCCTCACACCTGTGCCACACCATGCCACGTCCCACCCAGTGCCACCGAGCAGGACACATATGCCTGGAGCCTGCTCCCACCCAAAGTCAGGGCCACATGGTCACATCACCTGGACGAGGACGGTTCCCCACTTGGGCGTCTCCAAGACACCGACATGGGGATCACCCCGTCTTCAGTTCCTCGGCGGGTTCCCGCGTCTCAGGCATTGAGAGAGCTTGTTTGGAGGTTCTAGCGGGGAGCGCAGCTGCTCGTACACCCTCGACCGAAGACGGTCCTCTCCTCTGGGGGGAAGGTCGTCCTCTTCGACGGAGCGCGCGGCTTCGGGAGGGACGCACGTGGATCGGTGAGGGAGGAGGGGGACACCCGCCCAGCCAGCCAGATCAGCGAATCAACCCTGGCGATCCATGGGGTGACAGATGTCGCAGCCAGATGGCCCTCACATCCCTCGGGCATTCTGAAAGCACCGTTCCTCGCAGACACTTCCGGCTCACTTTTACCGAGTGCGGAAGCTCGCTCAGTGTTACAGTGTTGCCGTGGGTCCCCAAGTGGCACACGTGTCAACAACGAAAGTGATACATTGAGGTGAGAGTTTGAAACTTTGAATGAAGACTCCCCATGCCCAGCCTTGACGGGATACATTGTAAGTACTTTCTACCAGTGGAGACAGAAGCTTCCTTGGGGACTTTTCCTGTGCCCTGGAGTCAGGGGGACTGGAAGCCACCACCGGGTTCCGTTCTGATGCTAAGTCTCATCTCACCCATGTCGGCTCCCGGCTCGGACAAATTGAAGGTCATCCTGTGATGATGGTAAAGCGAGATATTTGTTATCATAGGTGACTAGTCCTGGGAATCCAGATTTCCTTGATACGAAATAATATTAGATGCTGAAACTAATTTTTTTTAAAAAGTACCTGTAACAGTCTCAAAATGTACATTCATCAGAAAAGGGGCATTGCTCTTACTGGTTCAGTTTATAACAAAGGAGTGTTAATGAGCTTGAACTTGTAAAAGAAGCTGTGCACCAGTTCTTACACTGTGAAATAAACATGCAGCCATACAGCGCTGCTGTTGGTTGCATGTAAGATGTCACGGAAAGTGTCCCGCAGCTAAAAAGATGAAGAGGTGTTGAAACCACGATGGAAGGCAGCGGGAAGCCATCAGGGGCTGCTCTCGGACCCCAGACCAGCTGTTCCCCAAGGCCCTGCTGCCCAGGAGGGACCTTGTTGAATCACCATCTGTGAAACTGGACAAGGGCTGCCTGGGGTGGGGAGGGGCGTCCATGCCTCGCTGGGGGTCGGGGGACTTCCAGGTGAGCTGGTCCCGGGCCCTCTCCCGCCGAGAGCCCGGGGTTGTATGCAGCCGGGTCACTACCACGGCAGCAGCAGCAGCGGAGGAGGTCAGGCCCCCCCAGGCACCCCCCTGGGGTTCAGTATCTCACTGGGTCCCGGTCACGTCCGGGTGTCAGAGAAAGGAGGGGGAGAGGCTGAGCCTCACAGACCCAGTTTTATCTTCTGTGAAAAAGGGTGCTGCTTCCAGCAATTAGGACATTTAGGCCCAGAGGTTCCTGTGCTTTTTTTACTTTTTGCTTTGTTTTGGGTTTTGTTCTAATAGACTTTATGGACTTGGGCAAGTCACCTCGTTTCTTGGCCTCAGTGTCCTTGTCTGGACAGAGGAACGATGGCTCACCCCTACTGGGGGGCGGGGGGTTAAATGCGGTCACGGACTAAAGCATTCTGCACGGCGCCGGCACACAGTAGGTGCTCACTCCGCGGATGCTGGCACTGCCTTTGGCATCGTGCACGTGTCCACCTGAGCCGCCTCCTGGTCGGTGGAGGGGAGAGGGACAGGTGACAGGCCAGGCAGGCCCCGTGGACAAGCTAGCTCCCTCGCCATCCAGCCCCACGCCCTCTACCTCCTCGCATTGGCTCCCGCCATCCGGTCACTGCCGACGAGCCCTCCCAGACACTGCCCTCCGCCCCGGAGACCCTCCTCGGTGACTCCCCTCTGACACGCACGATGCCCGCACCTAGGCCTGAATGGAGAGCGCACAGTCCCCCTCTGAGCAATTCATTGTGGTTGGGCGCCCCAGGAGGCAGCTGAGAGCAGGGCTCCGGAGGGGCCAAGCAGCGCCCTGGGGGGCTTTGGGGGGCCCTAAGGGGCTCCTAAGAAAAGCACATCCTCAAAGATAAGCAGCACAGCCCGGCCAGCATGGCTCAGGGGTTGAGTATCAACCTATGAACTAGGAGGTCAGGGTTCGATTCCCGGTCAGGGCACAGGCCCAGGTTGTGGGCTCCATCCCCAGTGTGGGGCGTGCAGGAGGCAGCCGATCCATGGTTCTCTCTCATCAGGGATGTCTCTCTCTCTCTCTCCCTCTTCCTGCACTCCCCGCCCCGAGAGGGGCAGAGCTAAGGGTGCTGCCCCGAGGGTGAGTTTCAGGGGCGCTGGACCTCAGCTCCCTGGAATCATCACCCACGAGGAATGTGGGCACCATCTCTCCACCTCCCAGGCCGCCCCGCCCTGCTGCCTGGTTCCCACTCCCACGGCCTCTGCTCCTCCCAGGCCATCCCGTGCCGCCTCACTCCCTGTCCCCCGCCCTCTGCAGGAGCCTCCAACCAGGTCTGAGACCCATCAGACCTGCCCGCCAATCAAACAGCCCACAGCAACTTCAAGCAGCTCCTGCCCTGGCTGGTGTGGCTCAGTGGATAGAGTGTCAGCCTGTGGACTGAAGGGTCCCAGGTTCGATTCTGGTCAAGGGCACGGACCTCAGTTGTAGGCTCAGTCCCTGGCTCTGGTCAGGAAGCGTGCAGGAGGCAGCCAATGGATGTTCCTCTCTCTGCCTCACCCCTCCCTTCCACTATCTCTAAAAAAATCAATGGAAAAATATCCTCGGGTGAGATTAACAAAAATCAAACAAACAAACAAAAAAGTTCAAGCAACTCCTCTGCCCGTGGACTGCCCGTGGCCACCCACTTCCTCCCCCCTCTGGGCCCGGTCAGCAGACACAGATCCAGCCAGAGCTGCCGGTCGGCAGGTTAACACACACCGGCACATGCTTGGGTTGCGGGCTCAATCCCCAGTGATGGGCGTGCAGGAGGCAGCCGATCAGTGATTCTCTCTCATCATTGATGTCTCTCTCTCTCTTCCTCTCTGAAATCAATACAAATATATTTTAAAAAAGAAGAAGAGCCCTGGCCGGTTTGGCTCAGTGGATAGAGCGTCGGCCTGCGGACTGAGGGGTCCCAGGTTCGATTCCGGTCAAGGGCATGTACCTTGGTTGTGGGCACATCCCCAGTAGGGGGTGTGCAGGAGGCAGCTGATCGATGTTTCTCTCTCATCGATGTTTCTAGCTCTCTATCCCTCTCCTTTCCTCTCTGTAAGAAATCAATAAAATACATTTAAAAAAAATAAAATAAATAAAAAAAGAAGAAGATAAGCAGGACTCAGAAGGTCACATTTGAGGGGCAGGTGCAGGGACCTGAGGTGGAGCCCAGGCAGATCCCCAAAGGCCGAGTGCAAACAACCCTCCTCAGAGGGCAAGCCCAAGGTCAGGGCAGCAGCCAGGGCGAATCCAGCAGCCCGAGGTCCTGCTCCCGGTACCCAGCCCCCAGGCCTCCGGTCCCGGCAGCTCCGGGGCCTGGTGCTGGGAGCAGGGCCGGCCTCCCACTGTCCCTCCTGACCCGCCCTTCCTGTGGGACAGCTCCACTCTCTGTGCAACTGGTTCCAGCGGTGGCCGGTTTCAGGTTGCGGCACGTGCATCATCGAGGCTGATGCGAGTATCATGTGGGCACCGGGAGCCCGCCCGCCCGGCTGGGCTAATTACAGGTCACGGCACGTGTGCCCGGACAGCCGGCACCCAGAGCCAGGCCTCCCGGGACAAGGCCTGGGCGCCAGCCACCGCGTGCTCATTCATGCTGTCACTAGGCCAGCCTTCCTGGAGCACCTGCCAGGGCAGATCACAGGCTCTGCTCCAGGGGCGGGGGGGGGGGGGGCGCCCCACAGGGTCAGACTGGCCCGGGCTTCTCCAGCCCCCAGAATAAGCATGGCTGTCACCCAATGACCTCCGTCCATGGCGACAGGCCGTGACTATGCTGAGACATAGCAGCTCCTGCTTCCTCACAACTTGGCACTTGGGGAAACTGAGGCTCAGAGAGATGAAGTGACTTCTCCAAGGTCATGCAGCCTTTGGCTCCAGAGCCATGCCCTTGGCACTACCCACGCCCACTAAGTCCCAGTGGGCGGCCCGGAGAGAGAGGACGTGCCTGGCCAGTGTCTGCAGCCTGGGCCTCGCGAGCAGGGCCTTGGAACCGGCCTGGTGCTGGAGGCTGTTGCCAGGCACCTGCTCTGTGATGCCCTCGCCCATCTAGCCCCGTGCTCTCTCCCGCCTCCTGGCATTGGCTCCCGCGTCCTCCCTCACCTGCTAGCTCCCCCCCCCCCCGCCAGACATGAGCCCATCCTCTTCCTCGGAGACCCTCCTCGGTGCCTCTTTCAGGAAGGCCTCTCAGACCAGCCTCCCTCAGGAAATGCAGGCCTGGCCGGGCCTCCCAGCGCCCCCATGGCCTCCCACCCCACAGCTTGAAACTGACCGAATCCTCCATCCCGGCACCCGGCACCCGGCACCCGGCAGCTCCTCCTGGGCTCAGGCCTCGGAGAAGAAAGGTCCCGATGAGAGAGGACAGAGACACAGTCTCCAGAGGAGAACTCAGTGCTGACCAGAAGAAGAGGTGAATTTTTTTAGAGCAGTTTTAGGTTTACAAAAAAATTGACCAGAAAATAGAAAAGTCCCCACCTGCCTACATGTCTCTCCTCCCCTCCATCTAGCCCCTGGTATTTACACCCATGTTACATCCATTTGTTACAACTGATGAGCCTATATTAGCACAGCATCGTTATTATTATTATCCTAATAAAGACAGAATATGCAAATTGACCATAACTCCACGACAAAGATGGTGGCGCCCACAGCCAATAAGGAGGGAATATGCAAATTGACGCGACAAGGCGAGAGGCGGAAAGGCAGCTCTGGCCGGAGCGAAGGCGGTGCCGTCAGCCATGGGAATGAAGGCCTATTCTTGCACGAATCTTCGTGCATCGGGCCTCTAGTCTATATATAAAAGGCTAATAGGCTAAGTGTCCGACCATCAGACCAGTCGCTATAACGTACAGTGACCACCAGGGGCCAGATGCTCAACGCAGGAGCTGCCGGGACGCGCACTGGCCGTTTACAGAGAAACGGCACCTCAGACTTGGTGCCCCTAAAGCAACACTCGGCTTCCCCCAGGTGGGACACAGGCCCAGCCACCACCCCGGAGCAACACCCCACCAAAACGCAGCCTACACTGCCGAGACTCCATGGTGCAAAATGCAGCCCACAGCCCAGCCCAGCCTGGAAATGGTCGCTGTGAGTGCCAGGTAATGATGTCATGCAGCAACGCCCTGCTTCCTCTCCCTAGCGACTAGCCTCCTGGCAGTTTCTTCAGCCCAGGAACACGACTTGCTTTACAGCCAGGTGCAAACATTTCACACCTTAACCAAATGTCTGTGAAGCGTTTTCCGTGCCTCATCTCATTTGATCCTCGCAGAAGTCCTGGAGTAGGTAGATAGGAGACTCGGTGGAATCCTATTTTCTTTTCATTAGCCGGAAAATGGAGATTTAGAAACTTGACCCGACTGAAAAGAAGAAATGGTGGACCTTGAAAATGACTTCAGGTTTTCTCACTGTGCAGAATATAGTCAAACACTGCTGCAGTTAAATACTTTACCCTTTGTTCTCCCTGCGTGATCTACAATAATAATCTGCTTCGTGTTGAGAATCATTGATTGGCTGCCTCCTGCACATCCCACACTGGGAATCAAGCCTGCAACCCGGGCATGTGCCCTGATCAGGAATTGAACCGTGACCTCCTGGTTCATAGGTCAACACCCAACCACTGAGCCACGCCTTATTATTAATTGGAGTCCATGGTTTTCACTGGGCTCCATTCTCTGTGTTGTACATTATATGGATTTTGACCAGTGCATTATGGCATGTGTCCTGCTTACTATGTCATTCAGATGGTTTCCCTGCCCTAAAAATCCTCCGTGCTCCGCCTACTCGTCCTTCGCCCCACCCTCAACCCTTGGCCGGCCCCGACCTCTTTCCTCCTCCATGCCTTCGCCTTTTCCAGAATATCTGATGTTGGAATCATACGGAATGCAGCCTTCTCAGATTGGCCTCTTTCACCTAGAGATACGCACTTCAGGTTGCTCTGTGTCTTTCCGTAACTTGATAGCTCATTTCTTTTGATCTCTGATAACATGCCATGGCCTGGACGCGCCCCAGTTTAGTTATCTGTTCAGCCATCAGAGAACATCGTGGTGGCTTCCCAGTGCTGGCAATGATACATAAACTCATAAACATTCATGGCAGGTTGCTGTGTGCATGCAGGTTCTCAGCTGGCCGGGGCACATGCCCAGCAGTGATGCCAGCTCTGTCAACGAGCAGTGGTTGGTAGGGACAGCCTCTCATGGCCTCAGGGTGCAGACAGCAGCAGCACCCGTGAGAAATGGGGAACAGATGTGTGGAGCTGGAGGGAAATGCTTGGGCCCCAGGCATCTTCCAGCTGGGTGTTTAGTGAGAGGACAGAGAGGGGAGAGGAAGGTTAGTGCAGAGCACGCACTGACCTGCCGGGGGCTCCTGGCAAGGCCTGCAACATCAAGGGCAGGCAGAGGACAGAGGCAGGCTGAGCCCGGCCGGCGTGGCCCAGTGATGGAGCGTCGACCTGTGAACCAGGAGGTCACGATTTGATTCCCGGTCAGGGCACAAGCCCGGGTTTCGGGCTCGATCCCCAGGGTGGGGCGCACAGGAGAAAGCCGATCAAAGATTCTCTCTCATCATTGATGCTTCTCTCTCTCTCCCTCTCCCTTCCTCTCTGAAATAAAAGAAAATATATATATTTCAAAGATGGTTTAAAAAAGCCATGGTGTTTTATTTGTATTTATTTATTTGTTTATTTATTTGTTTGTTTGTTTTTTTTTAAATCCTCACCCAGGGTATTTTTCCATTGATTTTGAGAGAGAGTGGAAGAGAGACGGAAAGACAGAGAGAAACATTGATGTGAGAGAGACACATCGATTGGTTGCCTCCTGCATACGCCCCAACCAGGGCCCCACCTGGAGAGAAGCCTGCAATCAGGTACGTGCCCTTCACCGGAATCAAACCCAGGGCCCTTGGGTCCACAGGCCGACGCTCTATCCACTGAGCCACACCAGCCAGGGCCAAACCACGGTGCTGTAACCGTGGGCCTTAGGAACCGGCAGGCTTTCAGCGGTGGCCGTGGGCAGGGAGGAGCAAGCCAGGATGGGGAACAGCATGAGCTGTGGTCGTGTTTTTTTAATCCTCACTCAAGGATATGTTTATTGATTTTAGAGAGAGAGGAAGGGGGAGAGAGAGAGAAACATCCATGTGAGAGAGCAACATTGATTGGCTGCCTCCCATACGCGTCCTGAGCGGGAATTGGGACTCACCCTTTTGGTGTGCGGGACGACACTCCTACCAACGCGTGCCCGGCCAGGCCGAGCTGTGGCCTGTGGGGGGCCGTGAGGGGCCGTGGGCGTGGCTGGCTGTGAGAGGGAGGCCCGGAGCTTCAACGGGACCACCACCGGGCAGCGGCTCCGGGCCAAGCGGCAGGTGGGCCGGGTGCGGGCGGGGCTTGGCCCAGGTGCTTCCGGCTAAAAGGCTCCCTGGGCGGCGATGGGATGAACTTTTCCACTGTCCTGTCCTGCGTTCCCTTTCTTTCTCAGAGCCGCTCTGTTTGCCTTGAGGCGTGACAGCACCCTGCCCACCGGAAGGGAGTGTCATGTCACCGTGACCCCCACCCCCACCCGGGAGGCTGTGATGGACGTGACTCAGCCTCGCCCAGCCCAGGCTCTGCCAGCCCCGAGCTCGCCCACCAGCTGGGCTGCCCTTCCCTGTGGGCGGGCAGGCTGCTGCCCAGGGGAGGGTGGGGATGGAGGAGGGGGGCCCAGCAGAGAGGTGAGCATTGCTGCTGAGAACAGGGAGCGGCCAGGGCAGAGGGGCCCATGGGTGCCAGCTCGGCCTCTGCCTCTGCTGCCCTGGCTGGGCGGGCGGCCATCACCTGAGGTCACCGTGCACCCTTAGGAGACCAGGGAACACCTCCGGGAGGTGGAGGAGCCAACCGGGGCCACAGCCAGCGAGTGGGTGGGGCTCCCCCAAGGACGTGGATCTCAGCGCTGGGCTTCGAAGCCACAGGTTTATTGAGCACCTACTACACCCGGGACCGGTTCTGAGCACTGGGAACGCCGTGGTGGACGGGACCAGTCCCGCCCTCAGGGGGCGCTCCTCCTGAGGGAGAGAGGGCTACTCAAGGTCTCACAGGACCGTGGAGCCGGGGCCCAGCCTCTCCCCGCAGCTGGCGCCCCCCCCTCCTGCCCCCCGCAGCTCTGAAATGGCTCTTCTCTTCTCCACGTGAAAACTCTAGGTCACCCCGGAAGCTGGGATTCCTAGAAGCTCACCTTCGGAAAGGCCCCCAAGCCACCGGTTCCTCATGACGTCCCTCCGCCCACCCCTGGGACAGGGGCTCACTACCGCCCACGATGACCCATTCTGCAAGTGGAGAGTGCTACGAAGTCCCCCCAGACCGCCATGCGCCTCGTCTCCTCTGCCGCTGCTCCTGGTCCTGCCCCTGGACACCCCATTACACGTCCCCGTCCTCCCGCGGCCCGCCGGTCCCCCTCCGCCTCCTCCTCTTGGGAATGACTGTCCTCGCTTTCCCACCACCCGGCCTTGCCCTGCCCTCAGTGCCCGCAGAGCCCGCCGCTCTAACACTGCCAGGCACTGACCGTCAGGTGAGCGGGACAGAAGCCGCCCGACCCCCGGTTCTTCCGTCTCAGCCTGGGGCGGGGGGCAGAGACCCGGCAGACAGCGGGACCCCACGGGGAGGGCGGGACGGCCACAAGCCAGCAGACGCCACCGTTCCTTCCTTCCATCAGTCACTCCGCGGTCCTCCATCTAGGGCCCCTCAGGCCCGGCCAGTGCCAGGCGGCGCCGCGGTGGCTTTGTGGGGAAGAGAGTAAGAAAAGCGAGGGGACGCCTAACAAAGATGTTTCAGGCAGCGGCCATGCCTTGAAGAAAACAGAGGAGTTTATAGAAAACAACAACAACCAGCCCCACAAAGGTCACGGGGAAGAGAATTCCAGGTGGAGGCCACGGCCAGGGCGAAGGCCCGGAGGCAGGGAGGCCCCACACGCAGAGGCTGAGGCTCCAGCCCAAGAAGCCAGGGCTGAGGGAGGGGGTGTTGGGGGGCGGCAGGGGGCGGGGCTGGAGAGGCGGGAGCTTGAGCTTAATCCGGCTCCAGGGCGAGTTCCCTGGAGGGTCAGACCTCAGCCTCGGCTTCCGGAGGGGCCAGTGTGGACAAGTGCGACCAGGAAAGGCTTTGGGGAGCCAAGGGAACCTTCTCCCCCAGAATTAGAAAAGAGTCCCAATCTAGGAGCAGTGGAAGATTTACCCCCTTTAAAAAAATTATTTTAAAATATATTTTTATTGATTTCAGAGAGGGAGAGGGAGAGATAGTGTTAATGTAAAAAACCTTTGAATCCTGTCAAGAATTTTTGTGAGTTTATTTGAGCCAAACTGTCCTCATATGCTGGGAAGCAGAACCTCAATGAATTGAGATGATGCTCCGGAGAATGGCGGGTACATCCAAATTTATACATTGCAATCAAAGGAGGGACGGAGGTGGGTTACATGACATTCATTGGCGATAGACTAGAGAGGGGGGAGAAAGCAAAGCGGGGGGGAGGGGGAGGACCTCTGGGATTGGATAAAAAGTAAAATGATGGACACATACTTAGGTGGGTGCAGGAACAACTAACATGATAATGAAGGAATTTGTGGCATCTGTCCTGGCGCCCAGCACATTAGGTTGTGCCCCAGGGGCTCCAGAAAAAGGGAAGTTACAAGTTACCCAGACATTTCAGGGGTGTGTTATCATAGATGCAAAAAGACAGATAGGCTCAGCTAAGGTAAAGGTTGACCTTGTCAGTGAAGATACCGGCCTAGGATGTGACTGCCCACCATCACTGCTTTTAGTTCAAGTTTCATTTCAGACCATCCTTTGTGGTGACTTTAGGTCTCTCAGTTTGCAAGACCGAATGCAGGCCTCCCTGAGCTGTCAGGTCAGCATGTGGCCCCTTCCGTCCACAATTGAAACATCAATGGTGAGAGAGAATCATGGATCGGCTGCCTCCGCACGCCCCACGCTGGGAATCAAGCCCGCAACCTGGGCACGTGCCCTGACTGGGAATGGAACCGTGACCTCCTGGTTCATCGGTCGACGCCCAACCACTGAGCCACCCTGGCCGGCCGGGCAGACGCACCCCTTCCAAACGGCTTCTCCAGGAAGAAGCACTGAGGCCTGCTCACGCCCAGCAGCGTGGCCGGAGGGACAGGCGGGTTAGCAGGACGCGGGGAAATGCGCGGCGGCAGGCGCAGCTGCTTTGGAAAATAGCTGGGCGGTTTCTGTAAATGTCGAGCATACATGTATCCACCCGTGACCTGGCGGTTCCACCCGGACGTCACCCAGAGGAATGGAAACCTGTCCCACATGAACTCCTGTACGCGGCGCTCGGCCGCACTCCTCGCTGCTCGGATGCACGGCCCTGGCCTCTGGGCTCGGACTTGCTTTCTGAAGTGGACATTGTTAATCGCTTTCCCACGGCTCGGGGCAGACGGCCAGCGCCTGCAGAAGCAAGATAAGAACCTTCCCCCTGACGGCCCTGTGCACCCCCCCCCCCCCCGCCTCTGCTTGACCGCCTGGTGCACCCACATCCTGACCCTACATGGCATAGTCCTGGCCCCCCCTCGGCTGACACCCACACACTGGTCCCGCCCGCTGAGAGAGAATGGAACACAATTTCCTCAACTCTCACCACGGCTCTTGGCCTGGCTCCTGTCCACACGGACCCGACGCTCACGGTGTCCGGTAAGTGAAAACCACTCACGTGTCATCAACGTGGTGATGGGTGATCGCACGCGGTGTGTCTACCGAGATGCTGACAACCACGACACGGCGTGAAAGACGCTACGTGCGAAGCAGTCCCACACGCGTCGTAGGTTCCAGCGATGTGACAAGGCCCACAGCCAGACCTGCAGAAACAGAAAGGAGACTGTGGCCGCAGGGGCTGCGCGGAGGGTGGGAAGTCATTGCAAACGGGCCTGGGAGCTTCCTGGGGGTGACGGTTGTGCAACTCTGTACGGCTGCTAAAAAGCCACTGAACCACACACTTGAATTGTGCCCCAGCACAGCATGTTGCTTCCTTAATCGGAGCATCAGTCTAGACACAACCCTGGGGGCGGCCACCCAGCTGGGCCAGCTCCCCCAGGCCTTTCCGGCCCCCCTACGGGCCACCTGGGGTGGGGGCGGGCTGTTCTCCAGGTCACAGCGGTTCTTACCTCCCCGGGGGCTGCTCCTTTCCTTCCCTCTCCTCTCCAGCCTGGATCCAGGAAGCGAGGACCTGCCTGCCTTGCTCCTCGCTGTGCCCGCTGCTCCAACAGCAGGTCTCCTTCCGTTCGTTCCGGGAGATTCCATGGAAAAGCAGGGGATCCTCCTGCTGGGGGAGGGTCCTGCCGGGGGCACACCTGTAGGAAGAGGAGTTGGCTGTACGTCAGCTTTCCCACAGATTTCCGTTAAATCTTATTGTGAAGTTCTGATTTCGTTTTAACGAGTACAAGACTCCGGAAGGGAAGTAAACCGGTGCTCTCTCGCTGTTTGGTCGTTCCATCGGAGCAGCACACTTTCATAGCCTTGTGCTAACAGGACCGCCGAACAGCGAACAGCTCCGGGAAGTACTTCAGTTAAGGCAACTCAGCCACGTTTACCTCTTTCTGCTTACAAGGCTTGACCGCCTTTACAGCCCGCCCCCTGCTGGGCGACTGAGAATTGCTCTGGACTCTGAGGATCTCCCTCTTCAGGTGCTCGAAGCCACACCCCACCCCACCCCACATATCCTCTGCCCCCCCTTAGCTCACACCCTCGCCTCTTCACTGCTGTGCTTCCCTCCAGCCTCCGCCCGCCTCGTTCAGCCTCTGAACTACCGCCCATCACATCTCTAAGAACACCACTCATCCCTCTACCCCTCTAAAGCACTCCATGGCTCCCTAGTGCCTGTGGAACTGGCCCAAATTCTTTAGCCTGGCACCTGAGATCCTTCCTAATCTGGCCCTGAGCCATCTTTCTGAAATGACCCCCCACCACTCCCGGCCTCCCATGCAGTTTCCACTCGTTCTTGAAGACACAACTTGGGAAGTGCCCCAGATCACCCCGCCAGCCCCCATGACGGGTGAGCCCCGTGCTGTCCACGCCGCCCCCAGCGCTGAGCTTATGCTGCCTCTTTCATTGCTGCTTGTGTCCGGTCCTTACAAGGAACCGTTTCTCATCTCTTTGAGGACAGGCACCAGGTCTAAAAACAAGTTATCGCGCCTGGCCGGTGTGGCTCAGTGGTTGAGCGTGGACCTAGGAACCAGGAGGTCTCGGTTCGATTCCCGGTCAGGGCACATGCCCTGGTTGTGGGCTCGATCCCCAGTGTGGAGGCTGCAGAGGAGGCAGCTGATAGATGATTCTCTCTCATCATTGATGTTTCTCTCTCTCCCTTCCTCTCTGAAATTAAAAAAATATATATTAAAATGAAAAAAAAAATTATTGCAAAAATTGTAATACTGGTTTGGCACTTTTGCAGTTCTCTTTCCCTCCTCATGATGGCCGTGTGGAGCAGGTGCCACAGGGTCATAAGCCCCACCTGGCAGAGATGAAGCCAAACGCAGAGGCCTAGGCTGCAGTCCCAGCACGCAGCGGGGCCGGGAGAGGGCCGTCCTTGTCCCACTGCCCCCGCAGTCACCCTGTGCGCTTCCCATGTCCCAAGCCTCAGCTATGGCTAGTGACAGCCAATATTTGTCAGTCTTACAATCTCTCACTTCCATCTCTGGACAAAGTCCAGTTGCCATAGTGACCTGCTGTTTCCCTGCAGATACAGCCTCCATCTCTGCCTGTTCCCTAGGCGGCCACACCCTGCACTGGACAGACCGGGTAGGGAGTCCCACGCACCAGGTCACCAGATCCCAATGCAGCTGCTGCCCTTTAACCCCTGTGTGACCTCGAGGAGCCCCTCCCCCCCCAATGAAGGACTGGGCAGCATGCCAGGGCTCTCAAATTAGGTGCTGGGAGCTGTTTGTTTTTTAAATTAGTAAGTCCTTAAGGCGTTGTGGGAAATGTAATTTGCAAAAGTTTAGAGTGCCTAGGCCTGCTGGCTCTCCCCCGACCTGGCCGTAAGAAAGGCGGGCGTCCCTGATGCCCAATGCCAGGCCCAGCTTCTGCCAGCCCCCACCGTGGGCATGCCTGCCGCACCGACTGAAGAGGAAAACGTGTTTACCTGTGATCCACGATTAAGCAGGGCCTCAGACTGAAGAGTCCCGGGTTCGATTCCGATCAAGGGCATGTACCTTAGTTGTAGGTTCCCTGGCCCTGGTCAGGGTGCATGCAGGAGGCAACCAGCCAATGTGTCTCTCACATCGATGTTTCTCTCTGTCTCTCCCCCTCCCTTCCACTCTCTCTAAAAATCAATGGGAACCCCTAGCCGGTTTGGCTCAGTGAATAGAGCGTCGGCCTGTGGACTGAAGGGTCCCAGGTTCGATTCCAGTCAAGGGCATGTACCTTGGTTGTGGGCACATCCCCAGTAGGGGGTGTGCAGGAGGCAGCTGATTGATGTTTCTCTCTCATCAATGTTTCTAACACTCTCTCTCCCTCTCCCTTCCTCTCTGTACAAAATCAATAAAATATATATATATTTTTTAAAATAAAGAAAAGCCTTTCAAAGAGAGAGGCAACCAGCATTTTTTTGAGATCAATCGGAACAGCTGTTCAGGAAGCGCCGATTCAGGCAGCAACCCAAATAGTTCTCCAATCTGGAGGCAAAGGGAAGGGAACAATGACCCCCACAGAAGGAAGGCCTTTCGATGGGTGCAGAGAAGCTGACAGAGGGATGCTAATTCTAAACAACTTTTAAAGCTTTCCGTCCACCAGGTGGCTGCAGGGGGGCATTTCCTGCCCCGTATGCATCAGCCTGCGAGTCACAGCATCTGCTTTGCTGCGATCTTTGCAGACAGTTCTCTGGGATACAATGTTGCCTTAGGCAGAGTCCAAAGGTTCTTCTGCCCTGTTTGTGACATCTCAGAGGTCCGGGGACTAAGACGGGCACCTAAAGTGGCCCGTTTAGGCTATTTTGACTGTCCTTCGGGCAAGAGAGTCTTCCACAGCCTACATCAGCAATTATATTTATGCACGGCCATCACATGACTGAAAAAACCAACACGCCGGCTTTCTCAAAGCATCTACTTCAGTCACTTAGGTGAGAGAGAACTAGAGGACAGGGACGCAGAGCTGGGCCCGGCGGTCCGGGTGGGCAGGGGGGAGCCCGGCCCTCACCAGGAGGCGCGGTTGGTTAGAGGGTTGTCCAAATAGGCCCACGTTGGGGGTTTGGTCCCTGGTCAGGGCACACACAAGAATCAACCAATGATCCCCAGCCGGTGTTGCTCAGTGGTTGAGTGTCAACCTATGAACCAAAAGGTCGATTCCCGGTCAGGGCACATGCCCAGGCTGCAGGCTCGATCCTCAGTGTGGGGCGTGCAGGGGGCAGCTGATCAATGATTCTCTCTCATCATTGATGTTTCTATCTCTCTCTCCTTCTCCCTTCCTCTCTGAAATTAAAAAAAAAAAAGGTCAACCAATTAATGCGTGAATGGGTGGAACATCAGGTCAATGTTTTTCTCTCTAAAAAAGTCAAAAAAAAAATTTTAAAGAGAAGTGGGAGCCTGGGATAGGAGAAAGAAGATACAACCTGGCTGGTGTGGCTCAGTGGTTGAGTCTGAATCTATGAACCAGGAGGTCACAGTTCAATTCCCGGTCAGCGCACATGCCCGGGTTGAGGGCTTGATCCCCAGTGTGGGGCGTGCAGGAGGCAGCTGATCGATAAGTTTCTCTCATCATGAAGTTTCTATCTCTCTCCCTTTCCCATCCCCTCTCTGAAATCAATAAAATACATGTATATAAAAAGGCACAAATAACTCTTCTCCAAGACCACCCACAGACCACGCTGCACACGGGCTTCCCCTGAGGCCGGGCAGAGCCGGCCTGGGCGGTGGAGGCGGACGGGCAGGTGACAGCTGCCACAGGGAGGGGCACCTGCTGCGGTGAGCCCCGGCCTCTCGCTCTCCTGACCACCACTCCTCTCCTGGGGCTGCTGCCACGAATCCCCTCGCCTGGGTGCTGAACACAGAAAAGCTTTCTGCCGGAGACACATCGCGGTGCCTCAGGGCCGGTCCTTCAGGGAGACGCCCCCTGCCTCCCTCCAGCGGTGCCACCGGCCTGCGGCTTCCTCGGCCCGGGCAGCGGCTCCCGCGCGGCCCGTCCGACCTGCCTGCCCCGGTGACGGTCCTCCGCCGTCCCTTCCACTCCGAGAAGTCGTTCCACGGCGGGCTCCTGTGCAGACCCTGACAGTGGGTGCTCCTCCGTGTTTGTGACGCCAGTGCCCGGCCTGGGCGCCCATCAGGAGGCAGCCACTTCCCCGATGGCCCTCGGCCTGAGCGCCCAGTCCCAGGTCCGACCAAGAGCCGGCCCGTCCCGGAGGCGATTTCTGTGCGTGACCGCGGGGCGACTCGTGTGCTTCCTCGCCGGTGCTTTCCCCGCCATCTCATGCTTCACACTCACCAATAAAAAGGGAGCCTGTGAGGGCCCAGGCCCCGCCCCCCCCGCCACCCGGGGACAGCGGAACCCCAGGTCAAGTGCTCCCCGTCCTTGGGACTTTGCCGAGGGGCCGCAGGGGCTGTCCAGGCCGTGTAAGTAGTAAACGCTGCTCCGAGTCCCCACGTTGTTGCCGAAGGGCGTCCTGCGGTCCTGCAGTTACCGCATGGGCTGGTCCGGCCACGCGTCGGTTGTTGATGGCTGAGCCCCCACAGAACGGGCCCCCGAGATCCACAGGGGCTCGTCTGGAGACACCCGCAAAGACTGGCTTCCAACACGGTCCCATTCTGAGCTTCTGGGAAGAACTGCATTGGGGGGCGGGGAGGGGGTGTTCAACTCACTGCCCCCACCAAGAAGGCTGAGGTCCTTGATGGCCCCAAGGCTGAGGTTGAGGGTGATGCCCCTGCAGGATCAGGCCCCGTGGCCGGTTCCGGGCCCGGCAGGCACTGGGGGCACGTGGTGGCCAAGTGCTCCATGGACGCTGCTGCCCCCGCCGCAGGCCGCCATCCCGGCCGAGCTCGCAACATGTCAACGTGTCGGTGTGGAGGGCCGGCCAGCCCCCCTGGCCCCGCTGTGGCTCTGAGGGGCGCACCTGCTCCCCCTGCCGCCGAGGCTACTGCTGGGGGGGAGTGAGGTCTGCTGCGTGCCACCTGGGGCTGCCCGCCTCCTCCCGTGCCCCATCCCAGCCACAGCGTCCAGCCCTGCCCCCTGGGAAGACACTGGGCTCCGGAGTCCGCTCTCCTGTCAGACCACCTGCGGAGCCAGGAAGAGAACCCGGACTCCGGCTGGGGCTACGGTGCAGCATTCAAAATATTTATATATATTTTTTAATTTCAGAGAGAAAGGGAGAGAGAAAAAAACGTCAATGATGAGAGAGAATATTGATCAGCTGCCTCCTGCACACCCCCTACTGGGATCAAGCCCGCAACCCGGGCATGTGCCCTGACCAGGAATCGAACTGTGACCTTCTGGTTCATAGGTCAACACTCAACCCCTGAGCCACGCCAGCTGGGCGCCGCAGCCTTTTTATATAAGAAAAATCACGGACGTTAAACTTGAAAAAGAAAAAACACTGGACAAGTGGGGGGCAGGGGGCTCTGCAGCCTGCGGGCCTGTCCCTGCTAACGTAAATGTGTGAGATGGAGAGCGGGCATCCCAGGCCCGGAAGGAGGAAATGCTATTTTTAACTTCAAAGCATATGAGACACAATATGGCTCGGGCTGGGGCGATCAGAAAAGACCTAAACATACCTCATCTTCCTAAGTGAGAACCCAGAAACAATTGGAGAGGGCTCCTCCTCCCCAGGGAGGGTCCCGAAATGCCAGAGAGCATCCCACGTGGGCACCGCTCACGTTAAAGGACACTGTGGACACCTGTGGACACCTGGTCACTGAGCAGCAGGCGCTGGGCCTGGAGCTGAGCTGGCCACGGCCCCTGCAGCCGAGCACGGCTTGCCCCTTGACCGTGGGAGGCGGGTGGCCTGCGCGGGGAGACCCAGGGCGGGCAGCTCGGGGGCAGTACCGCCCCGCTGGCCTGTGGCGTGGGGACTGCTGGGCGGGGCCGGGAGGGAGGGCAGTTAGGAAGATCCCTTCTTTCCTGCCTGGAGCACCCACCTAGGAACACAGGGGAGCAGCCCATTTGGGAAGCAGGCAAATACTCAGGGAAAAGTCAACGAAATCAAACCAGAGAGTCCCTGTGAAGATGACCACGGGGTGCGACCCTCATCGAAAGCCAGTGCCCGCCGCGTGGCTCTGTGGTTGAGCGCTGCCCCGTGCACCAGGAGGCTGCTGGTTCAATTCCCGGTCAGGGCACATGCCCGGGTTGCGGGCTCGATCCCCAGTAAGGGACGTGCAGAAGGCAGCTGATCGGTGTTTCTCTATCATCGATGTTTCTATCTCTCCCTCTCCCTTCCTCTCTCTCTAAAAAAATCAATAAAAACATATTCAAAAAAGAAAAGAATGCCCGAACCGGTTTGGCTCAGTGGATAGAGCGTCGGTCTGCGGACTGAACGGTCCCAGGTTCGATTCCGGTCAAGGGCATGTACCTTGGTTGCGGGCACATCCCCAGTAGGGGGTGTGCAGGAGGCAGCTGATGGATGTTTCTCTCTCATCGATGTTTCTAACTCTCTATCCCTCTCCCTTCCTCTCTGTAAAAAATCAATAAAATATTTTAAAAAAAAAAAAGAAAAGGAGAGCAAGTCAGGAGAGCTGACGAGGAAACAAACCCTCACCCTGGACGAGCCCGAGCCGCGGCCACGTGGGAGGGGTGCGTGTCCGCTTACAGCCCACCCCCAGGCCGGCTCCGCCCCGCACACTTCCCCCCCGGCGTGCTGTGAGGAAGCACCTGCCCCGAACATGACATCACTACTGTGACCGTCAGCACGTGACACAAATCTATTCAGCAGACACTGTTCGCACCTGGCAACCTGGTCCTCAGCAAACAGAGGCCTCCCTGCTCTCCACGCTCAGACCAAGGCCCGCGTCCCCCAGGGCCCCTCCCCTTCCCGGGGACATCCGGGAGGAAAAGTGACACAGCCTAGCCAGGAGCGTGGGTTGTCAAGGAACGCAAAAAGGCACATACAAATCCGAGCAATATGTGGGAACACTCTGAGGCTTAAAGTGAATAAAGCAGACACACTCCTCCCAATTTCTGACTTATTTGGATTTGGTGTGGCTCAGTGGTTGAGTGTTGACCCGTGCACCAAGAGGTCGCTGGTTTAATTCCCAGTCAGGGCATGTGCCCGGGTTGTGGGTTCAATCCCCAGTAAGGGGCGTGTGGGAGGCAGCGATCGATGTTTCTCTCTCTCTCCCTTCCCCTCTCTCTAAAAAATTTTTTTAAAAAAAGGACCTTTTCTGTCAGTGAGGCATCATTAAAAATATGTGAGTACATATGCACACGACATGACATGTCAATGTGACATGTGTTCACACATGGGTAGGGAAAGACCTCTTATCTGAAGTATGTTCTCAGCATAATGATATGAGAACAAAATCCCATTGCTAACATCATCACAAAAAAACAGGTGGCCAGCCCGGCCGGTGTTGCTCAGTGGTTGAGCGTCGACCTATGAACCAGGAGGTCACAGTTGGATTCCCAGTCAGGGCATACGCCCAGTTTGCGGGCTCGACCCCCAGTTGGGGGCGTGCAGGAGGCAGCCAACCAACGATTCTTTCTCATCACTGATGTTTTTTTCTCTCTCCCTTCCTCTCTGAAATTAATAAAAATGTATTTTTAAAAAATCAGGCAGGAAGTTGAACTTCAAGACAGCGAATGAGCTCAGTCCACGGGGTCAGTGCGAACTCAGTGAAGGCTCTCCCTGAGGCTCACGCCGTCTCGGGTTATTGGGGTGCACCGGTCACTCTGTCCGGCCAACCGGGGCTCCTCCCGTGTTCTTCTGCAAGTCACCGTGTCAGCTGGCTTCGCGGAAACACACATCAAGAGCGTGTCGCGCGGATGGCTGTCCACGGCGCCTACCTCCTCTGCAGCAAGCCCAGGCGCTGGCGTCACATAGGCGGTCTGGCTCCGGTGACAGCGGCGCGCCCGCAGAGCAGGCGACAGGCCCGCTGCCTCCCGCGAGCGCCTGGACAGAGGCCTTTGCAAAGACAAATTACCGCGGGGATTACAGCTGCCTATCGCCCGCGAAGCCAAAGGCAAAGGGAACGAAACCCAAACAGCCTTCAGGTTAAAAACCGTGCTTCCTCGCAGCACAGGGCTGTGAGATACGCAGGTTCCAGTTTTGTTTTTAAATCAGTGCAAAATGTTTAAAACGGGAGTACTTTGTAATAAGCTAAGTCACACCTCAAAGCCATTACCGTCTGTGGAAAGAGCCAGTTTTGTACAGCTGAGTCACTTCTGTCAGCCCTAGTGAAACGCGCTGATACTGTGACTTAAAAGAAGAAACATATTTGCTCGTCACCCCGATCCAGGCACACGGCCCCTAAAACCTGTCATTTCCTCCCTCGGAGCTACGGAGCCATCGTGGTGTTTTTGCTCCTGGTTCCTGAAACAGCTCCGCACACGGAGGTGGGACGGGTTCCGTCGTCCAGGACAAGCTCCTTTCCACCTGCAAGGTTTGCGCTAATTGATGACGAGTGGGGGCTCAGAATAGCCTCACACGGGGGTGGGGCTAGTTCCCACCCCCTCCGAGGGCTGGGTCAGTTGTTAGAGCCCTCTCCAATTGTTTCTGGGTTCTCACTTAGGAAGATGAGGTATTTTTAGGTCTGATTGCCCCAGCCGGAGCCATATTGTGTCTCATATGCTTTGAAGCCAACCATGTGATCACGGGGTTGGCACTTTCAGGGCCACCCCTGCACCCCCGGGAGGGGAGGGCTAGAGGCAGACTCGATTACCAATGCCCAGTGATGTATCAACGACAGTCACGTAACGAGGCCTCCATACATACCCCGAACCATGGAACCGGAACAACGGGCCTCGGAGAGCTCCCTGGGCACCGAGCACTGGGAAGGCCTGGGCATGGTGCCCCGGGGAGGCATGGACGCCCGTGCCTCTCCATCCCTTGCCCTTCGCATCTCTGCCACCTGCTGTTCCCGAGTTGCTTCCTTTATAACAACCAGTACTCTAGTGAGTCAACTTTTCCTGAGCTCAGCTCCGGAAGCTCTAACAACTGACCCAGCCCTCGGAGGGGGTGGGAACCTACGATGTCCAGTCCGTGGGTCAGAAGCACAGGTGACAGCCTGCGCGTGTGACTGGCATCTGAGGTGCAGAGAGGGGGCGGTGCTGTGGGCGGAGCCCTGCTGCTGTGACCTGGCGCCACCTGCAGGCAGACGGGGTCAGAACGGAATTAAACCGCAGGACCAGGACCCCCGGAGAACAGACTTGCTCAGAAGTTCGTGTGAGAGCAGAGGAGAAACTGAGTTTTTTCTAGGAATAGACTCCTTAACCTTCCAAAGAAATGTCTTTATTTACTAGTATTTACAGGGCTCAGGAAAGGAAGAAAGCTCTAGAAAAAGGAAATTTCAAAATAGGTCTTTGGTGAGCGCCGGTCCAGGCTGGAGTCTGGCCCTTACCGTGGTCACTTCCAGGTCGTGAGGATGGATCTCCCCGAGTCTCTCGACCGGATCCCTCTGGGCCCCAGCGACTGGCCCGAGCGACTTCTCAGCTCGCGCTCGGCCCCGTCGCCCTGCGCCAGCTCCTCGTCGTACCTGCCACGGGAGGGAGAAGCACAGGCTCCAGGCCTCGGCGCCGCGGCCACTGGGCTGCAGCGTGGCACGTCCCACGCCGCCCAGGGAAGCAGCCCGCCCCTCCCCGGGGTCTTGGCAGCCCAGAGGCCACCGGGCCCAGGGGTGCAACCTTCCTGACTTGCCGCAGTGGCCGGCCTGCAGCTGACCTGTGACACGGGCCACCCAATGGAATTTCCCAAAGGAAGCGGGAATGAGGTGGCAGGGGAGTGAAGGAGAGAGGGGTCTGGGAATACTTCACACACAGCACCCGTGGGGCGGGCATGGCTAACACACCTCAGACAGGGACGGGGTGCCCAGTGCCAGGCGTGTGGCTAGAGCTGCGTTAGGATTTATTACACCGAGGCCGGGTCTTCTCTGCTACAAAGTGACCTGTCCCACAACATGGCTGGTAAACGGCAGACTGCCCACACAGGCCAAGTCCACACGGAGCCAGGAAACCCAAGCTGGCCTCGGCGGCCCTCGGTCTGAGACACCCAAGGACGAAGGACAGTCCCTCGCAAACTCACAGAACTTCGTAATTGCCAAGAACCTCCTTCGGCGGGGACTTGTTCCATTTACAGTCCGGAATTTCGCCGTTGGGGACCGCGATGTTGAGGGTGTCGTTAATCAGGTTATACTTAAGGATCCGATCGTTGGCGGTGCTGGAGGTGAGAGACGGAGACGCGTTAACCTACGAGAGGAAAGAAACCATGTCCTTCACTCGCGTCCCTTCCTCCTCTGGAGTAAAAACGCACAGTGCAGCAGAAAGCACGGCTACCACGCACTGAGGTCAAGCTGTGCCTCATGCTGTTAGCATCCAATAGCTTCAGGGCACCTTTAGAGGAAGTGTTTTGTGATCTACTTCTTTTGTTGTTGTGCTAATACACACCCAAGGACATTTTTTCCATTGCTTTTCAGAGACAGAGTGGACAGGGAGAGAGAGAGAGAGAGAGAGAGAGAGAGAGAGAGAGAGAGAAACATCAATGTGAGAGACACACATCATTCTACTGCCTCCCGCATGCATGCCCTTGACCCATGACCCTTTGGTGTGTGGGGTGACACTCTAACCACTGAGCACACCAGCCAGGGCTGTTATCTACTTTGATTAGCTGTTAGATGAAACATAAATAACAGTTGAAGGCAGGATTAGGATTTTGATCTACAAATCAGTCATCACACAAATAAGACCTCAGTGCTGACCTGTGAGCTGCGCTCTGTCCTCAGTGCCAAGAGCCACCCAGAGCTTTGCTGGGTCGTGAACCAAATGACCGTGAACAAGTCGCACTGTGGGGTTAAAGTCCATGGTAACGGGCCCCGCTTTGCTGAGAGAGTGATACCTCACAGAGCAACATTCTGACCCGAATGAGGAACCCATCCGACCGATGGGAGGTTAGTCCCACAGGCCTCTGGGGAGCTAAGCAATGTCGCAAGATCCACGGAGCGTCCCACAGGCCCCCAGTCACCTCCTTACTCTCATGTCAGGCACAGTCGTGATGACCTTGGGGAGCACAGGTCGTGATGACCTTGGGGAGCACAGGTCGTGATGACCTTGGGGAGCACAGGATGTGATGACCTTGGGGAGCACAGTCGTGATGACCTTGGGGAGCACAGGATATGATGACCTTGGGGAGCACAGTCGTGATGACCTTGGGGAGCACAGTCGTGATGACCTTGGGGAGCACAGGTCGTGATGACCTTGGGGAGCACAGTCGTGATGACCTTGGGGAGCACAGTCGTGATGACCTTGGGGAGCACAGGTCGTGATGACCTTGGGGAGCACAGGTCGTGATGACCTTGGGGAGCACAGGACTGATGACCTTGGGGAGCACAGAAGTGATGACCTTGGGGAGCACAGTCGTGATGACCTTGGGGAGCACGGTTGTGATGACCTTGGGGAGCACAGGTCGTGATGACCTTGGGGAGCACAGGTCGTGATGACCTTGGGAGCACAGGTCATGATGACCTTGGGGAGCACAGTCGTGATGACCTTGGGGAGCACAGAAGTGATGACCTTGGGGAGCACAGTCATGATGACCTTGGGGAGCACAGTCGTGATGACCTTGGGGAGCACAGTCGTGATGACCTTGGGGAGCACAGTCGTGATGACCTTGGGGAGCACAGGTCGTGATGACCTTGGGGAGCACAGTCGTGATGACCTTGGGGAGCACAGGATATGATGACCTTGGGGAGCAGAGGCAGCAGACATGTAAGTTGTTCAGGTGACTCCCAACTCGTGCTGCCAGCAGGGCAGCAAATGTGCGTGGGAAGGAGGGGCCTCCGGTGCCCTGGAACCGCTGCGGGCACGGCGTGGCACCGTGACTACCAGGAGTGTGCCGGGGTGAGCATGCTGCTGTGTTAGACGTGATCTTCTCAGTGAGGCCCCAGCTCATCCAGGCGAGCGGGACTGCCACTCCAGTCACTCTGTCTGAGACGGAAAGCAAGCCCTGCTGGTGGGGCTCAGCCGGTGAACCTGGTCCTGCACACCCAACGGCTGTGGGTGCAATGCCTGGTCGGGGCACATTCCCGGGATGCAGGTTTGATCCCCGGTCGGGATGCGCATGGGAGGCCACCGATCCATGTTTCTCTCTCTCCCTCCCTCCATTCCTCTCTAAAATCAACAGGAAGCACATCCTCAGGTGAGGTTCCTCATCTCTGAACGGTATGCCACCACTTCCAAGGGCTTCCGGCTCTGCGAGCTCCTTTCCAGCATGGGAGCGACGTCCCCCAGGCGGGCGGGGCGGGGCCTCCGAGCGAGGACTCGTCCATGGAGCGCGGGGCCATGCCGGCACTGAGCTCCCGTCTGTGAGCTGGGCCCCCGGAGGGGCAGACCCCGACGGGCTCATTTCCCACCATCAGCAAATAGACACCTGGACACCTGTCCCCGTTACACTTAAAACCTCCTCAGACGCCCTAGCCCTGCCCCGGCCTGGGCCGTTAGGCTGGGTCAGCGGAGCCGGAGGCGGGCAGCAGGCGGGCGGGGGGAGGGGAGGAGCAGGCTCCCTCCGTCCGCAGTTACCTCGATCAGCCAGGGCTTCAGCCTGTCGTCGATGATGATGTCGTAGCCGTAGCACTCGAAGCAGTGCTTGTCGTTGTTCATCACCGGCTGCAGAGAGAGACCAGGGTTGAGCGTCGACCTATGAACCAGGAGGTCAGGGTTCGATTCCCGGTCAAGGGCATATGCCCGGGTTGTGGGCTCAATCCCTACTGTGGGGGGCGTGCCGGAGGCAGCCGATCAATGATTCTCTCCTCATGGATGTTTCTATCTCCCCCTCCCTCTCCCTTCCCCTCTGGAAAAAAGAAAAGAAAAGAAAGAAAAGAAAGCGGTAGGCTCCCTTCAGCCCTAAGTATCGATGAAAGAGCAAAGCAAACGCCTAAAAGCAAGGAGGCTGCTGGAAGTCCCCTCAGAACCTCAGCTTCTGCCACAACATCCCTTCTGGACTCAACGGCCAGGAGAGCTGATGACAACCCAGGGCACTCGCCAGGCCCACGGCCACGGCAGAGCCGCTCCGGGCGCACGTGGGCAGCCCCGGCGGGAAGTGCCCCTTCCCGAACCTGCCTCAGCCTCGAGTAGGAGGTGAGACCCTAAAAACAGGTATTTGTAGCAAAGCACAAGCGTCACCAGCTCCCAAGCACCCGCGGGGCGGGCCCTTCCCTCCCCCACTCTGCCCCTGCCCGCCCCTCCCGGCCCCGCTCACCGCCACGGCCTTCAGCGACTGCACGATGACCCAGTGGATCTCGTCGAACAGCTTGCCGGTCACCTCCTTGCCGCGGGTGCTCTCCAGGTACAGCCGCAGGTTGCTCACTGTCCACTTGCCCCCGTGGATGTGGTTGTAGTCCTCCTGGCCACGGGAAAGGGGCGGAGCCTCAGGCACTGCCCCGGGGGGACCGGGTGCCGCCCTGCCTCCTCCAGGCGGATCTGCCCAGGGACCACGCTTTTGAAATACTCAACTCGGGACCGTCCTTACGATTAATCATTTATACCTTGTGCTGCATGCTGTGGAAGCCACCCAGGCCCCCCACCACCCCCTTAAGGCACCTCTCACTCCGCCACCCACGCCGACCTCCTTTCCACTCCTACAATGCTCCTTCCTGCCACAGGGCCTTGGCACATGCCGTACCCTCTGCTCGAAGGCTCTTTCCCACCTCCCCTGGGCCGCCCCTGCGCATACTTCAGGCCTCTGCACAATCCCCCGCACGGGAGCCTCTCCGACCCCAGGGACACGGGAACCCCGCCATCCCACGCGCTCCCCTCAGAGCACACATCTCAGGCCGTGGCTACATGCCCCGCGGTGACGCCATCTGATGACTGTCTCCCCCCACACCGCCGACAGGCCCTCGGCCCCATGAGGAGGGACCAAGGTAGGGACTGCCCAGCACTGAGCCTGGGACCAGCCCAGATGGTGCGCAGCGTGTATTTGTTGAACAGATGAACGGCTGAGCGTGGGTGCTCTCACGTGCTTCTCCCAACCACCCTCTAAGGCAAGCATGTCAAACTCGCTGCTGGCGGGCCGCATGCCGCCCACAATGAGTATTTTCGCAGCAGCCAATGTAACAGTATGTAAGAAAACAGGAATTTCCCCATTGCTCTTGTTCTATTTTATACTATACTTTCCGAAATAAACCTACGTTTCTATGAACATTGAAGCTTGTGTGTTTTTTGCGGACCATGTCAACTTAAACCTTGTTTATTTGGCCCCTGTTAGCCTTTGAGTTTGACATGCTTGCTCTAAGGTAACATCATCTCCTTTACAACTGGAGAAACCGAGGCTGAGAGTCCAACTCACCTGCCTGAGGTCACAGAACTCGAGAGGCAAGGCTGGCACTGGCCTCCTGCGTCCCCGTGTCCCCTCCCCCACCGCAGGCTGACGGCAGGACAGCCACACCAGAAACTCAGGGCTCCCACGCGCGGTCGATGCCAGGGCATCTTGCTAGGGCCCCCATACCCACCCCTCCCTCTCCTGCAGAAACAGGGAAAGAAAGAAACCCCAGCCCTGGCTGGCTGGACCCAGTGGACAGAGCATCGGCCTGCGGACTGAAGGGTCCTGGGTTTGATTCCGATCAAGGGCACGTGCCCGGGTTGCAGGCCGGATCCCCAGTGGGGGGCGTGCGGGAGGCAGCCGATGAATGATTCTCTCTCATCATTGATATGTGTCTCTCTCTCTCTCTCTCCTTCCTCTCTGAAATTAATAAAAAATATATTATATGTATAAATATAAAAAGAAACCCACAGAATCACTCCGCTTCCTTCGGCGCGAGGGAGAGCGGCACTCACCCCGTGCTTCTGGATGGCGACGTTGGTGAGGTGGACAAACATGTTGTCCAGCTCGCTGGTGCTGGGCGTGTACTTGACCGTGCAGAAGCGGCAGAACCCGAGCTTGTACCTGCGTGGGGTGCGGGTCAGTCAATGCTCGGAGGAGAAGCACAAAAACGCGACATGGAGCTCTCGACACGGAGCTGTGGGTCTTGTTTTGAACGTTTAAAAGCACTGTGTTAGCTCTGGCCGGTGTGGCTCAGTGGATAGAGCGTCGGCCTGCGGACTCAATGGCCCCAGGTTCAATCCCCGTCACCTTCCTTGTATCTTGGTTGCGGGCACATCCCCAGTAGGGGGTGTGCAGGAGGCAGCTGATCGATGTTTCTCTCTCATCGATTTTCTAACTCTCTATCCCTCTCCCTTCCTCTCTGTAAAAAATCAATAAAATATATTAAAAAACACAAAAAAAACAAAAAAAGCAGTGTGTTGTTTTAATGCTTCGTTTTTTGTAACAGCTTTATCGACATGTAATTCACATGTCCATCTACCTCACTCCCCTAAAGAATTCGAGTCCAGGGTTCTGGCAGATCCAGAGTTGTGCGACCATCACCGCAATCCACTTTGCAACATTCGCATCACCCCACACGGACACCCCGTGACCCCTGGCAGCCGCTCCCCATGCCCAGTGCTGGGCAAACACGTCTACGTTCCGTCTAAAGACCCGCCTGCTCTGGGCACTTCACGTAAACAGAACGATACAACGCGGGGCCCGCCCTGGCTTCTCCCCAAGCATGACCGTGAGGTTGAAGAGCTGCTTTTTATCTGCGAGTCTCGCGCGGGCACCGAGGTTCATCACTGCACTTGACGCTCACCCTAGCCGGGCGCTGGGCACCGGGCGCCTCACCCACCCCCACCACGCCGCCAAGGAGCGCGCACTCACCGCCCCACCTGGAGGATGGGCATGGGCCGGGCCTTACATGTAGCAGCGCAGCGGGCGGTAGGTAGACACGAGGACGTACAGGCGCAGGTCGAACTTCCTCCCGCCGATCAGCAGCGGGTTGCTGATGTAGAGGGAGATCACGTAGGCTTCCTTCGTGGACTGGGACACAAACCTAACCGTGCGGAGAAGGCCGGGATTAGACGGCGAGACCAAAGGCGCACTCAGCCGGCAGGTAACCAGCTCCCGCCTCTCCTTCAGCGAGAAAACGGGGGAGGCGCTGTCCGTGAGGAGCCCCGGGCCTGGGAGCCCCAGGGCAGTGCTCCTAGGGCTGACCTTCCCGGGGCGGGCGACGTGTCATCAGACTTAAGCGCCAGTCCTGGGGTCTCCCACGGGAAAGGCTCACAGCGACAGCAGGTGAGGGCCTCGCAGAGGCAGAGCGAGTCCTGGACGGACGAAATGCCCTGGACTCTGCTCCAAGGAGAACTCCTCCCAGGGAGGAGGCGGGGCCTGACCTGATGCGGCCCCTCTCACCGACGGGGCTCAGGTGCAGACTAGACGAGAGGCGAGGCGAGGCCATCGGTGCCCTCAGCTCACCCAGGTGAGGAGCCTACGGATCTACACAACTAAATGTGCTCGCCAGCAGGTGTCAGGGAGTCAGTCCCAGGTCCTAAGCAGATGCTCTGCTGCCTCAGAAACACTGTAACTGGCCCGGCCAGTGTGGCGCAGTGGGTGAGCATCGACCTATGAACCAGGAGGTCAGGGTTCAATTCCCGGTCAGGGCGCATGCCCGTTTGTGGGCTCAATCTCCAGTGTGGGGCGTGCAGGAGGCAGCCCATCAACGATTCTCTCTCATCATGGATGTTTCCATCTCTCTCTCCCTCTCCCTTCCTCTCTGAAATCAGTAAAAATATATTTTAAAAAACGCGCACACTGTGACTGGACGCGTCTCCAACTTCGGGAACACAGGCTCCTGCTGACTCCCGCTGACTCACCCCGGTTCCCTCTGCACCCCCCTCAGGGAGAGTCTACGATGAATGACGCCCCGGGACAAAGGATGCCCTCCCGCAAAAGCCAGCCCGTGGCCGACAGACGGACGGACGGCGGGAAGCTGCCCGCACTCACGAGGACGTCTTGCTGTCCCGGGACCACTTTTTGATCTGCGAGAGCTTGTTGATGAGGAAGATGCCCTTGCCCTGGGCCTTGCCGCACGGCTTCATGATCCACGTGCTGGACGGGCTCTTCCGGAACTCCTCCACGAACAGGTTGTAGTCGGCGGGCAGCATGTAGGTGACCGGGACGAAGTCTGAAAGGGAAAGCGGAGGGGACCCGTGAGCCAGCCCCGCAGCGGCCGCGAACAGACAACGCTGCCACTGCCTTTCCGGGGCCCGTGTCCCACCCCCACCTGCCCAACCGGCACCGGGCACACCGAGGCCTTCCGCGGCTCAGGGCCGGCACAGTAACAACTCACCAATACACCTGTGTGCAAGCGCGTTACACGTCTGTACCATCTACTAGTGTTCACCGCAGCACCGTGAGCTAGGGACTCACGGCGTTCCCATTTATCAGATGAGGAAACTGAGGCCCAGAGAGCTCACCTACATGATTGTGCCCAGGTGTGTGAAGGGATTCTGAAACTATCCAACAGTCCAGCTTTACCACCAGACAGGGCATGGGTGTGTGCTCTCCCTGGGTGTCGCCAGACACGGCATTTGTAGCTCAGGAAGTGGTCACGCGTGCTGAGCACCGCGGACATTCTCTCCCTCACACAAAGCACACTCCCCAGGCCTCACTCAGATTCCGAAACTGAGCACACACACCCCCCACCCCCGACCCCCAGAGAATCTGGATCCAAAGAGGCGCCCAGCGCAACCTGCACCAGCACATTCCCCCGTCAAAGCCAGCGGGGTCACCTCAATGCCTTGAGCAGCTGAAGAGAAAAAACTCCACTATTTACATGTAAACCTGAGGCCGTGGGAAGGGCACACACCCAGGTAGAGGTATTTCCCATTCTCGTCCTTCTCTGCCAGGGGACTCCCCTCCTTCTCCAGCTCCTTCCGGTATCTCTTAATGTTCTTCACCATCAGGTCCTTCCGGGTCAGCTCGTAGTGGTTCGGAAAGTGGTTGACTATCTGGTCGTCTGAGAGCCGGTAGCCAGTTTCCACGCTGAAGACGTTTCGGATGGTTTGCACGCTCATCCTAAGAGGGGAGCACAGGGGGACGTGCAGGACAGGAGCTCACGTTTGTCCACGCGGGGGTGGTCTCATTAGAGCCCGGGAACTCCCCCAGAGCTTACCCGCCCCACCCGCAGCACCGGAGCCAGCCCACGGCCCACGGCCCACGGCCCACGGCCCACGGCGGCACAGGAAAGACGGCTATGGCATGAACTGTTTGAGGCAGTAGACTATACACCGAACGGTTTCATTCTCTGGCACACAGTAGGTGCTTCATAAATGTTTACCAATTAATGATAACATTGATTATTGATAACAATAATCAACTCTGTAGTCAGGAAAGTCATTTACACAATATTTGCACCCAAAGTCAGGAAGGACAGGGAGCCCTTAAACCCAAACCCCAGGGGTTATTCAAGGCCAAGTCAGCACTCACCCGGGCTGCCCCCTAGGAGGGAGGAGGAGGAGGGAGAGGAGGAGGGAGAGGAGAAGGCCAGGGTCCTGTCACCCTCCGTGCCCTCACCAGCCCCAGGCAGGGAAAGAGCAGGAAGGACGGGAGGGCCGGCACCCACAAGGGAACCAGAGTCACAAAAAGGCAGCTGGTGGCCTCTCGCTGTGTGGTCCCTGCCCCCGCCCCCACCCCAGGGCACCACCTAAGAGGGGGTCTGGAGCACCCAAGATCATTAGAATAAGGAGATTTTTTTTTTACTTTTTATTATGGTAACAGTCAACCGTCTATGAAAGTAGAGAGAGAAACGTGTAACAGAATCCCATGACCCAGCCCACGGCTGTCACCAGCCTTGTTTCGTCTGCGCCCCACCCACTCCCCACACACTCGCCTGCTGTTCTGTTTCCTTAATTTATTTTCTAATTAGAGTTGACAGCACTGGCTTGTTCTGCAGCAATTCCCAGACATCATATCATTTCATCCAAAATGCTCCCGCAGCCCTAGCCAGTTTGGCTCAGTGGATAGAGCATCTGCCTGTGGACTGAAGGGTCCCGGGTTCGATTCCAGTCAAGGGCACATGCCTGGGTTGCGGGCTCAAACCCCAGTAGGGGGTGTGCAGGAGGCAGCCGATCAATGATTCTCTCTCATCGTTGATGTTTCTATCTCTCTCTCCTCCCTTCCTCTTTAAAATCAATAAAAATATATATTTACAAAAAACACACAAAACAAAATGCTCCTGAGGAGCCTCGAGCAGCTCAGGACTCCTTTTCTGTTACACGATGTCCTGTTATACTGTTACCACACCCGGAAATATTCCCGAATATCACCAAATTCAGCAAACCAGGGTCCCAACTTCCCTAATCGTCCGATATACTTTCACAACTCGTGCAAATAAGGGCCGGGCCTTCTGATCAGTTGTTCTCCCTCTCACGTCTCTCTCTCTTTTCTTTAAAATTGATTTTAGAGAGAGAGGAAGGGGGGAGGGAGAGAGAGAGAAACATTGATGTGAGGAATACTGACCGGCTGCCTCCTACAAGGCCCTCATGGGGATCGAGCCCGCAACCTGGGTATGTGCCCTGACCGGGAACTGAACCGGCAACCCTTCGGTGCGTGGGACGATGCTCAACCACCTGAGCCACACCTGAGAGGGGGCAGAGAGCACAGCGCGAACACAGGTGTGGAGGCAAGAATGACGGGACAACGTGCCGCCCGCTGCTTGGGGTGGAAGAACAAGGAGAAGGGAAGTGGCTAAGAGGCCGTAACATCTCTCAAGGCAGCGGCAGGGAGAGCGGGTCCTGAGGAGGGGGATGTGCAGGGAGAAAAGCCCCCAGAGACCCTGATGAGCCCCCCCACCTCAGGGACTCACGGGGCTCTGGACCCAGGTCTGCAGAGGGTCGGGTGACAGAGGCCCGGCCGACTCAATGTCACCCTGCCAGAGGGGCCTGTCCGAGCAGGGAGCTCTGTCACCGCTGAGGGCAGGAGCAGGCCTGGACCGAGGGGGACGGGACCTCCGCCCGAGGGAGGCGGAGGAGGGGAGAGTCCAGGACAACCCCCAGGCTCCGGGTTGGGCGGAGCACCGTCCAGGAGGCGATGCCACATCCTGAGACTAACTCACCTTGGAGGGGGGGGGGGGGGACATGGAGGAGGGGGTTGTAACCTAGGCCAATAGCGCCCTCTCGCCATCCGAGAGGGAAGCGAATGGAAGTACTGGACGGCTCCCACAGGGCCCTCCTGTGACCCCCACCCCCACCCCTGGGCGCTGGGCAGTAAGGCGCTGGCTGTGAGAAACTACCCAGAGGGGGGAGGGCCCTGGTTTTCACCCAAATCCCCGCAGTGGGGACCCCACTCTGCTGCCTGGTAAGCAGGACTGTGGGATCTGAAGCGCCTGGTGAGGAGGCCCGGGACGGCACAGACAGCTTCACCGGGACGCGGTCCTCGCCGGCTGCGACCTGGCCCGGAACCCGTGGCTGACCGACGGGCTCGGACAGCCAGCGGCCCTGCTCCGTACTCACCAGTAAAAGTTCCAGTCCTCGCTCTCCGTCACCTGGACCCATCCTCTCTTTTCGAAGTTATTGATCAGCACTGACTTCTCGATGTCCGTGACCCACTTCACTTTCCCTGCCATAATCCTGCGAGAGAGCGACGCCTCAGGGTGCGAAACGGCAACAAGTCCCTGTCGCCCGGAGGAACCCCGGACCTCCCGGACCTGAGACGCCCCCAAGTTCAGTCCCCCCAGCTGCGGCCCAGCCAGGGGCCTTGCAGTCCCCGGGGACACCGGGCAATGGCTAGAGGCATTTTGTTTGTCACAACTGGGGGGGGGGGGGAATGCTTCCAGCATCGAGTGAGAGGCCGGGGATGCTGCCCGACACCCCAGAACGTACAGGATGGCCCCCCACAACCAACTATCCAGCTCAAATGTCAACTGTTGCCAAAACTGAGAAATCCCGGGTGAGTAGGAAATAAAGGCAGCAATTAGCCATCAATCAATGTCCAACTGCAATTGCAACAGGGTTTCAGGTGAGAATCGCTCCCCTACCCCCCCCCGCCCCCCGCCCCCGGCAGCACCCACACCACAACCACCCGGCCGGCCGCCGCACAAGTGAGGGCAGCAAGGAAACCACCAAGGCGCGTGCTGTGCGCAGCGAGCAGGAAATGGACCTCCGGGAAGGTGGGATGTGTTCCCGGCCCCTGCTCCGGCCCCTGGTCCCGCTATCGTGACCAACGGCCACTCGAGGAGGACGCCTGGGCTGGACTTACCATCGGTTCTTACGGAGCCAGCACGGCGTCCAGCTTCTCGTCACTTGCACGGGCTCTCCCCGGGGTTCTGGCCTAAAGTAACACGACACGCAGGTGAGAGGTACCCAGCACAGACCAAGGGGCACCCTGACCGTCTGAACGTAGAGGACGGCTATGCCGAGGGCCCGGCGGAGAGCGTCCTGGGTTCACAGGAGCACAGAGGGCGGCTCCGAAGCACTCCTATTGCCGTTTAATCCGGTGCCAACTCAAAGCTCAGCTCAGGGCCCGCAGGCTGGGCGTCGCCCGCAGCTTGTTAGAAATGCAAATTCTTGACGCCCCGCCCCCCCATGATGCCCTGGGTCAGACTTTTGGGAATGGGACCCAGCAATGTGTCCTAAGCTCTCAGGAGATTCTTAGGCACGCTGGAGTCCCTTGTTTGAAGGGAACGGGTCTAGCCCTAGCCGGTTTGGCTCAGTGGATAGAGCATTAGCCTGCGGACTAAAGGGTCCCGGGTTCAATTCTGGTCAAGGGCATATGCCCAAGTTGCAAGCTCAATCCCCATTACAATCCCCACTAGAGGGTATGCAGGAGGCAGCCGATCAAGGATTCTCTCTCATCATTGATGTTTCTCTCTCTCTCCCCTCTCCCTTCCTCTCTGAAATCAATAAAAATATATATTTTTTAAAAAAGGGACAGGTCTAGTTCATGTATTTGGTTCCTGTCTTCAACAGGAATGTGGTTCCACTTTTATCTCTTGCTGAGCTCCCAGCCCCCCAGAAAAGTGTCTAGTAAAAGCACACACTCAGTCACTATTCAATGAATTAACCAAAATGAAGACGTGAATTCCCGGCACACACCGTCAGGTAAGAGCTGCCTGTGCCGAGCCGTGAATTGGGCACGGCCCGGCCCTGCAGGGGAGACTTGTGCACGATCACCCACGACGTGCCGCAGCTTTGCCAGCATGAAGCAGGGGCCGAGAGGTGGGCTGGTCTCCGCGGAGTGAGGGAACATCTCGGGGATCATCCGCGCCTACAACCCCAGGAGGACAGGGCTTTGCCAAGAGGCCTTCCTCATCCTGGAGTTTCAACGACTCTCATGAGGCAAAAGCCAGGACAGCCTTTCAGGAGAGACAGCAAGCAGGGCCGCCTCCCTCCCTCTTCCGGTCCAGCCTTCTGAAACCAGAGCCCGGCCCTCATCCCACTCCCCGGACTGTCACTGACTGTCAGTCAAGTCCCAGCGGGGCCAGGGCTCTAGGGCATCTGGATTCGTTTCCAGCTGGCCTTCTTCGACAAGGAAAAAGCGCCATCTTTACTTATTATTTTAAAAATGTTTTATTGATTTTAGAGAAAGAGGAAGGGGGAGAGAGACACACACATGGATTGGTCGCCTCCTGTAGGAACCCTGACCCAGGATCAACACCCCCCTCCACCCCTAACCCCCACTCCCAACCTGGACATGTGCCCCGACCAGGAATCTAATTAGCGACCTTTGGGGGCACGGGGGGACACTCTGACCCACTGAGCCACCCTGGCAAGGGCCCAAAGCGCCATCTTTAAAGAAGATAATAAATAATAACGTAAATGACTCCGATGGCAGCTGTGTTGCCCCGTCCACCGCCTGCCCGCCCGGGAGGCAGGGCCATGCGCCACCAAACTGGGATTCTGAGCGCAGAGCAGGGCCGCGGGCTGGCGCTCCCACAGCCTCGCGCTGAAACGTGCTCAGTAAGTGTTTCCCGAACAAAGAACCGCGTTGCAAACCCTAAACGGCTCACAACCACACGATACTTTCCCGTCTAGGATGGATCCCCTGGAAAGCCCCGGCTACTCTATGAGGTGGGCGACTCCCTCTGCCCAACCCCCTCTCACTGATAGGGAAACCGCGAGGGGAGGTGCCGAGGTCCAGACCCCAGAGAGAGGGGCGCAGAGCGGGGAAGCCCAGGCTCCGGGCCGCTGCGCAGGGCCCTCGCCACAGGTGCGCTGCGCTCAGCAAGACGCCACCGGGAACCACAGACGGCAGCGGCTAAAGCCTGGGCCCGGCGAACTGCGGGAGCAGCCATAGAGAATGCAGCTCCGAGGACCGAGCGGCACAGGCCGAGCCACCGAGGAGGGAGGGGCACAGCCGCGGGAGCCTTCTCCCTGGAGGGCGCGGCCCGGCCGGCATCAGCTGGGCATCACCCTAACGGCGGAGCGGACCGGGCGCCCGCCCTCGCTCGCGCATGCGCACTCACCCAGCCACGCACAGCCTCACCCTCGGTCCCGGGAGCGGCAGCCCGCGCGGGGCCGCACCTGTGGGCGCGGAGCGCGGGGCAGCGCCGAGGAGCGCGGAGCAGGGAGGCCGCACCGCGCCCAGGCCCCGCCTCCAGCCCCGCTCCCTGCTGGCAAGAGGACGCCGCCGCCCGCCGCCCAGCGGATCAAGCCCCCACTACTTCCGGGGCGGCGCCCTGGCAACCGAAGACGCTACCGCCGGCGCTACAACGGCTTCCGGGATCGGGCTTTCCCGGCGGGTCTCTGAGCCCTGGGCTGAGAGCTTGGGAAGAGCCTGCCGCTTAGCCTCCCCCCCCCCCCCCCCCCCCCCAAGCCTCTGAACCTTCAGGGCCCAGAAATGCGGTGGAGAAGGGGGTGTGCGTGATGATTGTGGCACTGAGGCCAGTCCGCTCGTACCCCTCTGCTGCTCAGCTTCTGTATCTGCAAAATCGGGACGGCCGTAGCGCCTACCTGGTAGACTTTGTTATAAGAATAGTATGACAAGTTGAATTCTGCGTGTAGCAATCCATAAATGGCATGCTCAGCCATGACCGGGCAGCTCAGTTGGTTAGAGCGTCCTCCCCATTCGTCAAGGTTGCGGGTTCGATCCCAGTCAGGCCACATATAAGAAGCAACCAATGATGCATAAATAAGTGCAACAACACATTGATGTTTCTCTCGCTTCTTCTCTAAAATCAATAAATTAAAAATATATATTTATTGATTTCAGAGAGGGAGGGAGAGGGAGAGAAAGAGAAACATCAGTGATGGGAGAGAATCATTGATCGGCTGCCTCCTGCACACTCCCTATTGGGGATCCAGCCAGCAACAGGGCATGTGCCCTTGGCCGGAATTGAACCTGGGACCCTTCAGTCCGCAGGCCAACGCTCTATCCACTGAGCCAAACCAGCCAGGGCTAAAATCAATAAATTTTTAGAAAATTAAATAAATGGCCTACTCAAAGTTCAGCTCATTTGTGAAGTGTTCCCTTGAGGGTGGGATAGGTCTAGTTCTTCAAACTATATATTTTCAAACTCTCCCTGTAAGGAAGAAGCAGCCTGGTTTAGTGAGAAGCAAAACTGAAGCCAGACCTGGACTGAATCCTATTGCGGCATTTAAGCTGAAGCCATGTGTCTTCGTCTACTCCGGCTGCTATGACAACAAACACTAGAGGTGGGGTACCTTCTAAACACCACAGATTAACTTTTCACACTTCTGGCACCAGCAGATTGGTCTGTGGTGACGGCTGCTTCCAATAAACGGTTGGTTATCTTACTTTGTCCCCCCATGGCAGAAGGAGTGAGGACGCTCCTTTGGGGCCTCTTTTATTAGGGCACTAATCCCATTTATGAGAGCTCCACCCTCACGACCTATTCACCTTCCAAAGGCCCCACCTCCTGATCCCACCACGTTGGGGCTTAGAATTCCAGCACATGACTTTGAGAGGACATAAACACACCACTCATTGTGCTATGAGAGCAGTTCAGGAAAGAGAGAGTTACACTCAACCAAAAATATTGAACACCCGCCCTAACCGGTTTGGCTCAGTGGATAGAGCATCGGCCTGTGGACTCAAGGGTCCCGGGTTCGATTCCGGTCAAGGGCATGTACCTTGGTTGCGGGCACATCCCCAGTAGGGAGTGTGCAAGAGGCAGCTGAATCGATCTTTCTCTCTCATCCATGTTTCTAACTCTCTATTCCTCTCCCTTCTTCTCTGTAAAAAATCAATAAAATATATTTTAAAAAAAATATTGAACACCCACAGCATTCAAGAAAGGCACAAAAATCAGCCAAGATGAACTGAACACCAAGGAAACTTCTAGACCAGCAGTGAGCAAACCACTGGCCACATCCAGCTTCCCACCTGGTTTTTATCTTTTTTCTTTTTGTTCCACTTGGTTTTTATAGCTCAAAGCTAAGAATGGTCTATACCCATGACCCCAATTAAGTGAAATTTAATTTATCCCACCTCCTCTTAAAAAAAAAAGTCCATGTACTCATTAGCAGACCTGTATTACTAAAAAGTTATACTCCATTGTTATTTTATTTTGTATTTCATCAATTAAAAAGTTGTACAATTTTATGGACAACTGAGCCAGGTCATCCCAAGATGGGGCCCTGACCATACACCCAAGTTGCTATTTTAAACCTCCCGTGGCTGAACCTGGCCCCAGGAGCCAGCAGTACTTGTCAGTGGCAGAGCCTGGATTTGAACCCAGAAAACCTGACCACTCACGCTACTGCTCCCTTGGAAAACAGAGAGCAGCCTCGGGGAAGATGGAGTTTTTCTGGGTGAAGTTCTGAGCTTTGCTTCCAGGGATTCCTGAAACCTCCCACAGGCCTCTCCGAGGCTATTTCCATTCATCACCGCTTACCGTTAGCACCATCTAGTGGAACCAGCGCTCACCTGGAGCCTGCCAGGCCAAGTTCACACCCACCGCACAGCTGCCACTGTCCCTCCACTCCACGGCGCTCAGCCTCAGTGTTCTCTGTCAACTGAGGAGGGGAAGGAGCGTGGGGAGATGACACAGGCGATGCCATACGGCGCCTGGCACCACTGGCTCCTAATAGATGCTCAGTGAGCATGTCTGCTGGCTCCTGGGGCCAGGTTCAGCCACGGGAGGTTTAAAATAGCAATTTGGGTGTAAGGTCAGGGCCCCATCTTGGGATGACCTGGCCCCAGCCCCTCCCCAGCCTCCGCTGTCTGCGGCTTCTCCTCCCTGGGCAGGTGGCCCTCTGCTCCTCAGCCCCGAGAGCAGTGTTGTCACCATGTGGCCTCGAGGCCTTCGCCCCGCCCACTATGGTGCATCCCTTCGCCAGGCTCTTCCTGCCCGGAGGTGGTGACAGTCTGTCCAGGTGTCTTTTTTACTAAGAACCACCGGTTTCACAGTGGCTGATGGCCAGAGCCAGCCACATAGTTTGAGGGGCCCCGTGCAAAATGAAAATACATGCTCCCTTGTTCAAAAATTATTAAGACTTTGAGGCCCTGGCCAAGTAGCTCAGTTGGCTAGAGCGTCCTCCCGATACACCAAGGTTGCAGATTTAATCCCCCAGTCAGAGCACGTGCAAGAATCAACCAATGAGCCCTAGCCAGTTTGGCTCAGTGGATAGAGCGTCGGTCTGTGGACTGAAGGGTCCCAGGTTCGATTCCGGTCAAGGGCATGTACCTCGGTTGTGGGCACATCCCCAGTGGGGGGTGTGCAAGAGGCAGCTGATCGATGTTTCTCTCTCATCAATGTTTCTAACTCTCTATCCCTCTCCCTTCCTCTCTGTAAAAAATCAATAAAATATATATTAAAAAAATAAAATAAAATTATTTCCTTTGAGAGAAAAAAATCCCAAAATTCCGTGGTCCCTGGGTCCCCCTCGTTCTCCGAGGCAGGGGAGGGAGTTTGGAAGCTGTGATCAGCATCTGTGAGACGGGGAGGCCCCCCCCTCCCCCGCACCACCTCCCCTGCCAGGCCTCGGCTTCCCCCTGTGAGGTGGGACCGCAGGACCTGCCCCGTGAGGCTGCTGTGAGGCCGGAAGCGATGGTGATGGGACACTCACCCGCCTGGGAAGCAGTGTCTACTGAGGGGCCCAGCGGTGGGTGCAAGGGAGTGAGATTGCACAAGGGACCCTGCCCTCGGGGGGCTTATGGACCAGGTCCTCCTGGGGCGCCCCCACCCCCAGAGCAGCGGTGTGGACAGCAGTGGCCGCTGACACCAGGCTGGCTGCGCGAGCTGCCCGGACGGCTGTCCTTGTTCAGAGCTAGTCTGTCATCGCACCGATAAACCCGGCTGTCAGGGGGATGTTATTTCTGGATGGAGGGAGGTTCTGCAGGCCTGGCTCCTTCCTGCCGGCACCCACGGGGCCTGCTCCTCGCACGATAACCTGGGGCTTCCAGCCCGCCGCCCGCCGGATGCCCAGGCCCGAGCCGGCCGCCACAATGCTGGGGAGCAGACAGCGCTCCCCTCTGACCGGATTCCTGGCATTGTCTGAGGGAGGGAGGCCTGCTCTCTGTCTGCCTGACAGGCTGCCTGAGATTCGGCTATTTCGGTCACACGGGCCTCTTGGTTTTTGTCCCGAACGCGTGTCTATGGCATCGTCGTGGCACTGAGCTGAGCCGGGCCGGTTGAGCCTCCGCCATCTGCCCTGCAATGCGCTGGTCCCGTTGCCAACTGTCACCTACCCTGTCACCGGCAGCGCTGGCCCCTCCGGTCCCACCAGGGGCTCCTGATGCCAAGCAGCCCTGGCAGCAGCCGTAAATCGGGGTCTACATTAAAGCCCCGGCCTGGGCTATTTCAAGTCTGATTCACGGTGCCTCGCTTAATTTTATCTTGTGGTATCGAGCTGAGTTTTAATTTGCCGAAAGTGCACAGATCTTTTTTTTTAAATATATTTTATTGATTTTTTACAGAGTGGAAGGGAGAGGGATAGAGAGCTAGAAACATCGATGAGAGAGAAACAACGATCAGCTGCCTCCTGCACACCCCCTACTGGGGATGTGCCCGCAACCAAGGTACATGCCCTTGACCGGAATCGAACCTGGGACCTTTCAGTCTGCAGGCTGACGCTCTATCCACTGAGCCAAACCGGCTTCGGCGAAAGTGCACAGATCTTAAGCACTCAGCTCAATGCACGTTTACAGAAGTACAGACGCCATCCATATCACCCCAGGAAGTTCCCTCCTGCCCGCTCCCAGCCGACGCCCACCCCCCCCCCCCCTCAGAGGTAGCCACTGGTCTCACCCCCATCGCCAGAGATCAGCTTTGCTGGTCTTGAACTTCAACGAATGGAACCACGCAGTATGTTCTCTCTGGCTCTGGCTTCTTTCACGGAATATAACATCCCTAAAACAGTTATTGTTTATGACCGGAAACTCAATACACATTCATTGCAAATAATTTACAAGAGAAAGAAAAGACCATTTAAACCCGGCGGCAGTGATCAGTGGTTGAGTGTCGACCTATGAACCAGGAGGTCACAGTTCGATTCCCGGTCAGGGCACATGCCCGGGTTGCAGGCTCGATCCCCAGTGTGGGGCGTGCAGGAGGCAGCCGATCCAGGATTCCCTCTCATCATGGATGTTTCTATCTCTCTAGCCCTCTCCCTTCCTCTCTGAAATCAGTACAAATATATATATATATATTTTTTTAAAAGAGAAGTAAACTATTGTGTGTCTGAGAGGTGGTACTGCAGGGAGGTTGGTACAGAAGTCTAGGGGCCACGGACTGCGGGTTAAACGGGGCTGTCAGGGAAGGCCTCCTGGAAAAGGGACGTCTGAGCCAAGATGTAAGGAAATAAGACAGACAGCAGGTATCTAATGGGAGAGCCTTCGGGGAGAAAACAGCAGGTGCGAAGGCCCTGAGGCCGCCAGGAACCTGTACGTGAGGAACAGCAGGGAGGCCAGTGTGCCGGGGTGGAGTGAGCAACAGCAGTTATAGAAAATGGGGCCGGAACGGTAATTAGGCTGGATTAGGTAGGGCCTCGCTTTCACGCTGTGTAAGAGAGAGAACCCTGGCAGGATTGAGCAAGGGAGGAACCAATCAGAATTTTATTTTGTTTTTGTTAATCCTTGCCTGAGGATTTTTTGTTAATCCTTGCCTGAGGGTATTTTTATCCATTACTTTTCAGAGAGTGGAAGGGAGGGAGGGAGGGGAGAGAGAGATAGAGAGAGTGTGAGAAACATCAATGTGAGAGGGCAGAAACCGGTTTGGCTAGAGCGTAGGTCTGCGGACTGAAAGGTCCCAGGTTTGATTCCGGTCAAGGGCATGTACATTGGTTTCGGGCACGTCCCCAGTGGGGGATATGCAGGAGGCAGCTGATCGATGTTTCTCTCTCATCGATGTTTCTAACTCTCTATCCCTCTCCCTTTCTCTCTGTAAAAAATCAATAAAATATATTAAAAAAAAAAAAGAAACATCAATGTGAGAGAGATACAGGAACTAGTTGCCTCCCGAATGAACATGCCTGGACTGGAAGCGGGGAGCAAACCCGAAACCCAGGCCTGTGTCCTTGGCCGGGAACTGAACCCGCAGGCGGACACTCTAACCACGGAGCCACACCGGCCAGAGCTTTAGTTTAACCGTCACTCAGGCTGCTGTGCTGAGTCCAGGCCGTAGAGGGGCCGGCGTAGAAGCAGGCAGACCAGTGAGGAGACTTTACGCCGACCAGGTGGGAGGACGCGGTTCACAGGCAACGCCAACAGGATTTGCTGAGGAGTCAGGACGGGGTGTCTTCGTTTCTGTCGCCGCCTGACAAACCACAGCAGCCTAGTGCCTCTGAGCAACCGTGAACATTTGTTATCCTCACTGGAAGGGAGTCGGGACCTGAGGGGCAGCGGAGCGGCTGGTTGGCTCAGGGTGTCCATGAGGCGTCGGTGGGGCTGGGGTCAGCTGACGGCTTGACTGGGGCCGGAGGACGCACCGCCAGGCCGGAGCCCTCACGTGGTGCCGGCTGTTCCTCCCCGAAGGTCCCTCCAGGGCCGCCCGCTGTCCCCAGGGTGAGCGAGTCAAACCCGAGCGGGAGCCAGGCCAGAGCCACCCTCCAGCATCCGGCTGGGGAAACGCCAGAGCGCCCCTCTGCCACGTTATGTCCATGAGACGTGAGGGCCGGCCCCGGGCCCCCGCCCCTCAGCTCTGCCCCCGCCCGTGCGGGTTAGCGGCCCACACCTGACTCCAACAGCCCCCGCAGAGCCCCCCTCCGCGGCCTCAGCGGCCAGTGCCCTCACTCCGCACTCCCGGGAGTCGGACAGACAGAGAGGTCAGTAGGTGCCTCAGGGTGAAGGAGGGGACGCGGAGGCCCCCCACTCCTGAGTGACCTCGGACAGAAGTGACGATTGCCAGGCGCTGTCTGCCATCCTCACAACCATTTTTAAAAATATATATTTTATTTATTTTTTACAGAGAGGAAGGGAGAGGGATAGAGAGCTAGAAACATCGATCAGCTGCCTCCTGCACACCCCCCACTGGGGATGTGTCCACAACCGAGGTACATGCCCTTGACCGGAATCGAACCTGGGACCTTTCAGGCTGCAGGCCGACGCTCTATCCACTGAGCCAAGCTGGTTAGGGCCTCACAACCATTTGAGTTGGGTGTTCTCTCCACGTTTCCCAGGAAGTGAGAGAAACTGAGCCCCGATGCGTTAGGCCGTGCTGGGAAGGAAAGCCCCAGCCCTCCCCCCGCCCCCACCCCCCACCCCCGCATCCAGGCCTCTCCGCCCTGCCGGTCAGCCGGCCTCTCCTAGCCTCGGCTCCTTGCCTGTAAAACGGGGGTGTCGTGAGGCTCCCGGAGGCTTCCCTCGCCCACAGAGGCCCCGCGCAGGGCAGGCCGGGCCGGGTGCGCCGAATGCCAAGTGTTGAAGGTGCTGCTGGCCCTGGCCAGGGGACGGGCGGCCGGGCACCTCTGCCCGTCGCGTGAGGCTGGGATGCCCCGTCCAGAGCCCTGGGCACTCAGAGGCTCCGGGAGCCATCTCTCCCATACCCTTCCACGTGGCTCCCGCCTCCAGTTCCTGAGATCTGGCTCCTGGCCTGCTGCCAGCCCTGCCACGGCTCCCTGCCACCCACCGGACGAGGGCCGGCCTGACGCCAGGCGCCCCCGGTACCCCTCCTGCCGGAGGCCTTTCCTGATCGGGCGTGGCCTCTGCAGGGCCGGCTCTGCTGTCCCTCTCCTGGGGGCCCCTCACCTCCTGCTCAGACCCAGGGTGTCTCCTCCAGGTTTGGTCTCACTTGGAGGAGGCATTTGCCACCGTCTCTGGCTCTGCTCTGCCCGGACAAGACCAGGCATGCTTTTCTTCCTCTTCTTCTTCTTTTTTAATCCTCACCCGAGGGTGTTTTTTCTATTGATTTTTAAAGAGACTGGAAGGGAGGGAGGAGGGGGAGAGAGAGATAGAGAGAGAAAGAGAAAGAGAAAGAAAGAGAAAGAGAAAGAGAAAGACTAAGAGAGAGAGACATCTGTGTGAGAGACATATCAATTGGTTGCCTCCCGCACACGCCCCGACCAGGGCTGGGGATCAAGCCTGCAACCCAGATACGCACCCTTATCGGGATTTGAACCCGAAACCCTTCCAGGCACAGACTGACACTCTAACCACTGAGCGACGCTGGCCAGGGCTCTTCCTCTTTAAAAAGAAATCGGCGTTTTTCTGATTACCAAGTTAATACGCTCCTCTACAGAAAACTGGGAAAACAAAGGGAGAAACACTGACCCACGCACCCCCTCACGCTCAGAGACGACCACCATTCCGAGCTCGCGTTCCCTTCCGCGGCGCCGGACCGTCAAACCTCAGTTCTCGAACGCCTCCCATCTCGAATTGTTCAGTTCTCGACCAAATTGCTCACAGACAAAGTCTCCGCTGTCAGCCACCACTGCAGTTTTCACTGCGGTGCTCAGCAGGACACAGAGGTCTCTCAGGCAGCGAGCCAAGGAGAGGACGGTGATTGCGCACGTTTACACGTCGAGAGGCCGGGAGAGGCTAATGCTGCTGCGGGTGTGGAAGTGCGCACAGAGCCACCACCCCAGGCCGCTCAGGGGGAGGGAAGCTGCTGATGGGATCCACGCGGGGCAGGGAGCCAGGGATCGCATTCCGGAGGCGGCGGTGTGTGAACAAGGTCTTGTTGAGGCTGGGAGGGCGTGGCGGGGTACATTCAAGAACAGAAGTGTTTCTGCATTGAACGGCCCATTAGACGTGTTTGTGTGTAAGAAAGGTTATGGCAGGGAGTCCTGCGTGGCTCGGTGGTTGAGCTACCACGAGGTCACCCATTCGATTCCAGGTCAGGACACGTGCAGGAGGCAGCCGGTCAATGATGTTTCTCTCTCACCCGTGTTTCTGTCTCTCCCTCCCTCTCCCTTTCTCTCTGGAACAGCCTTCCGGAACTAATGAAATTCGAGAAACGAGGTTCCACTTTATTTCCTTCCAAGCTTTTTAGATACGGATTAAAAAAAAAAAATCTGGGATGGAACTGGGCATACTGATTGTAAAATGTTTTATTTCATTTACTAGGCTAGTGGTCAGCAAACTCATTAGTCAACAGAGCCAAATATCAACAGGACAACGGTTGAAATTTCTTTTGAGAGCCACATTTTTTACACTTAAACTTCTTCTAACGCCACTTCTTCAAAATAGACTCGCCCAGGCCGTGGTATTTGGTGGAAGAGCCGCACTCAAGGGGCCAAAGAGCTGCATGTGGCTCGCGAGCCGCAGTTAGCCGACCACGGCACTAGGCGATGCATCTCTGAGATACAGTTTCTTTTGTGAAAATGTCAGACTCCTCCGCAGTTCCTACCGGGGACCCCTTGCTAACAGCCTCTGGTTGACTCACCACCTACTGTGCGCCAGGCCCCGCGGGGACGCCTCGGCCTCATCCTTACTGCAGTCCAGGCTGTAGCTTTCCTCCCCAGAAAAGGCTTCACTTTAGGGGTGCACAGACCCCCAAGTCAGACGGGCCAGAGAGACCTGGGTTCAAGCCCCCGCCCTCCAGTTTCCGGGCTGTGTAGCCTCAGACAGAAAACATCATCCCCCTTCTCCCCCAGGCCTGCTTTGGGGTGATAGGAAGCCGGCGTCTTCTGCAGGCCCAAGTCTATGTCACAGGGAGGGGAGCATCAGGATTTTAGAGGTGCAACGGGGAGACCTACCCTGCAGGGGGCCAGCAGGGGCTCGTGGAGCCACCCAGGCGGCATAGGCACTCGAGGGCCCCATCCAGGGAAGGACCCCCCGACCCGGGTGTCCACCAGGCCGTGGCAGGGGAAATGCCTTGGAGGGGAGCCGGCCCTCAGGCTGCTCTGGCTCCCGGCAAGCGGGCGACTGCACAGAGAACAGCAGAGCCCTGGCAAGGCCTCTGGAGCTGGAGGGTTTTCCAGATACGGCAGCGGCAGCGGTTCCCAGCCTCATTTTGGCCACGCCCCCCTGAGCATCTCTAAGTCCTGATGCCCCCCTCCCTGTGACATAGAATTCTTATTATTAAAAAAGTGACTCCTATGCACGTGGAGGAAGCCTGAAAGGCCATTAGCTTGGTCTAAACAGGCTTCCAAAGGCCATTAACTTGGTCTAAACAGGCTTCCATAGAACATGGCAGCCATGAAAGAGAAAAATAAAAGAACGAAAGGACAGTTGAAGTTCTGAGGAAGAAATCACTAAGAAATTGTTAATAATAATAATAATAATATGAAGTGATATGAAAAAATAGCAAATAAAGATTCAAAACATAATAGAGAACTGAAATGCATAAATACGTCACAATATATATTTACTAGAGGCCCGGTGCACGAAATTCGTGCATGGAGGGGGGTTCTCCCTCAGCCCAGCCTGTACCCTCTCCAATATGGGACCCCTTGAGGCCCGATCCTAAACGGGCAGTCAGACATCCCTCTCACAATCCAGGACTGCTGGCTCCCAACTGCTTGCCTGCCTGCCTTCCTGATTGCCCCTAACCGCTTCTGCCTGCCAGCCTGATCACCCCCTAACCACTCCGCTGCCAGCCTGTTTGCCCCCAACTTCCCTCCTCTGCCGGCCTGGTCACCCCTAACTGCCCTCTCCTGCAGGGTTGATCACCTCCAACTGCCCTCCCTTGCAGGCTTGGTCCTTCTCAACTGCCCTCTCTTGCAGGCCGGGTGCCTCACAACTGCCCTCTCCTGCTGGCCATATGTGGTGGCCATCTTGTGTCCACATGGGGGCAGGATCTTTGACCACATGGGGGCAGCTATATTGTGTGTTGCAGTGATGATCAATCTGCATATTATTCTTTTATTAGATAGGATAGAGGCCTGGTACAGGGGTGGGGGCCAGCTGGTTTGCCCTGAAGGGCATCCCGGATCAGGTGGGGTTTCCCTTGGGGTGTGGGGCGGCCTGAGCAAGGGGCCTGTGGTGGTTTGCAGGCCGGTCACGCACCCTGGCAACGCAAGCAGAGGCCCTGGTATCTGGAATTTATTTTCCTTCTACAATTGAAACTTTGTAGCCTGGAGCGGAGCCAAGCCTGGGGCTCCCTCCGAGGCCCACAGCCATTTGTGTTGGGGTTATAATTGAAACTATGTTGCCTTAAGCAGGTGGGCCCCGCCAGGGTGTGTGGAAAGCTTTGCTTCCCCTGTTGCCGGCGGCAACCCTGGCCTGCTCTCTCAAGCTCCATTCTGCCAACATTTGTTTGAATTTGTTTACCTTCTATAATTGAAACTTTGTAGCTTGAGTGGAGGCTTAGGCCTGGAAAGGGCAGGCAGAAAGCTTGGCTTCCTCTGTTACCTAGGAAACCTTGCTCTGTGTGGCTGTAGCCATCTTGGTTTGGGTTAATTTGCATACTCACTCTGATTGGATGGTGGGCGTGGCTTGTGGGCGTGGCTTGTGAGTGTGTCAGAGGTATGGTCAATTTGCATATTTGTCTACTATTAGATTATTAGATAGGATATGCTGTACATGAGGCCCCTAGAACCATAAGAAATGCAAAAGATTCACTGTTAATAACTCATTCTCGAATTGCCCCCCTAAAAATCAAATTGCCCCCCTGTGGCGTGTGCCCTACGCTGGGAACCACTGAGATAAGGTGTCCCAAGGCTGAGGACACAAGTCTGGGATGACAAGTGGAAAAACTGCGTGGTGCTGGCCCCCAGGTGGGCACTGGACGCTGGGCCAGCGCTGGGTGCACACACGCGTGCGCACACACACACACGTAGCCCAGCCCTCGCCCTGGGCCGCTCCCCTCCCCTCCCGCACTCCCGGAAAGCCGTGTCCTCACTTCTCTCCAGGCTTTGCACTGAGGTCAGCGCCTACAAGACTCCCCTGACCACCGGCTAAGGACCCCCACCCCCAACTCTCACGCCCTCCCCAGCTTCACTCTCCCTCCGAGGGTGGCCTGTGCCATGCTCCCAAGCTTCTGACTCCACTGTCTCCCCCACTTGGGTGTGGGCCCCCCACTAGACTGTGTCATCTCTAGATCCCCACCATCTACCGCCCTGCTTGGTGTAGTGCAGGGGCCAATCAATAGTTGTTACAGGGTCCGGGTGAGGCCACGCGTCCCTGGATCCGGGTGAGGCCACGCGCCCCTGGGTCTGGGAGAGGCCACGCGCCCCTGGACCCGGGTGTGGCTGGGTCCCTGGGCCCGGGTGAGGCCACGCGCCCCCGGGTCCGGGTGAGACCACGCGCCACTGGACCCGGATGAGGCTGGGTCCCTGGGCCCGGGTGAGGCCATGTGCCCCTGGGTCCGGGTGAGGCCTTGCGCCCCTGGGTACGGGTGAAGCCGGATCCTGGGTCCGGGTGAGGCCGTGTGCCCCTGGATCCATCTGGGTGAGGCTGGGTCCCGAACCCGGGTGAGGCCACGCGCCACTGGACCCGGATGAGGCTGGGTTCCTGGGCCCGGGTGAGGCCAGGTGCCCCTGGGTCCGGGTGAGGCCTTGCGCCCCTGGGTACGGGTGAAGCAGGATCCTGGGTCCGGGTGAGGCTGTGTGCCCCTGGATCCATCCGGGTGAGGCTGGGTCCCGGGCCCGAGGGAGGCCACGCGCCCCTTGGGTCTGGGTGAGGCCACGTGCCCCTTAGTCCGTGTGAAGCCGTGCCCCTGGGTCCGGCCGAGACCAAACCAGAGGGAGTCGGACCTCCGTTACCACCATTTGTCCACCATCCAGAGCTGAGGGGTCAGTGCTGACATGTACACATAAGGAACTGGTGGACATTGAAATTGGGTCTCAGAAGAACTGTTGGTCCAGAAAGAAACTCACTACAGACTGATTCATTTGCCTGTCAGCATAACTATTATTGCTCGTCTCACATTCAGTTCTGATAAGTATATCTCTAGTGACACATGATCTCGCTCATCTAGGGGAAATGATGAACCACATGGACTGAGGAACAAGAACAGAACCAGAAACAAGGAGGCATCGATCGGACTATCGGGCCTCAGAGGGAGGATAGGGGAGGGTGGGGGGAGGGGGAGAGTTCAACCAAAGGACTTGTGTGCATGCATATGAGCCTATCCAATGGTTAAGTTCAACAGGGGGTTGGGGCATGTGTGGGGAGAGGGGTGGGATGGGAATGGGGGGATGAGGACAAATATGTGACACCTTAATCAATAAAGAAATTAAAAAAAATAATAAAATAAAATACAAATAAATAAATAAATAAATAAAAATAAAGTGTATAGAGTAGGATCTAAAAAAAAATAAAAAAAATAGTTGTTACAGGAACGATAAAAAAAAGTCCTACCCTATGTTGGTGCCGCAAGGCCTGCTGGGCAGCGGTCGTGGCCTCAGCAGGAGGGGCTCTGGGGAAGGGCCCCGGGAAGAAAGGGCTGCCCCACTGGGTCATGGCCACCTTTAGAGAGCAAGATCCACACTCAGTCCCACGGCGCTGGGAAGGCCAGCAGCTCTCCATGGAGAAAGGGAAACGAAGGCCTGGGGGCTGGGGCCAGCTGTGGGGGGTGGGCGGGCAGGAGGTGTAGGGAGACCTGGCCTTGAACGACTCTGCTGCCCACAGGCTGGATGGGCTCCGGTAAGTGGCCTCCTTTTTCAGAGCCTCAGTCTTCTCATCTGTAAAATGGGTTACAAGTTCTCTCTTGCCTGTGCACTGACCCCTGCGGGTGCTCTGGTGTCTGTAGTGGGGGGGGGGAAGGGGTTGTAAGGACTCCAGATTGGAAAAGGTGCTTAGTCCTGAGATTGGGGGACTGACCAGGTGGTGGGAGCAGCGCGGTGGCGGCCATTACTGCTGTTATTGCTATTGTCATTCACCTTCTACCCCAAGGCCTACTGTGGACGGGGAGAGGCCAGGGTCCCCCGCAGGCCCAATTCTTATTCAAAACTTGTTTTCCTCCTCCTGTCCAGGGATCAGCATGTTATCTCAAGGATACTCTCACCTACCCCTCCCTAGGCCTTCCTATCTCCCATCTGTCCCCACTGTCCTCCTCCCTCCACCAGTTTTGCTAATGTTTTCTGAGCACCTACTATGCGCCTGGCACTGTGCCTTCAGCCTCCAGACCCTCTGGAGGCATTCTCACACTCCTGGGCCCCTGAGACCCTGGGCCATCACCCCCCTGCGTCTGATTTTTCATCTGCAGTGAATGTGGAGAGAGGCCCTATTTTTAGGCTTCTGGCTCCTGCCAGGGAGGCACTGTGGTTATTAGGGAGGGTCAGTGCCATCCAGACTTTGGGGGGCTGGGAGACAATGGGATTTGGGGCGGGGGAGGGAGGGAGTGGGGGAGATCAAAGAAAGGATCACAAAGTCATAGGAGGCCAGAAGAGCTCCCAGGGAGGGGGAAGCCTTGGAGCTGGAACTGCAGAGTTTAGGAAACATTTTAGGATTATCTCCTCTTACTCCCCCCGCCCCCCAGCCTGGGGATCTAGGGGGTGGGGGTAGGAGGTGTGTTTGGGGGTTGGGGGTAGGAGGGGATGCCAGACGCTGTCATCCCATTTCTCAGGTGAGGACCCAGAGAGAAAAGTAGGTAACACTGGTCACTACAGAGGCGGGAAGGGGCGAGGGGGCCCCAACAGGTAGCAAGTGAGAGAACTAGGAGCAGGGAGCCCCCGGACCCCCGCTGCTCGGGTCCTGAGGCTGCAGGACTGAGGTAAACAACCTTGTTGTTGTGTTCCTGGGACAATGGCTACTTTGTAATTCCAGCCCTCCTCCACCTCCAACTGAGACCCCACGCCCCTCCCCCCAGGACCCGCCCCTCCTCACCTGCCCGCCCCCCAGGAACCTTTCTGATTTCTCTTCCCTCTCAGACCTTTCGGGGTGGTCTCTGTCCCCCATTTCCCCCTGGGCCCAGGAACCCCAGAGCAGGGCTGGCAGACCCCACTGTGGGAGGCAGGAAAACGGGGGTGCTGTGAGCGGTGCAGCAGGAAGGAGGGGGCGGGGAGGGGGCGTGGGGCGGAGGGTGCCCAGAAAGCGGGTGGCTGCGTGCGCCCAGGGTTCTTGCATTTGCACTCGACGGGAGGTTATGGAAGGCGGAGAGGGCTGCACCTTTGGAATGTATTTCATGCCGCTGAGCGTACACTTCAAACTAGTTACGATGGTACATTTCACGGGTCTTTCACCACAATAAAGAAACTGGAAACCAAAACAGAACTAGGGTAACTCCCGGAGCGCTCAGTTCTCGCTGATTTTGGTGAGCAAGTCGCCGCGTCCTCTCGGAGCCTCGGTGTCCCGGGGAAATAAATGGGCGTGAAACGGACACCGAGCCCTTAGGACGGCTTTGAGGACGGAGGGGGCGCCCCTGTAAGGGTGCGGGGTTCACCCACAGGTGTCCCCTGGCCGGCGGCCTGCACGCCGCGTGCACACGAGCTGGGAACGGAGAGCAGGAGCCGAGCGTCAACAAGCAACCGCGACACTGTAGCGGGTCTGCTCTCCGCACCGGAGCCCGGATTCGGCGGGCGCGGGGCAGGGGCGGCCCCGGGGCGGAGCGGCAGGGGCGGGGCCGGCGGTTTATACGGGAGCGCGGGCCGCCAGCTGCACGCCATCCGCCGCCTGGCTGAGCGCCGTGGGCACCGCCACCCCTGGCACCGCCACCGCCGACGCGAGGTGAGTCCGAGCCCCGCCTTCCCTGCGGGGACCCTCACCCCGCGGCCGCCCGCCCCTTTGCCCAGCCCGAGCCCGAGCCCCCGGAGCGGCCCTGGGTGCGGGCGGCTGGAAGGCGGGAGACCCCAGCTGCTGTCGGGGGTGTCGCTGGCGGGACCCTGGCTCCGAGACACCCCCTCTCTGGCGGGGACCTGGGCTCCCCGCGGGCCTCAGTCCCCGCATCCGAGCGATGGGGCGGCCCCTAAGCCGGGAGGACCGGATCCCTCGCCGTCCCGCTCCGCCCTCCTGCGCGGCCTCGGGGCCGGGCGCCCGTCCCCCCTCCGTGCGCACCGGGCCCGGACGCGGGGGCGCCAGCCGGGCGGCCACTAAAAAGGGAAGATGGCGTCGGGCACCGTCCCCGCGGGACCGAGGTGCCGCCCGCCGCCGCGCACCTGCCCGGAGTGAGCGACGGGCCTGATGACGGGACCGGGGAAGTCCGAGCAGGAACTTGGGCGGCCGGGGCGCGGCGCCACTCCCCTGCCGGGACCTGCGCAGGTGCCGCGGGGGGCGGCGTGCGAACCGCGGGGGCCGCGGCCTGTCCCCGGGAAGCGGGAGTCGGCGGCCGGGGTCCGCACTCCATCCGGTGACCGGCCGCGCCCCGCGCTCAGGCCTCCTGGGTGCGAGTCGCTTTGTAAGCCGATGGCGAGTTGTTCCTGTAATTTTGCAGCACGAGCCCCGGGGCTGGACGGGCTGCTGCTGTGTTGCTGCTGCGGTAACATTGTGCGCGGCACCTGCTGTCCGGGCTCCGGAGAGTGTGTGCTCCGTCGGCTGGGCTCCAGCTCCAGCTCCCGGCCAGGAGGTGCTCAGCCGGTCCTTCCCTCGTTAGGAGGAGACGGCCTGTTGCTCCCCCGGCCGCCTCAGGATGGGTCCCATGTTACAGATGGAGAAACGGTGAGGTTCCGGGAGGGAGCTTACATGCTAAAAGCTCACAGCCATGCTCTGGAAGCCGAGCACAAACCCTCCGCTCAGTCCCTCTGTGTGATCTTCGCTGGGCTACTCTACGGCGGGGCCTCAGTTTGCTCATTCTGTAAAATGGGTCCATGAGGTTTCCAAACCGGGTGTGGAGAACACCGTCCCCAGTGATCACCGTTAGTGGCGTCCTGGAGTTAACACTTGAACCTTATTCTACTTCTTCTGGCCGTGCCTTAGGGATGAGTTTTGAGGAGCGGCGCGTTTTTGTATTATTGGTACCGTTTGCACTCGTTCCCTACCTGGTCTGTCTGAGGCCGACGCTGGGCCTAGATCCCGGTGCCGGCTGCTGAGTGCTGCTCTTCCTCCTGTTTCACCTCTCCTCCACCCTTCCCCTCCCTCCTCACTCCAGGATGTGGGGATTTCCCACCATCTTCTGAACCTCAAGGTCACAGGGATTTCGCTGTGGCTTCTCCAGTCTTACCAACCTTAGGCCATACAAGTTTAGTGCTGCTAGTTGTTTTTTTTGTGTGTGTGTTTTTCTTTAGTTTTTGTTTTAATATGTCTTCAGTATCTAGGAAGACTGGCTTCCAAGCTGCGGGCTTTCAGCCAGTGCCTCAGAATGTCTTCGTGGGCAGGGGGATATACATTATATTTTCAGTGACTTCAGAGAGAAGAAGGGAGCGGGAGGGAGAGAGAGAGAAACATAATGATGAGAGAATAATTGATTGGCTGCCTCCTGCACACCTCCTAACCTGCAACCTCCCCGCCTTTCCCGGCATGTGCCCTGACCGGGAATGGAAGCATGACCTCCTGGTTCATAGGTCGTCACTCAACCACCGAGCCACGCCAGCTGGGTGGAAACATATTTAATAAACCTTCTGAGTTGGCGGCCAGTTGATCTTGGTTTAGGTGGGACCTATCTCGGCCGGGATATTTCTCCAAGCACCAGGGATCCCCAGAGGCCTTCCATCGGATGGTGTGAGGCTTAAAACAAGTGGAGGGATACGCTCAGCACGCCCCCTGTGGGTGTCACTCTCATCACTGCCGCCTCCTCTGAGAAGTCTTCTCTGACTGCCTTGGGTAAAGGTGCTGTCCTCCCGCTCCTCCCACCACCTCCTCTGTCCCGGGACCTTATTGTCCTGCCTCCAGGACACGAAAGGCGGCGTGAAATGGCCCGTGTGGGCCCACTTGGTGTGACTTAGCCCGCCTGGGTGCCGTGAGAGCAGGAGCTCCAGCCCAGCCTGGGCCCAGGGGCGGAGTGGGCAGGGGCCGGCTGCGTGCCAGCTGTGGGCAGTTTCGGGTGGGCAGTAGGTGAGGAGCTGGGCTCCCTGCGCTGCAGAGAAGGCAGAGAGCAGTGTCGGCCGCGTTGGCACTTGTGAGCGTCTCTAGTAAACGGAAGGGGCGTCGGGAAGGGGTCCATTCCGCTGTGTCCTGGGCTGACCCGGAGGCGCGCCCGCTCCTGGAAAGTCCTGTTTGAGGCCCTACTAAGTTTGTGGATGGGGAATGGCGTCTTCCCCCCCTGCCTCGGACAGGGTGGAGCCCACGAGAGACCCGCTGCTTGACCCTCTGCTCAGAACCATTTCGAGGAAGTCCCGGCACGAAGTCCCGGCACGCTCGGTGTGTTGCTGGCGGCCGCCAGGAAGCCTGCAGCGCCCGGAGTGGACGCGCGCAGCCGCCCCCTCGTCCCTTTGTCCTGCCCAGGGTGGGTTGGGGCCGGGCTCCCTGCGAGAAATACGGGGGACGTACGGGATGCAGCCAGGCCCCCGCAGCCCTGTCTTTGTTGGCCTCGAGGCCAGGGCCGCGGGCGGCTCCGGGGAGCAGCTGATTTTCCTAGAGTCAACATTAGGATGTGACAACACAAAACACTGGGGGCGGCCGCTCTGGAAACCTGTTTTTCTGGCGGCAGGAGAAGACACCAGGTCACCAGACTCGGAGGAAGTGCATGTTCCAGGGCGGAGACAAGCCGCCCTAGCCGGTCTGTCTCAGTGGCTAGAGCGCCGGCCTGTGGACTAAATTGTCCCGGGTTCGATTCCGGTCAAGGGCATGTACCTCGGCTGCAGGCTCCTCCCTGGCCCGGGCCCTGGTCGGGGCTCGTGCAGGAGGCCACCTATCGGTGCGTTTCTCTCACACCGATGTTTCTCTCTGTCTTTCCCTCTGTCTCCCACGCGCCCTAAAATCCCCTCAGTGAGGATTAGCCACACCGAAAAGCAAAGAAAAGCCCACCTGGCTCTTGGAGGCTCGCTGTGAACGGGAGGTTTAAGATCGAGGTGACCTGTGTGTCTGGTTTGGAGCTCAGGAGGGGCCCCCCGAGGCAGGGCAGGGCGAGCTGCGGACTCCATGGACCGACCCAGGTGTGACCCTGGGTGCCCAGCGCGGGCGGAGCTCAGGCTCCCGGGACGCTAGCCTCCCGTGGGTGAGCATTGTGTGTGCCCTGCACGCGGGCTGCCTCCTCACAGCTGCCTCCCCACCAGGTTCTCACGCCTGCCCTTTGGCAAAGGTGAGCGTGTGTCCACTCTAGGGTCCCCCAGCCAGGCCTGCCCGGCACCCTGAGCCCAGTTCCCACAGCGTGTGACATGCCGCCTGGCTCCCCCAAGCTGTCCGTGTTCACTGGGCCTGCGCTGAGCTGGGCAGACAGACCAGGAAACGTTTAATGAGACTTTAATGGGCCGAGTGCCCATCCAGGTCTGTTTACCCAAGTGCTGGGAGGAGGAAGATGAGGAGCCATTGATTGGTGGGGAGCAGCTGGGTTCTGAGGCCTGCCTGGAGGAGGGAGCAGCTCCCCCACCCCCCCCCCCACCCCATGCCAGCCTGCGGAGGCAGAGGAAGGGTGTAAAGATGGGGTTGAGGCTGCAATAGGGCTGGGGTGAGTCTGGGGGTGGAGGGGTGGAGGGGTGGGCCCTAGGGGTGTCAGAATCTGGTGAGTGAGCGAGGCCCTCAGAAGGCACTGCAGGGAGACCCCAGCCTGGGGGGAAGAGACCCCGAGGGCTGCCTGCCCCGGGCTCCGCAGGGTTAGCCCCTCGGCCACCGTCAATACACGCTCTTTAACTTACCGGCAGACCAGGTGGCATCGGCATCGGCACCGACACCTGCCCTTCCAATGGCGCTGGGAAGGCACGGGGTCCGCTTGCTGGTGTCCCCCAGGTCCTGGGTGACTGGGACCCCCTGTGACTCGGAGAACGTGACCGCTGGGTTTTTCTTGCCCTGCCTCCTCCCGCCGCCCCCGCCCCCCCGCGTTTTCTCTTTATCTCATTGAACTGTTTATCATAACAGACTGGGTGGCTCAGAAGCAACACGATTTATTTCCCGCCCGTATTTCCCGCCCTTTGGGCGCTGGGAGGCCAAGGTCAGGGCCCACTGACTTCCGTCTCCACCCTGGAGGACGGGGCGGGCCCCTTCAGAAAAGCACGAATCCTATTGGCGGACCCTCCCAAGGGCCCGCCTCCTAAAGCCCCGTGGCCTGTTAGGTCTTCAACATAGGAATGGGGGGTCGGGAACACACCCAAACATTCAGACCAACCACAGCAAACTGACTTAAAATTACCTTCAAGCCCTGGGCTGTTTGGCTCAGTGGATAGAGCGTCGGCTTGCGGACTGAAGGGTCCTGGGTTCGATTCCAGTCCAAGGGCACAGGCCCAGGTTGTGGGCTCCATCCCCAGTGGGGGCCACGCAGGAGGGAGCTGATGGATGATTCTCTCTCATCATTGGTGTTTCTGTCTCTCCCTCTTCTTTCCTCTCTGAAGTCAATAAAAATATATTTTTAAAAAATTACTCTCAAAACCTGTTGTCAAGAGGATTATTAATGTTACACTTCTGCTACAGTTTGGAGTATTTTTATAGATAATCAAGAAGGAAAAGACAGAAAAGAATCTCCCCAACGCTTGTTTTACAGACGAGGAATTCGTCCAGAGTCCGGAGGGGCCAAGGAATTTGCCCGTGGCCCGTGGCCCATGGCCCGTGTCCGTGGCCGAGCTGGCCGAGCACCCAGCCCCAGCCCAGTGTCTTCCAGGCGGGGCCCTGGCATCCGCTCCGCCCCGCCTGCTTGGGCCCCGCCAGCCTGGGGCCGGGTTGGCCTGCTCCAGTGGGGAGACCAGCCCCCCCCAGGTGACCATGGGGCCGTTTTTTTCTCCCATCAACCCCACAAACAGCGGAAACCACTTTGTCCCTGGGCAGGTGTGAAGGCGGCACGCACACACCTGTGTCTTTTCACGTTCCTGAGGGGTTACTACGCAACCTGAAACCACACTCAGGTAGAACTGGAAACAGGAACCGATTCCCTTCTGTCTTGCTGAGGGTTTCAGGGTCACCTGAGGGCATTTTCCCATGGGTTTTTAGAGAGAGTGGAAGGGTGAGGGAGACACAGCAATTGGCTGCCTCCTGCATGCACCCCGCCCAGGGCCTGGGAATGTGCAACCAAGGTCCCCTTGCCCTTGACCAAACCCGGGACCCTTCCGTCCGCGGGCGGGAGCTCTAGCCACGGAGCCAAACCGGCGGTGGCGGTGGTTGAATCTCCAGTCCTGTCCCCAGCTGAGGGGGTCCTCCTCCCTGTGCCTTTGAGGACATAATGATCAGAGAGGTGGTCGCATGTCCGGGGTCACACAGGACAAAGGCCACACGTGAACTGCTGGGTTTGGGGTGAGGGTGATATGTTAGTTGCAGAAGTAATTATATACTCATCAGAGAGAACACTGAAGCCTTCCTCCATCCCTTACCAACTACCCCAGGCATTCCGCGAGCCCCTCCAGAGGTAGCCGCTACGAGACACATTTCCTTCCAGGTCTTCTGTGTTTCCATTTGTCCATAACGTATGTAACCAGCCTGGCCGGTGTGGCTCAGTGGTTGACCTATGAACCAGGAGGTCAGGGTTCAATGCCAGGCCAGGGCACATGCCCATGTTGCGGGCTCGGTCCCCAGTAGCGGGTGTGCAGGAGGCAGCCGATCCATGATTCTCTCTGGTTGATGTTTCTATCTCCCTCCCTCTCCCTTCCTGTAAATAAATTTAAAAATATTTTTAAAAATGTATGTAACCAGTGATATGTACACATTTGCATAAATGGAGTCACAGCTGGCTCCTCTCTTGTGTCCCTCGCCACGCCTTCTTTCCATCTCTTATGGAGACCCACCCAGACCCGCCTCCTTCTGTTTGCCCGGGGCCACCTGCCCACCACGTGTGGACTCGGGGAGGACGGGGGTGCCGGCCCTGCACCAAGCTAAGGTTCTGGAGCGTACGTTGCCAGGTCCCCAGGGCAACCCCAGGGCCTGGCCGTGAATCCGGCTTGAACAGCTCCTGCCAAGTTTTGACCTGAACTGTGGCTATAAAGGAAGTGCCTGGAGTTGGGGGCCTCCGATGGGTGACCAGCCCTTCACTGCTGAGCCTCAGTTTCCTCACCTGTAAAGAGGGGGGCCCCTCCCACAGGGTTAAAACTGTGTATGTATGTGCACATGTCCGTTCTGCCCCGCCTCCACCTCTCTGGGCTCCAGGGCAGGATGCGAACAGGTGGAAGGACGCGTTTTTCCGAGCGTATCGACCCAGGTTGCTGCGTCAGAGTATTTCTGGAGCCCGGATGTGCGTACCCTGCTTTTGTGGCGAAGAGGCTCTGGATTTCCGTTCTCAGCCCTCTCAGGTCCCCATCTGTGAAATGGGGCGAACAGTCCCCTCCTTCTGAGGGAGGCTGTCCTCAGTAGATGCAAATAAAAAGGATGTGGGGGTCACCCGGAGATGAAGTCACAGGCCCGGAGAGCCGCCCTTGGGGAGCCACAGCAGCCAGAGCCAAGCTGGGACTGGCCTTGCCCAGGTCCCCCGCCCAGGGGGGTGCAGCGGGCACCGGGCTGGGCTGGTGGAGGCGGCAGGCTGGCTGCAGGCGGAGGGCGGCTCCCAGGGGGCCCCAGGGGGCCGGGGCCTCAAGAGCCCCTTTTAAGCCACAATGTTCCAAATTTGTGAACAATACCCACCCACCCCCAAGGCCAATTTCCAAAACTTTCTCTTTGCTTGAAATGCCTTTCTCCTTACTTACCTCTCCCTCCCTTTCCCCATGATCTCTCCATCACTCAGGGAAGTGAACCCGCCCCCCGCCCCGAAACAGGCTGTTTGAGCATCTGCAGGTTCAGAATGGCCCAGGCTGGAGCCTGGAGCCTGGACTTCCGCTCCAGGTGGGGAGGGAGTGGGAGGAGGAGGGAGGAGGGGGGGGAGGGGGTGGGTACTTGGTAACTGAAATAGACCTTTGAGACGAACAGCTCTCCCTCCTCCAGAGGCCCAGTCAGGGCACATAAAAGCATCAACAATAAATGCATTAGGGAAGTGGAACAACACGTCGATGTTTCTCTCTCTCTGAAACCAATAAAATTAAATAAAAATGATAAAAGACCAACAGCTCCATTTCAGACCAAGTCAACTATTGACTTGAAACAGTTTTTATAAAATTAATTTTCTTTTTATTGATTTCAGAGAGGAAGGAGAAATAGAAACATCAATGATGAGAATCATTGATCGGCTGCCCTTGCACGCCCCCCACTGGGGATCGAGCCCGCAACCCAGGCATATGCCCCGACTGGAATTGAACCCGGGACCCTTCAGTCCGCAGGCCAACACTCTATCCACTGAGCCAGACTGGCTAGGGCTTGAAACAGTTGTTTTTGCTTTAGTTTAAAAAAAAATAATTTCAGAGAGGAAGGGAGAGGGAGAGAGAAACATCAGTGATGAGACTCATCGATCGGCTGCCTCCTGCACGCCCCCTACTGGGGATGGAGCCCGCAGCCCTGGCCTGTGCCCTGACCTCCTGGTTCATATATCGATGTTCAGCCCCTGAGCCACGCCGGCTGGGTTTTGCTTTAGTTTTGAGTCAGTGGTGGCTGCACACCCGTGGCAGTAAAGGTCCCGGAGCACAGAAGCATCTTTATAATAAAGATGTAACGTGCAAATGGTCGTTACGCCAGGAAGCATAGGGGGCAGGGCAGCAAGCTATAGGGGGGAGGGGCTACAGGAGGGCGGGGCAGCGGGCGGAGAGCTGCTGGCGCTCGGGTTGGTGCGCAGGGCCACCTTATGTAATAAAAATCCAGCCTCCCTCCCGCCCTTCCCAGAGACACGTCTCCTGCACTGATCTGTGCAGAGCAGTGTCTGCTTACTCCGCCTTTCCCTCAGGGCAGCAGCACAGTCACCAACTAGCTGCCCCCTCCCGCTGTGTCCTGTCGCCACGCGCCTTCACGATCTTGGCACCGGGCACCTCCAGACCCGCGGCGTGTCCCTCCCAGGGCCGCCGGGACGGGTGGGTTTCTGTCGGATGTGTCCCTGGAAGTCAGGGGTTCCGGACGTTTGTGACTTGGGTGGATGCTGCCTGAGGGACCCCGCTGCCGTCCTGCCCCTCGTGACCGCTCCCGTCCCACCTGTGGGCTCCTTAGGGGCTTTGCTTGGCGCCTGCCGGGCACGCTGAGGGCCACAGTGGAGCTTTTCCCCCTGGGCAGACGGGTGCTGTTTGCCTGCAGAGGGCCCTGTCCCGGCCGCTCAGGTCAGTCCTGGTCGCACCGCAGTGGCAGGGCTGGACGGAGCCCAGGCCTTCCTGCTGAGGTCAAGGCCGCTCTGCTCGAGCGCGTGCCCGATGCTGTGGGCTCTGGGTGCTCCACCCACCGGGGCATGACCCATCACGGGCGGGGGCAGGGCTGTGACTGGGACGGGGGTGGGGGGGGAGGCCCTTCCGGAAAAGACAGGACCAGGGTTCCCAGCCAGGCCCACCCAGCACCCTGTGGCCTGGCCCCAGGACCCAGTGACCAGGGGGCATTGCCGGGCCATGCCCTGTTCCTGGTTTGCTGACACGTGGCAAGGCTGGGCTTGAGGAGGCAGAGGGTCCACACGCCAAGGAGGGGCCAGCTGTTAGTGTGCGTGTGTGTTTGTGTGCGTGTGCGTGTGCGTGTGTGTATGCGTGCATGGGGCACAGCCTGTGACCTGTGATCTGTTGGAAGGAGCATCTTCCTCCCTCCACTGACCTGCCAGTGACCCCTCTGGTCCCTTCCGCCCTCTGACCTTGGCCTGCCATTTTTGAAATTGAACTTGTCAGCGTCCTGCCTGGGTCTGTGGGTCCCCCACCCGGAGGTTGACACCCCTCCCCCACTTCTGCAGCCCTGGCCTCGCTGTCTTTGGCAGAACACCTACTGTGTGCTGCACCGGAACTCGACTCGCTCAGCTTTCACGCAGCCCTGGGAGGGAGATGGCATGTCCCCATTTCCCAGGCTTGGAAACTGAGGCCAGGCCCGGAGCTGGTGGCTAAGGGCGGGGCTGTTTACCCAAAGCAGGTCAGCCGTGTGCCCCGGCCCGCAGGTGTCCCCACGCCGCGGGGGCGGCTGTCCTCTGCACAGGGGCTAGATTTGCATCCTGACCTCTGCGGGCTAACGGGGCTCCTGGCTGTGTTTTCCAGAGTCTGTAGGAGGGTGGGGGGTGGGCTGTCTGGGTGGGTGGGACGTGTGGCTTCCTTTCACCAAAGAGGGGCTTTAAACCACATATTTGCAAACCTGTTGGAAAAAATAGATGCCGACAGCCAGGCCCGGCTCCGGGATCTGCAGCCGCCGCGGCCTCCGCACGGGCCTTGGCTGAGTCCTGCGACAGGCGCTGCTCCGCTCTGTGCCGCGAGTCAGGGAGGGTGGAGGCCGCGCCTGCGCTGTTGCCGGCTGACGCCGAGTCTGGCACCTGAGCACGGATTCCGCCCCTTTGTCCCCACAGCAGCCTGAGGGCAGCACTGCTGGTGTCAGTGACGCGGGAGGGCACCCCGCAGCCTGGCTCCGAGTCCCTGCTCGAAGTCACAGACGCGGGACCCGCAACGCCAGTGTGGTTGGCTAGAGACAGAGGGAGCAGACGGCCGTGGGAGCCCCGTGGTGCCCCCACCTGGCTCTAGGATCTGGAAGGGGACGCTAGAGCCGAGTTCTTTAGGGGCGAAGAGGCGTGAGCCAAGCCGAGGAGACAGGATGGTGGCCAGCGGGCACTGCCCATGACACATCGGGCATAGTGACAGCCGTCGGTAGTGTGGCAGGGACAGGGCCCAAGGTGAGGGTGGCAGGCGGAACTGGCGAGGTGGCCTGGGTGAGGAGAGGGCCCTGGTCGCGGGGTGGCACGGCTCCCGTGGGGACGAGGAGCCGAGTGGACCCGTGACAGGGTCAGATCGCAGACTGCTGTCCGGGAATCAGGTCGGAGAGAGCCCAGCTGCAGCCTGGAGGCAAGCAAGGCAGGGCAGCGGGGCGGGCGGAGGTGCCCAGACCACGGCCTGTGCCAGGTGCTGGGGCCGCCGGGAGGGACCCATGGAGGCTGCTGGGGGGACCTGCCCCAGTTCCCAGCCACACTCTTCTCCCGCCCAGAGCTAGAGCCCCGGCCAGCCGGCCTGCCTGGGGAGCATTAATGGGTCCTTACCCAGGGCCGAGGTCAGGCCTGGACAGTGGTGGATGCTCGGACACCTGCCAGGATTGTAACGGTGCTGCTGGCTCCTGCCCGGAACAGGAGCCCGGTTTGGGGGAGCGTTACCCTGTTTTACAGAGAAGGCCACGGTGCCTCCACCAGCTCACACTGCGAGTGGCCGGCTGGGTGAGGATGTTAACCAGGATCCCCCCCTGCTGGAGTGTCCGCAGTGGGACTCAGACGGGAGGAAGGCGGGGCCCACATGAAGGTGTAGACTCAGGCCCTGCCCCGAAACAGTTCAGTCCATGGGGGGAGGCCCCACCCCACAGCTCACCCACCCTGGCGCTGCTCAGACCACGCAGGCCTCGGCCCCAGCCTGGCCAAGCTGCCCGCCGTCACTGTCCCTGGTCAGGCACCTCCCTGTAGGACTGTTGGGGTGGTGCCGCCCCATTTGTTGCCAGAGGTTTCCGGGATTGTTTGGAGGTGGGGCGGGAGGGGGGGGTGAGGGGAGAGGCAAGGGATGTGGGGACAGTGGGTCAAGGTGAGGCTCCGAGACCCCAGGCCCAGTGACGTCCCCTCGAGGCCCCAGCAGGGAGGGGTGTCCAGGGGCGCACCCAGCAGCCTCAGCCTGCAGAGGGGGGTGGGCCGGAGGGAGGGGGAACCCCGAGGCCCATGCAAATGAGGGCTGGGACTGCTTTCCCAGGGAAATGGTCATTTCCATAGACACCAGCCCCGGGGCCTGGGTGCAGGCAGCGCTCCTGGTCACAATTCCTCAACCACCCGCTTACACCAGCTCCAGTGCGGTGTGCGCTCACTGCCTGCCCCCTGTGCAGGGCGCCCTCCCCCGGAGCCCTCCTCCGTTCATCTGGGTCTTTCCTGTCTTTAACGAAGTGTTACATTTTTCTTTCTTTCTTTTTAAAATATGTTTTTGTTGATTTCAGAGAAAGGAAGGGAAAGAGAGAGAAAGAAACATCAACGATGAGAGGCAATCATCGATCGGCTGCCTCCTGCCTGCCCCACACTGGGATTTGAACCGTGACCTCTGGGTCATAGGTCGACGCTCAATGCTCCACCCCTGAGCCTCACTGGCTGGGCTGGAGTGTTCCGTGTTTCTCCGGAGATTTTAAGCGTGTTCTGTGAGATTCATTCCGGATCAAAACCTGTGACGATGTATTTCTTTTCTCCTGGTCCCTTCTGGTTGCCCTGCAGGGAGGCGGTGGGTTTCTGTCTGTTGATCTTGGATCTGGAACCTTGAAACGCCTGCCTTTTACGAAAGGACCCCTTTCCTTCTGCCGGCGGGGATGGTGCCATCCTCGGTTCCCGCAGCGGCTTCCTTCATCACCGTCCTCTCTGTGGAAGTCTAGCTCGGTCCTCCTTCCTTTGGGACTACTGCCCCTCCCCGAGTTCTCCTTTCTCTGTCCCAACGGGCCAAGTTGCCGGAAGAGGGGTGAAATGAGGCAGGGCTGGGGTCACGCCCTGGCTGCCGGGATCAGGGCTGGTCCTTTCAGCAGCCAACCTCCCCTCCCCCCAGTCATAAGGCTAAGGAGTCACTCTGGCTACAGCAGTGGCTTCAGACCGTACTGGTTACGTGTCGTGAACAACTGCGGAGGGGCCGGACGCACGGCCCCAGCACCCCCCCCCCCCCCCCCGGCGCTGAGGAGGGAAGGCTGCACCCCCAGCGCTGGGCGTTTGGATTGCTGACAGCATTTAGGGTCTTAGGAAGGTCACCCTGCCCTTCCCCGGACACGTGTGCAGGCCCGAGGGTCTGGGGGAGTCCCTGCGTCTTGGCCCTACCTGCCTTTCACCTGTGCCTGCAGGCCCCTCGGCAGGCAGCGGCGCCCCGCCCCCCCCCCCCCCCCCCCCCCCCGGGTGCGGATGCTGGGCCTGACCTGCCAGCTCCTCTCTGCAGGGCGGGGGCTGTCCTGACAGGTGCGCTGGCATATGCCAGGCCGCGGGCTCGCCGAGCCATTGTGGCTGTGTTTACACCTTCAGGTCTGATTTCTCCGCCGCTCCCGCCCCCGCCCCCGCTCCCGCACTGCCTGTCCGTGGGCTCCATCTGGAACAGACGGAAAACTGCCGCTTCCCGCTTAGGAAACGCAAACAGCCGTCCCTCTCTGAGAGGCGCTCCGGGCAGTTCTTCTCGGGAACAGTGCTGTCCTTGTGCGCCCCCTCCCTCCTCCGAGGCCCCCCACCCCCACCCCCTGTGCCTGTCTGCGCCCTCGATGACGCCGCGGCTCGGCCTCGCTGCGCCTGCCTTTCGGGCGCATGGTTGAGACTCACCTGTCTAGACTCGCCCGGCACCTGGGGGCCCCAGCTTCCCTCTGTGTTCCCTGAGCCCTGCCCGCCTTCGCCTTCTGTGCCCTCACCCTTTCACGCTGGAGCAAGTGGGGGCGCACTCTTGTCCAGCCTCTGTCCCCGGAGGGGGGTGCCCTCTGACCCCGGAGGGGGGTGCCCTCTGTCCCCGGAGGGGGGTGCCCTCTGTCCCGGAGGGGGGTGCCCTCTGACCCCGGAGGGGGGTGCCCTCTGTCCCGGAGGGGGGTGCCCTCTGACCCCGGAGGGGGGTGCCCTCTGACCCCGGAGGTGGGTGCCCTTTGACCCCGGAGGGGGGTGCCCCTGCACGGCATGCCTGCAGACATCACTCTAGGAGCCGGGAGGTCTGGGGCTCTGCTCCGTCTTGGTTCAGGGCGGGCAGACGTGCGGAGTTGGACCCGTTTCAAAGCCCGGGACGCTGTTGTAAGAAGATAATAGGGAAACGCAAAGGGAAGGCCGTGAGGTTAGCGCCCTCCCTCAGTGCTCCAGGCTCTGCTCCAGGCACTGGCAGGAGGCCCCTCCCCCCCAACCCCCGAGCGGGGGGCTGCGGGTGCCGTACAGATGAGAGAACGGGCGTCACGCGGCTGAGTGGCAGAGCGGGGACTTGAACTCGGACTCTTTGGTTCCATCCATCCTCCTCCTCTGGACCCACGGCCGTCTGGCACAGCGTGGGGTACACGATGGTCAGCCGGGGCACAGCTCGCCCAGCGATCACGTGGTGACGTGAGCAGTTACTGATGTGGGAGTTCACAGGTGAAATTGTGGGCCTTTGGCTGCAGGAATGGGAAGGTTAGTGAAGGGCCATTTGAACAAACTGGGTTTTACCTTTCCTGCACAGGCAGCCAGTGGCGTGTATTTTCTGTTGTTCCCATGGTGCCACCGGAGAGCCAGCTCTTCCCCGTGGCTGTGTCCTAGCCTGGCAGTCACTGGACTCAGCACCTCCGTGCCCCGGAAGGCGGCTCAGCTCCAGCCCCACTCTGTGCTGCAGGCAGCAGGAGGGAGAGCGGCCCAGGCCCAGTCCGCTCCCTCTCAGCCCCCACGTCAGACTTCTGAGACGGCAGTGGCCAGGACTGGGTTACATGGCCATCCCTAGCTGCAAGGCATGCTGGGAAAGGGAGAGCAGGAGTGTCGTGATGGGCTTAGATGCACAAGGATTCGGGGCCGCCCTGAAGAAACTTAGTTGTTAGCAGGGGACGGGGGGTGAGGGAGTGGGGGGGGCCGTAAATAAGAGCCTTGCTGAGACGGTGGAGGAAGGAGCTGTAACGCTCTGTGGGAGGGATCCCATGTTTGAGATTGTGTGATGTGTGACTGTGCTTAGAAACAAAGACTGGGAGATGGGCAGGGTCCCGTGGAACTGGGACTGCCCGACTGCTCCTCACGCCGCTTACCTGCTTTTCCGCTCCCGGGAAACAGTGCCACGGAGCGGTGCTCTGTCACTACTGCCAGCCGCCGTCACTACTGCGACGACAGACACCTGGGTAGTTGGCCAGCCGCCTCCTGGGGGCCTTCCTTATATTTGTGCGCTGATGCCCTTTTTCTTTTCACAAAGAGGAAAGACCAGAGCCCTCAGGAGTCATTTCAGACCCCTGACGTTAGAAATGTCTGAGGGAGAACAGAGAGGTGCGGTGACTTACCCAGAGACACACAGCCAGCGTGTGGGGATTCGTGCTGGGGGGCTGGGTGGGAGGAGGCTGATGACGGCTTTAGCAGAGGGAGCGTGGGCGAGGGTAGAGGTCAGGGCGCATGGTTTGGGCGTCGGTCAGCCCGTGTTTGTCCTTTTCTTTCTTTTTTTTAATTTATTGATTAAGGTATCACATATTTGTGTCATCAACCCCCCCATTCCCATCCCCAACCCCCCGCCACACACACACACACGCATGCCCCCCTCCCCCTGTTGTCCGTGATCACTGGTTAGGCTCATATGCAAGCACGCAAGTCCTTTGGTTGATCTGTTTGTCTGTCCTTCCCCCAGAGAAGACATGTCTCAAGCAGGACGCCTCTCCCGGAGCCTCATCTTGTGCACCTTCCTTCAGGAGCATGGCCTGCGAGCGGCGGCGGACCCGGGCGTGACCAGTCTCCTCCAGTTCTATCCTGAGCCCCTCGGGTAGGTCCCGCTAGCTGTCTGTGGGCCCGCCCACCCCAGTCCTGGTCCGTGGCCTTTGGGGGGCGTGGTTAGGAGAGCAGGCCTTCTGGTCTGGGCAGGGCTCCAGAGTGGAATTCCCCGGGTGTGGTCGTGGAGGCCAGTGCCCCGGGCAGGGAAGCTGTGTTCTGGTCCCGTTTCACGGAGGGCACCTTCGGCGCCAGCCATCCAGTGACTCAAGCTGTGGCCTTAGGACGGAGTGCCTCCCGGCCCCCATGATCGCAACCCCTTCATCAAGGCCTCTTAAGAGCCTGGCCAGGTGTGACTCCGTGGTTGAGCATCAACCTTGAACCAGGAGGTCACTGTTCGATTCCTGGTCAGGGCACATGCCTGGGTTACAGGCTCGATCCCCAGTGTGGGGAGTGCAGGAGGCAGCTGATCAAAGATTCTCTCTCATCAAGGATGTTTCTCTCTCTCTCCCTCTCCCTTCCTCTCTGAAATCAATATTTTTTTTTTAAAAAAAAGGCCGCTTAAGAGATGGATCGAGGTAGCCTGAGGCCGCTTCAGACTCTGCTGCGGCTCCTGGCCCTGGCTGGGGGGGGGGGTGGCGAAGAGGGCACGTGCCCAGGATCAGTTCAGGGTCCCGGGTGCTCTAGGCCTCAGGACTCTTAGTCATTAGATCTTGGACTTGGGGGTTGGGGCTGGTTGGGCTGTGAGGGCGGAAGGGACCCACAATGCGCCTTTTCCCTCCACCTGCCCCGTCTGTAGATGGCAGCAGGGGACGTCCAGCTGGCAGTTTTCCTGAGGCCCCACAGGGTATGGGGTATCGGCATGCAGGTGGGACCTCAGCCCACTCCCTGGTGCCAGCCGGCCCTCCCCACCCTCCCCGTCCCCCATTGCTCCTGGAGCAGAGAGCATGGCCCAAGACTGGGCGGGTGGCCGGGGCTGCTGTGCTGGGAGGGCTCTGGTCTGGGAATCCCCAGGCAGCGGCCTAGTCACTGGGATGGAATGTGTGGCAAACCCCGGAGAGCAGGGCTGTGACCCGCCCAGGCACCAAGGGGGAGGGCGCACCTCAGGCGGGGAAATTGGGGGAGTGTAGGCGCCACTTCCATGAAGGAGTCCGTTCAGTGAGTAGGCCCCCGATGGGCTGGTCAGCCCCTCCTCTCTCAGGGGTGATGACAGAGGAGGTTTCAGGATTGGGGACCAGGGAACAGGTCCCTGAGCACCTCCCCATGAGGAAGAGGGTGAGGTGAGGCCCCTGTGGGAAGCCAGCCTGTGATCCGGGGGGCTCAGCCCCCCACCTGCCCAGCTCCAATGCCCAAAATGCCTCCATGTCCTCCTACCCTGGCTGAGGGCTCAGACCAGACCGGAAGCCCCCGCCCCCACTTCTGGAGTCCCCGGTGGACAGACCTCGATGGCTGTCTGCCGCGAGGTGGGAGCCAGAGGCCTGAAGGTTGCCTGCCCCGCGCCCCGCTCTGCGCCCCGGAACCTGTGGCCCAGTTGGCTGGGTGGGTTAGGTGTGAGTCGCTGACACAGCCCACCCTGCTTCCCTGCCCCCCTCAGAGCCCTGCCTCACGAGGTGGCCATGCGGCTGGCCGTCATCGGGGACGAGCTGCAAGTGAGATGGACGCTGCCCCGCTTTGCCCACCTGCCCCGGATGGCCATGTACAGGTACCAGCCCCCGCCCAGCGTCGCACTCTGTCCTTCCTGCCTTGGCCGCCGACAGCCGGACCTCGAATGACAGACGTGCTGAGTGGGCTCCGATGGTGGTGCCCGGATGCTGGTGCCTGAGTCCCTGGCAGAGACGCTCATGACGTGCCGGCCTCCCTGAGGGTCCTCAGACCTCATGGATTGCTCCGGGTGGGGACAGAGAATCCTTACTTGAGACCAGGCCCCAAGCGGGTGCGGTCCCTTGGTCTCAGGGAGGCAGCCTTCTTTTGGGGAGCCCAGGCCTGTACCCAAACATAGCTTCTCTGGAGGGAGGACCTGCTCCCCTGGGACCCGCCTCTTTGGGCTGTGGACAGTGGAGGGTTTTCCATGTGGCCAGGTCCAGAGCGCAAGGCCAGACGCCAGTGCGCTGGCAGGTGGGGGTGGGGTAGGGGGGGAAGACAGGGGAGCGGGGAGAGGAGACAGACAGGAAGTCAGGTGAACTGAGGACCAGAAACGGCCATGGAGCATGGAGAGACCCTCATTGCGGAGCCACCCAGGGAGGAGGGCGAGGGTGGGCGTGGTGGCCGGGGAGCGGGGACGTGCCCACGTCTCCCCACAGCTGTCCGCGCAGTAGTGGCCACTCCCTCTCCCTCTGTCTTACAGCTTCGCTCACACCTACAACCAGACCGGCCTGAGGGTTGTGCTTACAAGTGTTATGGGGGGTCTCACTTACCTCAGGGGGAACAGAAGGTTCTGGAGCTTCCTGATCCTCAGGGACTGGGTGAGCCTGGGCAGTGGAGCTGCTCCGTAAAGCGTTCCCTCTCGTGGCCCGCTCCCCGCCACCCCCTACTGCTTGTCTGCCTGCTCCCCCACTTGTGCCTGGTCCCGAAGCCTCTGGGCTGAGCCTGGGATTGTTGGCTGCACGGCCCTGGGGTGCCCTGCCTGCTTCACACCCGTGTCCACACCTTTCCCTCCGGTTCCTCACTCACCTGCCAGGCGGGGACTCTTGTCCTGAGCAGCTTTCCTACCCCCCGCCCCCGGCCCTGTTCCTCCCACCGGCACAGTGGATTGTCCCCCACCCCTCAGCCTGTCCTCGGGGGCACCTGCCTCTCCTACCCTCCTGCCCTCCTCCTCTCCCTGGACCAGGTCCCAGAGCCCCGTTCCTGCGGGAGATGCCCTTGTTCACCCGCCTTACCGACTCCCTCCTCACACCCCGCTCACACCCCAGGGCTGACCACCAGCCCCCCAGGTGGTCCTCACTCTCCGCTTCCTCTCACAGGTGGCCCCCCGCCAGGGCCAGGGACGGGGGCGCAAGCTGTCCGGGCTGCTGCTGCTGGTGCTGCTGCTAGACTGGGGCCTGCACCTCCTCCAGTGACGGACGGACGGACGGACGCGCTGCTGGCCAGTGCGGGGCGGGCTGGCCCCTCCCCCCCCACCACCCTGGAGGTGGCCTTGTTGGTTTTGTCTTTTTAACTGTTTTCTTATGATCCCTTTTTTATATTTAACTGCTGAGTGCTGGGACACTCCTGAGGTTTCCTCCGTGTTGTTTTGGTTTTGTTTTTGTAAGAAATGAAATATACCTCTGGGATCTTCACGGCTCTCCCTCCCGGCTCTCCCTCCCGTGGGCCATGCCGCAGCGCTGGGGAGTGCTGGTCACACCCGCGTCTGCGACGCCCGCAGCAGAGGGAATCACTCTGCGGGAGCAGATTCTGAGGGGCGAGGAGAGCTCAATAAAATGTTGGTTTCCATTCGTCTCTGGTCCTCTCTGGGTTTGCAGTGTGGGCTCCATCTTGCCCCTTGGAGGGAGATGATGGGGGGGAGGGGAACGCCCCAGCCACTTGCCTGCGTCACAGCCTCAGGCTCCCCCCCACACCTAAGTGCTGCTTGGGCCCCCCAGCACCGGCTCACTCTGCCCTTCACGTCTTGGTGCCTGACATTGACCTTTAGGGGTTCTGTCCTTGGGGCTGCCCTCCCTCCCACGCGTGCTCATCCAGCCCTGCCTGCGGGCGCGGTGCAGCCTCTGAGCGGGCGCACAGGAGGGGGAGGCTGGCAGGGCCCCAGGATTCCCACAGGGGCAGAGGGACGACCCCTCCTACTTAAAACCAGCTTCGGCCCGAGTCCGTGGTGATCTAAGAAGCCTCTTCAACCCCAAAAGGCAGGACCAGTGGCTGTTCCTCTCAGGCAGGCTCGGGATCCCCAAAGAATCTCCACAGTGCTCCCCATCACCCGAAGCAGCCCTCTCCCTCAGGCGGGGCTCGCCCAGGGTGGACACGACCCCACACCCCGGGGACCTGAGGCGGAGGCTGTGGGGCCAGGAGGGGCCCCATCATCTTCCATTTCGGGGCCTTTGCACACGGCCCCTGGTCTGGTCAGGATTTCTGGAGATGAGGTGAGATGGAGGCTCAGAAGCGTGCCCGGGGCACCCTGCTCCTGCCAGGGCAGGAGGGCAGCGCCCAATCCAGGGAGCCAGGGGACCCAAAGATGGAGGGACACCCCGCACAAAGATGGTGTTGGTGTCCCCAGGGCGGGGGGACTGGCTGCCAGCCCTCCAAGGAGAGTACGTGGGCTCCCCCGAGACTCGGCTCCCCCACAGCTCCCCACTCCCTGTCTCCTCCAGATTCAGTTGGCAGGGGCAGGGCGAGGGCCCACCCTCCCCCCACCCTCCCCAGGACTCGGGGTGGAGGTTCTCGCCACACCCTCGGGGTCCCTCCTGTGCCACTGCCTCTCGCTGGCTGTTCGGCTCCTCCAGTGGCTTGGAGCACGCTCAGACCCAGGGCACCCTCCCAGAGGAGCAGCAGGCCTGCCACATCCGCTGCCTCCACGCACCCCGCTCCCTCTCGCGGGACTTCCTGAGGCTGAAGGGACCTCGGACCCCTCCCTGCCTGCAGCGCAGCCCGCCCAGAGCTGGTCCCCTGACCGCGCTGCTCAGCACTCCACAAAGGGGATTCCAGCAGAACTGGCAATTACTTAAAAATAATAAAGTTCTTTGTGAATGTTTGAAAATTTCTACATGTTTTAAGAAACAGTTCTTGCCCGGCTGACGTGGCTCAGTTGTTGAGCGTCGACCTATGAACCAGGTCATGGTTCGATTCCCAGTCAGGGCACATGCCTGGGTTGCAGGCTCGATCCCCAGTGTGGATTGTGCAGGAGGCAGCCGATCCATGATTCTCTCATCATTGATGTTTCTCCCTCTCCCTCTCCCTTCCTCTCTGAAATCAATAAAAAGGTATTAAAAAAAAAAAACATCTTCAAGGAATGTCTGGACAGTCGGCATATCCGCAGTGGCTCTCGGCCAGGGCTGTGGAGACCGTGTTTGGGGGTCACAGTGGCCAGGAGCCGGCACAGCTGCCCACAAGCTGGGGTTCCCACAGGGGGGCCCTGCTGAGAAACACTGTGGAATGAAACACCAGCAGCCCCGCCCAGGATTTGAAGAGCCAGCACATCAGCAACATGTGAAGACTAACGGGCTTCGTTCCCAGGAAGGCTTGCCCCCTGTCTCTGATCAGTGAGAACCTCCCGAGGAGAGAACCGAGATGGCAGCGTAGGTAGGTAAACGCCCGCTGGTACTTCCCGCCTCCCACAATGGCATCAGCATTACACCTAAACCAGAACCACCATCGTTTGGAACCACCTGAAAGCCGGCTGAATGGAAGTCCTACAAGAAGGCACACTGGTAGGAGGGGCGGAGGCACCGAACGGGCTGGACCGGCACCCTCGAGTGCCACTTCTTTAATCAGGAGGGAGACTGTCTCTGCGGAGGCCCCCGTGAGGAACAAGGGGTCCCAGCCCCACACCAGACCCCCAGCCCAGGCTCCCAGAGCTGGGAAGACAAGTCCCCATAACTACAGGCTGTGAAAACCTGCAGGGATTGGGGCTCAGTGACACAGAGGCTGCTGGAGAACCAGCTGTTCCTCTTAAAGGGCCAGCGCATGAACTGAACTTACAAGGTCCTGCTTCCTCTGAGCTCCAGCACCGGGCGGGGGGGGGGGGGGGGGGAGAGAAGGCTCTGGGGGACCCAGACATACTGGGAGGAACTGGATTGTCTGGCATTGGGGCAGAAACTAGAACCAGTAGACAGCTTCAGATCATACCAGATTACAACTCCACATCCACAGCAACACACTCACAGAGCAGACACAGTGAGCAAGTCCTGCTCCATAGGGGTGTCTCCTGCACAGCAGCTCCCACTGTAGGGCAGCGGGTCCTCACAGCCAACTGGCCTGGAGGTCAATTCCTCCCAGTGACACCAACAGCACTCAAGGCTCAGCAGCCCCTTCACATAAGCAGCACAGCTGCCCCTCCCCCAGCATCCAAACACGTGTGGAGGAGAGATGGACTGTTGTATAAATACTCACTTTATGTGCTTTAGTGGCGTCACACAGTCCCTCCCCATCACTGGCAGGCGGAGACCGGACAGGAAGCAGCAGGAACAGCCTCCTCTGGGGAGGCCAGGCTGGCTCAGCCCCCGCCGCCCCCACCCCACCCCGAGGTCATCGGAGACCCTACAGGTCCTCGTCCGCGGCCTCCTCGGCCTCGAGCACGTCCACGTGGCTGTAGGACTTCCAGGCCTGCAGGTTGCAGCTCCGCAGGATGGCGCCCAGCTGCTTCCCGGGCCCCACCTCGAAGGTCCGGGGGAAGTCGGAGCCTTTCTTCCTCTCGTACAAGGCGTGCATCGTCTGCTCCCACTTCACCGGGGAGACCACCTGCTTCACCAGCAGCTGCTGGATGTGCGCAGGGTGCATGTACCTGCTCCCGCTGACGTTGGCGTGCACGGAGACCAGGGGCCTCTTCACGTCGATGGCCTTGAGGACCTGCGCCAGGGGCTCCACGGCGGGCTCCATGAGGCGGGTGTGGAAGGCCCCGCTGACCGGCAGCATCTTGGTGCGTCGGAAGTGGAACCTGGAGGAGTTCTTCTGGAGAAACTGCAGAGCCTGCAAGGGAACGGGAGGAGGGGTAAGCCAAGCAAAGCTCAGGAAACGACACAGCAGCCAGCACGGCTCCATCACAGCCCCGGTGCAGAACAGGCTCACCGCACCTCCTCCCACACCTCCTCCCGCAACCACAGGCGGTGACGGACTCCAGGCACCTCATTCGTGAGAGCGGCTCCCGAGTCAGTGCCCCAGGAGGCCCCCTCCAGGAGGCCCCCTCCAGGACCTGACCATGGACCGGTGCCCAGGCAGGCGACCAGTGTGGCTGAGACCTGAGGCGGGAACCGCGGGATCTGGGTCCCATCTCAGCACTGTCATTCACTAGTTGGTGGCCCCAGGCAAACCACTGGATCTCTGACCTCCTCCTTCCTCCCTAAAAAAGCACAATTTCATCTACTTTGAAGGTTGCTGGGAAGTGATCAGACCGGAGGGGTGTGACAGAGTCTGATTACAAAAGGGAACTATCTAGCCCTGGCTGGAGTGGCTCAGTTGTCTGAGCATAGCCCTGTGCACCGAAAGGCTGCCAGTTCGATTCCCGGTCAGGGCACGTGGCCAGGTTGTGGGCTCGATCCCCAGTGTGGGGCGTGCAGGAACAGCCGATCAATGATTCTCTCTCATCACTGCTGTTTCTTCTATCTCTCTCTCCTTCTCCCTCCCTCTCTGAAATAATGAAAATACTTAAAAATAAAAATCAACATAGAATCTTTAAAAGGAAAAAATTTAAAAAGCAGTCTATTGCAGCGGTCGCCAACCTTTCGGACCTCACGGACCACCAGTGGTCTGCGGACCACGGGTTGGCGACCGCTGGTCTAATGTGTTCATTTTCCATCCAATTCCGCTACCCCTCGTCATGGTTACTAGGGCTGTTTTCATGGTCCTACGTAACCTCCACCGTGAAAACCCAGGAGGCTCCCAGCTCATTCCCAGCGCAGGGTCTTCCCTGGCCCCCTCTTCCGGAAGCCCATCTCGACCCCCAGGGCCAACAGGCCTAAACCAGGAGCTGCTTGCAAACAACATAATGTGCAAATGTCTTTAACAACAGATATTCTTAAGAGACCTTTGCTCTCAGGACACAGCCCAGGGCCGCCCTCCACTGGGACCTGTGCACTAAACAGTCTGCCGTTCCCCTCAAACCCGACACCATCCACAGCCTGCTCCCCCAAACCCAACACCATCCACGGCCTGCTCCCCCCAACCCGACACCGTCAGGGCCTGCTCAGAGCCTGGGCCAGCTGCTCCCTGGAAGACTAAGTTAAGCCTTAAAAAGGTCACGGCAGTTGCATGATCTTGGGTGATTTTACTTTACCTCTGTGCCTCAGTTTCCTCCTCTATAAAATGGGGTAACGGCAGTAGTTACAGGGCTATGGTAAGGAGAACTATGCTTGGCAAACAAGTGCTATTTAAGGTTAGCAGTCATTCTCTGGAATACCAAGCCCATCCCTGCCCACCGGGAAACGTTGTAACAGGGCACCTAGTCTGTGCCCCCACAGGAGGAGGGTTCGTTTTGGGTGGCACGGCACCTCTGGGGGCCCCTCCCTGCAGGGGTGCATCCTGCCCGCCCAGGCATGGCCAGGGCCGCCCTTGGCCCTCCTGTCACTCTCCTGTGCTGTTTGCAGCTTGAACCCCGGGGGCAAGTGCAAAGTAGAGCCCAGCCCAGCACCGCTTACCCGGCGTGGGGACCTCTCCTGTGGGGACCACACCCGCGGGGACCATGGAGGGGTTCGGGCCGTCACTGCGGCAGAATCCAGACGCCCTGCCTGCCCTGGTGCCTCACATCCGTGGCCACCCTCCCCCCACCCCCGACCCCAGCTCACGGAGGGCCGTGCCCCAGCAGCCTCTGCACAGAGGCCTGTTGACTCCATGCGGGGAGGCCTGTGACCCAGCATCCTGTGTGGACCCTGCATCATTTCAGTGGGTCCCATAGTGCTTTCCATGGAGCCTCCGACTCCTCCAACTCGAGTCCCAGCCGTGGGCCCAGCCGTGGGCCCAGCAGGCTCCCCTGTGGCTGGCGCTCAGGTCAGCGCTGGTCCAGCAGCGGCGCCGAGGGTTTTACATCCTGGGCTGAAGACCCCGGCACTTCCAACAGAACCGAGAGGCCACACCTGGGGCTCCGGGGGCCACCGGGCGATGCCCACCTGCCCGGGAGGCTGCGAGGGAGAGGCCTCCGGGGTGGGGTCCGCCTGGCCCACTCTGCACTTCGTCCCAATGAGCAGCCAGCTTCATGAAGACGTGGAGGCCGCTGTACCTGGTCTCCGGTCTCCTCCCCATCTTGTCACAAGAGGGACCTGCTGGCTCTCGCTGACCCAGGAGACACGGGACACCTGGCTGCTGGCAAGGCCTGAGCGGGAGCCCTGAGCAGTCAAGTGCAGGAAAGCACTCGAGTGAGACCGGCTTCAGCCCCGGCGCCGCCTCCCTCCCCTCCAAGCACTTGCCCTCTGCCTCCACTTCCTCGTGTGTGAGGCTGAGCCCAGACTCCCTGCCGCAGAGCAAGGACTGGCTGGGAGGACCAGACGAGGCGTGCGAACAGCGCCCTGCGCCCGCAGCCCTCCCTCGGGTTCCTGTCTGCACTCAGCCCGAGGCGGGCGGGCACCCTCTCCCCGGCATCCATCTCCTCCAGGCACTGCCATCTGGCGTCCCCTCCGTGGGCCCACTGGTGGACAGCCTGGCCCTGGCTGTGCCCTGGACCTGGTTCCCCCGATCCCAGCGGCCTTCCTTCGATGGCAGGAACCTGGCTCATCAGCCACGGGGCCCTCAGCGCCTGTCACAGAGGAGCTGCTTGGAGGGTCGTGCAGAAACAGACATCTGAGAGCAAGCAGGCGGGCAGAGCAGCCCAGCAGGAGCCAGCTCTCCCCTCTCTAAGGAAGCAGCACAGCAAGGCTGTGAGAAGCCCAGAATGTTCTGCAGGGAGGCCCTGGAGACCATCTGGCCAGCCCTTTACCCCTCAGGTGGGCTGGCGGTTTGCCCAGGGTCCCTGCCTGTACGTGTGAAGCGGGGATGGCACCCGCCTTCGGCCTCCTCTGCATCGCTCCCTGCCCACGCTCCTGCCCTCACCTACTTCCCAAGCCCACGGCTGGGCAGAGCACCCGCCGCGCCGCTGGGGCTCACGGGGTGGCAGATGCCAACCTCCTCGCGGGACCAGGGTCAACACCAACCTCCAGGTGTCCCGAGATCACCCTGCAGTCCGGGAACAGGTAGTTGGCCACCTCGCACACGGGGTTCTCTATGCCCAGGGTCTTGCAGTGCTCCCGGGCTTCCAGACAGGCGGACGTGAACTTGGTCTGGGGCTGGCCGAGGACGGACAGCATCCCGCTGGGGACGGCTTCCGAGGCCTCCTGCATCGCCTCAGCCCGGATTTTCACCGCGTACAGACCTGGCCGGAGAGAAATGCATGGGAAATCAGCGTACGTAAGAGGGAGGGACTGAGTGTCTGTGGGACACGGCACCAGCTCCACACGGCGTGCCGAGGCACTGACGTCGGCATTTGTCACCGGCCACACGGCCGTCGTTCTGTCTGCGCCCATCACTCAGAGATGTGCCACTGTCACCAGGAAGCAGTGCTGTCCTCAGCCGGCATAGATGGACTCACGGAGCTCCCACCCAGAGGCCGGCCTGGTGTAGGGTCTGACCAGGGGTGATCTTGTCTGCAGGCACTTTTTCATTGTCACAACTGGGGGGGAGAGGGGTGCTACTGGCAACTGGTGGGTAGAGGCCAGGGATGCTACTCAACATGCAAAGCACCCCCAAAGCAAAGAACGATCTGTCCAAAATGCCAACAGTGCTGTCGCCGAGAGACCCCGGTGTGCGGCGAAAGGCAGGTGTTCGGGCCACGTTGCTTTGGGCAAGTCGTGGTCTCCTTCCAGGTCAAATTTTTTAGTCAGTACAACGAGGATAACAGTATGCACCTGCCTGGACTGTTGTGAAAAGTCAGGAGTAGTTAGTTTATTATGTAAGAGAAATCTTGTTGAAGAGGAAAAACAAGAGCCAGCAGGTATTTGGAATAATGTACCAACTACAAACAATTACATGAGCTTCAGTAATGTAATTATTATAAACCCGGCACTGCCACCCTCACTCGGCAGCTCTGCCAAGGCAGACGACCGAGAGCAAGGCTCCTGGCTCTGTGGCTCCGGAGAGGGGAGAGGACAGGGCTGGACCCAGCTACGCAGCGCCAATGGCCGTGACCCAGGAATGACCTGTACCTACCGTCCCTGACCAGACCCAGGGGCCATCCTGGGTTTGATGGGACAGCAGAGAAGGTCTGAGGAGCGAGTCCTGCACTGCGTATCTAACGTCCTCAGTCACTTGGTACCAACATGTGTTTGTACTGAGCTCTGAGCCCCCTTCCTGGCAGCGAACGCGTAAGAGCCTGTGGTGGGACGTAGCAGAGAACACGCAGGAGAGAGAACATGGGAAATCCTCCCACGCAGGCATTCAGGAAGTAGCTATGCAAAACGTCAAGCGAGAAAACTGAACACAGAATGTGCACCTGATATAATTCTGAAAATTACACGCGTAAAACTATTTATGTACATATAAAAGAGTTTTATTAGCAAGTAGGAAATATGAAACTTTTTCATTTCCTTAATAGTGCTATATATCTTTAAAAACACTGAGGTGAAGTCACAAAAAAGATAAGCAGTTTCAAGTGTACAAGGCAGTGTACTTGTTGCATTCATGCTGTGCAACCACCAGCTCTCGTTTCAAAACTCTCCACCATCCCATGAAACACCGCACCTGCTGCGGGTAATCACTCCGTTCTCCTTCCCTCCACCCCAGTAACCACTCATCTGTTGTCGCTGGACCTTTCACACGCAAGGATCACACAGCATGTGACCGTTGTGGCCCGCACTGAGCACCTGTTTGAGGTTCATCCACGTTGCAGCCTGTGTCGGTGCTTCACTGCTTTTCACTCCTGACTACTATTCCAGCACAGACACTTGATCAGCTCGTCCGCTCATCGGATGATGGACGTTTGTACTGCTTCCGCCTTTTGGGTGTTATACACATCTGTGTACACGTCTTCATCCTCGGTACAGACCCCCGGGACGACTGCTGGCGCACATGGTGATTCTGTTTCGCTTTTTGAGGAAGCACCACGCTTCCCCACAACGGCTGCGCCATTTTACACTGTTACCCGCACCGGGGAAGGCTCCTATCTTCACACCCGTGCCAACACTTATTCTTTCCCTTTTTGTCACTGATGTTGTAAATTAAAGCCTTCCTGCCCTAGCTGGTTTGGCTCAGTGGATAGGGCGTCGGCCTGCGGACTGAAAGGTCCCAGGTTCGATTCCGGGGGGGGGGGTACATGTGCCCTCAACCATGTACCTTGGTTGAGGGAACATCCCCAGTGGGGGGTGTGCAGGAGGCAGCTGATCGATGTTTCTCTCTCATTGATGTTTCTAACTCTCTATCCCTCTCCCTTCCTCTCTGTAAAAAATCAATAAAACAAATATATATTAAAAAAAAATTAAAGCCATCCTAGTGGAGCCCTGGCCGGGTTGGCTCAGTGGATAGAGCGTCGGCCTGTGGACTGAAGACTCCCAGGTTTGATTGCAACAAGGGCACATGCCCAGGTTGCGGGCTCGATCCCCTAGTAGGGGGCGTGCAGGAGGCAGCCCTTCAGTGATTCTCTCTCATCATTGATGTTTCTATCTCTCTCTCCCTTTCTGAAGTCAATAAAAATATATTAAAACAAAATAAATGAAAAATAAAAATAAATTTTAAAAAAGTCATCCTAGTGGATGTGAAGTATCTCATTGTGGTCTGTTGCTTTGTTAAAATATGCTTTTATTGATTTCAGAGAGGAAGGGAGAGGGAGATAGAAATATCAATGATGAGAGAGAATCATTGATTGGCTGCCTCCTGCACGCACCCTAATGGGGATTGAGCCCGAAAACCAAGCATGTGCCCTGACTCAGAATCAAACTGTGAACTCCTGGCTCATGGGTCGATGCTCAGCAGCTGAGCCACACCAGCCGGGCTCACTGTGGTTTTGATTTGCATTTCCCCAGTGATTAGCAATGCGGCACATCTCCTCATGTGCGCATTGGCCATTTGTGTATCTTCTTTGGAGAAATTCAAAGTCCTTTGCCACGGCTCACTCAGATTCCTGTCTGCACGCAGCATGCCCCAAGCCAGGCACCGAGGCCAGAATGGCCAACTGTAAACGAAGATGTCTAACTTTTCACTGTATGCAAAACTCTTAGGAAGTGAAACTCAAGATCAAACATTCATCTCCTCCTTTTCAATCAATGAACTGTACTGAGTGTCTACCATGTGACAGGCACTGAAGGTGTGTGATGGACCGAGAATGCACAGGACAGCGGGAAGATGGTCAAGCACGCAGATTCCATGAGATTACAGAAAGAAAGGAAAACCCTGAGGAACTCTCCCAGCGTAAACGAGAATCAAGGTGCAGTCTGGCCCCCGGTTCCCATGTCGCCCCTCTCTATATGCTCCTCTATCACCCTCGTGGTGCACAATTACTTTTGGCAACGTCCCTTATCGCTAGTGAGCCCAGCAAGACGACACCCCTGCGCCACACCAAAGCCCTCTCTGTGTACCTTCAGAGAATTCCATGGCTCCGGCAAACACTAGGGCTGCGAACTCTCCCACACTGAAACCAGCAGCGGCGACGCAGTTCTCAATAACCTGCAGCGACAGATGCAGAACGTGAGGCCTGTTCGGGCTCTGCTCTGAGAGCTGGCGGGGGCTCCGGGAGCCAGGCTGGGCGGGCCTGGGCTCCAGCTCTAAGACGACACTCGCTGACCTGGCCCTTTCCTGGTCAGGAACTTCCCTGGCAGTGAAGGCCCCTGGCTGACTCCGAGGCAAAGCTCTGCCTCCAACTCTTGCCCCTGCCCTGGACCGCCTCCCAGGCCAGATGGAGCCGGAGGGAGCCGAACACAGAAGTGAAAAGTAGGACTTCCAGCGTCACGCAGGGTTGGATTTGATTCTTAGCTTGGGATAGTTCCCTAACCTTTCTGAGCCTGTTATCTCATCCCGGAAATGAGGAAGGAGCAGACCCAGTCCCAGGCCGCTGAGAGAAGTACGTGAATTAAAGGGTAAGCACTCCTGGAATGTTATCATCACAGCTCAACAGGCCCACCCAGCTGCTTCCTTTCATTCCGAGTCTCCTTTCCTCATCCACAAACGAACAGTATTTTCCTCACAAGGTTGAGGAAGAAATGGAGTGAAGGGTTTAAAGTACTAGCTTTACATTTACTGTCTTGTTGGGGGCTTTTTGTTGTTGTTGCTAATCCTCATCCAAGCATACTTTTCCATTGGTTTTTAGAGGGAGTGAGAGAGAGAAAGCGAGAAAGATCAATGTGAGAGAGACCCATCGATTTGTTGCCTCCCGCACACGCCCCGACTAAGTTCCGTGCCCTTGACTAGAATCGAACCCTCGACCCTTCAGTCTGCAGGCCAAAGCTCTATCCAAGGAGCCAAGGGGAGCACTTACTGTCTTGATAGAATTAAATAATAACAGCAATCAATTCACACCTGCAAGTGAAGTGACACCCTCAGCCGTATTCTCAATGATCTTCCAAATTCACTTAGTACTCAAACTGTTAAGGATCATTTAAAACAGCATCCCGGCCCTTGACCCCCCGGCCCCTCCTCTATTTTCCTTCCTGCAGCACTTATCTCTGAGACACTATGTAATGTACACAGTGCATTATTCCCATCACCTGTCTCCCTCCCCTATGCAAGCTCTCTCAGGGCAGGGGTCCTTGGTGTTTGTTTATGGCGGTATCTCCGGCCTAGAACAGCGCCTGGCACGGAGGAGGCCCTCAGACCCCTGTCCCTGTAGGAGCGCCCGGCGTGGCGGTGCGAGCGCGGGCCTCACCGCGGGCTGCAGGTGCTGCAGCTTCTCCACGGCGGCCAGCGAGGCCACGAAGACGGCGGGCTGGCAGTGCGCGGTGCGGTCCAGGGCCTCCTGCGGCCCGCGCAGGCTCAGCTCCAGCAGGTCGTAGCCCAGCACGCGGCGGGCGGCGGCGTAGAGCTCGCGGACGCGCGGGTAGCGCAGCAGCCCGCGGCCCATGCCCACCACCTGGCTGCCCTGGCCCGGGAAGAGCAGCACCGAGCACTGGCCGGGCAGCCGCCGCGCCGCCGGCTCCGGGGGCGCCTCCTCCGCTGTGGTCGCATCTCGCAGCAGCTCGGCTACGTCCACGGCGCCCGGCGGAGGCGGCCGGAAGTTCGAGACGCCGCGGCGGCCGCCCGCACCCCAGCCCCAGCCCCAGGCCCCTAGGGCCCGCGCTACGCGGACGCTCATGCTGCGGAACCGGCCCCACGCGCGTTACCCGGGCGACCGACGTACGACTGCGGCGGCGCGGCGCGGCGCGGTCCGTGACGCATTTCCTCCCGGGCGGACCGGGCACCCGGGGCGGGAAGAAAGGTTCCGCAGTTCCTGGTTCCGGCCCCGCTCGCCACTCTTCACTGCTGCGTGCGGGCGTCTAGAGTGACCGGTGCGCTGACTTCCACCCCCACGGAAAAGACGAAAACGCGACCCTGCACCACCATGAGCCCTCCAAAGTATTTATTGACTAAACAACACCAGCGAAGCAATAGTCACGCTTTCTACCTAGCACCTGGAAGTGCTCGAAACGCCTCCACATTCTTTGTCTCAGCACTTACTTGATTCTCCCAGCTGCACTGGGCGATAAGCAAAGTAACAGCTCTCTTGTATAATGTTTCCTGCAAACCAGACCCGGTGCCTAGCCCATAATAAACACCCAATAAATGTTTGTCCCACCGAACGAAGCCCTGGAAGTTTTTCAGACATTCGCTTATTTAATTTCTAAAAGCTACGCTGTGACGAATAGGTACTGTTATCCTCCATTTATGGGTGAGTAGACAAAGGCTCTAAGAGTGGGTGACAGAAGAGGAATGGAAATTGGGGTTCCCTGGCTTCTGAGTGCTGGTGTGAGGCTGGGCCAAAGAGAGTCTATCGCTAAACCTCACCCTAATCACATCCATACACCTCCCCCTTCGCTTCTCTCTCATTTCCTGCCCACCTCTTTCAGTGAGTTCGTCCTGAGAATGAAAGCCCTAACTCTTGGGACATTGTGGCAGCCTTGCTCTTGACAAGGAAAAAGTGGGAATGAGCTGCTTGCCCCACGAGAGGAGATTAGTTAGGTGAATTACGGCGAATCTAATGCAATGCTGTGATCGTGAAAGACTGGGAGGAGCGTCTCAGGTTGGGACAGGAATGGAGCCTCAGGAAGCCCGTAAATCCCCAGCCCCGGAGCCGGTAAAGACATCAATGCACAGGGACAGGGAGAACAGGAAAGGGGCCAGCAACAGCCGGTCTGGAAGCCGGAAAGCGGGCGGACCAGTGTGACCTGGCCTAGCGGCCCCCACGCAGCCAAATCCCTCCGGCAGTGGAGCTGAGGACCAGCCTTTATTCACACAACAGCAAAGTGTAGGAGCTGGTAGCAGGCTGCTTCTAGACCTGAGGTGCAAGGCTAAAGTAAAGAGAACCATTTGGGGGGTCTTTGGGGAACAGTTAGATCTCTGGCTCCCTCCTTCTCTCTAGCCACTGAGTGATGCCCCTCCCCGATTCTAGCAAATATCCAGAGATGAGCTCTGGGAAGGGCTGGGCTTGCCAGGGACAGCGGTGGATGTGGGTACTGGGCTGAAACAGGGGGCGCTGAATGCTGAATGAGGGACGGCCTCCAGGGTTCTCCCCACGGAGCTGGAACCCTGGAGCCAGACCCCTCCCCTCCAGCAAGGGCCTGGAGGACCTTGGGGAATCTGGCCAGTCCAAGATGAAAATCCTGAAGGTATTGACAGTCCAGGAAGTTCCCAAAGGGCCCACCAAGTTCAACTTAGAGTGAAGCTAAACCAACACATACCATCCCCTGACTTATTCTCCTTTTTTTTTAAAAAAAAATATATATATATATTTTTATTTTTTTTCAGAGAGGAAGGGAGAATGATAGAGAGTCAGAAACATCGATCAGCTGCCTCCTGCACACCTCCTACTGGGGATGTGCCCGCAACCAAGGTACATGCCCTTGACCGGAATCGAACCTGGGACCCTTCAGTCCGCAGGCCAACGCTCTATCCACTGAGCCAAACCGGTCAGGGCTCTCCTCCTTTTTTCCCCTAATATGTCCCTCAAGGCTCGATATATATGCCCCTCAAGGCTGGCACATGACACATGCCCAAGGACGCTCCCGTGCTCAGTGCTGTGGAGTTCAGAGGTCACGGCCCACTTGGAGGGGAGGGTGCAGAGTTGGGGTTCTGGAAGAGCTTCCTGGGGTGACACTGGAGAGCAGTCAGCCTTGGACACGTGGAGACACCCAGGGGGAGGGGGAGGGGGAATGGCGCTCCGGCAGGGGAACAGCGTGTGCAAAGGCAGGGAGGCGGGAAGGGGTGGGCAGCCAGCTTGACCCCAGCTTGGCAGGGCCGTGCGTGCCGGGCACAAGGCTTGGGCTGGCTCCCGAGGCCGTGGGGGCCGCGGAGGGTTCTGAGCGGAGGAGGGGCGTGGAAGGGAGCTAGGGGCCAGCGAGGGCTGTGGCTGCTGCCAGGTGCAGGTGGGGTCGCTGGGTTGGAGGGGAGGGAGGCGGGAGGCGCGGAGGCATGCAGGCAGAACGATGGACATGCCCAGCGGTGCCCAGACCTCGGTGGGTCCTCGGAGCTGCAGGGTCCCACCGGAGACAGGCTGTTAACCCGTGAGGGCAGGGCCCTGGGGGTTTGTGCCCGGCCCTCCCGCTGGCCTGCAGGGCAGCAAGCAGTCTCTGCCTCCGGGGTGCCCGAGGGCCTGGCGCCTGCACGCAGCAGGGGCGAGGCTGGAGGGAAGCCACACGCTTTCTCCCACGGGCCTTCTGGGGAGGGAAGTGTGTCACTGGGCCAAGCCACGGGCACCTCTGCTCGGGAGGAGGTGAGGCTGGCGGCTCTGGGAGGCGCAGTGCCTGGGCAAACACCTTAATTTCTTTTAAAACCCGAGGAGAGGTGGGTGGAGTCCAGCCTGGATTGTGCTTGTTGTGCCAGTGCAGCCAAAGGCGGAAGTGCCCACCGACAAAATGCCAGGGCCCGGGAAGTCGGACCTGGACCCAGGAGGCCCCCGCTGAGCCCCTGAGCCCGGGGAGAGGGGTGCGGCTCACCTTCCCCCGGGACAGCAGGGGCGGCGGTGAGCCTGCAGGCTCCGGGCTCTGCCCGCCAGGTCAGCCCACGCCGGACAGGCCCGGCTGCAGTGATGAAGCGGCGTGGGATGGGGAGGGGTGCCCCCCCCCCCCCCCCGGGGCTGGACCTGTGGGTCCCATCAGGGTGACCCTGGCAAACTGGAGGCACCTCTGGGCTGTGAGCCCGCAGCCTCCACGCACCGAGCACCACGGCTCTGCCAGGCCCGCATTCTAGGCGCCATTAGTCCCACCGCCTGCGCCCACCTTCCAGACCAGGACACGGAGGCCGAGGACCCGGCCAGAGGGCTGCCAGGAGGAGGGTGAGGCTGCCTCCCGCCCTGGGCAGCAGCTAAAGGGGGGGTTCCTCCGCAGACGGTGGCCAGGCGGCTGTGTAGGTGGGGGTTCAGGTTTTGCCATCCAGGGATGCGATGCCCCTCTCTGAGCGCCATCTCTGTTGGCCCATTTTACAGATGGGAAAGGTGAGGCTCCAGAGAAGCGACCTGCTTGCGGACCCAGTCGGGTCGCGGCTGGGACCTGGCGGGTGAGCAGAGCGCGTCCCGCGGGCGCCGCCGCAGGGAGGAGGGAGCTCCCCGTCCCGCCCCGTCCCGTCCCGTCCCATCCCGCGGGCAGGCCAGTGGGCGGGCCGGGCTCCCAGCCAGCCGGGCGGGGCCGGGCGGAGCCTCACTGCCCCGGGCGGGCGGGGCGGGCCGGACCGACTTCGGCAGCCACTTCCCCTGCGCAGCTCCCTTCCCGGAGCGAGTCCTCGTCGCTGGTGAGTGGGGACGGGGCGCCCGGGGAACCCGAGCAAGGGGCCCCTCGAGGGCGCGATCCCCGCCGGCGTTTGGCCCGAGGGGGAAACTGAGGCCAGAGGTGGCAGGTCCCGGGCGGAGACCCGAGGGGAGGCCGCGGGGCTGCACTAGGAGCTTGGCTGCAAGTCACTGGGGCGGCGGCGGTTGGGCGATGGGGAGACAAGACGTGTGTGTGTGTGTGTGTGTGTGTGTGTGTGTGTGTGTGTGTGGTGTGTGTGTGTGGTGTGTGTGTGGTGTGTGTGTGTGGTGTGTGTGTGTGTGTGTGTGGTGTGTGTGTGTGTGTGGGTGTGTGTGGTGTGTGTGTGGGTGGTGTGTGTGTGTGTGTGTGTGTGTGTGTGTGATGTGTGTGTGTGTGTGTGTGACTGGGGCAGCCCCGCCCTGTCCCACCTCCGCCCCCTTTCGCCCAGCCCGGGGCACGTCCCGGGGGAAGCAGAGCCGCGGGGAGGGGCGGACACCCCTTTTCCGCCCACTCCTGTGAGCCAGCCGGGCTGGGGAGGGTGGGACGCCCTTTCTAGGGGAGGAAACCCCGGCCAGACTGGGGAGGTTTTGCCCAAAGCCAGGTAAGACCCCAAGCGGCCTTAGAACCCTTAGAACCCGGTCCTTAGCCCCCCATTCCAGTGCTCAGGTGCGCAGTAGCCTAGACATGGGCCTGGTGACCGACCTGTACCCTAGGCACACCCGCCAGAAGGGGAAACTGAGGCCTGTGGGCTTCCAGGGGCGAACACTGCGGAGTGCTGGGGTGGCTGGCAGATGCCGTGGGCTGCTCTGGGCGGCAAGCCCCTCCCGCTGGCCTGCCGAGGCATGTGGGTGCCCGGGGCCAGGTGCCTGGCGCCAGCCACGTGCTCAGGGTGGCTGCAGGAGGGGGGCTGGGCCTCTCCAGGCTCAGGAGCCGAGGCCCTTCCACCAGGGCCACGACCAAGGCTGTGCGCCAGGATGTGGGCTGAGGGCCCGTCTCTGTGGGGCAGAGTGGGGCCCCGCAGGGCAGGAGGAGACAGGCGTCAGCTCCTCCCTCAGCTTCTCCAAGGGAGTGGAGCTTGTCCCCTGGTGGGAAAGGAGCTGTGAGCTAGGGAGGGAGAGGATGGCTGCTCCCACCCAGAGGGAGCCTCCCAGGGCATCCCGGGCCCCGCGGGGGAACTGAGGCTCACGCAGGGACCACTGGCCCAGGGAGTAGCCTCAGCCGTGGAGCTGGGCTTCGAACCACGGGGATCTGTGGTGGCTCAGGGGTGGGGGGAGGGCCCACAGGGGGGAGCCTACTGTTTCCTGTGTACACTTGCGTTTTCATCATTTTACGTTTGAATCTTGGTTTTTAAAATCTGTATTTTCTTTTACTTCTTTTTAAAAAAATATATTTTATTGATTTTTTACAGAGAAGAAGGGAGAGGGATAGAGAATTAGAAACATCGATGAGAGAGAAACATCGACCAGCTGCCTCCTGCACACCCCCTACTGGGGATGTGCCCGCAACCAAGGTACATGCCCTTGACCGGAATCGAACCTGGGACCCTTCAGTCCGCAGGCTGACGCTCTATCCACTGGGCCACACCGGTCAGGGCCTTTTACTTCTTTTTGATTGTGCAATGCCTGGCTGCTCTCTGTGTTTAAAAAGTAGTCATGCTCCACAAAGCAAGTTTCTTCTTGTCTCCCAGCCGGACCCAGCGCGACCCCAGCCCACCCCAGTCCCACTCCTACCCCAGCCTCACCGCGGCCCCGCCCGCCCGGTTTCCAGCGGCTGCGGGTCCTTCCAGACCTGCTGTCTGGTACCTCGGACACTTTCATGGTGGAAAGGCTTTACAGAGGTTATAATGAGGAGGACTGGCTGTGAGTCCTTCACACACACACACACACACACACACACACACACACGCACACCCCAAGTCCCTGGGACGGTGGTGGCTTCCAGGGAGAGAGGCGGGGAGGCTGGGTCAGCTGGGAGGGGGGTCAGAGAAAGGGCAAAAACGCTTTGTGCTGCCGGGGGGCAGCTCTGCCACCTTCTGTAGGAGCGTCACCTACAGAGGACCCACAGCCCACAGAGGGTCCAGGGAGACGGAGGCGCCCCCGGGACCCCAGGGCCGGGAGTGAAGGTCACAGGCTCGGAGGGCCTGGGTCCCCGTCCGGGGCGGGGAAGGTTCAGATCCTGTTCTGCTGCCCCGATGCTCCGAGGGGCTGGGACGTGGGCCTCAGGGTGGGCGGGAGGGAGGCCCTTGGCGCTGGCGTGGTCCGTGGGCGGAGCAGTGGAGGAGGGAGGTGGGGGGACACAGGCCGAGGTGCCATGTCAGGATGGGAAGGGGCTGAGAGGGGAGGCCGCACAGCGTTGTGAGTGGACGTGTGGCCCAGAGCTCAGGCCAGCAGAGTCCCAGCTGTGGGGGTGGGGGTGGAGTCGTTGGCCTCAGAGTTACACAGACCCCACAGTTCTGTGATGCCCTGTGCCTCAGTTTCCTCTTCTGGACCGTGGGAATAGTGAGGAGTCCACACGGAGGCCCAGAGGGCCGGGCGGCTCAGGGCTCTGAGAAGAATAAGCGAGGGGATGAGTCCAGCCTGGCCCACAGCGCCCTCCGCCAGCCCCACCCCTCCAGTAGCCCCACCCCTCCACCAGTATCCCCACCCCTCCACCAGTATCCCCACCCCTCCACCAGTATCCCCACCCCTCCGCCAGCCCCACCCTCTCCAGTAGCCCCACCCCCAGTATCCCCACCCCTCCAATAGCTCCACCCCCTCCAGTATCCCCACCCCTCCGCCAGCACCTCACCTGCTGGTCATTCCCCGGGGGCCCAGGCCCTGAGCCCTGCTTGCCCCATTCTTGGCCAGGTTTGGAGGCCGTGGGGGCGGGGCCTCCGTGCAGCATTTCCCCTGCGTGTCCAGGGGCCAGCCAGTTTTCTCAGCCTGGGGTCGGCTCCATGGAGGAAATGGGGCGAGTGGCCCCCAACACCCATACCCACAGCCCCTCACTCCTCTGGTCCTCACTTGAGCTTGAGCCTCTCCACGGCCCCATGAAGCAGCCAGGCCAGGTTATACCCACTTGCCCTAGGGGGAAACTGAGGCCCAGAGAGGCGCTTTGGCCTGGGGTCACCAAGCCAATTGGAGGCAAAGCCAAGGTTTGGGTTCTTAGTCACCTTCTGCCAGAGGCAGAAATGAGGGGGTGGCATTGCCTCTCTGCCCGAGTCCAAGCGCTTCCCCCTCCCGGCCCCGGCGCCCCCCGGGGCCCCTTCCAGAGCGGATCTCTCAGGCCCCCGGGCCCAGCCGCCCTGCCAGCCTGGCCAGCATGACTCAGCGTGTGGGTCCCCCCGGGGGTGACTCAGGAGCCAGGCAGCCTCCAGAGGCCCAGGAAACGCCCGCCTGGCCTCTCCACGTGGGGCATCTGGGCTCCCTGTTTGCGACCCGCTGACCCCCTCGGCCCGTGGAGCACAAACACAGCCCGGCCCTTGAAGGGGAGACCGGGGGTGGGGGGTGGGGGGGGAAGGGGCGCAGGAGCTCTGGCTCTCACCCTGCTCTGTCGCTTCGGCCACAGGGAAGCCACCCCCCTGGTGGGGGGCTTGGGAGGTGGGCTCTAGGCCCAGGCCGGCTGGCACCCCGCGCGGGTCTGTGTGGGGGTTGCTTAGGCAAGCGCTGGGTGCCATGTCAGGGTGCCTACCCCGCCCACAACCCCCCCCCCCCCCGGGAGCAGTGTGGACAAGGCTGCATTGTGGGCGCCCTGACAACATGGTGCTGAGAGGAGCCGGTCCCCAAAGGCCACGGGCTGCAGCCCTGTGAGGGGCCGGGGTACCGGTCAGCCATCCTGGAAAGCCTCCTGCGGAGGGGCGATCGGGGGCTCCTCAGGGGCCAGGATCGCGCCTGCCCGGCCGTGTCGCGGGCCCAGCCCCGGGCAGTGACCGGGAAACTGTCCCCACTCAACAGGCGGGAAGACCGAGGCCCAGGGAGGGAGGGATCCCGGCCGCCGAGGGCAGAGCTGGGCCCCGCTGGGAGCCCAACACTCTGTTCCTTCAAAATTAAGATTCACTGGCCTCTCTCTCTCTCTCTCCCTCTCTCTCTCTCTCTCTCTCTCTCTCACACACACACACACACACACACACACACACACACACGCCCGCCTGTCCCTCCCCTGAGCCCCGAGGGCCTCCTCGGCTTCTTAACTGGCTTCCTGAGCCTGTGCAGCTGGCTGGCTCACCCCACCACCTCTAACTTCCTCAGTGAACTTTCTCTTATAATTTGAAAAAAAAAAATAACGCTCATAGAGACGTTTTGGAAAAAGATGGCGATGTAACGAACCGCCCCGTGCGGGCCTCTGGGCCGGCGTCACCGCAGGGCCAGACCTGGCGAAGCTCCCGCCCAGGCCGGGGCCCAAGGCCCACGCTCAGGTCGGGGCTCCGCCCGGGCCGGCCACACAGCTGGTGCCAAGAAAATCTTGGTTTCAGGATGATGACAACATCTTTGAGCGTTTGTTACAGCTTTTACAATGCATACTTATATGGTCTACTTTCTGTTAAAATTGGGGTTGTCTGTAGTATTCAATTTTATATTTATGCGGGCCTCCGGGTTGCGCAGGGCCTCTCCCCTGCATCTGCCCCCCTCCCACCCCCCTCCAGGCCACCCTTGCCGGCCGGCGTGTCCTTCTCTGGACCCCCGCATCCCCCTCCCCTGTCCCCCTCCTCTGTCCCCCTCCCCTGTCCCCCTCCTCTGTCCCCCTCCTGTGTCCTATGGAGAAAGTGCTCGCTACCTTCCAGCACCTTCTTCCCCAGATCCCGGGTCAGGGTGCCCCTTCTGAGGCTGTGCCCAGCCCCCCTTCCTGTGTGCAGAGAGGGAAAGCTGTCCCCCCCCCCCCCCCCAGCAGGCTGTGATGTAAGTTTACTGAACCGAATCCAGTGTGTGGCTTATCTCATGCAAAGACACCCCCAGATTCTCCAACTGGGGTCAGTGTGTCGGGGCGGCTCAGCCCCTCCTTTTGTGATGGGGAAGCAGATGCTGAGTCAGGGGTGCTGAGGGGCTTGGGGTGCCGCAGCAGATCCCGGCAGAGCTGGCCCCAGAGGCCAGCCTGGGCTCCCCGCCCCCTCCGTGTCTCTCTGGACTCTCAGCCCCAATGAGCGTCTCAGCTTGCCAGGAGCATGGCACGCTGCCGGGCACCTAGTAGGTCCTCAGCGCAGAGCTTGGTGCTGCTGGGCACGGGGCACGGCCACCGAGCGTAACGGCGAGGCCGATGCCTGGGTCCCCAGCTTCCCGGCCCGAGGCAGAGCCTTCCTCACCCTGAGCCCTGCCCTCCGGCCTGCTGAGGCCTCCCCCTCCCACTCACCCCCTCGGTGGCCCCGGGTGTCAGGCAGGAGCGGGTTTGGACCCAGGCCAAGCTTGGCCCCAGAGTGCTGCGCGACCCCAGGCAGGCTGCTGTTCCTCTCTGGCACACGGGGGGAAGGTGATTTTATTGATTATTTATTTATTTATTTTAAAATATATTTTATTGATTTTTTACAGAGAGGAAGGGAGAGGGATAGAGAGTCAGAAACATCAATGAGAGAGAAACATCGATCAGCTGCCTCCTGCACACCTCCCACTGGGGATGTGCCCACAACCAAGGTACATGCCCCTGACTGGAATCGAACCCGGGACCTTTCAGTCCGCAGGCCGAGGCTCTATCCACTGAGCCAAACCGGTTAGGGCGGGAAGGTGATTTTAGGGTGTGCACAGGTCCCACACTGGGCTGGGCCCAGGGAGGCCCAGGTTGATGTTCCATTTTACGGAGGGAAAGACTGAGGGCAGCCCAGAGGGTTTGGGTGATTTGCCTGAGGTCGCCGTGAGTCCGTGGGAGGCAGGAAGGAGCCAAGCCCTGTCTGCTGCCGGCTGCCCAGTGAGTGAGCGAGAAGTTCTGGGACCTAAAGCACAGGGTGTGGACTGGCCCCGGCCTCCCAGGCCCCCGGCTGGCACTCGGCCTGGGGGAGGAGGGAGCCTGGGAAGCCTGCTTGGTGGCGGGGGCCCAACTGGCCTGACTGAGGGGGCAGAGCGGAGGGCTCCCCGGTCTGGAGACGCTCGGCCAAGGCTGAGGCGAGAGCACAGGTCCCTGGTGCGGAGGCCGGGCTGAGGGGGGCCACAGTGGACGGGCACCTGGGAGGCTCCTGTGGTCGGGGCAGCTTCTGGGCGGGAGGAGTTTGGGTGGAGATGGGTTCACTGGCGCCCCGGGCTGGGAGGGCCCCTCCCCCCTCGCTCATCCTTTCCTCGCCTCCCCTCTTCCCTTCAATCGAGCGCCTTGTGAGTGACGAGGGGCTGGTGCCAGGTCCGCCCCAGGTCTTTTGGTGACGCTGAAGGAGACGGCCGGCCTGACCCGGGTCTGCGCACAGTAGGTTCTCGGGAAATGCCCAGCCTCTCACCCGGGCCCTGGTTTCTCTTTCAGAGCTTCCAGAACCGCAGCCAGAGCAGCGATGGCCCCGCCCTGGGTGCCCGCCGTGGGCTTCACGCTGGCGCCCAGCCTGGGGGCCTTCCTGGGCTCCTACCACGTCCGCGGGGAGGGCCTGCGCTGGTACGCCAGCCTGCAGAAGCCCTCGTGGCACCCGCCCCGCTGGACGCTGGGCCCCATCTGGGGCACCCTCTACTCGGCCATGGGGTGAGCGGGCCAGTCCCCGGGGCGGGCGGGCAGGGCCTCTTCCCTTTCCAGGGGCCCAGGCCGGGGCAGGGCTGTCCGTGCTGCTGGGGCAGCGGCACCGTGTCGGGGCCTCCTTGCCAAGGGAGGTGGAGAGGGCGGCGGACCGTGGATTGCACCACCCAGCTTTCCCCTGCGGGCTTCTCGGCAGGGGCAGGCCGGATGGCTCAACCCCACACTGGCATCCTGGCTGTTTTCACAACTCCAGGGTGAGACGGGCTCCGTGGGCAAAGTTCATATGTGGGCAGCGTGGAGGCTTCCCAGACCCATGGCAGCATAACAGCCGCAGTCACAGTGGCTGCCGTTGGCTGAGCATCCGTTTGGTGCTAGAGAGCGGGACCCGGCGGGAGGCCCTGGACTAGACCCTGGGAGTTGCTGTGCTGCAAGGGAGTGCTGTGTGTGGTCGCCCCTGGTGGCCACAGTGGGAACTGCATGCAGGAGGTGCCGGCAGCTTCCTGCCCATCTTCTGGAATGTTCCCAGCATGCGGGTTCTGGGCCAGCCCAGGGCAGGGTGGGGCCGTAGACCCTAGCTACCCTCGGGGCAGGTAGCAGAGGCTGGGCTGGGTGCCCAGAGTTCTGGTGGGAGTAAGTCCCTGAAACCTGGCTGTCACTGGCCCCCCCCAGCCCCCCAAACCAGCCAGGCTCCCAGCGCTCCCTGCGTCCTGCTCCCTTCTCCCCAGTCCTGGCCCAGGACCTCGCTTCTGCGTCAGCTCGCTCTGGCCTCCAGGCCTCCGCAGTCCTCCTTGGCCTTCCTCTACCATCGAGATCCTGACACGGCACAAACGTGTCCCCGTCTCTTTCCTGGAACCCTGCCCCGTGAGGCTCCTGTAGGCACTGCCAAGGGCAAACTCCTACTCATCCTGCAAGGCCCAGCCCAAATGTCCCTGTATCCTGCGCAGTGCCTTGGCAGGGCTGGGAGCCTCACGGGCTTCCTTCACAGCACCGATAACGATAATAACGGTAAATACTTACTGAGTACCCCACGTGCCAGGCACTGCCCTAAGCACGGCCAGTGTGTTAACTTGATTCCCCACAGCAACCCTGCGAGAAATGAAGGCCCAGAGAGGTCAGGCAACTTCCCAAGGCCACACAGCAGCAGCGGCAGGGCAGGCCTGCGCCATCACCGTGCCGTCCCGGAGGTCAGCGCGCGCCTGGCCTCTTCCCGCCGTTGCCCTGACAGTGGCCTCTGTTTCAGATACGGCTCCTACCTGGTCTGGAGAGAGCTGGGGGGCTTCTCGGAGGAAGCGGTGGTCCCCCTGGGCCTCTACGCGGGGCAGCTGACCCTGAACTGGGCGTGGCCCCCCATCTTCTTTGGCTCCCGGCAGATGGGTGTGGTAAGTGCCTCCCTGGCCCCTGGAGATGGGCCGCGGAGGGTGGGCCTCCTTCGGTTTGGGGGTTTGGGGCCTTGGGGGTTTGGGGCCGGGGCCCAAAGGCAGGAGCTGGCGGCGTGGCGCACAGCTCATGGCAGCCTCCCGTCAGCAGCCTTAGGGGCCAGCGCCCTCTGGTGGAGCCTCCAGGCGGCTTTCCTCCAGCGCAGGCGCCGGACAGGCTGGGGCTCCGGTTTAGGGGCCAACGTGGAGGACAACCCACATTGCCCCTGGCGCCATGCACCCCGCACGTGGCGCGGGTCAGGCAGAGGCAGTTGTTGCCATGTTACATGTGGGGAAACTGAGGCGGAGAGCTGGGGAGGGGCGTGGCCGGGTCATGCAGGGGTGGGATGGAGACTGCTCCGGTGGGTGGGCAGCTGGGACATGCACCCTAGTGGGTCCCTTGAGCCTCAGGCCCCCGTCCTCCGTGTCTCCACAGGCCCTGGTGGACCTCCTGCTGACGGGGGGGCTGGCGGCAGCCACCACCGTGGCCTGGCACCGGGTGAGCCCTCCGGCTGCTCGGCTGCTCTACCCGTACCTGGCCTGGCTGGCCTTCGCCACCGCACTCAACTACTGCGTCTGGCGGGACAACCAAGGCCGGCGTGGCGGCCGGCGGCTCGCGGAATGAGGTGCCTGTCCCTGAGGACTGGCTGCTGCCAGGTGGGCCTGGGGGTGGTGGCCTCACACCTTCGTGGCCACCACACCTGCGAGTCTGTCGGGGGCTCAGCCCAGGGTCACCACCGGCTTCGGCGGCTCCAGGCTGAGCCCACACCCCGGGCCACGTCCTGCACTGTCTGCGCTGCTGGGGGCACGGGCTCGGGGCACCGAGTGTCACAGCCAAATAAAGTCTCTAACGCGCCCTGGCCTTTTTCTCGGCGGGGAAGCTCATCCCCTGCTGGTGTCAGCTGCGTCACCGATGGGCCTGCTCAGGGCGCCTGCACGCTCTGGGGGCCACCCCAGACCCTGTAAGAGGCGAGGGGCCCAGGGCGAGCAGCCCGGGTTTGACCCGGAGCCCACGCTGGCCGTGCTGCTGCCTGGCTGGTAGGGACCAGGCCCGGGCCTTGGGCTCAGCTGACAGGCCGGCCTGCCCCCCTCCGGGCCTCCAGGAGCCGGGGCTCAGCCTCTGGAGGGTGCGGCCCACAGTCTGCCTGGGCCCAAGGCAGGGCCCTCCGTCGGCCGCCCCTGGGGGCCAGGACGCCTGCCAGCCCGCCCCACCCAGGGCAGCCCCTCAAACATCTCATGGGGGGAGGGGACATCAGAGGCAGAAAAGGCCGGTCCCAGCCCAGCAGGCAGCAGCCCCTCACTGGCCAGGCCTGCCCAGGTGTCACCCCGGCTTCACACGGGAGACCCACGCCCTCCCAGGCAGCTGTTTGGAGTAAGGGAGGCGGGCAGAGGGCTCGCCCTGGGGGCTCCTGCTGGGAGGACGTCTGAGCCCTGGGCCGAGCTCGGCAGCTCGGCCTCCTGGGACCGTGGTCGGACCTGCGGGCTTTGTTGCCGGTGTTGTGGTTGTCAAATAAGTTAATTAGAATCAGAGACACTTTCCTGTGCAGAGCTCTCGGCGGTTCAGCAGCCCTGAGTTTCGCTGCCTCTGCTCTGTCTCCTTCCTCCTCCTGGCTTCACAGTCAGACGTGACCCCAAATTACGAGGAGCTCGGGGAGCCGAGCAGCCAGCCGCCCGCGCTGCCCAGCAGCCGCACCTGCGCACTCACTGCGATGGGTTGTCCACGCTCGGCTCCGCAGGCGTCTGGCAGGGCCGTGAGCGCGTGGCGGGGCCCGGGGCGGCTCCCGCCGTGTTTCCGGGGCTCCGCAGAGCAGCGGGGTCAGGTGGGACTGCACGCCCACTTTATTGCTTGGTTTCTAGTTTCCCACCACGGCCACGCGTGCCCAACGGAGGCCACGCGTGTCCGACAGACGCTGTGCGGCATGCAGCACCCGAGGCTGCTGATCTTTCCCGTGACGCACGCAGACCGCTGTGTCCGTTCCCTACACCTGGGTCAGCTCCTCTCCAGCAACATCCCACCTGCTCAGCCAGACGCCGGGAGGGTGGGCAAGAGGCGGCGGCATTTGCCGCTCCGCCTGCTGCGTCGGCGAGGCTTTCGCTGGTCTTTGCCGCGTGCTCCCCCTTTCCAGCTGTCACAGCCACGAGGGCCCCGCGGTGGTTTCCACGCTGGCTCAACAGGAAAGCCCACACCGGGCAGGTGTATCGGGTCCTCGGGGCTGCACCCTTTCCCGGAGCCGCTTCCGCGGGTGAGGTCTCGGCTCCCCTCCTGTCCACTGACCACGAGGACACAGGGCCAGCCGCTCACGCTGCCCAGAGGCTCAGCAGGTCGTCACTGCTGCACCAGCTCCCTGGACCCTCTGGCAGTCCCTTGAGCGGCGAGGGCCCCTGTGATCCCTCATCCCAGGACGAGGAAACAGGGAGGAAGTCCCGGCCGGGCCCTGATGGAGGAGCTGAGCTCACGGCCCAGTGCACAGCGGCCTGGGCTCCACACCTGCCCACCACTTCCTGCTCTGAAACGCAGGCACTGGGTTAGGGAACCGCTGTGGTCTGAGGATGCCTGTCCCCCCCAATTCATGTGTTGACATCCTAACCCCCACGTGATGGTATCAGGTGAGGCCTTTGGGGTGATGAGCCCTCTGGGGTGGATCAGTGCCCTAATAGACTCGCAGATTCCTCACCCCTCTGCACGGGAGGACACAGCAAGTGATGTCCATGAACTGGAAGTGGACCCCCAAACACCGATCTGCTGGTCCCTTGATCTCGGGACCCTCCCCCCCACCCCCCTCCAGGACCGTGAGAAAAGCTTCTGTTGTTTAAGCCGCCAGTTTACGGCATTTTGTTATGGCAGCGGACGGCCTAAGACGGGGACTTGGGCCCTGAGCACCCCGACTTCTCCTCCCGGGTCTCACATCTGGAGAGTTTGGTTGAGCCAGGAGGAGAGCCGCTGGCAGAGCATGCCAGGCCTGTGGCCCCGGGACCCAGACACAGGGAGGCCAGGGCACGAAGGCGCTGAGGAGGGGACAGACGCCAGCCGCTCTCCCGGGAGGAAGCAGGCGCTGTCCCGCCTGCGAGACCTCCCCTCGGCTCATGGACGGGCCTCGGCCCCGGTCAGCACAGAGGGTGGACAGGCAGATGGGAGGCACGGGCTGGTGCCGTCTCACTACAAGGACTTCTCTTGGCTTCAGAATGAAACACACACACACACACACACACACACACACACACACAGCAGGCCCCCGCCACTGTCCCGTTAGCTGGGCAGGCGCATTGCGGCTACAGCTGGCATCTGACTCCACATTTCAGAAACGACATTACGAACGAGAACTTTATATTTTCTTCCCATAAACGAAAGAGTAACAATAATCCGACGTCTGACCCTGGACTCTGGTGGAGGATGTATCTGACGCGAAGTTCTCGGTGGAATCATCCCTCGAAGCCGCCCCCTGCCTGTTGCTCTGCTGCCCACGCCGGTCCCCTCGCCCCAAGTCCCCTCGCCCAAGCGCCACCCACCCTCAGAGAGGGCGACCCCTGCCGTCCAGGGAGGCCAGGGCCACGGGGAGCAGGACGGCTGCCCTTGCTGGATGGCGAGGCATCAGCAGCTGCCCTGGGGCCACAGGTTTGCTGGTGACGGTTCTGGGGAGTTGGGGGGGGGGGGGGAGAATGGGGGTGCGAGAAGGCTGGGTCTGGCAAGCAGGTCCCCGAGGTGTTCTGGGGACGCCTGCCACACGGGCCGAGGGGAGGGTGGGAGCCTGGCCCCGCTCTGGGGGAGCCACGACGCCTCAACAGACTGGACAAGAGCCGCTGGCCCTGCTGACGTTTGGGCTCCCACAGGCGTTCCTGGGGACCTTGTTTCTGGGGACACCTCGTCACACTCCCCAGAGCCCCTCTCGCTAACGCCCCGGGAAATATGGACGCCAGGACCCGAACTCGGCGATGAAGCTGGGGCTGAGCAACACCGCACAGGCGGTGGGGGGTGCACACAGCGCGGGCACGCGGCCGGGACGGGGTGACGGCCTGCTCCGGCCTCAGGGAGGCCCTGCGCCCCGGGTGGGAGCGGGACCTGGCGGCCCGGCCCGGGAGGAGGGGACTCTGCAGCAGCGGCTCAGAGCCCGGGGCCGGCGCCTACACCAGGCGGGTGACGGGGCAGCCGTCGGGCTCGTCCAGGAACAAGGTGCTGAAGACGTCGTTGAAGAAGGTGGGGTGGTACCGGCAGGCGCGCTCGCAGTCCGGGTTGAAGTTCACCTCCAGGATCTGGGGCTGCATCGCTCGCTGCCCTGAGGGCACACAGCGCAGGCACTCACTGCTGGGAGCGCCCGGGGCTCCGCTCCTCGGCCTGGCCTGGGGCCTCCTCCACGGAAGGACCCGAGGGCCCGGCCCCGACTCTCCTGAGCCTCCAGGAAGCAGGGTGCCCCCCCCTGCCCCGTTTGTTCTCCATCACGCAGGCTGTCGCCCCTGAGCGACGGGCCTCCCCAGGCCCAGGTCTCCTGGCAAAGGACGGCCCAGCAGCCCTGGCCAGCGACGCCCCCTCTGGACACGGGCTTTGGGTGCGTGAGGGTTTGGGAGGTGGGGACCCTCACCGTCTGGACGGCTGTCCCACTTCAGCATGAGGTCGACGGCGTACACGGCCCGGGACGAGGGGTAGTGGCAGAGGCCCCGGGGTGGCGGCTCAGCACACGCCGCCTGGAACAGCTCCGTGAAGGCCCGGAAGATCTCAGCCTGGGGACCAGGCGGCTGTGTCAGGGCTGCCCGGAGCGGCTCTCCGTGTGGGGTTTGCTGCCCCTTCCCAAGCCCCAGCCCCCAAAGGGCCCGAGTCACCTCCTCCTCCATCCTTTGTTTCCCCCGGCCTGGCCGAAGCCGCCTCTGCCCACACCTGCCCCCAATCCCGGCACCACCTGCCTGCCTCCTGCCTCCAGCCCCGGCTCCCTCTGCACCACGGTGTGCAGGGCACTGCCACGCTCACCCGGGGACGTGGAGGCCAGCCTGCACCTCCGGCGGAGTCCTTGATGCCCCCTTAGGTTTGCGACTCCTGGGACAGGCAGGGCTGTGGCCGCCTGCTGCCCAAGGGTGCCCTGAGGCTCTCCCAGTCGCCGTCCACACCTCACCGTCCCTTCCCTGACCTCGGTGGGAGGAGGCAGACCCCCACGTGGCCCACACAGAGGCCCTGGCCCCTCAGCTTCGCTCAGCACTCACCTGGACGCTCCTCCAGGGGAACTCTGGGTACTGCTTCTCAAATTCAGGGATGAACTCGTCGTAGTGCACCTGCGACAGACACAGGGCCCATCACCGCTGCCCTGACTCCACGGGGGCCTCGGACTCTCGCTGGGGCCACAGGTTAGCACCAGCAGCTTACCCACCCCCCCCCTCGGGGCACAAGGGAGGCAGGAGCCGAGTCTGAACCCTGGACACACAGATGTACTTCTCGCAGCCTCAGTGTCTTCATCTGTGAAATGGGACGATGCTCCCTGCCCAGCAGGCTTACTTTGCAGGGCTGCTGCGGGCCTCACAGGGGCAGTGCCCGCAGAGGGCTCCGCAGGCTGTGAGGTCGGGACGACGCGCCCCCGTCCGTGTCAGTGCGCTGGGGACAGGCCTGGGACCCGTGTCTGCACGGCCCGGGGGCAGCAGCTTTTCGGGTTTCTCCCAGAAACGCCCAATGGGCTGCCCACGGGAGCCCGGGGCTCACGCCCTCCCGGACACGTGTCCCCACACACGGGGGCTCCAGAGGAAAACGGGCCCCAGGACGACACGTCCTCGATGCAGCGGGAAGACAGTTCCCCCAGCGACAACGTCCCACAGCGTCGTGGGGCCCGGTGAGCGCTCAGGCTCCCAGGGACCCGTGGGCGCAGCCCCGGACAGGAAGAGGGACAAGAAGCAACCGCCCTGCTGGGGTGCACGCGGCACCGGCCCTTGGGGGCCTCAGGCCTGGCCCAGGGCAGCAGGCTCAGGAGCCGGGAAACCCGGGAATGAGCTCCAGCTGGTTAGCCAGTGAGGGACAGGAATGCCTGCAGCCGCACGGACAATAATGACGAACCCTAAAACGTGCTCAGCAAGAGCAGCGCAGGGGTTTGTTCACGAGAGTGCTGTTCACACAAAAACCTCCATGTGCAAACAGGCGTGTGCCTTGTTTAGGGATGAGCTCATGCTGAACAGACTCAAGACGGGCCTCTCAGCCCGACCGGCGTGGCTCAGCGGCTGAACGTCAACCTGTGAACCAGGCGGTCACGGTTCGATCCCTGGTCAGGGCACAGGCCCGGGTCGCAGGGTTGATCCCCAGTGGGGGCCGTGCGGGAGGCAGCTGAGCAATGATTCTCTCTCATCACTGATGTTTCTGTCTCCCTCTCCCTCTCCCTTCTCTGAAATCAATCAAAACATATTAAAAAGGAAAAAAAAGAAGTGCCTCCACATTTGGGAGCGGCCCCTGGCGGAGGGAGGAGGCACGGCAGGCCTGTGTGGGGGTAACCCCCGCAGGCGAGGGGGCTTGTGGGATAACGCACCGAGGCTGCGGCCCCTTCCTCCTCCCTCCGCCCAGAGCCGCCTGCTTCCGCCAGGCTGTGCCCACCTGCCCCAGGGGCGCGCTGGCCGACGGGTTTGCTGCATGAACGGAGCCGTGAAAGGAGCTTTGCCCTGATGCCCCTTTGCTCCAGGCGCCCGGAGAGTGCGGGGCGTTCAGAGAGACCAGGCAGGGTCACAGGCCAGCGCCCCCCCCCCCCCAGCCCCCCGCCCGGCGTGGGACCCTGTGCCCTGCTGCTCCCCTCCCCCAGTGCTCAGAGGTCTGAATGGAAGCAGGTGGTGCGTCTGGGGGCCCGTGCCTACCTGCTTCAGCACCACTTCCGGGTCGTAGTTCATGACAGTGAAATGTTTCTCGTAGTCGTCCAGGTCGGTGAGGGCGAAGGGCCTGCAGGACCAGCAGGCAGACCCGAGTGGGTCCCGCGGCCCCACGGGGACCCCCCGGAGGCCCGTAAACGTCACCGCGGCCCGCAGGTGTGGGTGCCCGTTTTACAAGGAGGCCGCCGTCCCTTACGGTGGTGGACGCGGCTCGTGGTGCGCGGACAAGGACTTCCCGTCTGAGGCCCCCCTCGCCCGGCCCCGCCCGCCAGTCTCTCCGTTACCGGTTGGAGAAGCGCAGCCAGAACACGTCGTACACGAACAACCGGAGGGGCTTGACCGAGCGCAGCAGCACGATGTAGCGGACGTCGAACTTGACCCTCCCCACGTCTTCTCGCAGGAACAAGACAGGGCTCTCAATGTACTTGCACACCACCTGCAGGGCACAGTCCAGGCTCACGGGGGTCCCCCCGCACCTCGGCAGGGGAGAGCCTAATCCGCCCCCCCCGGAGGGACCTGCACCCCGGCTCTCCTTCCTCTGCCCTTCCGGACCCTCGTCCAGCCTGGGACGGTTCCCTTCTCTCTCCTTTGTTCACTGGAAGGGAAAGGTCCCACCACTTCAGCTTTTGGGAACTGAACACACGTTCCAGCCTGAAACCCACCGGCCCGCGTCCCAGGGGGACCCGCAGTGACGGCGCTGGGCCCGCTCCCCTCGCCTCGGCCTCTGCCCGGAGCAAGCTCTGCGCCCTCCAGCGCCCGGCACTGCCGCCTGGCGCCGTGCACTGCACACCTCCGTCCAGGGCCCAGGGCTCCTGGGCCCGGCCGCCTCCCTCCAACCGTGCGGTCACGCGTGGCGCAGCGTGTGGGGACCCCGAGGTCAGATACACCCAGGACGGCTCTGACCCGGGCTCCCTCCTTTCACCGGACGGCCACGGCCCCTCCCTGCTGGCAGGGCAGGGGAAGGAGTGGGGGTGCTAGACCTGTCCCCCGCCCAGTGGCCACCCAGCCTGTGCACCGAGCGCCCGCGCCCGCGGCGGACCCACCTTGGGGCTGCTCTCGCGGTGCCGGATGACGCTGTGGAGGCTCCTGGTGATGTGGGTGTCCAGGCTGCGAGCCAGGTTCCAGGGCTTGCAGATCCAGTGGTTGTCCTCGCCCCTGGGAGCAGAAGGGAGGCTGGGCTGTGCCTGGGGCCCCCTCCCAGGCAACGGCCCCCAGGACCTGGGGAGAGAGGGACACCCACCTCCCCCCCCCCCCCCCGCCCGGGGCTGAGGGAGGCCACATCACCGCAGAGGTCAGAGGCGGGGCCTTGGGGATCAGGAGGCGAGGCCTGGACCCTGCACAGCGGAGGGTCTCGGCCAGGCCCCCGGGACGGCGGGTGGGACCCCCGGGACGAGGGTGGGGGCTCACCGCCTCTCCCGCTGCTGGAAGCAGCTGACGAACTGGGGCAGCTCGGTGCGCAGGTTGAAGGTGCGGGGCAGCCAGGCCGGGCCGTCGGGGCCCCCCGCCCGGCGTGCGATGGAGGCCAGGCAGTCCTTCACGGTCAGCAGGCTCTCGCAGGGGAACTGGTTCAGCAGCACGTGCGGCCTCTCCTGGCTGAGCCGCCTGCGGCGAGGGGGGACCGGCTCAGGGGCTGTGGGGGGCGGGGGGCGGCCCGGGGCCTGGAGGGGGCCTCACCTGTAGTCCTTGAAGTGTGAGAAGTTGTAGAGGACGTCGGCGTCCGCCTCGCTCTGCGTGAAGGTGAAGCGGGGGTGCGTGAGGTGGCCGAGCACCTGCTGCACGTCCGTGTGGACCCTGCAGGGAGAGGGCTGGTCGGCGGCAGGGGCCCCGCCTGGCCGTGGAGACGAGCTCCTCGGACCCTGACAGCCCGCTCTCCCACCTGGAAGGGGCCGCCTTGTTAGGGTGAAACGGGGTAACCCCAGGGGTGCAATACGGCTCTTCCCTCCGCGGACACACAGGCACCGGTCAACACTCCGCTGCCCACAGGCTCACCAGGAGCCTGACCCTCAGAGGAGCCGGCGCCCCAGGCGCCCCAGGGGAGGGTGCTGCTCAGGCCCGTGCCCCGGACAAGGCCCCTCCCACACCGGTGCTCGCTGTGCCCGCCTTGCCTGGCCCCGGGCAGAGGTGTGGTCAGGACCTGGGCGCCTGTCTGCTGGGGTTGAGGTGGAGGCAGGAGGCCTGCCTGGGAGGGGCTCGGGAGGAGAGAGGAGCGGGGCGGGGCTGCTGGCAGGACCGGGGCAGGGAGCAGCTCAGGGAGGAGGAGGGGTGCTGGGCAGTGGGCCTCGGGAGAGGGGATGAGGGCCAGGCAGCGGGAGGAACCCCCAGGACTGGTGGGCGGGGTGAGGGGAGGTGCTGCTTTCTGGCTAGACCAGGTCTGGGCAGCTGGAGGGGCCCCACTGGAGCAGAGGCCAGTCCCCGCCCAGCGGGACCCGCCTGGAGCCTGTCCACAGGGCGGGTGGGGCTCTGCACCCCACTTCCTCATCTGTAGAATGGAGCATCCGCTGCTCCGGGGCCGGCTGGGGCCTGCTGCCTGGCCTCATGTCACCCGCCAGCCCACACCTGAGGACGGGGCGCAGCCCCTGGCCGCAGCTGCCCTCCGAGGTGCCCAGCACGGCTCCCAGCCCGTGGGGCCTGGCTGTTTACTCCGGGACCAGAACACACACCGAGAACCTGGGCGCGCACAGCAGTCTCGCGTGGAGCCGTCGGCACACGACACTCCGTGCCTTAGGACAGGGCGGGGGCGGACCCAGCTCCGGGGTCCTCCGCCTGCCACCAGCGCACTCACAGCCGAGTCCTGTCCTTCAAGGTGACTCTAAACTCTCCCTCCAGGGCCCGCTCACCCCTCACTGCCTGTAGCATTCTGTGACCCTAAGAACCCCACTTCTGGCATCTCAGTCACCGCGGGGCCCCAAGACAGAGCGGGCCTAGGAGCGCCTCACTGAGTGGGTGCTATTGTGGGAGCCGTGGAACTGGGGGGGGGGTAGGGGGAGGTCTGTCTGAGCGCAACGGGACCGGGAAGTCTGGCCGGAAGCGGAGGGCACGCACTTGAAGATGTGGCCGCTGGGACGCACCGCCGGATCGATGGCCAGTGGCAGCTTCTCCTTGTTCTCCTCCAAAATGGCCTGGAAGGAGAGACGTGGGAGTGGAGACGGGCCTTCGAGAAAGGAAGCCACGAGCCCCGCCTCCCCATCCCGGCACCCCAGGGCTTAGGACCTGGGGGCACACCCTGCCCTCATGTGGAGCTTTTCCCCAGAGCTTCCGCCCCCCCCCGCCCCCCCCCTCCCCCGCCCCGCCTGGGGGTCTGGGCTCGAGGCCCCGCAGCTGCTGGACAGCCCGTTTCTCAATCCACCTCCACACCCAGCGGCAGGTGCCCAGCCTGCCGGGAGGGGTGCTCCCAGCCTGAGCAGCGTGGTGGCCTAGGACACGCCCCCCGACTCTGACCTCCCTCAGAAGGCCTTCATTCGCCTTCCCCTGTGTGTGAGCTGAATGAGCTGCTTTTAACCAACAGGAAGTGGAACAACATTGTGCAAGTTCACCCAAGGCCTGGGCTTCCTCCCTTCTCCTGGGTCACCTGCTCTGAGCGCAGTGAGCCTCCACCCCGCGAGGACACGCCAGCAGCCCGTGGAGGCCCCGAGGCCTCCTGCCAGCAGCCACACCCCGCCGGCGTGGAAGCAGGTCTCCGCGCCCAGGCCTCCGGAGGCGGCTCCGGCTGGCGCCTGGCTGTGCCTCCCGGCAGACGGTGTGGGATGGTACGTGTCTGCTGTCGGAAGCTGGAGCGGCTGGCTCCCCGGCGATAACTAACTAAGCAGGCGACCAGGCCCAGGGCACAGCCTCCGCCAGATGGGGCGTCTGGTCAAACCACCAGCGCGGTTCAGGGCTGGGCCTCATCCCTCTTCCTGGCCAGTAGAGGGCGACCCAAGGAAAAAAGACATTTTAATTCACGTCCCTCTAACAACACTGAGATCAGGAAGTCTTGCCCGGCCGGCGTGGCTCAGTGGTTGAGCGTGGACCTGTGAACCAGGAGGTCACGGCTCGATTCCGGGTCAGGGCACAGGCCCGGGTTGTGGGCTTGATCCCCAGTGGGGGGCGTGCAGGAGGCAGCCGATCAACGATTCTCTCTCATCATCGATGTTTCCCTCTCTCCCCCTCTTCCTCTCTGAAATCAATAAACACATTTTTAAAAAAGGATCAGGCAGCCTTTGTCCCTCAGCCATTCTTATTAAGCCTCGCTCCTTTGCTTTCACTCACTTTTCAAATGTTTACTAAGCACCTACTAGGCGCATGCACCGTACGAGCCTCCGAAACACCTCTGAACCGAGAAGGGTGGCGGAGTCTTGGGCCTGGCTAGTTCCATCTCCGCTGGCGATGACCCAGAATCCGCGGGAAAAGTACCAGCAGAACCCCGCTGCACCCCGCCTGCCAATCAGCAGCACCCAGAGCCGCCAGCACCACACGGCACGTCCCACAGTAACCCCAGGGACGCGTTCCCTGCTCCCCACAGCCCGAGGCGTTCCGTGAGCGGCTGCGTGCCGGGGGACAAGGCGGCTTCAAGACGGGGGGAAGCGAGGCAGAGGCGTGTGGCCTCTGCTCGGAAGCCATCCGGTCCCCTTGGTTTTGGACTCCGGTTCTCCCACCGGCTGTGTGACCTTTGGGAAGTTACTTAACCTCTCTGTACCTCAGTTTCCTCATCCTCGGTACAACGAAGGCAAAAACAGGACTGTCGGTCCCACTGTAAGGACCACAGTAGCGGGCGCCCCCGAACGGCTGAGCACAGGCTCACTCGTTGCCCGGTTTCCCGCTGGGACCGGCCGACAGCAGGCAGTGGCAGCGGACCAGAGGGCGGGGGAGGGGAGGGGCCGGCGCTAAGCCCTGCCCGGCCCTGGCAGTGGCTGTGTTCCCACAGGCCCCACGCCCCCTCCCCCCAGGCCTCACTATCCCCGGCTCCCGAGCCGGCCCCCACGTACTGGGCCCTGCACTGAGCTCACCACCAGGCCGGCACCTGTGAGGGCCGGTGTGTCCCGGGGGGCCCTGACCGAGGCCGTGCACAGACTAAAGCACCTTTGCCGCCCTCGCAGGGACAGCTCCTTATCGGGGCTCCTGCACCCGGAGCTGAGTGCGCTGCACGCGTCTGAATACAGCGTCTCCCTGTGCCCGGGGAGGGCGGGGTCAGGAGATGTGGAACGAAGACGGGGCAGAGCGCCCTGACCACCGTGCCCAGCACCCAGCTCCTCGGAGAGGACGGCTCCCAGAGGCAGCGCCGGAGGCAGGGCTCGGGCCGACGACCAAGGGGTGCAGCCACGGGCCTGAGCTCCGAGCCCCTTGTCTCTGACGCTCCCCCTCTTCCCCTCCCCACGGCAGCTGGCGTCACTCAGTAACATCTGGCGATGGGTGGAGGGGGCTCCTGGACCTCCAGGCTACAGGCCCAGGGCAGGGAGGCGGGGGAGGTCGCACCTGGTAGTACTCGGCGGGCGGCTCGGGCGTGCGGGCGCTGACGTCCAGCAGGTCGGAGGGCGCCCAGGGCAGCAGCATGCACCTCCGGACCAGCGGGTCCGTCTCTCCGTAGGCAAAGTCCCGAGTCACCTCCTCTGCAGCGAGACGCGCGGGCCCATCAGGGGTGGCAGGGGACGGCCTGGCCACCTCCGAGGGCGGGCGTCGGACTTACCGCCCGTGTCCAGGTCCCGCAGGGGCCACAGCAGCGTGTAGGCCACCTGCTGGGGCGTGTAGAAGAAGGGCGCCGTGGCGAAGCTGGGCACGTCCGCGTGCTGGATGCGCGAGCCGAACTCGTCCATGACGTACCACACCGGCACCTTCTCCTCGGCCGTCTGTGGGGAGACACGGCCCTCGTCCACGGCCCACCACCCGCCCCTTCCGCCCATGCACGCACCCGGCACCCACCACCCGGCGCTCTGAGCGCGGAGCGGCTGTCGCAGACCCCAGGCCCCTGGACACAGGGCCTCCGGGACGTGGCCCGGCCTGGCAGACCAGGACACAGGCTGAGACGGGGTGACTGCCGTGTGCTGAAGGCGCGTGGAGACAAGGCGTGGATGTGTGAGGTCTTGTGTGTCTGACCGGGGCTGGGGGAGGGGGCAGACGGGAGACTTGTCGTTCAGGGGAGGCGACGTCGAAGCTGAGATCCTGAGAAACAACTTGTTCTTCCCAAGAACACGTGGTGAGGGCTGGAGCCCGGGGGTGAGCGGGGGCCAGGGGGCCGACGGCCGAGGACACGTGCCCACAGGACTCAACTCGTCTCCCGAAGGCCCAGGGAAGAGGCAGCCCAAGGGTAGGGGTCTGAGCGGGTGTGCCCGTGAGCTTAAATCCACACAGACACCGGGGCCCTGGTATTGGCTGGTGCGAGGCAGTAACAGGCCCACGATGAAGCCACGGGGGAAGGGGCGCTTGCTCACGGCGGGGTGGAGGCTCACGGTGGGGTGGAGGCTCACGGTGGGGTGGAGGCTCACGGTGGGGTGGAGGCCGGCTGGGCCCGGGCTCCTGGCCGCCCACCCGCCCTGATCACCTGGGCAGTGAAGGCCCTTGTCCGTGTCCGCCCTCTGCCCCTCCCCCCCGCGCACTCACCCCGTGGGACAGCTGGTAGGTCTGGTTGAACTTCCACATCTCCTCCAGCACCTGGTCCACGGCCTCGGCGCTGGGCAGCTCCCCGTGGAACTCGACGCCCATCAGGTTGGCCATGCGGTGCAGCAGCCCCGGGATCTGCTGCAGCTGCTGGCGGGCGTGCTGCACGCGGCACGTCCAGGCGTGGTCGATGAGGAAGATGCTGCAGGCACAGGCCACGGCGTGAGGCTGCCACGCGGGCACCGCGAGAAGGGAAGCAGCAGGGGACGGGAGGAGGAGCGGCCGGGGCTGTGGCCTGGACCTGCGCTCCACCGACCGCTCCCGGTGTGGCCGGGGCACATGCCTCCACCCGTTTCTAAACCAGGACGACAGGGGCCTACGTCCCACCCCGGCCGATGGAGCAGCAGGAGGCGGAGCACAGAGTGCTGACTGTGCGCCGGGATTATTACGGCGACCACCCTGACGGAGTGACTGCCCCTCGCCGCGCTCCTGGACCTGCGGCCCGGCCACGGCAGCGCAGCAAACGCACAGGCGGGGCGGCCGGCAGCGGGCGGGTGCTCGGAGGAGCCGCCACGCGGAGCTCATCACGCTCGCCGGGCCCTCTGGGCACCTCCTGGGAAGCACCACGGCCTTCTTTCGGGCGAGGCCTCAGGTCCCCACACGTAAGGACGCCGGCAGCCCACACCCTGGTTTCCCTGGAGGGGCCTGGGGCGGGGGAGCTGCAGGGCGCCCATACAGCGCGGAGGGGTGAGGCTGAGGCCGAGGCCATGCCCGCCCTCCTGCCCCCAGGACAGGGCTGCCGGACACCGACCCCACACAAACAGGTGAACGGGCCTGGCATGCTCCCTGGCAGGCTCGGCAGTCTCGACTCTGAGCTCGCACAGCCGGCCGGCCCTCCGCAGCCTCGGCTTCAGCAACCTCAGGCTGAACATGTGCAGCCCGCCGGGGTCGCCGTGCTGTGGTCAGGCCTACGGGGGGGCATCTGTACGGAACATGTGCCGACACTGACCCCTGTTCCCTAAACCACAGAGCACAACAGCTTACACACGTTAGGTTGCAGTCGGTGTTATAAGTAACCTAGAGGTGATTCCACACACGCAGGGTGTGGTAGGTTCCAGGCAAACACAGGGGGGATAAAAGTGCGGTTACAGCTGTTCGCAGGGAAAGCAACACAATAACTAATCAATAACAAGAATAAGCTGCTTCACGGACTTCCAGCTGCAGGCCTGCTCCTGCCCGCCCTGTGCTACGCCCTTTATCCAGGGCACGTGAGCAGCCGGGGGTTTGGCATCCGAGCGGGTCCTGGGACCTTCCCCACGGACACGAAGACAGTTACTCTGGATCCCCTAAAGCAGTGGTCGGCAAACCGCGGCTCGAGAGCCACATGCGGCTCCTTGGCCCCTTGAGTGTGGCTCTTCCACAAAATACCACGTGCGGGCGCACACAGTACAGTGCGATTGAAACTTCGTGGCCCATGCGCAGAAGTCGGTTTTCGGCCTGGGCGAGTCTATTTTGAAGAAGTGGTTCTAACGCCGAGCCACACTCAAGGGGCCAAAGAGCCGCATGTGGCTCGCGAGCCGCGGTTTGCCGACCACTGCCCTAAAGCAAGTGAAGGTGCGTCCTGCCCTCCCGCTTGGAGTTCGTGACCACGTGGCGCAGTGCACAGCTCCCTGAGGTACCACGTGCCCGATGCCCTGGGCCTGGGCCCCGGGCGCCCACAGGCGGGAACGGAGCAGGCGCAGGTGGAGGCCGGCAGCGCTGAGCTCCGTGGGGAAGAAGGGCCGGGAGCGTCTGCATCAGAGCGGGCGGCGGAGGTGCCGGGGCTGCAGTGACCTGGGTGGCCACTCGCACCACCTTGGGCTGGCGGACGCGGCAGCCCCTTCCCTGAAGAGCACGGACATGGGCCTGACGACTCCCAGAGGCCAACAGGGCTCTCCCTCCAGGTGCCAGCGAAGTCGGGCAGAGGGACCTGCAGGCCTGTCCTGGCTGGCGGCCCCTGGGAAGCAGGGAGCTGGGGTCCGGTCTGAGCTCTGCCCTGTCCACCCTGTGGCCCCGGACAAGGCCCGCCCTGCTCTGGGCTCGGTGTCCTCACCTTCGGACTCAACCAGACCACACTCCTCAGTCCTGGGGACAAAGCCCCAGAGAACATGCTGGGTCCCAGGCGCCACCGGAGACGCAGATTCCGGAGACGGGGAGAGGCCAGGCGTCTTGTAAAAGCGGGGTCCCCCACTAAGACTGCAATGGGTTTGACACCCACACTCCACAGCTACGGGCCCTGGAGAAGTCCTTCCCGCCTCCTCATCAGCAAACCAGAACTCATCCCCTGCTGTGCGACCACTGTGGCCGGTGTGCCACGGAGGCTGCGCTCAGGAACACGACCCACAGGGGGCGCCACCAGTACCAGGGCCGCCGCAGCCTCGGCCACAGGAGCCCCGGCCTTGGGGAGACCTCTGAAAGGAAGCCCGGCCCTGACAGCCACACGCGGTGACGGCGCCCCACCCAGGCCTACCTGTTGGGGTCGGCCGCCTGGAGCCCGTTCTCGTTGGTCACGATGACCTTGTAGCAGAGCTCGCTGCCCGGGTTGGGCTTCTTCTTGTGCGCTTCCCGCGCGGCCTCGTCCTCACTCTCCTCCTCCACCTCCTCCACCTGCATGATCCCGAACATCTCCCCCGCGTCGAACACCTGGGACCACAGCGCGAGCGTCAGGGGTCGCCCAGCCCCGAACCCTCCCCACGGCCGGACTTCGGCTCCCGGCCTCCAGGTCACACTAAACCCCTCAGGAGAAGCAGGACCTACTGCTCGCCATCTACCCATTTCACAGGTGGGGAAACTGAGGCTCCTAAAGAGAGCAGTCAGAACTGGGACCCAGCCTACCCCGCAGGACCATGCTTAGAAGGGGGCCTGCAGGAACGTGTCCGAATCCTGTCTGCTCCGGCCCCTGCCGCACAGGGAAAACGAGTCGCACGCGAAGCTGTGTGTGTGTGTGTGTGTGTGTGTGTGTGGCTCCGGTCACACTGGAAGCAAACGAAGGTCAAGATCTTGGGATCTCACCCCAAGTTTGTTCTCAGCAGAGGAACTCACCAAGCAGCTGAGAAAACCCAGAGGGAAACAGGTGTCGGAGCTCCTGTGGCCACCGCACCAGCCCCCCCCCCCCCCCCCCCAGCAGCCAGGCCCGCAGGAAGCGTGACCTGGGGTCGGGGCTGGTCTCCTGAGGTCCGGGCCAGGAAGATAAAGGCCTCGGCACCCGAGTTCCCCTGGCAAAGGACAACTGCCAGCCACGTGCAGCGGGTGAAGAGGAGTCAGCCCCTGCGTGCTCTGGAGCCGGGCTACGTGACCTCGAACGAGACAACGAGCCACGCCGCGCCTCAGTTTCCCCATCCATCCATCGGCATGTCAGGACCCACCTCAGAGGGCTGTTGGGAGGATTCATGATGAAACAAAGAGCCAGACCCTGAGCCCAGCAAGTGCTCCGAGCACCCGCTCCCAGCATTCCACTTCCGAGGCCTGGCACCGGGCGGGCGGGGGCGGGGGGTACCATCGCCTTCCAGGACAGCTTTGCCGGCTAGGCCAACACCACGGTGCACAGGAGCCCCTGGCACACAGCAGGGACTCGGCAAAGGCCAACTCTCCCGAAAACCCGTTTCTCACCATTATTTAAAAAGGATGGAAAACTCCCCCAGCAGTCGGAAAGCTGCAGCCACCCGGGCACAGGCACCTCGGGGCGTGAGGGTGAGCACCCAGGGTCCTGCCCAGGGAGCTCGGCCGTTTGAGGGCCGGGTAAGTGGTGCTGGGCCTGGGGGGCTCAGGAAGATTTTACGGAGGAGACAGACAGAGGCAGGGTGCACAGTGGGGGCAGACAGAGGCCAGGGTGCACAGTGGGGACAGACAGAGGCCAGGGTGCACAGTGGGGACAGACAGAGGCCAGGGTGCACAGTGGGGACAGACAGAGGCCAGGGTGCACAGTGGGGGCAGACAGAGGCCAGGGTGCACAGTGGGGACAGACAGAGGCCAGGGTGCACAGTGGGGGCAGTCAGAGGCCAGGGTGCACAGTGGGGGCAGTCAGAGGCCAGGGTGCACAGTGGGGACAGACAGAGGCAGGGTGCACAGTGGGGGCAGACAGAGGCCAGGGTGCAGTGGGGACAGTCAGAGGCCAGGGTGCACAGTGGGGACAGACAGAGGCAGGGTGCACAGTGGGGACAGACAGAGGCAGGGTGCACAGTGGGGACAGACAGAGGCCAGGGTGCACAGTGGGGACAGACAGAGGCCAGGGTGCACAGTGGGGGCAGTCAGAGGCCAGGGTGCACAGTGGGGACAGTCAGAGGCCAGGGTGCACAGTGGGGGCAGTCAGAGGCCAGGGTGCACAGTGGGGACAGACAGAGGCCAGGGTGCACAGTGGGGGCAGTCAGAGGCCAGGGTGCAGTGGGGGCAGTCAGAGGCCAGGGTGCAGTGGGGGCAGTCAGAGGCCAGGGTGCAGTGGGGGCAGTCAGAGGCCAGGGTGCACAGTGGGGGCAGTGTCAGAGGCCAGGGTGCACAGTGGGGGCAGACAGAGGCCAGGGTGCACAGTGGGGGCAGCCTAAGGCCTGGGGGCTGAGGGCGTCCTCAGGGCTGGCTTCTCCCGGGCTGTGGGGTGGGCGTGACCAGTCCCTCCCCGGTGGAAGTGCTGAAATTTGTTTTCATTTTAAACGCTTCCCCAGCCTTTCCAAGGGACCTTTCTTTCGAGGCCAGGCGCCAGGGTCAGCGCCTTGCGGATGGAACGGGGGGACTCCATCCCTGCGGGCAGGTGCCTGTGCCGCTGGGTTCAAGCAGCGGGCTCCCCTGAAACAATGACTGCAGGGTGGGTCAGGCAAAGCCGTGACTCACCACCTGCCCATCGCTCAGAGTGGCAGCGAGGCCACGGAAAAACACTGGCCAGAGCAGGGCGGGCAGGGCGGAGGGGGCCCTGGTGGCAACTTATCTCACGCCTTCCCGGCCCTCCCTGCCGACCTCTAAGGTGTGTGTGTGTTTAAAGGATGCTTTATGGATATGAGAGAGGAAGGGGGAGAGAGACAGACATGGATGTGAGAAACACTGATTGGTTGCCTCCCATACTCGCCCAGACCGGGCATCAATCCATAACCTAGGTGCGTGCGCCGACTGGGAATCAGACCCCCACCTCTTGTGGTGTAGGGGAGGACGCTCGGACCAACGGAGCCGCCCGCCAGGCAGGACTCCGGTTTCTAGGTGGAGGACCCAGGTCAGAGCTTACTGCCCAGGGAGGCCGGCTGGGCTGGAGCGGTGAGGACCTTTTACCCTAACCAACTGCTGGGGTCCCCCCCCCAAGGGGTCCCCTCCCACCCCAGGGCAAGTGCTCAGGAAATGCAGGCGGAATTGAGGGCAAGTCCTTGGGGAGGGGGTAGGGGGAGGACTTCACTGTTACAAAAGATAGGTATGTTCTGTCTGCGGTTGGCATTGTATCTTTTTTACAGCGACTGCCGGTGTTTGGAGCAGGAAGGCACTTGGTCCAACCCCAACGCTGCAGATACAGAGACTGAGAGAGGGGACTGTCCAGGCTCGGGGACACCCTTTGCCTGGCTCTGGAGTTCCCCTCATCACTCACACCGCTCAGTCTGCCTCAGCCCCAGGGGCAGCCCCCTGAGAAGGGGCCTGATTCCAGCTAAGAAGGACCCACTAGCCTGTCTTCAGCATTGGGCCAACTACCCCAAACCAGGGGCCACCCCTTAGCTAAGACCCCCCCCCCCCCCCCCCACTTGGAGGCCCAGGCCAGAGCAGCTGGTGAGCAGAAAGGAGCTGTCCCCACAAAACGGGAGAACCTACACATATCTAGGCCTTTTTCATTTTCCTTTAGGTTTGTCCTCCAACTCCCAGACTGTTTTCTTTAATCTGCGAAATGAGGGCGAGTCAGGCTCAAGTCAAACGAGGAAGATGAAAACATTTTATGACCGAGAATTAAAGCCACACAAATTCACGGGGCTCCTGTTCTCCCAGAGGGAGGCAGTGGCTGAAAGCTTCCAGTTCTGACAAACTTTGGGAGAGTCACCCCCTCTTTCCCAGCCTCAGTTTTCTCAGCTGTATAATGGGGGTAATGCCTCTTCCTCCTCCCGGGCCGCTCTGGGCGTGGAGGCGGCGCAGTCCGCGCAGGGCCTGGCACACCCCAGGGGCCAGGCTTCCTTTTAGTTCCAGGCTCCGCGCGGCCCTGGCAGCCCCCGGTGCTGGCGGGACCGGCCACAGGTACAGGCCCCGCCTTAGGCGGCCCCTAACCTGCCAGGGACGCAAAGTCTAAGTCGGTCATCGCGGGACTCGTGGCTCTTCTCTGCCAGCTTCTCCGGCCTCGTCCATCCACACCGCCCCCAACTCCCCGAGACCCGCCCGGCGGGGACACCACGAGCCCCCGACACACACACACACACACACCTCCGCACGTGCCCAGCCTTTCCCAGGCGGACCCAGCCCGCCTCCCGGCCGCCGAACTCCAGCGGTTCCCCGCCGAGGACCGGCCCGCAGACCACACCCTTCCCGGTGCGAGGGCCCAGGCGGTGCGCCCCCGGCGTGCCCAGGGCCCGCGCCCCGGCGCCTCGACCTCCCCGCGTGGCCCCGGCCCGCACCTCGTGCTCCAGCTTGTGCAGGAGGCGGCCCCAGTACCGCTCGGGGACCCCCGACGCGCGCAGCGCCGGGCCGTGCAGCGCCGCGAACTCGGCCCGCGCGACCTCCTCGGGGTCCGGGCCCTGCTCTGAGCTCGGCGCCGGCTCCGGCATCGGCACCGGCCCCGCGTCCGCCTCCATGGCGCCTCCGCCAGCGCCAAACCCAGAGCCGCCGCAGCCCGCGGGCCCGGCCCTCCCACCTCGGCCCGCCCGCCAGCGCCGCCCCGCCCACCGCCGGGCGCCCGCCTCCCCCGCCGGGGCTCCCCGCTCAGCCCTCCGCGGCCCCGCCCCCTCCGGGCGCCCCCCCCCCCCCGCCGCCCGCGGCCACGCCCACCGCCGGAGCGCACGCTGCGGGCAGCCCGGGCGCCAGGCGCGAGGGGCGGGATCCGGGACCGAGAGCCCAGCCGCCCGAGGGGCGCGTGCGCGAGTGCGCGTGCGCGTGGCGTGGGCCCGCGAGGGCGGGGCGAGTTGGTGGCTCGGCGAGCCGGGCTGTGCGCACGCGTGCCTGGGGGGCGGTGCTTCCTCTCTCCCACGTGGCTGCCCCGCGGGATGCCGGGAGCGGTGGGAACCGGAAGAGACTCCGAGTGCCCGAAGGAGAAACTGAGGCCAGAGCCGCGTGTGGCCAGGCTGGTGCCTGCAGAGCCACCGCCGGCCCTCGGAGGGGAGGGGCTCCCGGTCCCAAGTTTCACCGCATTCAGGTTGCGGAGTGGGCCTTTCAGCGCCCTCACATTTGGACCGGAGTGCACCTGTGTGCCGTTAACCCGGGGGGCGGGGGGCGGGGGTCTTACAGGTGGAGGGATTGCCCAAGCATTTCAAGGTGTCCTTACAGAACCTGGAAATCATTCTTCGGACATTTCAGTTTCCCCAGTTCTGTTGCTTCTGTGGGGGTTCCGATGGAGCCACCCCAAGATGAGCCCAGGGCCATGCGGGTTATTAGTTACAGGCGACTGAGTGCTGTGCCCTGAAGAGAAACTTCTGTCTCCCGCCCCCCCCGCCCCCCATTATCTGGAGGAGTTTGAGTCCGGCCTTGCCCATAAGAGATCATTGCAGATAGCCTTCGGAAACCTATCTATTGGCAGGGAGACTGATTGCTGAACAGCTGCTCTTAGGGACCTGCTGACCCGAAGCCCCCAAGACAGCTTCCCTCACCCCCAGCTCGGAATGCCACATGCACCCATTTCCCCTTCCTGTCTCTGAACCTCTGGTGTAAGTGGGGGTCTCTGACTCATGCATTCGGGGTTCCCATGCGAATGTATTGAATTTGGTTATTTTTTCTTGCTAGTCTGTCTCCTATTTGATTGTGAGAACAGTGAGACCAAGTTGCTTCCTCCCTCACTTCCACAGAGTTGCTTCCTGTTGCAACTTTGTAATGATTGCATTTCGCTAAATGACTCCAAGGCTGACGCTTGTGGGTTTTTTGGTGCTTTGGTTGGTGAATACCAGTACTTCGTTTTAAACTGAATTTAAGCAAAATGTGCCAGTTCAGAGGACCTGTTCGATGTGGCTAGGACACTTAAGTTGGTTTGTAAAGGCTTAAACTTCCAAACTCCAGCTGGTGAGGGGCATAGAGAAAAACATTACTGCCCTGCGGAAGGTTTTTTTAAAAAAAATATAACATCAGCTTTGTCACAAAATGTTTGTGGTTCAATTACTCCATGAAAAACATACTTGAAGCCCTGGCCGGCGTGGCTCGGTTGGAGAGTTGTCCAGTGCACCAAAGGGTGGAGGGTTTGATTCCTGATCAAGGCACATACTCAGGTTTCAGATTTGGTCCTGGGTTGGGGCACGTAATGGAGGCAACCAATTGATGTTGCGCCCTCTCTCTCATTCCCTCTTCTTTCCTCTCTAAAAAACCCCAATAAGAATGTATCCTCAGGTGAGGATTGAAAAAAAATACTTGTAAAATTTTGACAACTATGATTTTTAATTCAATTGGTATAATTTCACAGCTTGTTTGGATGAAATTATTAACCACATCCAGTTCCAGGTGCCTTTCTGCTCCTTGGGGTAATGAATTTACCAAGAATGTTAGTCTCTGTATGCTGGGCCACATCCAATTTTATATGAGTACTGGTGGCCTGGTGCACGGACTTGTGCACATTGAAAGGAAATTAATTAGAAGAAATATTTTAATACTGCTATTCGCCCTTTATTGGTTAGAAGTGTCAACCAAATTCACGATCAACAAGGACATATTGAAATACACGCGTGCAATTGGCGCCAGAGAGAGCTTTATATGTATTGCACATGCACGAGCCAACGTTCATTTTTGTATTGCCAGTGTGCGTCATATGTACCGGCCGGTCGGTAGTCCGGTTGGTCACTTAGCCTTTTATATATATAGATTATCATTGCAAGAAAAAAGGCCTTTACTATTCAACATTTTAACTGAACTTAGCTGAGTAGCATTCACAATAATGCTAGTTTTTCACTTGGAGCAGAATGAACTTCAGATAGCTTAATTTTAGTCCCACAAATTGGATGAAATGTTGGAACTATCTAATGACTGATACACATTGGCTTCAACTATGGGATAATTCCTCGGCCAGTGGGGCCAACGCACTAAGGGGGATGGTTTGGCTTTTCAGATGAACACAAGGAAAAGACTTTTGAGATTGCTTTCAGTTCTTTTGGGTATATTCCCTGAAGTTCCCATAGACTTTTGTTTTTATTTAAAATATATTTTATTGATTTCAGAGAGGAAGGGAGAGGGAGAAAGAGATAGAAACATCAATGATGAGAGAGAATCGTTGATTGGCTGCCTCCTGCACAACCCCTACTGGTGATCGAGCCCACAACCTGAGCATGTGCCCTTGACTGGAATCGAACCTGGGACCCTTCAGTCCACAGGCCGACGCTCTATCCACTGAGCCAAACCAGCTGGGGCTCATTTTTTAAGATGTTTTTATTGATTTTGAGAGAGAGAGGGAGGAGAGAGAGAGAAACATTGATGTAAGAAACATTGATCCTTCCGTACTCACCCCAACCAGGGATTGAGCCCTGCAACCTGGGCACGTGCCCTGACAGGGAATCGAACCGGTGACCTTTCAGTGAATGGGATGACGCCCAACCAACCGAGCCCCACTGGCCGGGGCTTTCCTTAGACTTAAACCACTGTGGTCCCCTATCTCATCTGGACTATTAATATCCTTTATAAAATTGTTTTTCCTTCTGTCGAGTGCATGATGCCGGGGGTTCTCCACGTTATTGAGGAGAACAGTGGTTATTAGCCTTTTAGGGTTGAGAACCCGATGAAAGCCATGGCCACACACACACACACCCACACACACACACACTGGTCACACATCTGGTTTTGAGGGTCCCTGTCCCCTGAGGCTTGCTGACCGTGACTCCCAGGGGAGAGTCCGGCAGAGGAACATCTCCGGTGCACGGCCAGTCATGAGGAGACATGGGACTCGAACCCCGACGTTCACTTTCTGGCAGCTCATTTGGGAGTGCCTCTGTTCCCTCACGTGGGGTGCCCTCCACCTGCAGGTCTCACGTTCGCCGCGCTGCCGCCCAGAACCCACTGTGGCCCCTTTACTTTCAGCCCTCAACACAGCCAGGGCGTTTCTGAGACCACTATTTTCTTTCTGATTTCAGTTACCGTGGTCCTCCCCACCCCCACGTGACCTCTGATGAACGTGAGAAAGGGAGCATATTCCAGTTCATCTTCTGTTTACTATGAGAGCGGTTTTCACACGTGTTCAGTTACATGCATGTGTGTGAACATAACGGAGAAAACAGCATTCAAGGCAACGCAGTGTGCCGGAGCTCAGACCACACAGCGCCCCGCGGAAGCCCCGGGGAGGCGGCGGGCCCGGGCCCAGCTCCACGCGTGCAGACACCTGGGGGCGGGGGGCAGCCTGGCTGCGTGGCTCCGGCTGTTGAAGGTTCTGAATAAGCAGTCCCCGGCCCTGTGTGGCCTCTGGGGGCGAGGGCCGGCGCTCTAATGAGCGTGTGCTGGGCCTGGAGGAGGGGAAGCTGGGGGCGGGGCACTGGGTGTCTCCCCAAAGGCCGGGGCTAGAAGCAGCAGGAACCTGGGGTGGGCGCCGTGCTGCGGCCTCGCTCGCCCTGCCGGCCAAGTTCCAATGGACTAAATGGCTGTCCCTCCAGGGAGAAGGCAGAGGCCATCTTCCCCTGAATGAGCTGCAGGCTGGTTCTGGAGGGAGGGTTGTCACTAAGACCCCACCCCCACCCCTCCCTCTGCCCTTCATATCCCCGCCCTGTTCACCCCACTGCCAGGGCGGCCCAGCCTGAAAGACTCGGATCAGCTTTGGGCTCAGATGGGCGTGGTTTGGATTCTGCTCGATTACTACCCGTCTTGGGCAGATCACCCGGCCTCCCTGGCTCCAGCTCCAGACTGCACTGTGTGAGTAGGCGGTGAGGCTGAGCCCAGAGCCAGCCGGGCAAGTGGGGGGACCTCGGCCCTTCCTGCTGAGACTCGGCGCGTGGAGGATGTCAGAGTCCACTCAGGCTCTGGGCCTCGGGAAACACGGGGTCCTGATCCTTGGGGGCCATCTGCAGGGTGTGGCCATGGCCATGTCGTCTGGTCCTGGGGTGGGGCCGCCTCGCCCCTGCTGGTGGCTGGCACACAGTAGGTGCTTAGACTTGGGACTTCTTAGGACTTCCTCCCGGAGGGGCTGGCGGTCTGGGGGTGCTGCAGACGCGGCCGTGGGAGCACCAAGCCCTTTGCAGTGTGTCTCAACGTCAAGTCCTCTTGCCTTTGGCCTGACGCTGGGTCCGTGCTGCCGCCCAGGTCAGAGGGAGGGCTGGCTGCCACCACGTGCAACTCGACGAGGAAGGGGGCCTGGGTGCAAGCTGCAGTTTTCCGGGGTGACTGACTTCCAAGCATGGAGCAGGGAGGTGAGAAAAGCTGGGGTTCCTGGTGACAGGTGAGGAAGCGCCCACCCAGAGCGCTGGCTGTGGAGGCACAGGCAGCGGGCACTGCGTGGGGCAGACGCCATCCTGCCCACCCCCGGCTTTGTCTCTTCATCCAGGGGCGTTCCAGGGGATCCGTCAGCCCCGGCCGTGGGCTCTCCCCCTTTCTAGGAGCCCAGCACACAGTAGGTGCTCAGCAAACATCTACTAAATGACCCAGCTTAGCTCAGCATCTTCTTTGCTGCTGGGTGGTGGAGGTGCTGGGAGAATTAGTCACTCCCCAAATGTCACCTAGTACCCCCACAGCTCCGCGGGCTGGGCCTCGTCCTGGGACGGGGCGGCCTTGGCCGTGTCTGGGAGCGGAGCAGGGCTGTGAGAGGTGGGCAGATGCTGTGGTCAGGCTTCGGAAGCCGGCCTCTCGGAGCCACTGCAGCCTGGATGTTCAGGCCTGGGCCTCAGCTCTTCTGCGTCTGCGTGTCCCAGACCAGCGGACGGCAGGAGGGGAAGCTGCCTGAGACACCACGGGACCGCGGCCTCCTCCAGCCTGTCACCACACGCCGGGAGGAGCTGCGGGCCATTCTGGGACACCCAATTTCTAGGGACGACCAAGGGCTTGACAGGGAGACAGGCCTCTTTCTGGAATCCAGGGCTGGCTTTCCGGGAAGGGCGGTGTGGCCCTGGGGTTCCTCCGCTGACCATGACCTACCCCAGTGCTGACCCCAGCGGGAGTTGGATCTGGCAGAGAAGGTGCCGGTGGCACTCAGGGGACTTGCCATACCGAGATGGGTCATGGCAGCGGCATTCCTGGGCCCCGAGCCCTCGTCTGAACTGTAAAATCCACCCTGATCCGCTTTGTCACCAAGCCCCTGTCTCCGGGACCTCACTGGCCTGCCTCCATCCTGACCCCCCACAGGGTGCCGTGACCTTCTCACCCCGAGCTCACCGCAGGCTGGGCATTGTGGCTGGGGGGGGGGTGGGGGGAGGAAACAGCCTGGGGGGGTTCATTGTAAGATTCTCCCATGTTCCTTGGGATTCTGAATGCCTGTTAACCCTAAAAACACAGCCACCTCCTGCGCACGCCCTGCGCCTGGAGCCCGTTAGCACGCGGGTCCTCACGCTCCATCCCAGGCGCCCGCTTCCTGGCTGAGCGGGACTCCAGGCCACCAGGTCCGGTCCCAGACTCTCATTTTAAAGAGATACTCCGAGGGGGAGGGGGACGGGGAGGGGGAGAGAGAGGGAGAGGGGGAGGGAGGCAGCCAGCACAGAAGGGGGCTTCGCTGGGGCTGGGCCTCCGGCCCCAACCCCGACCCTGGGGCGGGGGGGCACCTGCCTCCCTGGGCCTGTCTCCTTCGCGAGTAAAAGCAAGGAGTGGGTGCTGCTCCGAGGCCCTGTGACCCCACGGCCAGTGCCCGTTGGGAAAGGCTTGCTTCCGGTGGCACGGGGGCACAGCATGGACCCCGAGGTCATGCCTCGGGGTCAGACACAGCCCCTCCTGAAGGGAGTGTAGGCCCTGCACCCCGGGGGGGGGGGGGGCTGGAGGGGAACCGGCCTCCAGCTGAGGGCAGCACCCCAGAAAGCGTCGGAGCCCAGCTCCCAAAGACCTCTTCCAAAGGCGCCCCAGCCGCGGCCCCGCCTCCCATAAACGGGTGCCCGGCCCTGGGACGCATCTGGTCAGCTAGGGAAGCGGGCCAGCTGGGCGCGCACTGGCTGGTGGAGACGAGGGGTCACGGTATTTCCAGGGCCTTCCCTGAAGTACCCACAAGTAGAAGTCTCTATTTGTATTTATATTTATACATATATAATACTCAATTAGACGCTCTATTGAGGGAAAGCACAATCTACAGGTCCCTCCCCGGCTGCTCCTTTCTGTGCCCCAGAATCCGCAGAGCTAACCACAGGGCAACGTGTCCTGGGCCTGTGGCCGAGGGGCCTGCAGTGCGGACGCCCCGCGGCACCTTCCCACTTACCAAAGCCCTGCAGCCGCCCTCACGCCCTCTCTCCAAGGCCTGGCTCAGCTCTCCCATGATCCCTCCCAGAGCCTCGGAGTGTCACTCGAGGGGCACCTGCAGTCTCCCCACTGTGCTCTGCCGGGACCGCCTGTGGCCCGGGCATGTGCAGAGGGCCTGGCCCGGGAGCAGCGCGGTGTCCTGGGAACAGCAGGCGGGGAGGGAGGAAGCTGCCGAAAGCAATGTTTCCCAGGGGCGGAGATGGGAGCGATGGGAGCCGTGTGGCTGGGCTGGGGTCTGCCTGGGCAGGGTCTCCCCTCCACAGGCTGGTCAGCGCTTCCTGACGGGCAGCCCCAGGCCACGTGGAGGCCGGTGGAGCTTCTTAGCTTCTGCTGGGGGCAGGCCCTCCCTCACCCGCTAGGGTCGCTGCGGCAGGAGCGGGCGGGTGCACCAGCACTATTTGTAGGGCCGCAGGAATCGGGACACTTTGGAGCGCAGCAGCTTGATGAAGGAGCGTGGGAACATCTCCTTGGACTCCTGGGCCGTGTACTTGAAGTAGTTCTGGGGGTGCGCCAGCACGTCGAAGAGCGCCTTGATCAGCTTCTTGTCCTGCAAGACATGGCCGGGCCGCGTGAGGTCGGGCTGGGCTGCAGGGCCCTGGCGCCACCCTCTGCAAGGGGCACCTGATGGGGGCGGTGGGGTGTCTGCACATGTGCGGGGCGGAGGGAGATGCGGGGATAGCTGGTCAGTTTCAGGAGCCCACACTCTGCCATAAATGACTTTTACTTTTAATTATCGAATTTAAAAAAATATTTTTATTGATTTCAGAGAGGAAAGGAGGAGGAGAGGCATATAGAAACATCAGTGATGAGAGAGAATCATTGACAGGCTGCCTCCTGCACGCCCCACACTGGGGATCGAACCCGCAACCCAGGCCTGTGCCCTGACCTGGAATCTAACCATGACTTCCTGCTTCATGGGTGGACGCTCAACCACTGAGCCATGCTGGCCGGGCTCGAATTGGTTTTCAATAGTTTATTGGGGGAGCATTTGAGATCTTGCTCCCGGCATACGTCAGTTTGGCTCAAATGAACTCTTAAAATAAAACAGCGGTCTAGTGGTTTTAACTTGTGGCGTTGCAGTACTCCTTAATTTAATAAGCGTTCTGCAGAAAACAAGGCAGAGCAAAAACTGCTGGAAACCAGAACGCGGAGCAGAGAGCACGGGCTTTGGGGGCCAAAGACCTGGGTTTGAAACTAGTTCCAGAACCTTCTCCCTCGCCTGGGAGCGGGCCGCCCTCTGCAGGTCACTCCTCTGTGTGAGGGGTCCCTCCCCTCAGGGCTGTGCGGGGGGCTCAGGCCTACATCCCACTCAGCACTGCACTCACTCCGCCTCGGGCTGCCTCACCGCGGCCTGTGCACCGCAGACGCGGTCCGCACTCTGGTGCTGTCGCTTAGTAGCCGGACGCCCTCTCTGAGCCCAGGGGCGTCATGTCTAAAGGGGGCGATGCGACCCCGGAGGGGACCCTCAGGAGCAGCGTGAGCCTGGCTGTGGTGTCCCAAGGGCTGCAGCAGAGACCCCACACGTGGCCCACGGAAGGGACTCAGCGGAGGCAGCCACCATGCCACGGGCTCAGCGTCACACTGACGCGACCCAGCCCACACTCGTGGCCTCTTACACACGTGCCTGCAGCTTCATGCCCTTGAGAAACCCTGTGGGCCCCTCCCGTGTGCCAAGTGCGCTGCCAGATGCCGGGGACAGAAGGCTGAGGTGGGCCCCTGCAGCCCGCCACAAGGAGGACGGCCACCAAATACTGTCACCGCAGGACAAACGGAAACTGCAGGGCTGACGGGAAGGCCGTGGGACTCCGAGTGCGACCTGGCCAGGGAGGTCCAGGCGGTGAGCTGAGAGCAGAGGCTAGGTGGACGGTCACTGAGGAAAGAGGCCTTGGTGAGTGGAGTTTCAGGGTGCGGAGGCCCAGGCCCTGCAGAGCAGGGGGCGGCCATGCTGCGCTGGGCCCGCAGCCCAGGTCTCCATCCTAGCTGAGCACTTCTCTTCTGAAGAGCTGCTCCCAGCGATGGGGCAGAGGGCCAGGCGGCAGAGGACAGGTGAGGAGGAAAGAGGTGGGCACTGTCTCCAGGACAGACTGACAGAGAGGCCAGGACGACCCTCTGGTTCCCATCACCAGCCGGGCGCCAAGGAGGAGAGGCGGCACTCCGAGCCCCGAGACCGCCAGGTTTGTAACCTCTCCACTTCCACACTGCCCGCCCGCTGTGGCAGCGTACAGGCCGGGGACCCCAGGGCTGTGAACTATTTCTCAGCCCTGGAGGTGGGGCTCAGAGGGCTTGCTGGGGCCACCCAGCTGGGAGTGACAGCCTGTGACTGCCCCAGACCCACTCCTGCCCTCCAGGCTCGGGTCCTGTCAGCAGGGGCTGAGCCCAGAGCCCAGGGTGCTGTCTGCAGGGGCTGAGCCCGGAGCCCGGAGCCGGGGAGCTGTCTGCAGGGGCTGAGCCTGGAGCCCGGAGCCGGGGAGCTGTCTGCAGGGGCTGAGCCCGGAGCCCGGAGCTGGGGAGCTGTCTGCAGGGGCTGAGCCCGGAGCCCGGGGCACTGTCTGCAGGGGCTGAGCCCGGAGCCTGGAGCCGGGGCGCTGTTTGCAGGGGCTGAGCCAGCAGACCCCTGGACTGGCCTCTCCTGGTGAGGACTCAGGGTCTTGACCTGGACAGTGTCAGCTGTCTGATGCCATGGCCCCTCCGTGACAAGGTGGCTCTGTCTCCGGGCCATGGATGGGATAAGGAGGGAGTCTGTCCCAAAGGCGGCTCCGGATCCCATGGATTTAAAGATACCCCTCTGTCAACTACCCGCACTTCCCAGATGAGGAGAGGGGCTCAGAGCTGGTAAGGGACCTGCCCCAGGTCAGGGCTAGACCCCACAGGGAGCTGGTTTTGGAGCTCCTGGTCTATAAGGACAGACGTGCCAGCCTCAGCCCCACCCCCAGGGCCCTCTGACCCCCCACCTTCCCTCACTAGGGGGGCTGGGGCAGGGAGGTCCCTGGATCCCACAGCCCGTCCTGGGATTGCACGAACCCCTTCCCACAGAGCAGCTCGCGCACCTTCAAAATCTCCTGGTGATTCTCCGAGGCGTAGAGCCGCCCGTCTCGAACGATGTCCTCTATCAACTGCTGGTAGTCCTCTGCGAGCCGCCGGAAGGAAGGGAGGCCGGTGAGGGCTCCGGACCCCGCGGCCCTCTCCCCCGCACCTCTGCCCGCCCCCCCTGCGCCAGCCACAGGCAGCTCTGCCTCCGCACCTGTGTGCCCTGTACCCGCACTGTTCTCCTTGAGGTTTGGTGAGCTAGGAAACTCCTATTCAATCCTCAAAACCCTGCACCAATTGCTCCCTCCTCAATGCCTGGGACCCACATGGGCCTGCTCCCTCCCCCAGGCTGGAGCTCCTGAGGCCGATGGGATTCGGCTGTGAGCGCAGGGCTGGCCTGGCTCGGGGCGCAGAGTGGCCCACGTACCGTCGTAGGTGACGTAGGGCACCTGGAAGCCTCTGCCGCTGTTGCCCTCGTTGGACTTGAACTGGATCCAGAGCTTCCGGGAGCGCGAGGTGAAGGCGATGGGTCTCTCGTAGGCCTGGCAGGTCTCGTAGGTGGTGACAGACGTGGGCGAGGCTGGGGGCGAGGACACGCCACTGCTCCTCTCCCCCCACCCGGGAGCCAGCCCCGCCATGCCCACTGCTCCTCCCCTCCCCACCCAGGAGCCAGCCCCGCCACGCCCACTGCTCCTCCCCTCCCCACCCCACCCGGGAGCCAGCCCCGCCACGCCCACTGCTCCTCCCCCCCCACCCGGGAGCCAGCCCACTGCTCCAAGCACCCTCTCTAGTTTCCGCACTGTTCCCTCTGCCTCAGATGCTCTTCCCACCCCAACCCCAGTGCCTAATGGTCCTTCTGAGCCCGTTCCCAGGCCCCCTCCCCCGGGAAGCCTCCCGCTCTGCTCTGGCAAACCCTTTATCACAGCCTCTCTCTATGGGGTGTCACTGTCCTGCCACCTGCGCCTCGAGGCCAGGGCTCATGCCTGCACCCAGCGCAGAGCCAGGGCTGAGGTGAAGGCTCAGACGTGGGGAGTGACCCTCCCTGTGGGGGCCTGGGGGCCCACCTTCTCACCGCTCCCTGGGAGCCTTCCTGACCTGCCCTGGAGGTGGGAGAGGCTGGCTCCCTGGAGCTGACCCTGTGTGTGAACAGTAGAGGGAGGAGGGCAGCTGGGGGCTGGTGACCAGCATGGGCAGGGACAGGGGACAGGGGACAGGGGACAGGGTCCCAGGCCGGGCTCTGAATCTCCGTGGGAGCCCGGGCGGCTCCGGGCCCTTTGCGGCCTCGGTCCTATTGGACGTGGGGTTTCCCGGCTCAGCAGCTGCGCTGAGGGGGAGACGGTGACGAGACCCAGCACCGGGGCTCAGCCTGCCCTGCTCCGCGGTCTCTGCGCCAGGGGCAGCCGAGGCCCAGGTGGCAGGTGCGTCTGTGCGGCTGCCTGTGTCCTCCCCGACCTCTGACTGGGGGCTTGTCCCAATGGGCACCACTGCCTGCGGCAGCGCCCACGGGGAGGAACACAGCTGGTCCTGGGGGCACTCAGGGTAGCCCTGCCTCGCTGGCTGCCGTGGCCGTCCGGGCTCACGCCTGTCCTGCGGTGGAGGGGCCACCGAAGACTCACCGCGGGCCGCCGACAGGGTGACGAGCCAGGAGGCTGGGCTCGTGGAGGGGAGGGGGCGGGCTGTCCACCTGGCGTCTGTGTGAGGGCACACACTGGCCCTTTGCCACAGGCCACCCCCCCAACTTCAGAGGAAGGAGTCTGGGGAGGAGGGGCCGCTCCGGGTCTCACCCTGGCCTGTGTGGCAGGACCGGTGTGTGGTCAGTGTAGAGACCAGCTGGACCAGGTCCTGATTCCCATGGTCAGGGCACCCCGAAGCTGTCCAGACCTTTCCACAGAACTCTATAGCGCCCACGGCTTAGAGTCAGACAGAAGTGGATTTACACCCAGGGGTGCCCTGGCTGGTGTGGCTCAGTGGATAGAGCGTCGGCCTGCAGACTAAAGAGTCCCAGGTTCAATTCTGGCCAAGGGCACATGCCTGGGTTGTGGGCTCAATCCCCAGGGGGGGCGTGCAGGAGGCAGCCGATCAATGATTCTCTCTCATCATTGATGTTTCTATCTCTCTATCTCTCTCACTTCCTCTCTGAAATCAACAAAGAAAACATATTTAAAGAAAAATAAACAAATAAACCCAGGGGTGAAGGAGTGGCATGTGGCCGAGCCCGGCCTCCGCGGCACCTACCGCTCTTGCGCATGACCAGGACGTCGCCGCACTCGTCCTCAATGGGCAGGAAGATCTCGGGGACCACGATGAGGATCCTGCGCTTGGGGGGCGGGGAGATGTACCACACGCACTCTGCGTTGGCCGGGTAGTCGCCGGGGTAGTTGGGGGACTCGATGTAGCCCATGTAGTCGCCGAGCTCCCCGCCGCAGTGCTGGTCTGTGGGCGCGGGGCCCGCGGGCCGGTCAGGCCCAGCTGATGGGTCTGTGGGCGCGGGGCCCTCAGCAGCCTTGAGGCTGGCAGGTGCTCCGTCCCCATCTTGCCCACCTCCGCCTGGCCCCCCCACCAGCCAGCCAGGCCTTGAGCCGCCTTCTCCTGGGGACCCTCTCACAGCCTCCCTGGCCTGGCTTCTCTTCCACAGGCCCCGACCCGAGCAGGACCCGGCCCGGCACCCAGGTGCAGGCCGCCCCGTGAGCAATGGAACCGAGAGAGCAGGCCGAGCCAGGCACAGCCTCCACACCGGGGGCTCCCTGCCCAGGCCCCTCCCAGCGCCCCCAGGCCCTCCCAGCACCCCAGCCCCTCCCAGCGCCCCCAGGCCCTCCCAGCGCTCCCAGCCCCTCCCAGGACCCCCAGCCCCTCCCAGCGCCCCAGCCCCTCCCAGCGCCCCAGGCCGGAAGAACAGCACCCACTTTTGCAGTGCGTGACGTTGGTGGAGCCATCGAAGTCGGTGCTGGTGTTGCCCGGGCAGGTGATGCAGTGGTTCTGGCCGAACTCGGGCTGGTAGGTGCCGACGGGGCAGCGGATGCAGCGGTGGGAGGTGGTGTTGTAGTGGTGGCCGGGGGAGCAGTGCACTGGGGGGCAGGGGGGCATTAGTGGGGGGGCATTCTCCCCGAGGCCCCCCTGCCCCCGGGGTCTCAGCAGAGCAAGGCCCTTCCCCACTGCCCGGTGCCCTCCCACTGCGTCTAGTCCCTCTGTCCCCGCCCGTCCACAGCCATGCAGAGTGCTCTGGGCCTCCGGGGTCTGAGTGCGGGGGGGGGGGGGGGGCACGTGGAGGGGGAGGGGGAAGCAGACCGAGTCCGCCTCGAGGCCAACATCCCGCTGCAGGGGAAGGAAATGTGGGTTAGGGTGGGGTTCCCCAAGGGCCAGAGAAGGGATCCTGGAGGCCGGCCTGCCGGGAGCAATTCTCGGGGAGCAGTGGGGGTGAGTCTGGCTGGCTGGTGGGGGTTCAGGAGAGAATGGGGGAGAGGAAGTGGCGTCCAGACCCTCGTTGTATGAGGCTGAGTCACGGGGAGGAAATGAGGCAGGAGTGGAGTGGGGGCGCTGGAGCTGGGGCTGCCTCCCTCAGAACGAGGGCTCAGAGAACCCGTGTGTTCCTACACATGGGGGTGTCAGAGGGGCTCCCCAAAGGCGTGCCTGTGCCCCCGGTGGGGAGGAGTGGTGGGGCTGCAGGCTGGCAGCCCTGGAGGGACGGGGTGTCCAGTGGGGTGACTCTGACCTGGCCCCACCGTCCCTGCTGCCTCCTGCCCACCGTCCCTGCTGCCTCCTGCCCTTCACCTTCCTGCCCACCGTCCTGCCCACCATCCCTGCTGCCTCCTGCCCTTCACCTTCCTGCCCACCGTCCCTGCTGCCTCCTGCCCCACCGTCCCTGCTGCCTCCTGCCCCACCGTCCCTGCTGCCTCCTGCCCACCGTCCCTGCTGCCTCCTGCCCTTCACCGTCCTGCCCACCGTCCTGCCACACGAAGCGCCCAGAGGAGCTGGCGGCTCCCCTCCTCGCCCGGGAGGCTCAGCGCCCTTGACCACAGCTCAGGCGGTGGGGCCGCTGTCCTGCCCAGTGTGTGGCACAGAGCCGGTCCCCAGTGTCCAGCGCCGGATGGCTCCAGGTTCCCTCTGACCCGGAGATGTGGGCGGGAAGTGGTCCCCGAGCCGCTCAGCCAGCCTGGGGGAGGGGGCGCCCTCACCTTTGGCCTCGCAGTCTTGGAAGGAGGCCGTGCCCTCGTGCTTGGTGAGCAGGCCCCCGCCGCAGGGGAAGCAGCCGGTGCGCCCAGGCTCCGGCTGGTAGGTGCCCACGGGGCAGGCCTGGCAGGGCCTGAAGCCGTCAGCGGAGAAGGAGCCGGGAGAGCACTGGCCTGGAAGACAGAGGCCGCGGCTCACTCGCGCCGGCAGGAGGGGCCTCGTCCAGCCCTGCCCTCAGCCCTCATCTGCCCCTGGGAAGGGCACCAAGCACCAAGGTTGGGGTGGCTGGGGGAGGAACCTGGGGTGCCCGAGCCTGCCACCCACCCATCTGTGGCGGTCAGAGGCTCATGGCCGTGAGGCTTGGCCAGGCCCGGCTCTACCCCCACCAGCAGGAAGAGAAGTGGCCTGGTGCCGAGCTGGGTGTGTGGGGGCCGCAGTGGAGATGGGGCGCGGGAGGTCACTTCTCTCAGAGAAACTGTCCCCGAGGGCAGGCCACACCCGGGCTCACAGCAGGACTGGGCTCTGAGCTCACGGCTCACCCTGCCGCGGCCGTGAGCAGGGCCGGGCCAGAGCGGGAGGAGGGCCGCGGTCCCGGGGACACCACCTAGCAGAAGGCAGGATGGAGTGTTCCCTGGCCTCGCCGGAGGGGCGGCCCAGACTCTGGGTTCTCTGTTCCCAGCGGTGGCCACACCGAGCTCCGTGCCAGTCCCATCCCCGCTGGGGGCAGGGACCGCCCTTCTGGAGGGGCAGCGGGCCTGAGGGCGGCGGGCAGCCTGCAGACCCAGGCCTGGGCCCTGATCTCCTCTGCCCCAGCACCACCCCAGGATCTCAGGCACCCCTTTCCCCGCCTGGTCCCTTGGGTGACCCAGGGGAGGGAGGTTGATGGGCAGAGGTCCATTTCACAGAGGAGGTTTAAGTGGGCACTACATGGAAAAGCTCTTTGCAAACCCACTGTGCTCAGGAAACGGACCCAAGGCTTTCCAAACCACCTACAGGGCCAACTGCCAAGTTCCGTGTCGAGCAGTTCTTGCCCAAGCAGGTGCCACAGAGCATGTCCATGGCGACGCGTGCTCCATAAAATGTACCGTGACTGGGCAACCAGAAAGCGCCGGTGCCTCCGCCACAGACCACGGGTGAGCTGCCGGTGGCCAGGTGTTTGTGACCGTGAGGTCCTTTCCGAACTGCGGGGGCTGAGAGCAGCCGCCCTCGCTGACCGGGGCCCTCTGCGGCGTGGACGCCGCTGGCCCGCAGTGCACCCTGCAAGTGGGTCAGGACAGCTCTGCGAATGGCTCGGAGCTTTTCAAAGTCACAAGGCTATGGCCTGTGCTCTGGCAGCCTCGATGGAGGACACAGTGCCCCGGCCCCGCCCCGCCCCGCCCCGCCCCGCCCTCCCCTTCCTGGCTGGGCCCACACTTGCCTCCACATTCAGATACGTTGCGGGCACCAGCCAGGCCGAGCCCGTCGCTGCTGGGGCACGGAGTGCAGCTCAGCTGGCCTTCCCCGTCCTGGTAGGTGCCCGGCGCGCACGGCACACACTGGCCAGAGTCCCCGCTGAAGTAGGTGCCGGGCTCGCAGGCCACTGCGGGCAAAGCGGAGAGACTGCTGGTGGCCGGCTCTCCTGGCGCCTCAGGGCCACCTGTGAGGACCCTGGAGGCCAGACCTGGCCTCAGGCCCCTCCTGGCTGCTCCTGCTGAGGGTCCTCTCAGACCGCTCCCCTCCGCCCTCTGTGCAGGCTGCGGTCCAGGCTCCAGCGGGACCTTTGTCCTCTCTCGACCCACATCCTGCCTGCAGCTCTGAGCCCTTGGCCTGCGTACCATCTGCCTCCTGGAGGAGACACGGTCATTTCGTCCAAACCCAGCTCCCTGCTCCCCCTCCCTTCCCCCTGTGGTGGGAGGTGATGGCTGAGGACTGGGATCGCAGAGAGTTGGGGCAGTGACAGCACGGGCAGGAAGGCAGGGGCAGAGACGGGGGATGAAGACAGAGCCAGTGTGGTTGGCTGCACTGAGCAAATACGCAAAGAGGAGCAGCAGAGGAAACTGATGGGGAAAGGAGGGCTCCCAGACATTCTGGGGAGGAGGGGGGGAGGGGGGGAGGGGAGGGGAGGAGGAGGGGAGGGAGGGAGGGGAGGAGGGGAGAGGGGGGATGGAGGGTGGAGGAGGGTGGAGGAGGGGGGAGGGGGGAGAGGGGAGGAGGGGAGGAGGGGAGAGGGGAGGAGGGGAGGGGGGGGGAGGGGGAGGGGAGGAGGGGGAAGGGGGAGGGGGAGGAGGGGGGAAGGGGGAGGGGGAGGGGGAGGGAGGAGGGGGGAGGGGAGGAGCGGGGGGAGGGCTGTGGGCTGGAGGTGACGCTAGCAGGTGCAGGGGCACGTGGGACCGATGCTGCCAGTGTCCACAAGGGGGATCTGGGTGAAGAAATATGGAAGTTGGGTTCTGTCTGGCAATGTTTCTTAAAGTTTGAAATGACTTTAAAATAAGTTATTAAAAATAAAAGAATGAAGAAAAGGAAAAAAAAAAAAAAAGGAACGGCAGAGAAAGGCAGCACTGCCCACTTCATCGCCTGAGCCAGGACCCCGCCCTCCGCTCCCTTCCCACCTCCTGCCCTCCGCTCCCGTACCCCTAAGCCCCTTCTCCAGCAGCCCCCACGCTCCTCTAGCCAAGCCTGTGCTTTGGACTTGGGGCTCCAGCCGCCCAGTTAAGGGCTTCACCGGGTGGCGGGTAAGCGGCAGCTCCGCATCGGTCCCTCCCCGTCGCCCAGAGCAGAAAGGGGGGCCGCCTCTGCCCAGGAAGCCCCTTTCTCCCTGGCCCCTGCAGGTGTACTCTGAGTGCACCCCGCTCCTGCCACCTCCTTGGCCTCCCCCCCACCGCCCACCCTCCGCTCAGCCTCCCCACAGCGGACGGGGGTGGGGGGTGGGGAGACGGGGGGCAGGTGGTTTCCAGGCACCCAGAGCAGCCCCTGCCGGGTCCGATGCTGCGTGTTGCCCGGGTGTGCTCGCTTGCTCACCACCGGCCTTCTCTCCCCACGTCAACTACACCCACACTCAGCACCCGGCCCGCTGCAGCCAGTCTCCTCCCAGCAGGCCCGCCCTGGGGGGTCATGTCACCAGCCTGTTCACTCGGCCCTGCCGGCCCCGCCGCACCCCCGGGGCCCTCAGCCTCGCGCGCATCTTCTCTCGGCTCCTGCTCTGCCCTCCGCCCGCTGCCGCCCCGGCCCTGCCTCCGCTGTCCTGCTGGCCTGCGCTCTCCGTCCCACTGGCAGCCTGCGGTGACGGTCACTGTACCAACGCCCGCCGAGTGGGAGCCTCGCCCAGGGCCCGGCACCAGGAGCGTCCTCCGGGGAGCCACTGTGACAGCGCCACGCTGCTCCGCTCTGGCGGCCTCGTGCTTCTCTGTCCCCTCCCTCGTGTGCCCTTTCCCCGGGCCGCGGGGAAGGAAGGACAGACAGTGGCTGTGCCGGGCGGGACTCACCGCATGTGCTGTCCCGCAGCGTCTGGCCTGTGCCGCATGTGCCCGGGCCCTCCGGGGCCTTGGCCGGCTGCTGGGCCACCTCGTACTCGGTGCCCGCGACCTGGATGGAGAAGAGCTGCCGGCTGACGGCCTTCCGCAGGGTCCTGATGGCAGCCTGCACGCTCTGCTCTGCCCGCCTCCGCACACAGTCCGCCTCGCAGGTGTCTGCAGCCAAAGAGAACGTCACACCCCTCCCCACGCCCCCCCTGCCCCCCCCCCCCCCCCAGCTGCCTCTTCCCCAGGCCTCCCCTCTGCCCTCTGCCAGCACCGGCACCGGCACCGGCACCGCACTGGGCCAGGCGAGGCACCATGGCTGCGTCCATCTGACAGACGGGGAGACTGAGGCTCCCAGAGCTATGGCCTGCCCAAAGCCACGCGGCAGATCCGAGCGGAAACCAGGCCGCCGCCACTGCACCACCCCCCCGCCCAGGCACACCCACTGCTGGTGCTCCTGCTGCCAGTCAGACACCTGCCCGTCCCAGGAACATGCCAGCCCCCTGGCCCTGCTCCCTGGCCCTCCGGGCGCGGCCCCTCGCTGTGAACGCCGCTTGCAGCCTCCCTGCCCGACACGCTGCTTCCTGGACGTGTCTTGCTCTCTCTGCCCTCTGGGCCTTTGCCTGTTCTAGTCGCTCTGCCTGGATGCCAGTCCCGCGCCCTCTCCATGGGGTGAATCCAATGGCACCTCTCTGGGAAGACTTCCCGGGGCCCTCCCGGGGGTAGACTTCCGGGGTGCCCCGTTTGTTCTCACGCCCCTCCACCTAGCGGCTCCCCAGCACTGGGCGTCTGTGTGCACATCTGCCTCCCCGTGGCTGGAAGTGCCACCAGTGAGGGGACCCTGGTCTGATCCCCGCATTCCAGTGTCCAGGGGGCTAGGCACACACAGCCACATTTGCTGACAGAGCTCAACTCCTCTCACCGCTCCCCACTCACTCACAGCCAAGAGGAAGGTGTTGGTACGAGACATGAGCCAGAATCACCAGCCCCGGGAGCCCAGGAAGACAGGCCTTTGGCTGGTCTGTTCCGGGAAGGCTGCGGGTCAGCCCTCCGGCCCCCGTGATGCGGGGGAGGGTGGAGGCGTGTGCTGTCCCTGGCCCTGAGCCCTGCTCCTCTCATGGCCCTGGGCCTCCCCTGCCATCCTGGCTCCAGGCAGTTCCTCTGCCAGTCCTCGCCTGCCAGGCCGGCCTCCACCTCCAGCAGCCGTGTCTGGGCTGGGAGCAGCGCCATGCCCACAGATCTTGCCACCCCCCCGGTGTGCGGGCCTCCCCGACGCCCTCCACAGCCCACGGGGACCCCTCACCCACCTGAGGCCTCCTCCGCCTTTGTCTCCACCTCGAACTCCACCGTGACGTGGGCCACCTCCTTGGATGGGGACTTCCGGCCACGGCGCCTCTTCTTGGAGGAGTCACACTTGAGGGTCACAAAGGTCACGTGGCTGTTCTCTGGACGAGGAAGGGACCGCTGTGGCCGAGTGGCGCAGGCAGGAGCAGGTCCTACCCCGCCGTGCACACCATGGCCTCATCGCCCAGGTGCACACGGGAAGCTGAGGCTGGAGGAGGCCAGGGCTGGCTCTAGGTGCCAGAGGGCCGGTGGCTGAGCCAGCTCTGCCAGCCCCCGGAGCCCATCACCGGAGGTGCCTCCTGCATCTCCCTGTGCGGCTGCACCAGGCGGCTCCGCCCAGGGCTGAGGAGCAGCCTGAGGAGCTCGGCCACCTTCACGGAGGCAGAGCAGAGCTGCCTCCGCCTGGCCCCTCACCAGGCTTCCCCGCTAGTCGCCGGCCGGACCTCCTCCTGGGCCGCCCTCACTGAGCCCCGTGATTCCTGCCACTGGACAGCCAGGCAGAAAGCCCTTGCTCTGGGGAGCTCGCTGACCCCCCGGCGAGGCAGCGACGACGGCCCCAGGGATGCTGGGGTCCTAAGCTTTCTACTTCCTGCTGGCCGCCTTCCCAAGGGACCCATCGTGGCCTACAGTGTGCAGGTGTGGCCGCCGGACTAAGGGGCCAAGGGGTCGCCTTCAGCGGACCCCGCCCTGCTGGGCCCTGGCTCCCACTCCCAGGCATGGAACCCCGCCTGTGTGGGCTGGTTCCAGGGGGGCCCACTCACCCAGCAGCAGCTGCCTGGGGGCCTCCTTGGCTGGCTCCCGGCTGCGGGGCCGGAGGTGGCACTTGGCGTCTCGGATCTTGAAGCGCGCCTTCTGCCTGATGGGGGTGGCGGGGGCACCTGGGGAAACCAAAGTCCCCCAGGTGGTGGCCTCTCCTGTGAGCAGGAGGTGGTGGGGCCGGGGCTGCAGAGGGAGTGCCTGGGTGTGAGGGCTGCCAGGGGCTGGGGGGCCCTCTGCCGCCTCACTTCTCTCCCTGTGAGGCCTGCAGAAGGGGACGTGGGGTGCTGGGGGCAGGCTGGAGCCAGGGGCCTTCCAGCCAGAATCTGTGGAGCAAAGGAAGGCCCGCACCCTAACCCCCACCCCAAAGCAGCTCACGTGGCCCGGGTGTCCAGGGAAGTAGGCAGAGGAGAGAGGGAAGCCAGGGAGGGAGGGTGGGAGCAACAGATGCCCAGACCCCTGCTTCCTTGGAGGAGCTGGGACTACAGCAGCAGCAATCACAGATGCTGAGTCATGTCATGGGTGTTAGACACACGCAGAGGCCATGTCACTGAGCCCCATGGGACACAGCCTGCTCCTGCCGGTGGCCGCTGGCTGGGCCGTGCAGGCACTTTGGGGCAGGGTCGTCCCCGGCAGCGCTGATCCAGGAGCTTCTAGAACTTAATGGCCCGAGTGGGTGGGACTCGCGGCCCTGAAACCCACCCCCTAAATTTAGCACCTCAGGGTCACCGAGCCGCTCTGTGCTGGGGTCCAGGAGCCTCGCGGTCAGAGGAGCCCTTCCGTGGTCCCAGCCCCACAGCCTGCTTGCTACCAACAGCCCAGGAAGCTCCCCTCTGGGCCGTGCCCACGCCCTCCCCCCCAGCATGGAGCACCCGTGGGCGCACGGCCAGGCCAGGCTACCTGCGCAGCTGGGCCCGGCGCTGGAGCTGGTGCCGTTGCGCTTCTGCGGCGTCCTGCCCTGGAGGCTGGGGACCCCGCAGCTCAGACTGTAGCTGTTTTCTGAGTCTGCGGAGAAGTGGGTGGTGAGGCGCACCCGGCACCCCTCTCCCAGCGCCCCCAGGTCCCCGGGCCTCAGAGATGAAGGTCAGGGCCTAGCCTGTGTCAATTCCTTTCTGCTGCGAGACCACAGGGTACGCGGAGCAGGGACACTGCGGCCCATGGAGACCCAGGCAGCTGCCCAGGGCCACTCCATGAGCAGGGCTGGGCCTCAACCCCTCAGGATCCTTCCTGGCGAACAGCAGGAGCGGGGGCTGGACCCGGGGGAGGAGCCCCCACCCCCCCAGCCCATCCCGGGACGGCCTGGGTTACCTGGCACAAAGTGCGTGTGCGCCGGGCAGGCGAGGGAGCAGCTCTCCACCCCGCCCGCCTTGCTGCACCAGAGCTGGGCCCGGGGGGAGGCCTTGGCCGGAGCGAGGCACCTGCCTGTGTCTGAGAAGGAAGACAAGAGAGGCTTGAGGGGCCAGGGTGCAGGCCACCACCCCCGTCCCAGGGCCAGACCACCTTGGGCAGGGGCTGGGAGACGGCCGAGCCCACAGGCCCAGGATTCGGGCTCCATCCTTAGTGGGGGCGTGCAGGAGGCAGCCGATGAATGATTCTCTCTCATCATGGATGTTTCTCTCTCTCTCTGAAATCCATAAAAATATATTTTAAAAAAATAGCCTGGCAGGTCCTCAAAGTTAAACACAGCTACCACGTGGCCAGCAGTTCCACCCCAGGCATCTACCCGAGGAAACGGAAAGCGTGCCGCACAGACCCCTGCAGCGAATGCAGCGGCGCCACTCAGAACGCTCGGACTGGGAACCGCGCCCCGTGCACCGGCCCGTGAGGGTAACGGGGTGCCCCGCCGTACGATGGGACAGCATCCGGCAGCACCGGAATGAGGCCCTGGCCGCACGGCTCAGTCGTTAGAGCATCAGCCTGAGGACGGAGGTCTCAGGCTCGATTCCCTGTCAAGGGTGTGTACTGGGTTTCAGGTTCGATCCCCTTCCCGGTCGGGGCCCATGTGAATGACAACCAATTGATGGGTCTCTCTCACATCGATGTTTTTCTCTGTCTCTTCCCCTCCCTGCTCCCTTCCACTCTGAAAAGTATCAGTGGAAAAAATATCCTCACTCCTTGAGGGAGGATTAAAAAAAAAAAAGGAACGAGGCCCTGGCAGTGGGAACCCTGCAAACACGGACTGTGGTCGCCGAGGCCTGGGCTGGAGGGAGATGGGGAGTGACTGCTATGGGCTGGGCTTCTTATGGAGTGCAAACGCCCTAGAACTGACAGGGGCTGCACAACTAGGGCTGCACTGAAAACCATCGGCTTATACACTTTATTATTTCTTAAAGCATTTTACTTGTTTGTTTATTTATTTATTTTGTTAATCCTCACCCTAGGATATTTTCCCATTGATTTTTTTTTTTTTTTTTTTTAGGGAGAGTGGAAGAGAGGAGGAAAGACAGAAAGAAACATCGATGTGAGAGGAACACAACTGGCTGCCTCTTGCACAGTCCCGACCAGGGACCCCCAGGCTGGGGAGGAGCCTGCAACCAAGGTACATGCCCTTGACTGGAATCGAATCCGGGACCCGCAGGCTGACACTATCCACTGAGCCAAACCAGCTAGGGCACACTCTTTATTTTTACTTATTTATATTTAAATACATGTTTATTGATTTCAGAGAGAAAGGGAGACAGAGAGAAACAGCAACGATGAGAGAGAATCATTGATTAGCTGCCTCCTGCACGACCCCGACTGGGGATTGAGCCCGCAACCCAGGCATGCGCCCTTGACCGGAACTGAACCCAGGACCCTTCAGACTTCGGGGTGACGCTATATCCACTGAGCCAAACAGGCTAGGGTTCGAATCACGCACTTTAAATGGGTGAATTTGCCGAAACCGTCAGTCTACAGAGCGTCGGCCTGCGGACTGAAAGGTCCCGGGTTCAATTCCGGTCAAGGGCATGTACCTTGGTTGCGGGCACATCCCCAGTGGGGGGTGTGCAAGAGGCAGCTGATCGGTGTTTCTCTATCATCGATGTTTCTAACTCTCTATCTCTCTCCCTTCTTCTCTGTAAAAAATCAATAAAATATATTAAAATAAATAAATAGAAGAAAAAAAATAAATAAAGGGGTGAATTGCATGTCTCTCAATACAGCTATTAATAAAAACAAACACAAAACCCAAGAGGAAGAGGCATGTCCTGGAGGAAGCCTGCTGGTCCCGCAGCTCCGATAAACCCCGGCCCCAGCAGGACCCCAAGGAACCGGCGGGCACCCCTCTGCAGGCCCATCCGCCCACCACAGCCCCAGGCGGGAGGCAGCCTGGGGCCAGGCTTCTCAGGCTGGTGGCCTTACACCGGCACCAGCCACGCTTCCGAGACCTGGCCACATGGCCCAACACGCCTTCGCCCACGGCGGCAGGACCGTGCGCTCCGCTCGGCGTGGCGGTGCCCGGCAGCATGGCAGGCCTGCCTTACTGATTTCCAGGATCAAGTGCGGGCGCTCTTCTTCCAACACACACTACAGGGACTAGCTGCCAGCCCTGCGCTAGGTGCAGGCGTTCACGGGGAGCAAGACAGGCCCCCATCCTGCTCGCTGTGCAGTGAGCACAGCCCCACAGACCGGCGGTGTGGGCAACGGCCAACGTGTCTGGAGGTCGGGGGTGCAGTGGAGGGAGGAAAGGGGAAGCACCCGGGAGGGCGGCGGGCGAGGGGGCGGGCGGTGTCCGGTGGTGCTCAGAGTAAGGAGCCTCCAGTCAGTCGCAGGAGCGTGCACCCCGCTGTGCTCAGGGAAGGACCGCATCAGGAGCTCCGTGGGGGACGTGGGGCAAGGAGGTGAGGGGAAGGCCACCAGGCCGGGGCAGCGGCCTCCGGCCATGCAGAGAGCTGGGCTTTGCTTCTGGGAGAGGAGTCCCGGCGGGCTCAGAGCAGACAGGACTCAGGGCTGCAAGGCTCGCTGGCTGCCCTGGGCGGCCCGGCACCCAGAGCGGGCCCGGCACAGGCGGGTGGTCAGCATGTGCTGGTGGAGCCACTGAGTGTGGGGACTGTCCAGACCCCGAGCACCAGCAGGGGGCGGAGGATCCCTGCGCTCGCTCTAGGTGGCCCTGCCTCACACTGAGGGCTGGCAGCCTGGGCAGGGGTGGGTCTGAAGAGACCCAGTGCTCCCCGTGCTCCCCATCCAGGCTCTGCTGCCGCTGCACCCGGAACCCCCACCCCTGCCAGCTTTCTTGGCAGGACAAGGGGGAACCGAGGCCTCCACTCCCTCCCTCTGAGCCTCCAGCTCCTCCTGAGCCCACGGGCTGCACACGCTGAGCCCAGGCCCCCCAGGTCTGTCTGTGCTCGCCGACCCCCAGGTCTGTCTGTGCTCCGCCGACCCCCAGGTCTGTCTGTGCTCGCCGACCCCCAGGTCTGTCTGCTCCGCCGACCCCCAGGTCTGTCTGCTCACCGACCCCCAGGTCTGTCTGTGCTCGCCGACCCCCAGGTCTGTCTGCTCACCGACCCCCAGGTCTGTCTGCTCCGCCGACCCCCAGGTCTGTCTGTGCTCGCCGACCCCCAGGTCTGTCTGCTCACCGACCCCCAGGTCTGTCTGCTCCGCCGACCCCCAGGTCTGTCTGTGCTCGCCGACCCCCAGGTCTGTCTGCTCCGCCGACCCCCAGGTCTGTCTGCTCCGCCGACCCCCAGGTCTGTCTGCTCCGCCGACCCCCAGGTCTGTCTGTGCTCGCCGACCCCCAGGTCTGTCTGCTCCGCCGACCCCCAGGTCTGTCTGCTCACCGACCCCCAGGTCTGTCTGTGCTCGCCGACCCCCAGGTCTGTCTGCTCCGCCGACCCCCAGGTCTGTCTGTGCTCGCCGACCCCCAGGTCTGTCTGCTCCGCCGACCCCCAGGTCTGTCTGCTCTGCCGACCCCCAGGTCTATCTGTGCTCACCAACCCCCAGGTCTGTCTGCTCACCGACCCCCAGGTCTGTCTGTGCTCGCCGACCCCCAGGTCTGTCTGTGCTCGCCGACCCCCAGGTCTGTCTGTGCTCGCCGACCCCCAGGTCTGTCTGTGCTCGCCGACCCCCAGGTCTGTCTGCTCTGTCGACCCCCAGGTCTGTCTGTGCTCGCCGACCCCCAGGTCTGTCTGCTCCGCCGACTCCCAGGTCTGTCTGTGCTCACCAACCCCCAGTCTATCTGGGCTCGCCGACCCCCAGGTCTGTCTGTGCTCGCCGACCCCCAGGTCTGTCTGCTCCGCCGACCCCCAGGTCTGTCTGCTCCGCCGACCCCCAGGTCTGTCTGCTCCGCCGACCCCCAGGTCTGTCTGTGCTCGCCGACCCCCAGGTCTGTCTGGGCTCGCCGACCCCCAGGTCTGTCTGTGCTCGCCGACCCCCAGGTCTGTCTGTGCTCACTGACCCCCAGGTCTGTCTGTGCTCGCCGACCCCTGGGCTCTCTGCCGCCCTGTCCCCGCACTCCTGTAGGCCTCGTTCCCGTCAGCAGGGGCCGGCAGCAGAGGCTCCTGCCCAGCACCTGCCTAGATCACCCGCTTGCAGAAGCCACTGCCTCTCCCTGCCCACCAGGCACGGAACGGAGGGCGGGTCCCAGTGATGCCCACCCCAGGGCACCTGCCCCAGGCACTCACCCACGCAGTCCTTCCGGTTCCAGTGGAGTCGCCTCCCCGGGGGGCAGACGCACTCGAAGCTGCCCTTGGTGTTGACGCAGCCCTGGTCGCAGCTCCCGTTGCTCATGCTGCACTCGTCCACGTCTGCGGCACAGGCGGGGGGAGGGCAGGAGGGTAAGGGCAGGACTGCCAGCCCGGCCACCCCCTCGGGGCAGGAGGGCTGGGAATCCCCTGACCCTAGCCTGACACTGGTCACTGTGCACAGACACGGGGCTGCACACATCACACACAAGCACGCACACATACGTGAGCATAGACATGTGAGCACACACAAGACACACACACACCGACACATCCCTCCTGCCCAGACGGGGGGCGGGCAGAGCAGTGGCACCAAATTAAAGTTCCCATGCGGCCTCTTCTCGCTGTGGGACTTGGGACAGGCCCCTCCCAGCGCCGCCTCCTGTACCACGGGCACCGGCAGAAGGAAGTCACCCCTGAGCCTTCCTCCTCGGACCGCCGAAGGCCAGAAGCACGCGTTGTGCGGGAGGGCTAGGCTGCATTCACACTGGGGTACATGACTGTGAGCACCCCGCTGGCCGCCCACATTCGGGGAGCGGCCGGCCCAGGGAAGCTGGTGCCCGGGTTTTGGGGAGTCCCTGCAGCTTACCCCAGGTGCCACCCCCAGCACCAGCTGTGCCCGATCACTTCCCTGCCCCACCCAGCGGGCCCTCACGGCTGCCAAGGCACGGGGAGCGCAGACACCCAGGGCCACAGGGGACACCGGGCCCCCACATCTCCATGTCCCGTCTGCGCCTCCCAAGCCCCCCGGACCTTCGCCTCTACACGCCCCCACCCTGCCTGCCTGCGCTCCGGCAGCTCTGGCTCCCCCGTCTGGAGCCGTCTCCCCACTGGTGCCCGGGTTCCACTCCTAAACACATGGCAGCCAGAGCAGCCTCGGTGCATGAACTTGGCCATGTCCCAGCCCTGATGAAAGCTGCCACCGGGAATAAAACCCAGTCCCCTCCGGGCTCAGGCAGCCCTGTCTCCCATCTGCATCTCCTGCCACGCTCACGGGCTCTGGCCTCACGGGCTGCCTCCAGGTCACTCTGCCTCAGGGCCTTCGCACATGCTGACCCCTCTGACAGGCTCCCCCTCATCTTGACCCAAACGCTCCTCCTTTCGGGTCCCTCACCGTCTCCCTGCTCTGCCCCCCTCTGCTGTCACCTCTCCCACTGCATGAACTGCCCATGGGATTCTGTGTGGCGACCACCCCCTTCCAGACTGGGGTTCCCTGCAGCCGTTTCCAGTCTATGCCCACCACCTGGCCAAGGCTTAGCACCCGGTGGGTACTTGCTGCCCCTCCCTGTCCTCTGGCCTTTCCTTTGGCTGAGCCCCTCTGCCCACCAGTCCCCAGCCTCGCTCAGCCCCCCAGGCTCGTCAGGGTGAGGGTGAGGGTGTGGTGCAGGGGGCCGAGCGGCCGGCGCGTGCCTCAGGGGGAGGTGGCCTTGGAGGGCGGGCTGCAGACCTCCGCAGTGGGTCGTCCCGTAGAGCGTGTAACCGCGGTGGCACAGACACTGGAAGCTGCCTGGGGAGTTGACGCAGATGTGGTCGCAGGTCCGCGCGAAGGAGCACTCGTCGATGTCTGCGTGGCCACAGGGAGAGTTTGGGGAGGCGTGTCAGGGTGGGCGGAGGGGCATGCCTGCCCCTGGGCCCCGCTCAGTGCACAGCCCACCGGCTTCCTGTCCCTGCCCGGCTTTCCTGTCTCCACTGCCTGTGCTCCCGCATCAGGAGCCTCCTCTCGTCTTCTCTGGAGGCGGGCAAGGTAGGAATACTTTGGATGGAAGGGTTATGGATTTCTGCCACTTTAATACCCACAGTTAACGGTGATTAGGATTGGCTTTTTACCTTTTTAATATATTTTTATTGATTTCAGAGAGGAAGGGAGAGAGAGAGAAATCTCAATGAGAGAATCACTGACTGGCTGCCTCCTGCAAGTCCCTAGTGGGGATTGAGCCCACAACCCGGGCATGTGCCTGACAGGGAATTGAACTGTGACCTCCTGGTTCATAGGTCAATGCTCAATCACTGAGCCCTGCCGGCTGGACTGGTCTTTAAGCCACCCCTGCAGGAGGCAGCTGAACTGGGGCATGAAGCCAGGCCTCCTGGTTGCTGGCTAAAGTATGTTTTCCCATCACCCCCACATGCCTCTTGAGGAAATAAGCAGCACAGACAGACAGGAGCAGGGGAGCAATATGCTAGCCATGAGGGGCAGTGAGGTGGCCTGGACAGCAGTGAAGTCTGAGCCTGAGGTTCCTGGCAGCCGGGGTGAAAAGGAAGAGTGCTTGTTGCTGGAGGTGAAATAAGCCACATGCGCACAGGAGACAGGGCTGAGCTGCCGAGAACTCTGAGAACGGCTCCTGTGGGACAGGCACGGGCACTGCAGATGGAGCTCGTTCTCTGAGTACGTTAGCTCATGGGACTGCACGCATGTTCATAACACGCATGTAATAACACTGGTGCTGTGGGCGCTCAAAGGAGGCTGTGATCCCTCTGGGTGGGGGTCAGGAGAGCTGATGCTGTGGCCTCCGGACTAGTTTGCAATGAAGTTCGGGTGGGGGAAGGGTGCTGCAGGCAAAGGTGGGAGGTGGCAGCACAGGGCGCCCAGGGGATTGTGAGGCGCTCAAGGGGACTGGGGAGGTGTCTGGGGTCCCCATCCCCAGGGCCCTGAGTGCCAAGCAAAAGCACTCAGACCCCTCCCTGCCGGAGCTGGGGAGCCCAGGGTGGTGCTGGGGCAGGGGCGGGGCCCAGGCCTTAGGGATGAGTCTGGAAGAGGCTGGAGAAGACACGGCCAGAGACCAGAAGCAGACACGTGGTCGCCTCCTCTTCCTCCGCCTTGGCAGCTGCCCGCCTCTCTCACAGGGCAGCTGGGATGCAGTCAAGGGCCCCTTCAGCCCCCCACAGGGCAGAGGGAGAAACAAAGGCGAGTGCAGGGGCCTTGGCTGGGGCCTGGACAGATGCTGAGCTCCAGCACACCCTTGTGCCCTGAGAGGAAGCCCGGCCCTGGGGTGTGCTGAGCCGCTGGATGGGCTGGCCCTGGGCCCTCCCTCACCCCTCAGGGCCTCGAGCTGCCCCGGAGCCGGGCTCTGAGCGGCAGTAACAGAGAGAAGCTGCAAGCCCCACAGGCAGATTCGGCCACGCGTGGCTGCAGCTACTGGAACCCTGTGGACACGGAATGACTACCAGGCGTCCTCAGACTACGGCCCGCGGGCCACATGCGGGTGTTTTTGCCGTTTTGTTTTTTACTTCAAAATAAGATATGTGCAGTGTGCATAGGAATTTGTTCATAGTTTTTTTTTAAACTGTAGTCCGGCCCTCCAATGGTCTGAGGGACAGTGACCTGGCCCCCCGTTTAAAAAGTGTGAGGACCCCTGGACTAGACTGTAACAGAAATCGTGATGGGACTGGCCACGCCCTGCCACCCAGGCTTCCCTGGCCCGGCCCTCAGCATCCCCTCCCGAAGCTGCCCCCAGGGCACCCCTGTATTCTCAGTGGCCTCATCCAGCCCCACAGAGCTCCCTCTGTGGTCCCCAAGCTCCCTCAGCCCAGCAGTGCCACTTCCTGGGTGGGTTCACCTCCCTGCCTCCCCCTGGGAAATGCCTCTTTTTCAAGCATTTCACCACGTCCCCTCTCAGGACGCCCTCCGACCGACCCCCCTCCACTGCGCACGCCCTGGGCTCCTGCTGAACCGGGATGTCCGCTGGACTTATCCTGGGCTCTGATTCTTGGCTTCTGCCTAGATTTCTCCTCCCATTACCCTGCGCCTAGCAGGTGCCAGGACCCTATAAAAGGACCTCGGAGAGCACCTGCCATGTGCTGTTGCTTCCACCAGGTGGCAGCACTCCACCGCCGAGGCCAGGGGAGGCAGGGAGGGGACACAGCTGATGATCTGCTACCACTGGCTGTGCCCCTGGGACACCTGCTGCTCTCTCCCTGGGCCTTGGAGTCATAGAGGACAGGGAGGCGGGGAGGGCAGGAGCACATGCTAGGGAACCCAACACCACCTGTTTCTCCCAGAGCCGGACGGCCGGGAGCGGAAGGGGCCGGGCGGACGGCATGTCCCGGCGCCAGGAAGGCTCACCTTGGCACGTCCGCTCGTCGGTCAGCAGCTTGTAGCCCTTGCGGCAGCCGCACTCGAAGCTGCCCACGGTGTTGCGGCAGGAGTGGTCGCAGCCCCCGTTGTTGGCCAGGCACTCGTTGATGTCTGTGGAGCCAAGCGCGGGGCAAGGAGAAGGGGCTGCGAGCGGGGATGACGGCCCAGCACCGCCCTGCCCTGCCCTGCCTGTGCCCACTGCCCAGGCTGGCCTCAGTTTCCCCACTGAGCATAGGGACGGGGGTCCCAGCTCAGCAGTGGGGTCAGGAGGATGGGTACACCACTTCCCCCTGGACGTGGCCATCGTGTGCTGTTGGGCAAGACAACGGGAGGCCGAGGGCCCTGCGTCCTCTCACCACCCCGAGGGAGGCAGCGCGGGGCAGTGAGGCCTGGGCAGGCAGCTGCCTTCCGACGGCTGTGACCCTGACGCTCGGTCTGTGAGACCAGGATCAGAGGCACCTCAGGGGTAAGAGAGGGACATCGGTCAGCGCTCAGTGGACTCGTAGCGCCCGCTGGTGGAGGCGCTGCGGGCGGCAGCGCAGCTGTGGTCCTGGGACTGACGCTCAGTCTGCCTCTTCCTGCGGCCCCACCCCGGTGCCTGCCTGCTGATCTGAGCCGTTCTTCACTCAGCACCTGACGCGTGTGGCTGCACCCCGAAGATCCCTGCCCGCCCCCACGCCTCCCCGCCCAGCCCCAGGCCGAGCGTCCTGCGGAGGCCCCTGCGGGCACCTGCGGCGATGGCAGCCTCTCCCTCCCACGCGGCCTGGGGCTGACGCGGCCTGAGCTCCGGGCCCGTGCGAGCTCTGCTCCAGGCTCTGGCCAGCTGGCAGACGGTGGTCAGAGACCCTGCCTCTGAGGTGTTCCCTTTGGGCCGGCCCTCAGCCCCCACGCCGGTCACCCCTCCAGACAGGCCCCGCAGTTAGGAACAGAAGAGCTGGCTTCCAGGACAGGGCACAGGGAGCAGGACAGAAAGGACGCTCCGCGTGGGCCTCTGGCCTCTGGCCTCTCAGCAGGGCTGCCCACTCAGGTTGCAGCGCCCACTGGGCCTGACCTGAGCCGAGGCCGCACGCCCCTGTCCTGTGCCACAGGCACCTCCCTGCGATCAAGGTCACTCTGCCCCAGGTGCCTGAGTCCCACGCAGGACACTGGTCCCGTCCCGCCCCTCGCCATGTTGCTCTCGCTTCTTTTCCCGCAGCCTCCAGAGAAGGCAGGCGAGAAGTCAGCGAGGCCTGCCCAGGCATCGCCACTGTCCCCTCCCCTGGGGATTGTGGGAAGACGGGGATCTCTAACTAGAAGCTTCTCGCAGAGCGAAGGCCCACCTCAGCCCTGCCCCAGCTGTGTGATCCGGGCAGGGAAAGGCACCTCCCTGGGCCTCAGGTCCCAGTGTCACTGGTGAGACTGGCCCTGCACGTGGGACTGCCTCTTCAGGAACGCCTCAGGCCTCTGGAACCCGGGGCCATGCCTCCCCATCTGGACCTGTTGGCTAAGGGCTGTCATAGCAACCAGACAGGCGGCAGGAGGCATGTTTGCTCGGGCCAGGCCGGTGCAGCAGGCTGCGGGGTCCCCGCCTGGGAAGCAGCCCCCAGCTGCAGCCCGGACACAGATGGCTCCTCTACCTTCATTCTGACGCGGTGCATCTGGCGGGGCAGGGGGGGGGGGGGGGGGCAGCTCCTCTTCCCACTTCCTGCCCCTCTGGACTCTCCTCCTTCTCCACTGTGCTCCCCCAGCCCTCGCCAGGCGGCCAGAGCCCCCTCCTGTCCACGGGTCTCCTGCGGCCTCCGCTGTCCCAGAGGAAATGCCCGGCCCTCTTGCCTGCTCTCTCTGCCCCTGGCTCCTGTCTGGGCAGCCCCGACCCAGCCTGCCCCTGGAACATGCCCCCGGAAGCCTTCTCCGCCCTCCTCTCCGTTAGCTGCCCTGTCACTGGGCCTGCCCTCGGGGTATGGAAGGGCCTCAAGCACAGGGGTCGGGGGATCAGTATGAGGCCCCTGTTGGGAGCCCAGGGCCTGGCACAGGCTGGCACAGTGACTGCCCAGGGGTGCTCACTGGATGGATGAATGAGGAGGAAACGAGGGAGTTAGGGGGGCTGAGAGGAGGGTGGGGTCTTGAGCCATCTGCTGGAACATTCAAATGCATCCATGTTCAAGGGTCAGTACTGTGTGGGGGAGGGGGAGGACGCAGCCTGGCCACCCAGAGGCGTGCGGGTGAGGGCTCTCGGGTGGGAGCAGAGGGAGGAGCTGGGAGTGGGCTGGGCTGGAGGGGCAGAGGCAGGGGAGAGAGGAGAGGAACCGGCGGTGGGTGGGGTTCTCTGTTCTGGAAGGTGCTGGAGGAGTGGCTGGTGCCTGAGGAAACCTGGGCTCACGCTCAAGTAGTTGAGGCCCCGGACCCCCTCCTCTCGGAAGGACCAGCTAGCAGGACACCCTTCCCAAGGTCAAGTGGGTGCAGTCTTGAGCCCGGCCCCGGGCACTGTCTACACTCCTGAAACAAAGCGAGGGCCTGGGGCAAGTCCTCTAGAACCCCCTTTCCCACGCCGGCCTCCACCTGCCCTGCGGTCCCTCTGGGTTTCCTGAAACCTCTGCTACCTGACCTCCGGCCATTTGCTTGACAATGACCTTTCTGGTTCCGGAAGACACGGCCCCTTTGAGGCCGGTCCTCTGACATGCCCTCTGGGCCCGGCCAAGCCCAGGATGTGCACGCGGACTGAGGAGCGGAGGCCCAGGGCCAGGGCCAGGCTGTGCGCCCCGGGACTCGGCTGGGAGCCGAGGCTCTAGAGCACCAAACCCTGGGGTCTGGGGTCAACGTTGGGTTCCCAGGTCCCTGCCATGAAGATGTCAGGACGTTCTTGTCCTGCGTTCTAGACTAGTCCCTGACCGCTGAGTCCTAATGCATCAGACAGCATCCAGACCACCCTTCACCTCACGGCCCCCGGGCCCAAGCCAGTCCCCGGAGCCTGGGTGACGATGGCAGCTGCCTCACTGCCCTTCTGGACCTGCCCAGAGACCAGCAACGACCAGGGACCCTCCCCCAGGGAACACCTGGCCGCGGCTGCCCCTGCCCAGTAGCTTTGGGGCCTCACCAAGGCTTGAAGGATGAAGGGCCAACCCCTTCCCCGGCACACAGGCCCTGCACCATCTGGCCTCCCCCGCTCCCCAGACCTGGGCACTCTCTGCCTCTGGCACCTGGAAGCCCAGGCCCCGGGCAGCCCCATGCCCCTGGAGGTGCTGCCCCGACCACGCCTCTCCCTGGCCCTCTGCCTGCTCACGCCCAGGCCCGGCCCCTCCGCCTGGCCTCCAGTTCCCGCCAAGCTGGACTTCTCGGTCCAGCCCCGAGCAGGCTGGTTCACACTGATCCCCGTGATTGTAAAACATGAACATCTGTCTTCTGCGCTCAACAGAAGACCTCAGGAACGGACTATTTCATCAACCGTCTCCCAGCTCCTGCACGCAGGAGGGGCCCAGAAAACCCGTCTGGGACACAAGGGAGCCAGCATTTCCTGCCTCCAGGGCGGTGGGGCTGAGCAGGGGCCGCATGCCTCCCGGCTCAGGGTCCTCAGACTCCGGCTCCTCCTGTTCCAGCCGCGGACAGGTCCTTCAGCTGAGATGCACCCCCAACTTCACTCCTCCAGTGACCAGGACACAGAGCCCTAATTTTTCTAATGGGGACTCGCAGACAATCCCACCCGGGGAGGAGCAGACCCTGCTCCCCGCGCCGCCCTGCGCCACGCTGTCACAGCTGTGGGGGTGAGGACACGCGGCACCCGCCCCCTTGGGGAACCACACGAATCCAGGAAGGAAGGCACCTGTCACCCAACGTGCAGTCCAGTTCTTTGATAGGAGGACCCTGTTTTTGTGCCCAGGAACCTGGAGGTGTGCGGCGGAGCCAGCGTTCCCTGGGACGCTGTGGGGGTGCGGGTGCTGAGCCTCCCTCTGCTCAGCCCCTCCCCCAGACATGCAGGCGACAGCTCAGCTTCCTGGTCCCATGCCCACCCCACCGGCTGGCATCGCAGGCCCTGCTCACGGCTCCGGGCTGACCTTTGCACGTCTTCCCGTCGGGCTGCAGGGTGAATCCCACGGGGCAGCTGCACCGCACGCCTGTGGCCGTGTCCTTGCACGTCCGGTCGCAGCCTCCATTGTTGACGGCACACGTCTCTGGGGAGGGAAAGAGAGAGAGAGCTGCTCAGTCTCCTCGGACAGAAGCCACCTCCTCTCCCCACCCAGGGGGAGTCTCCTGAGACAGGAGACCTGAGTTCCAGTCCGGCTCTGAGACCCTCCAGCTGTGGGGCTTCGCTGAGCCTCACGTTCCCCATCTGTAAAATGGGAGAATGGCATCATTTCCGGGGGTTGCTGGTGAACACCCATCGTGATGATGGTGGACGGGGCGATGTTTGCAAACTGCAGAGGGCTGGGCTTGGGTAAAGGTACTGCCAACAGGGCCCCCCTACTCCTGGGGGCCAGTGCCTATGGGCCTGGCTGGTCTTTAACACCCGGTCAGATTCCTCAAGCCTGGCCCGGCCTGGCCCAGGCCCCGAGCGCAGGCTGACGCTGGCTGGGGCTCCCACATGCACCCCAGCACCCTGGCCTGTGGCCCTGGAGCCCCGAGGGAGGTTTGCAGAGCGCGCACCATCCATCACCGCAATGAGGCTGGGCCCAACATCTGTTCTCACTGAACAAGAGGCCACGGGCGTCTGGTTTTTGTCCACTTGAAGCTTGTCTAGGGCTTTTTTTCCTCTTTTGCAAATTCAAAGGAGCTGGAGTGGCTGTGGCATAACTGAGGTCACAGAACCTGTCGTGTGGTGCGAGTGATCCTCCCCAGGCCCGCAGGAGGGGCCGGCAGAGCCAGGTCGCCGGGGCGCAGGTGGCCCGCACACGAGGAGCCTGGCTCCCGGGCCTCGGAGCCTTCCCATCTGGGTTTCTTCCGAGCATCCGGCGGCTTTGATCTTGTGGGAACTGTGCCCGCCCAAGCCTCCCTCTTTTCTTGGCTGCTGGGAAGCAAAGAGCCAATGGGCTCCTCATTCTTTTATGACCGGGATGCCCTGCCTGCCTGCCTCAGCTTCCCCTGGGCGCCTGGCCTGGGGTCCTTCCCAAGGCCCCCAGTTCCTTCAGTCTGCCCAGCCGTCTGTGGCACCTGACTCCTGCCAGCTGCCTCTGGGCCTTGGCAAGGAGTCTGGGATGAGTGTGGGAGTGGTGACTAAGTGAATGTGTACCCCAGTTGCCAGGAGTCCCTGACACTACTTAGACCAAGTTCACGGTGCCTTGCCTTTGACCTTCAACTTGTGATGGGGGCTGTGCAGGGAGAGGAGGAAGCCGACTTTGCCTCCTGTGGGTGGGGGTGTGCATCTGGCCTCTGCGGGGTGGCCTCTGCCTCCTGTGTGCGTGTGGGGGGGGGTGCATCTGTGCTCTGCGGGGTGGCCTCTGCCTCCGGTGTGCGTGTGGGGGGGTGCATCTGGGCTCTGCGGGGTGGCCTCTGCCTCCGGTGTGCGTGTGGGGGGGTGCATCTGTGCTCTGCGGGGTGGCCTCTGCCTCCGGTGTGCGTGTGGGGGTGTGCATCTGTGCTCTGCGGGGTGGCCTCTGCCTCCTGTGTGCGTGTGGGGGGGTGCATCTGGGCTCTGCGGGGTGGCCTTTGCCTCTGGTGCGTGGGGGGGTGCATCTGGGCTCTGCGGGGTGGCCTTTGCCTCCGGTGCGTGGGGGGGTGCATCTGGGCTCTGCGGGGTGGCCTTTGCCTCTGGTTGTGCGTGGGGGGGTGCATCGGGGCTCTGCGGGGTGGCCTTTGCCTCTGGTTGTGCGTGGGGGGGTGCATCTGGGCTCTGCGGGGTGGCCTTTGCCTCCGGTGTGCGTGGGGCTGTGCATCGGGGCTCTGCGGGGTGGCCTTTTCCTCTGGTTGTGCGTGGGGCTGTGCATCTGGGCTCTGTGGGGTGGCCTTTGCCTCCGGTGCGTAGGGGTGTGCATCGGGGCTCTGCGGGGTGGCCTTTGCCTCTGGTGTGTGTGGGGCTGTGCATCGGGGCTCTGCGGGGTGGCCTTTGCCTCCGGTGTGCGTGGGGCTGTGCATCTGGGCTCTGCGGGGTGGCCTTTGCCTCCGGTGCGTGGGGGGGTGCATCGGGGCTCTGCGGGGTGGCCTTTGCCTCCGGTGCGTGGGGGTATGCATCTGGGCTCTGCGGGGTGGCCTTTGCCTCCGGTGTGCGTGGGGGTGTGCATCGGGGCTCTGCGGGGTGGCCTTTGCCTCCGGTGCGTGGGGGTGTGCATCGGGGCTCTGCGGGGTGGCCTTTGCCTCCGGTGTGCGTGGGGGTGTGCATCGGGGCTCTGCGGGGTGGCCTTTGCCTCCGGTGCGTGGGGGTGTGCATCGGGGCTCTGTGGGGTGGCTTCTGCCTCCGGCGTGCGTGGGGGTGTGCATCGGGGCTCTGCGGGGTGGCTTCTGCCTCCGGCGTGCGTGGGGGTGTGCATCTGGGCTCTGCGGGGTGGCCTTTGCCTCCGGTGCGTGGGGGTGTGCATCTGGGCTCTGCGGGGTGGCCTTTACCTCTGGTGCGTGGGGGTGTGCATCGGGGCTCTGAGGGGTGGCCTCTGCCTCCGGTGTGCGTGGGGGTGTGCATCGGGGCTCTGCGGGGTGGCCTTTGCCTCCGGTGTGCGTGGGGGTGTGCATCTGGGCTCTGCGGGGTGGCCTTTGCCTCCGGTGCGTGGGGGTGTGCATCTGGCCTCTGCGGGGTGGCCTTTGCCTCCGGTGTGCGTGGGGGTGTGCATCGGGGCTCTGCAGGGTGGCCTTTGCCTCCGGTGTGCGTGGGGGTGTGCATCGGGGCTCTGTGGGGTGGCCTTTGCCTCTGGTGCGTGGGGGTGTGCATCGGGGCTCTGCGGGGTGGCTTCTGCCTCCGGTGTGCGTGGGGGTGTGCATCGGGGCTCTGAGGGGTGGCTTCTGCCTCCGGTGTGCGTGGGGGTGTGCATCGGGGCTCTGAGGGGTGGCTTCTGCCTCCGGTGTGCGTGGGGGTGTGCATCGGGGCTCTGAGGGGTGGCTTCTGCCTCCGGTGTGCGTGGGGGTGTGCATCGGGGCTCTGCGGGGTGGCCTTTGCCTCTGGTGCGTGGGGGTGTGCATCGGGGCTCTGAGGGGTGGCCTCTGCCTCCGGTGTGCGTGGGGGTGTGCATCGGGGCTCTGCGGGGTGGCCTTTGCCTCCGGTGTGCGTGGGGGTGTGCATCGGGGCTCTGCGGGGTGGCCTCTGCCTCCGGTGTGCGTGGGGGGGTGCATCGGGGCTCTGCGGGGTAACCGTGGGGGCTGCCTGAGCAGAGGCCGCCAAGCCGTCTTCTCAAGGCCGAAGCCCACCATGATGGGACGAGCTGTCCCTACCGCAGAGAGGCGAGCGTCCTGGCCCTGGCCTGCCTTTCAGTGTCTCCACAACCCCGAGCCCTCCGCAGGGCGTGGCCAGCTCGGGGAGCTCGCTGCTGTGCGCTGGCCCAAGGTTGGGGAGGCCTCCTGCCTGCTAGCGTTTTAGGGTGCAGCTCAAAGACCACACGGTCGCTGCCTTTCCCGGACTCACAGCGGCTGGCCTCTGGTGAGCACAGGCCAAGTCCTGACCGGCACATGGCCCTCTCCGGCCCTGTCTCCCCGCCAGACCACCGACGGGGGCGCTGCCTTGGCTCTGTCACTCACTGACTGGCCCAGGGAGGTCACCCCTGGGGCTGGGCCTCAGCACCCTCACCTGGCGGATGAGGACAAGCTTTCCCTTGCAGGGCCCAAGTGAGGGTCACACAAACCCCCAGCTTAGCCTGCCCGCCCAGGTCCTGGCCTGTAGTAGTTGCTCAACAAATGCTAGTTTCCTCGCCTGGGGTTACCACCAGAGGGCAAGCCCACCTCCCACTCCACCCCCAAATCAAAGAGCCCTCGCTCACCACAGTGCCCGTGCAGCCTTTCCCGTGGAGCCCCGCTCTGGAGGGGACAGAGCCCGTGCCTGCCCAGGTGCAGGGGACTAAGGCTCAGGCCTGGAGGGCGGGCACACTGTGGGGGTGGGTGCTGCAGCAGGAGCTGGAGCGGGGGCCCAGCTGGTGGCCTTACCCAATGATAGCAGGGTGCGGACCAGGCCTCCATGGTGGTGGAGGTGGGTGTGGCATGGGCATGGGGCGTGGACATGTGATCCTGAGACGGGACCTGGCAAGGCAGACTCCAAGGGTCTCGGAGGCCCGCCCTGTCTCTGGAGGTCCCAGGAGGACACGGAATCTTGGCCCTCCAGAGCGGAAGGGGCTTCCAGAACCTGCTGGCCTCCTGCCCACGGGATGGATAGAGGCCCAGAGGGGGTGAGGTCAGTCTGAGCGACCACCCACTCTCTGGACCCCCATGCAGGCTTCTCCCCTGCCCTGTGCACACCTTTAGTCTCCCGAGTTGCCCAATGGTTGGTGCCTAAACTTCACGTTTTAAGCCAGGGGCTTGGGGTCCTGTGGGCTATTCTTGGGTGCTGACCACCCCTTCCCACAGCTCCTCGTGATGGTGGGTCACTCACACCAGGCCCATCTCAGTCTTCCAGGCCTTCGTCCCCCACGCTCACGGCAGCTTGCCCTCTCCTTCCTGGTAGGGACAGTCAGAGCGCCCTCTACCTTCCTGCAGGAATGGTGCAGAGCGCCCTCTCCTCCCTCTACTTTCCTGGTAGGGACGGTCAGAGCGCCCTCTACCTTCCGGCAGGAATGGTGCAGAGCAATGTGTAATCACACTACGGGCAGGGTCCCAGCTCGGGCGGCTTGTGAGGAGACGCAGCCCCAGGAAGGTCGCCTCTCTGAGCCTCATGTCCACGTCAGCCACACTGATGGTGCCCTCGCAGTGCGGAAACACGGACATGTGATCACACACCTATCTGTGCCGTGCACACGGCCGGCCGGCCGCCCAGCAAGGGTCTCACCCAGGCTGCTGCAGAGTAGACACTGTAGACCCTTTTGCAAACAGAAGACTGAGGCTCAGAGATGTGAGGTGACTGGTGTCCCTGTCCCCCCTTCTTTTCTCTAACACACTCTGCCTGGCACACTGCCTCCACCCCTCTCCACACAGCTGTCACCACGACCCAGCCCGTAGTGTGCGTGCACGTGTGTGCCTGCACGTGTGTGCGCGCGCGTACGTGCATGTGTGTGTGCATGCATATGTATGCGTGCGTGCGACTAAACTCAGGCCTCAGCGGGGGGCCCAGCTGACCAGCGATCAGCAACAGGGCTGAAGTGTGACCACGGGCTCTTCCTGAGTGAGAGCCCGGAGCCGGGAGCTCAGGCCTGTGGGCAGGGAGGCCGCGGCTGGAGGACAGGTGCTGCCCAGGCCCCAGAGTCCACAGCCTTCCCCTCTGGCAGGGCCCCTGCTGAGTGCCTGGCCCAGGCAGCTGTCCTCTGTCACCAGCTCCCTTGCCTCTGCTCTGCCTGACCCCGTCCACTGCTAGGCCTCTCTCCCAGCAGGACACCTGCCTGTGCAAAGGGTCAGCAGTGAGGCCCTGCCCCCCCGCCCCGCACCTTCTCTAGGAAGCCTGTCAGTGCCCCTCTGTGGGGTGCCCGCGGGGCCATCAGAGCGGGCACAGGCTTGGCCTCTGCCCCATCCCAGGGGAAGGGGGTCCAGGCTTGTGACAAAACAGGGTGCTGGTGGAGGAGGGGCGAGCAGTGGGGCTGGGCGAAGGTCTGTTTAGGCCAGGATGAGCCTCTGCTAGGCAGAATCGTCCAAGATGGCACCTGGGTAGAGTGGTGGGTGGCATGACCCCTGAGGCAGGAAGCCTGGGGCAGGCTGTGCGCGCAGGGCCCGAAGGACACCCTCCTGGGAGGTGACTGCATGTGTGTGGGGGAGGTGGCCTGGGACACGGTTGGTGAAATCAGGAGACCCAGGGGTCCTGGAGACGCGGCTGCAGAAAATGGTACCAGTGGGGACGGGGAGCCAGGAGCTGGGAGAAGCACAGCAGTCACACCACCGGGAGGTTCCTCCAGCTCAAGTGGGACCCACGTCCTAACCCCTGTGCACTCTGGCGAAAGGCCTCAGCAGATGGGGCTTCAAACGAGAGCCCTGGAGAGGGGGGATACGGTGGATGGTCTGGGTGGCCCAAGGAGGCCACACGGGTCCTTACCAGTGGAAGAGGGGGGCTGGAGAAAGACGTGGGGATGGAAGCTGGGGGGGGGGGGGGGCAGACGCAGTGCTGCGTGCTCTGATGGGGGAGGGGCTGCAGCCAAGGAAAGCCGCTGGCGACTTTGGCACACGTGCCCACTCTGGCAGAGCCTTGTACGCGTCCACCGTGGCACTGCTCACATGAGACCATGGGGCACCCGGCCCTGCCTTCTCGCCACAGCTGCTCACTGTCCTCCCAGGAGGAGCTGGCCAGTGGCGGCCCGGGCCTGACCTTGCCGTGAATTCCTCTCTCGCCTTCCTCATCTGCTCCTGGGCCTCAGAGCAAGCGCCTCTCCCCTCTGCTCTTCCTCCCCATCCCCTCCCAGGACCCACCAGTGGGAGGAGCCACTGGACGGCAGTGCCCGGGCCCCGACCCTGGGCCGTGGCCCTGATTCCCTCGAGTCTCAGCTGCTCTGCCCATGCCGGGCGGGCTCTCAGCATGATGCCCAGGTGTCCTCTGAGCAGCACTGGGCAGAATGGGGATGGTCACCTCCTTCATCCTTCATCCCTTGCCTCTGTTAACACAGCCGCGGAGCAGCCCGGTCTCCCTGGGGACTCCTAGTGAAGGCCGAAGTCCCAAGCTCCTAAGCCTGTGCCGCGCCGGCTGCTCTCAGAGGAGACGGCGTGGAGGATTAGGGTTAGGGGCTCCTGGGAGGTCTAGCGGCTCAAGGTGCCTCGGGGCCTCTGAGGGTGGCTCCCTACGGCGTGGGGCCTGGGCTGTGGGCCTCAGCCCCGGGGTCAGTGCTGTCGGAAGACCAGAGGAGGGAGGGCTCCGCCTGAGGACAGGAGAGGCTCTAAGGGATGGGAGGGGTTCTATATCAGAGAGATGGGAATGTGGGGGCCGGTCAGCACCCATTCCCTTCACCCCCCTCCCGACACCGGCTTCCCAAACCCGGGTGAGGTGGCTGGCTGTGCCCTAGTGCCCTCCTCATCTGCAGGGCGGCTCGGGGCCATTGCCCACCGCGCTCATCAGGAAGAGCGAGAGCAGAGACCTCGCCACTGCCCGCCCCCCCCCATCCCCCCGGGATGCCCACTCACTCCGCCCTCTGCCGCCACCCTCGCTGGTCCCTGCTCCGGGCTCTGGCCTCCGCAGCTGTGCCTGCCTCTCCCCAGGAGGCTGAGGGGCCTGGGCCCTCTTGGGCCTCAGAGCACCGGCAACTCTTAGGTTCCCACCGTTCACGTCTAGGCACGTTTCCAGAAAGTCCCCAGTGCTGACTCACACCTTCCCGGAGGGCACGGGACCTGACTGCTCAGAGGGCCTCAGCCCTTCCCCGCCTTCCCAGGCCACCCAGGTGGCCCAAGTCAACACGACAGCGCCGTCCAGAGAGCCTGCAGAGCGCGGCTTCCGCCTGAGCTAAGCCACCTGCCTGTGCCCGGAGTGAGTCCCGGGCCCTGCCGGCCTCAGTGTTCCCGTCGGAGAAGCGGGGCTTCCTGCCACGGGCTTCAGGGTTCGCAGAGCACCCCCAGCCAGCCCATGCGCTCCTCTGCTTCTCAGAGCACCACTCCCAGCACACGGGGCGCCTCCCTCCCGGGGCCCACTCAGACCTCCCCGCTCCCCGGGCACCTGGGCTCCTGGAGGTCCACAGGACGAGAGACCGGGTGACCTCCCCAGCCCCTGACCCCATGGTCCCGTGACAATCAGGATGACCCGATGCCAGCGCTCCGGGCTAAGCTCAGGTAGTGCGACCGTGGGCGGCCAGGGCGCCCAGGGAGCCTGTTTCCTCACCTGAGACATGGAAGCGCACTTGTATGGGATGCCCCTACAGTCCCCAGGGCTGGTGTGACCTCTCAGTGCCACCGGGAAGGCTGTGGCCGCCCAGGGAACCTGCAGCTGCGCTCCCGAGGCCCAGGCAGTGGGCGCCGCCGGGCCAGAACCGGTCAGAACCGCCGGAGCAGCAGGATGAAGGAAGGAGGCCGACTTCCCTTCGACTTCCCTTCCGTGGGGGCTGGGCTTAGTGGGGGGCAATCACCTTCTCCTCCTCCCTTCCCCGACACTGCCCTGAGGGGCGCAGTGTCCAGGGCGCCACCTGGAGTCTGGATCCAGCCCAGGAGCAGTGCTCAGAGTGAAGCGGATACTGTGTGGACTCCCCACGCAAGCAGGTGCCCGAGGGGTTCCCATGGAGGAGGGGGCCAAGGCTGGCAGCCCAGCAAGCCCAGCAGGTGGGGCTATTCACCAAGTCGGGGGGGGGGGGGGGGGCGGTTGGGGCCAGGCGGAGCTGAGTGAGGCCTGTAGATGACCTCACCCAGTCCTCCCCTCCCCGGTGGCAGATCTCCCAAGTATACAGTGAGCAGGGTGGGCGGGACGCCCCTACAGTCCCCCAGCCCTGACCCTAGATGTGGCCTTTTCCCAATGTGGCTTCTCTCCTGAGGAGGGGAGGGTGAGGACCGCCAGGCCGCCCGCAAGCGTGTCCTACACACACGCCCTCCTCTACACCTGCGCCTGCGCGCGGTGCTGGTCCCGGGACCCTCACTGCCAACCGGCATTGACCGCACGCGGAGGGGTTACCGCACACGACTCCGCACACGCAGAGGCCACCTGACGTGGGCTCTGGGGTCTCCGCTACAAACACACAAACAGATACACGTGTTTGATGAAGGGCAAAAACTTTAAAAAGGAAAAGGTGAGTTCATATCTGGAGTGGAGCCCCCCACACTCACACATGGCACGCGTGACCCCACGCATGTGGGCACACCACACAGACGGACAGCCCCCACACACACACCCCACAGGCCTGCACACGCACTCACAGCCCGACACGCCAGCACCACGCAGACCCCCGCACGCTAGCACATACCACACACGTGCATACGTGCAAAGGTGCAAGGACAACAAAGGAAGTGGAAGAAAAGTGTTACCCATGAGGAGCCGCCGTTTCACCCGCTTGTCCACATCAGCTACTGACGTGGCATTGAACTGAGAGCGCTCAGTTGCAGCCTCATCCTTCTCTAGAACACAAGTAAGGGACAAAGATGGAGCCGCTGGTTAGTGACAGCCCACTTCCCGCGCCCACGTCCGCCTCCGCGTGGCACACAGCCACCGCATGCGGCCAGCGCGGCGTCCTCGCCACGGGGCTAACCCGGGCCCCTCCAAGGTGGTGTTCAGGGCAGAGTGAAGAGGCAGCAGGGCAGGGCAGGGGGTGTGAAGAAAGGGGGTGACCACAGAGGGACGCAGGTGGGACGCAGAGCCCACGTGCACACAGAGGCGGCAGCTGAGGGCAGAGCAGACAGGATGCATCTGCGGGGGCCACAGAAGCAGACGGCACCCCCGCAGAGCCCACGCAGACAGCAGTTAGACAGCCTGGCGTGGGCTGGGGGCAGGCACAGGGCAAGCACAGGACAAGGGGACAGGGCCGCAAGGTCCGGTGATGGCTGCGCCTGGACAGCAGATAGCCTATCTCCAGGGTGTGCGAGAGTGCAAACACTCATGCAAAACTAAGTACAAAACACACAGAAGCACACACACACGCACACGCACACACACGCGCGCGCGTGCACACATACACACACACACATACACACACACACACACAGCAATGGATCCAATCGAACACACTGAAACCAGGGGATCAATCAATTGGGGCAGCACTGGTTGCCTGCTTGTCTCTAGAGGACCAGAGTGACAGCTCAGGTGCTCAGCAAGGGGCTGTGAAGATGGGCAGTCATGTTAGGGGCGTGCAGAGAGCCCGTGCGGCGCTGGGCAGGAGCTCCGCCAAGAGCGCCCGTGGAGGGGCACGAGGCTGGCTGGGTCCATTCCTCTGCTCAGTGGGAGGAGGGCAGAGCCCGGGGCTGGCTCCCGGGGAACCTCAGGAGCAGGGAGCAGCAGGCGGGAGGGCTCCCTGGCCAGCAGGGAGCACGGCCAGGAGCAGGGTCTGGGCAAGGACTCTAAGGGGAGGGGCGGGAGAGGGGCCAGGGAAGTTACGTTAGAAAGATCCCAGCAGGGGCTGTTGCATGCAGCAGACGCTACAAGATAAAAGTAAGGAAGGATGAGTCGGGTGGACAAAGACAAGGTGTGTTAGACGAGCCTGGGTGGGTGTCTGGCCGGCAGCTGTTTGCGCTGGTCCAGCGGCCACAGAGGCGGCTCCACCGCAGAGGCAAACACTGAGGGAGACCCCAGAAGACGAGACAGGGAGGGGTGGGGCGTGGGGGGCGGGCGGGGGACGGCAGAGAGAGGGCAAGAGGAGGGTCTAGATGGGATCAGGCTGCAACGGAGACACTGGTCTGAGACCGGGTTTTGCTTTGAATTTTGTTTGGTTTGGCTTTTGGCTCTGAAAATAATTAACGAACGTCAGTTATCAGACAAGACAGGCAATCAGGGACCATCACCAGAAAAGCAGGAGGAATGAGATAAAATGAAACCAAAAACGGCTGTTGGAGAGGAGGGACCACACAGAGGAAGGGAGACCCGCACGGTAGCAGCACCTGGGACCACAGCCAGGGACTAGGATGGGACCCTGGCCCCCCCCCCCTGCCCCCCGCCCCCTGCCCCGGCCTCACTCTCAGATACCAGGGACCAGAGTCACAGGGGACAGCAACCTCTGGGCGGCATGGCTTAGCCTGCTTGCCACCCCCTATTTTTGTTACTTAAAAGTCCCTTAAGAAATATCTTCCCAGTCAGATAATACGAAATGGGGTGTTTTTAAAAAACAAACAAAAATATAACCACGGAAACGGACTTGTGGGCTTCTAAAGCTCGCCAACACTGAAGAGAAAGAAAGAGAACAAACAAAGGTGGATGGACATCAACCCTGACATTCCTTTTTCTCAGTTAAAAACGTTCCTCTTATTTCTGAGAGGGGCAGCAGCCTCCTAGAGATCAGGGCCCGAGGTACTCACAACACTCAACTTCCCTGGGAGCTGAGGGCCAGGGGGAAGGAGGTGACCCAGACTCCCATGGAGACTCCCTGTAGCCGGGAGGTGACGGGAGAGGGTTCGCTGAGAAGGGACTCTCGAGGTGGGCGAGGGAGTTTGGCTAGAGCTCCCAGGAGTGGGGGAAGGGAGAGCAGTAGAAACCCCAGGGCGTCCTGGCCAAGGGGAGCTCGGAAGGAGGACTTAGCAGCTCTGAGACCGGGCTGTGGGGAGGCTGCTGACCCTGTGCTCAGACCGGAGCTGCTGCCCGGGCACACACCTTCCTCCCCGCAGACCGCCTCCTGGGGCCGCTCCCCAAGGAGGAGGACCCGCAGAGCCCCAGCCTGATCCCCAGCAGAGGCGCCTGGTGCTGGGGCTCAGTGCCCTGGGCGCCTCCACAGGCGGCTTCCCCTCACTGCGTGGGGCACACTTTTCCTGGCTCCCCTTAAGCTTCCTTGGGGTGCTGGCTGACGTCAGGGCCGCACGGCGCCTCCCATGGGGGCAGGGGGTGCAGGGGTGCCAGGGCAGCAAAGGCGCCTACTTACCGATGCACGTCCGACCGTCCGAGTGGAGGGCGTACTTCTGGTGGCAGCCGCACACGGGGCCAGTGTCTGTGTCCTCACAGCTGTGCTGGCAGCCTCCGTTTCCATAGTTACAGGTCACTAGTTAGGCCCAGGGTGCAGAGACGTGTGTATAAACAGAATGACAAGAACGGTTAGTTTCTCGGTGTTGGTGGTTTCTGTTAAGGGGTGAAGGGTGGGGAGGGAGAGGGCATGCGACACTCAGCGAACGGGCCCACCTCCCCTGCCCTCAGCCCTCGAGGTCTTGGCTGGAACTGCTCATTCCCCAGAGGTCACGGGGCGGGACGTGGTGACCTGGGCTTTGAGCAGAGGGGCACACAGCTGATGCACTCAGACAGTGCGAGTTAAAGAGGGAGAAGCTGGACAATTTGATCCTGGGCCACCAAAGACACCTGAGCCTGACTCGATGGGGCAAATGTCTGTAGTCCAGGCCTATTCTGAGGTGGGGGAGGGGGTGCACCTGGGGAGAGGGGACACTCATTCCCTTGATTCCTGAGAGCTTTCTTTCCCCGGCTTATGCTCTGGGCGTGTGGGAGGGTGTCCCCCTGGGTGCCTGTTCTCTCCAATCCCAGCAGCCATCTCAAATCCCACCCCCTCACAGCCCTAACCACCCCCCCCAAGGCCATGTCCAAATGGACAGAAGGTATGCCAGTTAGTCACTCAGGTGCACTTTGAAATGACCTTTGACTTGGACACGTGACACAGTCCGCACTGCCCGGGGCCCGGAGGGGCTGGTATTGTCCAGCCAGAATGTTAGAATGTTCCAGCGACCTGGGGCAGCTGAAAAGGGGCCGAACAAAAAGAGCCAGTCTGTGGGGAAGACGACAAACTCAAGTTTATTGAGAGGACACATGCTGCCCCCCTGCTTTCCTCTGCGGCCAGACCACAGGCGCCTGTCGCCCGCCACGCCAGGCCCCGAGGACAGGGCATCTTCTTGGATCCTCAGCCACTTGTCCAGAACTTTATCTAAACTTTTAATTCGCTTGGCAGTGTGAGTATGTGACCTCCATCGGGTGACCCATGACAGTGCTGGTCCAGGGGGTTCGCGTGGTGGCGAGGTCCTGGTGAAGGAGCCGAGGTCTGCAGCCCCGATCCAGGCCGGCCCTTGCCCCGCGAGCGCCGTCCCGAGTGATGGCACTGGGGAGACGCAGAGTGGCGCCGGTCAGTGTCCCAGAGGCTGTTGTAGAGTCCAGAGGTCCCAGCAGGCCAGGCCGCTCTTCCGCAGGGAGCTGAGGTCCACCTGAAGGAGGGACCCACTTCCAGGGTGACCCTGCACGGGCCCGCAGACCTGCTTCGGCTCAGCTGGGGCTTCGAGCACAGTCCGCAGGCCCCTTCTCCACAGGAGCCTGGCGGCGCCGAGTCAGCCTCTCCCATCCCTGAAACAGCCCATCTCCATCCGGCCCAGGAAGCGTCGCAGGGAAGCCCAGGGTTCCAGCGGTGGTGGCTGAGCACGGGTCCCAGGGGAGGGAGATCCCGTGGAGCCTGGACTTGGGCGAGACCCTCATGCCTCTTCAGACTGAGAAAGGCCGCTGCAGAGCGGGCGGTGGAGCCGGGAGCGGCCCTCAGCCACTGCGGTTCGTTCTTCCCCAGCTCTGGGTGCAGGATGTGAGCTATGCCCTGGACGTGAGGACACAGCCTGTCTGAGGCCACTCAAGGGAGGGCCACGCCCAGGGCCCCTCGCTCCTTCCACACAGGACCCCAGGCCGAGCTTGTGGGCACCTGGAGAGCCTACAGCCTACACGGAAGTGAGAACCAGAGCCTGGAGCTCTGGGAAGACCGAGAAGAACGGGGAGTACCTCCCTTGGCCCTGGAGTGGGTCCTGGGCTCTGGAGGGGTGCACGGCCCCTGTGGTCCTGCTGGTCCGTGGAGGCTGGGCCAGGCCTCACCTCCCAACCCGATTCCAGAGCTAGAATTTCCTGGACCTCCAGTGACCTCCAGGTCATCGCTAACTTGACTCTGACCTGCCATCGTAGCCACACGGAAGAGTCCAGGGCCGCCTGGGTGGACTGCTGTTTCTTCCACCCGCAAACGCTCTGGGCAAGGGCTCGGCTCTTCCCTGCTGGGGGGCCGGGAGTCCTAGCCACACCCAGGCTCCTGCTTCCCCGACACGGACCAGGCCGGCCGCCAGGAGCTGCTCCCTGAGTGAGGTGTCCCCTTGTCGCACTTGTCCAGATGGAATTTCAGAGCGAGGCAGCGTCGTCAGCCCGGCCATCTCCCGCGGCTTGCAGCTCCCTCCCCGGCGGCCGGCTCAGGGCGTGGCCAGAGCGGGTCTCTCACTGCAGGAAGGTGCCTTCCTCCGGCCACGGGTGCCGCCCGGGCCTTGGTCCGCGGAAGCTGGGTCTCCGGCGGGAGGGCCGGACGGCTGGGGTCACTCAGCTTTGGGTCTGGGGTTGCCAGGCGGCGGCAGGTTTCTCCGCGGCTAAAGGCATGTCTCTGGTGCAGGGACAGGAGGCCTGGCCAGAGGCCGGGGCTGGAGCGGGGCACCCCCCGAGTGCCTGCCCTTGGGGACAGCAGTGTTTATCTCGGACCCACGGGAGAGACCGGGGAAGAGGAGGGCTCGTCCACTTCTCGGGCCACACCGCGGCAGAAGGAAGCGTCTTCACCTTGAGCAATGGCTGAACCCTGAGTGGGGGCTGGAGGGCGAGCTCCTGGGAGACAGGGACTGTGCCTAATGCACGCGGGGCCCAGACCTCGGGCACTGCCGGAGGAGAGCGTGAGCTGGGAGCGGTGTGGCGGGCACCCACGGGAGAGAGGAGGACCTGAGCGAATCACAATGACGGAGGATGGTGCCCACAAGGGCCGCGGACCTCTCCGCAGAATGAAGGCGGAAAGCGAGGCCATTTCCTTATGAGCTGGTCAGCCTCAGGCCCCCAGCGCCGTGGCCAGGACGGGCCACTTCCCTCTGGGGAGTTGGATTTGGGCTCCTCCACACCACGTCCTGCATCGGGAAGGGGTCTGGTGTGGAGCACCTGCCTGTGCCAGAACTGGGCATGTTCAACCAGCCTCCCCCACTCTGCAGACCCGGGGCAAACATTACAGCGGTCTGGGGGTCAGCTGCCCAGTGAGCAGAGGCCTCCTCCCACCGCCCCACGCAGCTGAGGGCCAGGCTTTGAGGACTAGCTGAGTGTGTTGGGCCACTGTCCTACTCCTCCTGGGGAGCTGGGGGACCCCATTAAAGGCTGCGTTTCACTCGAGCCCCGCAGGCTGACCTCGAGCTGTACTGAAACGGCCCCTTGGCCAGAGGCCTCACTCATCCGGGTCTCCCAGGGTGGCACCATTTACCTGGGCCTTGCAGGGGGCACTGTGGGTTCTGGTCTTAGGTTCTGGAATCAGGTCACAGCCTGGGCTGGGACCCTCCAGAACCAAGCTCCGCTCCTGCTCTATGTCATCCTGCCACCGAGGGCTGCCCGCCAGAACCCGGGCTTGTAGACCCGTGCCTTGCCCTCCATTCCCGCCGAAGAGTGAGGGCTCAGGGCGGTGGGTCTCTGGGGTCAAGGGGAGAGGATGGGGGTATAGGAGACACCGGCAGGGCCACCATGCAGGGCCCTATGTAAGACCCAGCCCAGCTCGGGCTGTGTGGGTGGTGTGATGCCAGGTGGGAAAACATGACCCCATCCCTCATGCGCCCCCAGACCACTTCAGGGGCCCTGCCTTCTCCTCCCCCAGGGGCTGAGAGCCCTCCCTGGGCCACGTCCAGTGGACTGGACAGACCCCCCACAAAGCAATGACAGGAGACGTGTGGGGATGTCGGACCCATTTGCCTCCATCTACCTACGTGTGCAGTCCTTCTGGTTTTGGGCAAGGTCAAAGCCGGGCCTGCAGTCGCAGGCCACCCCACCTTTGGGTGTCTCCCGGCAGATGTGGGCACAGCCATGGTCTTTGTTCATGCAGTTCATACCCTCTGGGAAGAGACAGACAAGAGAGGGGTTGGGGATCAGGGGAGAGAGGAAATTTCAGGCTGAGAAGAGACAGCCCATGAAACGTCATGGTCACATGGAGTGTCCTGAGCTGTCCCGAGAGAGGGCCTCTGGGGACAAACCAAGGACACGGTGCCCAGTCCTGGAGCCAGGCCTCGCCCCGAGAGCCGCATGGCACCCGGCAGTGAGGGACCCACAGGGAGCCGCTGTGCCGTGGTCAGATTTCAGGGTGTGGGCTCTGAAACTGCTTCCAGGTCAGGGCTTTAGACAGTGTCCCCACTAACGCGGGCGCAGGTGGCATTAAAACAGTGTGTGCAGCACTTTTCAGTCGCACAGAAGTGCCACCTGCTCCTAGGAGGCAGGCAGAGCCCAGTTCACCGGGCCTGGCCAGCCGCAGGTGTCCCCCGGGCCATCAGTCCCCTCACCACCTCTCACACTGCATCTCTGCACAAGGCCACCCACGGGACCGCCCAGCCTCGTCCTCGCCAGCCCCAGCAGTTGCCAGAGGGGTCTCCATATGTACCTGGTTCAGGACCCCCAGAACCCTCACCCCAAGTGCAAAGCCCTGCTCACCCAGGCGCTGGCCTCCAGCTCCATGTGCACCCCTATAAAGACAAGCACCCCCTTCAGAGACAGGGAACTGTGATAAGCCGCCCGCCCCAAAGGCCCACGGTACGCTAAAAGGCACCACGAGGCCCTGAACCGGGCCTCGGACTCTGAAGCCCCCTCCCCCTCCCGCCCAAGTGCCTCGCTGAGTATGCAGCTGGCTGCCCACAGGTGTTGGGGGCAGGGACCACCCGCTTCATGTCCCCGGAGGCCTGGCCTCTGCAACCTGCCCAGTCAGCGCTGAGGGCGCTGGTATGATGGCGAGAACAAGGCCCGCCCTCCTCAGTCACCCCAGTTCCTGCCTCCCTGCCCCCAGACAACTTGATCTCCCTTCCTGACTGCCTGGAGTGGCTCGGACCCCCTTCGGTTGACCCCAGTTGATGTTTATCTTCCTAGTGATTGTGAGGAGTTTCCAGAATTTATTAGGCCAGGAGTCAAGTGAGAGGCTCTAGGTCCCAAGTCCGCCAAGAGGCCAAGGGCAGATGGAAGGAAGACGGCGTCGGCCCACGCACCCCGAGACCTGGCTTCCACGTCCCGCTGCCGGGAGCTGGCCTCGGACGGCGGGAAGGAGCCGCCGGCGGGCCACACCGGCCTCCCCTCCCAGGTGGCCTGCTGGTGTCCTGTCCGAGGTGCGGACCAGCCCGATCCTGACCCTGTCCCTTGGCCCACGCACGTGGATGACCGAGAATCAGCATTTATTTAAGAACACAGACACCCCGGCAGCTACAATGAAGATTTAAAAATTCTGAACCTAAATAAAACCCAAAGTGGAAATGAACAAAGCCTGCATTTTGCTCCACATGCTGCCCTCTGGTTTCACGCCTCTTATTGTGCCGTCACCTTGATTTTTCTCCTTATTCAAATCGAATTGTTGTACCAACGCAGCAAAGCGCCTTTAGGCCAGACTCCGCACAGGATGCTGAGTCCACACGGGACTCATGGAATTTTGAAACAGCAGGCACGCGTGGCCTGCAGGGTGGGTGCTGATAAACTCCGAGCCACTCACAGGGCAGGGAGAGGCCGGGGTGGGGCTGGTTGGCAGCATTTGCCAATTTCTGTGGTGTAAATGCTCCAACCCGCTCCAGGGAGACGGCAGGGGGATGGACGTGGCTCTGCAGCTGGTATGAGCCAGCGTGGCACGTGGCTTTCCTGGGAAAGAAGCCCGGTAAAGCCAGGTGATGTGACTGTGGCCTGGCCTCCTCACTGCTCACACGTCTTAGAGAAAACGGCTTCACTTCTTACAGCCTCGTCCGTAAAGCGGGAGTGATGCCCTCTGCCTCCCCGACAGGAAGGTGCCGGATGGGGCAGGCACCAGGCACCACAGGGCCCTGAGGCCGCGCCTGCTCCTGGGAGCCAGGGAAAGGGCAGCCCCTCAGGGGGCCCCGTCAGGCCAGGCAGCCCCGCCTCCAAGAGGCTTTCAGGACAGGGCTCCCTGGGCCCCGCAGACACCCAGGACCTCGCAGGTCTCCGAGACTCGGCCCCGCGAGGTTTGGTTAGTGGGTGGTGGCGTGGGGCAGCCTCCCTGACCATCATCAGTGGGTCAGGGGGAGCCCACACATGTACAAGCTGGTGTTTTAGCTTCTCCCTGAGTGACACCCGCCACTTCCCACATGTACTTCTCGGCCTGCGACCGTCCCCAAAGTGCCCCCCCCCCACTCCCTGCCTTCTCCAGACACAAGACCCTGTCCTGCCTCAACCCCACCAGCTCCGCACACCTTCCTGCTCTGGGCGATGCTCCCTGGGCCACCCCAGGTTAACCCTGCAGGGCATCCCAGGGCGGCACAGGAGACTGATGCCCACCAAGCTGGGCTGTCCTCCCTGAGCCGGGGGCCCAGGGCCCCTGTTTAAGTGCAGGCCTCCTCCATGTGTGCAGAAGGGGAGGCTGAACTTCCAGGCCCAGCGGAGGGCCACAGCTTACAAGCTCTCACCCCGCCCCCCCAATCTTCACAACATAAACCTGGCCCTGGGGAGCTCACTGGCCCAGACTTGGGACACTATACAGAGTCCAGCTTTAGAATTGCTCAGCTTCCGCCCCCTCGGGGGACTTGCCATGGGCCTGAGCGCTTCTGGAGGCACCTGCTTCCTGAGGAGATGGTCATGTGAGCCGCCCCGGGCCAGAGTCCTTCCCAGAAATCCGGTCTTCAGCGGCCCAGTGCCAGCCTGGCCGGGCTGCCTGCCAGGTCAAATCTAATTGGATCCAACCCATCCAAATCCAATTATGTCCTGCAAACTCGGACCGAGTGTCTCGCTGGTGCCCAGGATGGGGCGGGGAGCCAGGAGACAGATGCTCAGCCGCGACACCGCCAGCTTCCAATGCAGACTCTGCCAGCTGCTGCACGACCCAGGCAATCACGTCACCTCTCTGAGCTTTAACTTCCACCTGAAAACGTGGGGCCACAGGACCTGCCTCAGGCGCTCACGCATGTGCACCCCTTTCTCTGGCCAGGGGGCTGCTCAGGGTGCAGGTGAGGACTGGAGGGACTCCTCCTTGGCAGGGGGAGCCGGAAAAATGGTAAATCGGGCCAGATCTCTGGACGCCGTGGGGAAGCAGGCAGACTGCAGGCAGAGGCAGGTGGAGGCTGGGGTATCACCTTGAGAGGAAGGAGCTGGAGGGGATGGGCACCGAGGAGGCTGGATTTAGGACACATTTCGGAGCCCCTTCCTGTGAGGGTTCCAGATGTGATACGGGCATGTGGGCTCTGCCTGTACTTCCGTGTAACCCCACCCTCACCAAAGCCTGTGGAGTGGTACTGCCGGGCCCATGTCACAAACAAGCCCGGGGAGGCTGGATGAGGGGGGAGATGTGCCAGGGCCACACGTGTGCGAGGCACAGCCATGGCCCGGGCAGCGCCTCCTCTCCCGAGTGCCCAGTGCTTCCTCCTGGGGGCCCTGGGACAGGCCTGGCTGCCCTTCCCCATCGGGGCCGATCTGTCCCCAAGGCCTCCATCATGACACCCCACCAGAATGTGCAGAGTTCAATGGCGGCGGGCTCTGCCGGCCCCTAACCAGATGTACGTGGCGTTCTGCAAAGCAAAGTTCACAGATGCGTCTGAGCAGGGCCGCGGGGGGAGCCCAGTCTGCACGGAGGAGCCGCTCTCTCACTGCCCCAGGATAACAAAGCTGGAATGTGTGCCTCCCAAGGGTCGTTGCTATGGCGACTTCATCAATAACATCACTTTCTGTATCCATGTCCTTTACGCCCGGGAAGGGAAGGCAAGTGGCAACAGCAGAGCAGGGAGGAAAGAACAATGACCTTGCTCTGCCCCCGCCTCCCCAACTCCCACCTCATCAACAAGGTCCGCAGCCCAGAGAGAGGCTGTGGCCTTGGGGGCGGCAGCAATGGCCCAGTCCGCAAGCTGCCCAGGCTACGCAGGGCAAACGCACACTCCCGCGTGCTGCGGAGGGCAGTGAGGAGAGCGCGGAGGTCCTGCCTGGGGAGAGGCGCAGGGACAGCGCGGGGACGGGACTGGTGGGAGGTGACGAGGACACCGCCTTCTCCCAGAGCCGCCTGCGTGCCACGCTGTGCTGCGCGCTGTAGCAGATGAAAACGCTGAGCCAGAGAGAGGTCAAAACTGAGGTGTGTTGCCGAAACCGGTTTGGCTCAGTGGATAGAGCGTCGGCCTGCGGACTCAAGGGTCCCAGGTTCGATTCCGGTCAGGGGCATGTACCTTGGTTGCGGGCACTTCCCCAGTAGGAGGTGTGCAAGAGGCAGCTGATCGATGTTTCTCTCTCATCGATGTTTCTAACTCTCTATCCCTCTCTCTTTCTCTCTGTAAAAAATCAATAAAATATATATATAAAAAAAAACACAAAAAAAAAACCTGAGGTGTGGGGCGGTGCGGGGCGGTGCGGGGCGGATCTGGGGGGCCTGAGGAAGGCAGATGGGGTGGCTCTGGGCTGCAGGCTGAGCACTGTGCATCTCCTTACGCCCCAGGAGCACTCTGCACAGTAGGTGCTTTACCCCCACTCTGCAGGTGAGGAGAGGAGAGTCAGGTGAGGAAAGGCTGGGCAACGTCGCCAGGGACTCGGAGTGGGACAGCGGGTGGGACCTGTGCCCCCAAGGAGGCGATGGGGCATTCGTGCCGGGGGAGGGGCAGGGAAGCCCCGCTGCCCTTCTCTGCGTGGACTTCCCGCGGTGATGGGAGCCCTGGAATGACCCAGGCCCTGGCCCTCCTGGCTCCGTCCACACTTCCACATTCAGTCTCCCCAAGCCCATCTCCAACGCCAGCTTCTCTGAAGTACCTAGTTCCTTGCCCGGCCCTCCCTGAGCCAGAGGGTGACCTGTCTGTGTCCCCAGGACCCCCACCCAAGCTGGCTGAGGGCTGGAGCACCCAGCCCAGCCCAGGCCTGGCACAGAGAACAGATCTCCCGACCACCCTGCAAGCGAGGCAGCTTTCTCCTCGCTGTACAGAGCAGCGCAGAGCGCCTCAGCGAGGTGCCCCGGTCCCCTGAGCAGGATGGGGTAGAACCAAATCAGACCCCTGCTCCTCTGACTCGAAGGCCTGCCCTTCTCCAGCTGCAGAGGGAACTTGCTAGAATATAAACAGACGGTCTCTCCACTGCGAAGCAGCCTTCCGTGTGCCCTGCCCCACCCAGGGCGCACCGTGTGGGGTTGGAAGTTCTCAGTGTGGCGCTCAGGTCCTCCTGTCCCCACGCCCGCCGTGGCCCTGGCAGCAGGGACGCGCTCCTGCGGCCTGCTCAGCCTGCCCTCCCCTCACCGAGGGCCTTCGGGAACCTATTTCCTTATGCCTGGGACACTCCCCTCCTTCGAATGTCCGCTTCCTACTAGTTACTCGATATTCTGTTTGGGTGTCACCTCTTCTAGGAGGCCCTCCTTGTTTCCACCCTTCCGGCAGGTCCCTAGGCCGGATTAGGAGCCCAGCCTGGGCTTCCAGGCGAGCAGGCTGCAGGGAGCGTCTGTCTGCAGGCCCAGGCCCAGGCCCAGGCCCAGGCCCTTGCCACCCGCCGCCCCCTACTGCCCTCCAGCAGCATCTGCACCTGGACGGTGCTCCGCCGGCCTCGCGTTAGGGTGCCTGGGCTTGAGCAGAAACAGGTCTCTGTTCCCACCCTGTGCCCCAAGTTATATCCTCCGGGAAATTCCAGGCCTGGCTGGGGTGCCAGCAGCTGGTTGCCCCAGACGACACCCCCAGCCGACCATGAGCCCCGCCCATCCCAGCTGCATCCCCAGCGGCAGCCCCACCTGGGAAATGGGAGCGACTGGGACTGTGGGCTTCCTCTTACCCAGAGCTCTTCAGCGCCAGGACCCCTGCCAGGCTCTCTGCAAACATCCCGAATTGCCCATCTCCACGACTGAGTGCCAGGTGGCATCAGCAGGTCCCTGGCAGGTGATGATACTGAGGCTCAGAGAGGTCTCCCCGCAACCCCCAGCCACTCCAACAGCAGGCCCAGTGCGCACTCTGCTGCCTCCTGGCCCCGAAGGGGCCTCTGCTCTGCTCCTCCTGCTGCCGGTGGTGCATTCTCAGATGCGACCAAGTCCGAAAGTGCACCACTGGGTGGACAGGCACGGTGCACGACAGACGGACGTAGGGAGAGCTGAGATGTGGCTGGCCCCTGACGTCCAGATGACAGCAGAGGGGGTGGGCTGCCTGCCTTCTCGGGAAACAGGGATGGACACGTGGCTCCCACCCTGGTGCCTTGCCTAGCCCTGGCCCCGGGAGCCCCGGCAAGCTGCCTCCATGAGCAGGGAGGGTGCCTGCCCGGCAGCTGAGACCACACGCAGTCTGTGCAGGCGAGTGTGGAGACAGCATGGAAGGTGCCACCATCCGGCCGTGTAACGTGTGTGGCCTTGGAACCTGCTCAGTCTCCTCCCCAGAAGAGGAGGAGGAAGATCATTAAAGGGTTGTAAAGAGGCGATGGCTCCAGCTCAGGGCCCTCCGACAGCCACCTCACGACACAGCTGGTGCCCAGTCCCCTCGCTCTGCACTGGCCTCCTCTGTGTGCGGGTCCCGACAGAGCCTCACCTCACCCTGGGCCCACGCCCCTCCAACTCCTCCACCCCCTCCCAGCGCTAACCTCCCCGCCCTCCGCCCTGAACTTCCCAGGCTGGTCACTAGGCGGCACCAGGAGCACGTCCAGGCCTGGAGGCCCAGGTGGCTGGGACACAGAGGCCGCCAGACGCGCTGGCCTCTGAGTTTTCACTCCTTCTCTCGGCTAGGGCTGCAGATCCAGCAATAAAAACACAGGCAGCCAGGGTGAAGCTGGGTTTCAGGTCAACAACAGGTACTTCCTGAGTATAAATATGTCCCGAATGGTGCCTTGGTCATGCTTATACTGAAAGAGTATTTATTATCTGAAATCCAAGCTTCAATGGGTGTCCTGCATTTTGTCTGGCAACCCTATCTGTCCCTCCACGGGGACCCTAAATGAAGCCGGGGGGGGGGGGCAGTTGGCCTGCCCGTGACCAGGGACAAGTCTGTTTCTCCCTCCCACAGGTGACTAGATGGAGGGCCCAACGTGGGGGCCTCGAGAGCGTTCCCACAGACGGCCCTGGGGACCAGGAGGAGGCGGCAATAAGAACTCGGGGCCGCAAGCGGGCGAGTCTCTAAGGACACGAGCAGTTCCCCGCCCCAGGCTGGTGCCTCTCCTCCGTCGCCCATCCGGTGCTGAGGACAAGAGCACCAATGCTCCGGGCTCCACCCCAAACTGGCTGTTCCTGCTGCCGCCCTGCGCCGCCTTCCCTCCGAGGCACAAAGGGGCGGCCACTGTGACTTCCCGGGGCCTTGGAGGATGAAAGGGGGACACGCAGGCATCAATAAACGCTGAGAACCGTTCCCTCCCCCAGAGCGCGCATCGAGGGCAGGCACAGCCCGGCCTGGGAATGTATAGGACTCCGACCATATCTTCCCACCGGGCAGACTGCGGCTGGCCCCTCACCAGGCAAACACACGGTCAGCACTGGGAGGCCTGGGAACAGAGTCCGCAGGGGGGGAGGTGTCCGGAAGAGGGAGCAGCGCACGCAGAGGCAGGGATCGTGAGCCGGGCAGTCTCTGAACTTGGGACACATGTGGGCGCCACTGCTGGTGAGGCCTCAGCTGACCTCAGGCTGCACGCAGCCTCGGATCGTCCTCCGGGCGCTGCGAGGAGCCCAGGGCCCTGCTTGCTTCCATTCGGCAGCCTCCTCCGCTCCGCCCCGTGCCAGCCCCGAGACACACGTGCGCCCATCGCAGGAGCTGGCACACCCGTCCCCACAGGAGGGCGAGTCCCTCGGAACCACGCGCTGCCTGCCCGAGGGAGAGAGGGCTGCACAGAGGGGCCGCAGGGCGCTGGGTCGGAAGGGTGAGGAGTCGTCGGGAAGTGGGGGGCTGGGAACGGCCCTGAGGCAGAGGGAACGGCACAGAAACAGGGCTCCCGGGTCACAGGAGAACAGAGGCAGGGGTGCTGGGGAAGGCGGGGAAGGCAGTGCTCCAGGCAGACGGTGCGTTGTGGCTGCGCCACCATGTATGTGCACAGCGTGGGGAGGAGCCGTGGAAGGTCCTGAGTGGGTGTCAGGGCCAGCATGTCCACAGAGTGGCTCGGCTGTCGTCTGGAGATGGGATGGGACAGGGAGGCTCAGTGGCAGGGTGAGGCGTGTGCCTCGAGGGGACAAGTCTCTTTGCTTCTTAGCCTCCTGCAGAGCAGGGGTAACAGCTATGTGCACGGTTGTCTCAGGATCTGGTGACTTGTGTCACACTCTGGGCACAGTGGGTGGCACATGGTGATGCCCAGTGACAGCTAACAGTCACCAGGGGACACCGTGTGTGCATCTCATCTCATTTCAATCCTCATCAACAGTTCTGTATTGAGTACTAATGTTTGTCCCATTAGACAGGTAAGCAACTGAGGCCCTAGGACTTGTGGCCGAGCAGAGAGCCGGGGCCAGGGTCAACTACCTCTTGGCCTGGGGCTCGCCCTCTGCCCTGTACTCCACACGCTGGGGGGCCCGAGGGTCTGCAGCGTGCGGGAAGCCCCACGACTAACCCGTGAGTGAGGCCTGGGGTCCCCGCAGGGCTTTCGGGCCTGGCTGTCTGGAGGCCAGGCCAGGAGAAGGGCGTGAGGCTGGCTCGCCAACAGCCGAAGGAGTTGTTTATGGGGTGGGAGGCTCGTAAAACATAACGGGCTGGATTTATTGTGCCCGCCGCGAGGGCCGTTCCGGCCGCGCAGGTCCCGGACAGGCCTCTCCCGCAGCACATGAATCTTCCCGCTCAGTGGGTGAGCTGTTTATTCTCCCGCCCACCTGGTCGGCGGCAGGCAGGGGCCAGGGGGACCTGCACACCGAGACCCTCACCTCCAGCCTGGCCGGCCCACCCTGAGGAGCAGCTGGAGGGCGGCCCTGAGGTTGGGGCACGGCCACGCCGGCTCACCCCACTGAAAACACAAAGTTTCCAGCCACAGACACCCACAGCTGATGATGGAAAGCCCTGGCACAGGCAGGGGATGTCCCTGGCCCTGGAGGGGCCATGTGGGGGCGCCCACTCGCCAGGCGTACTGGCAGGATCCTAAGTCACGTGTCTGGGGCAGTTCGGGAGGGTCCGTGGGTCTGTCTACAGGCTGGTTCATTCGAGTCTGGCGGTGGGTGGAGCAGAACTGGCTGTGTCATCAGACACCGGTCCCCCATGCTGGATACTGCCCCTCAGGGTGGCCCCGCTAGGTTTTCCTTCCTGCGAGGGGATGACAGCTCACCGGAAATATTTCCCAAGGTAGCTGCGGACATCCAGGAGGTCAGGAGTGTAAAGACGCTGCGAGCTGAGCAGAGTGGGGGTGGCCTCTGGGGGCATCTGCTGGCTAAGGTGGGGGAGGCCAGGGTGGTGTCCTGTCTGCCTGCAGGCCAAGGGCAAGTGGGAGCAGGAGCAGCCGGAGGGAAGACAAAGTCCAGAGGAAGGTCAAGGTCCAGGCTGGAGGAGCGTGGGGGAGGGGCCCAGGACAAGGGCAGAGACAGGGCAGAGAGGCAACATCCTGGGACCCACTGGCTCTCTGCTCTGATCCACCCCAGGGGTCCGAAAACTCCCCAGTGGCCTTTGCCAAGGAGCTCCCCCAGCCAGACCCAAGATGGGGTGTGCTTTGAGCAGTGGGCTCAGCCCCAAGGGCCAGGGTGTGTGCTGTGGCCGTGGTGTCACTGCACTGCTGCCTGCGGGCTCTGCCTCTCTGTTCAGAGCCCTCCCCCAACTTGCCTTCCAAGGTCAGCTGTCTTCAGTCCATTACTTTCAACCAAGGTCTGGCCCGTGGATTAGCCGGCATCTCCCCCTCTCCTCCCACAGCACCAGCCACCCAGGCGCCACAGAGTTCCAGGCCACGCTCAGCTGGCCACCTAAGAGGCCACCTGCTTGCAGGGCTTCTTGGCCCCCTCTTCACAGCCCCCAGGCAGAACCGGCTCCCTCTGACCTAAATAGGCTGCTGACTAACCCTTCAGCACTGCTGCTCAGGACCCATGCTGACCACCCAGCGCCACGCCACGCCACGCCACGCCACACAGAGTGCATGGACATGACAGAAGTTTAAGAGAAAAGAGCAGCATGTGAGAGGGAGACAGCTTGAAGGTGCTGACTCCTGGGTGGTTTGTCCACTGTGGGACCAGAGACGCCCGTCATATGACCACAATGAGGGGCAGTGGAGCCTGGGACTGGCCTGGCCTGGCCGCCCGGCTGTGGACCGGAGAGGGGCTGCATTGCTTGCTGTGTCAGGGGCTGAGCAGGAGGCAAGTGTGGGCTGTGATGGGCCAGAACTGGTGCCTGGGAGCCCTGGGCAGAGGGAGACGAGCCACCGATGCCAAGAGCTCCGGGTCCCCCCGCCCCCGACCCAGCGCCGGGACAGAGGAAGGGCCCTCTATGGAGCCTGAGTTCTGGAGAAGCTACGTACGTGAGTCACTACCCTCAGGCGGCCACTGGCCTGACCGCTTCAGGCATTTCCCCGAAAAGATCTCTCACCCTTGGGGGCGGGGGGGGGGGGGGGGGGGGGGGGGGGAGGCGGAGGGGGACTTGCTGGTCCCAATTTACACACCAGGAGTCCCAAAGAGGCAGGAGTGACGCAGAGGCCACTTGGCCAGTGGAGATGGAGAACAGCCGAGAACCTAAAGCTCCCAGCCCCAGCCTGGCCAGAGCCGCATGCTCTGGGCCAGGGTTTGTGCTGGCGCCTGGGAAGTGGACCACTCAGAAGGGCCGAGCCCTGTGGCCGATTGCTCAGCCAGGGGCCTTGGCTGACCCTGCCTGACCTCTCGCATGCATCCAGCCACCTCTAATCAAAACCAGCCTGCGTGCTTCTCCTCTTGCTTAGGGGAGGCTCTGAAGAGCTGACGGGCATTAGGAAGAGTCAGAGGACGAGGAATCTGAACTGCCAAACAGCTCTGGACCCATCAGCCCTCCCAGGAGCCATGGGGATCAGAAGCCGCTTAGGTGCAAAGCAAGCTGGGGCTTAGCACCCAGGCCGCCCTGATTCTGAGCGCTAGCGATCATTACTGTGGCGGAGACACAATCACAACAGCTACAGGAATGGTCACGACAGACGGAGGCTCAGGAGAGAGGCAATGAGTCCAGTCACCCGGCCCATCTCCACCCCCGGGATTAACGAGCCGTCAGCCCACATCCCGTGCACTTGACCTGTCTCTTTGGACGTTCCATGCAGCCTGTGGGAACCCCAGAAATGCTACCACCAGTCCTTCCTGAGGTATCCAGGACGTCTGCTGTTTTGTAGATGGATTCATTGCTCAGATTTACTAGTAACAATTAGGAGATTCACACAAAGATCCTAACGAGGGAAGGGATTTCTTTAATCCCCGTGCTGGGTAATGTATGCTGGGGCTGAGCCCCCACATCTGTATTCCGGTTAAATCGCCATCCCTGGCTTCCATGAAGATCTGGACCTGGCCACCCAGGCCTTTGGGTGGGCGAGGCACGTGGCTTGAGGCTCCACTGCACAATTAGCGGCCCAGTCCCTGAAGGGTCCGAGTTCCCCTAGGAGTCCCCCCCTCTCCCCTCAGCATCGTTCCCCACCTCTGCTTCCCCGGCCTCAGTCCAGCAGCCTCGCAGGGCCTAGCCCCGCCCAGCTCCCCTCACCCTGGGCACCTTGCTCTGTGGCTCTCTGTGCTCCACCATCCCACCCTCCGTTCTGCTCGTCACACCAGCCTGGGCCATGCCCGCCTCAGGGCCTTTGCACACGCCCTGCCTGGCAAGCTCCCCCGTTCTTCCTGTGGCCACTGGTGCCAGCCACTGGGTTTCAGCTCACGTGTGGCTTCCTCAGAGGCCTTTACCACCTGCCTGCTTCTGTCTATTTCTCCACCCCGTTTCTTTCCTTACCATCCTCGTCGCATCACAGCTAGTGACCTGCCTGGAATCCTACTGCCAGTTTCCTACCGTGTGACCTGGGGCAGCTCCCTCACGTGACAGTCTTTGGCCTCCTCACCTGTCGTCAAGTCATAATCTCTCCACCTTGCCACGCTGCTGTGCGGGCTCGGCTCAGAGTCTGCGCAGGACCCCGCAGCAGCCACCTCATCATGCGTCCTCCCCACCTCTCTGGCTGACGCCGAGGTCTGCTGTGTGACAGCCCTCGCACACGGTGCTGGGTGCTTACACCCGGGGTCCTGCCGTGGGAAAGCCATTCTTCAAAGGATCAGCCCCCACAACCTCGCTGAGGAAGGGGCTCAGGCCGCCCGGCCTCGGGAACTTTACAGCCTGCTCAGAGCTGTCGCCCTATAAACCCCTCCCTGATGAAAGCAGGACTCCCCTCCCACCACCACTCACTCTCTCCTCCATAAATCTGTTTCTTATAAAACTTGATTTGGGCCCAGGGTCCTCATCTGGGGCAGCTTGACCTCAGAGCCCCACAGCTGGGAGGTCTTATGAGGGGCAAACTGAGCCGCCCGCGTGGGCTGCCGGGGGAATCTGGACCAGGCGGCGGGAGCAGCGGCCAAGAACCCGCGCGGCCGGGCCTCTCTGTCCCGCTGGGGACACGGCCTTGCTGGGGATTATCGGTCCGTGCTGTCCTTGAGGAAACCGCCTAAACAAACACTAAGGGTCCTAAGGAGCCCCGGGAAGTAGCGCTGATTAATTACCCTGGGTTGTGTACTCTTTAGCTGTTTTTGTTTTTTTTTCTTTCTGAAGAACCGCTTTCAAATAAAAATCCTGCCCAGGGCCCCCGAGTGTCACGTCGGAGCCTCTGTCAGCTTCAGCGTCGCTGGGCCTTGGCACCAAGGACCTCAGTCCACCCCCAAAGACCCCCCCGGACCAACACACATCCCCGTTCTGTGGGGGAGGAAGCTGAGGCTCAGCTTCATGGGAGGCGCGCCGGGCTCCTCCAGGCCCATCGTGGGGCTGGCCTGTCCTCCTTGCACATCCACTCCCTGGCCACTCAGAACGGCCAGGCCCAGGAGGGCCGGCTCCTGCCCCTGCCCCCGCCCCTCCCACAACCCGCTCCCTGCAGCCCAGCCTGCAGAGGCCCGGACCTTGCTTCATCTTCAGCACACAGGCCTCTGCCTTTGCAAATGCTGCTCCCTCGGTCTGCAAGCCCCTCTGCTCCGAGCACGCAGGTTCTGGCTTCTAGCCAGCCTGTCCCGCCTTCAGCCCTGCTGCTTTGGGCCCAAACTCTGGCCACCACCAATGACCTTCACCTGCTGGGATCAGCAGGGGCCAGGCCCTGTCCCAGCCCGGGCTGTCCCCAGGCTACCTCTGCGGTCAGGCTGGCCAGGAGTCTTCCGGGTCCCTTTGTCTGGCCCCAGCCGGCTGGCCATCCACCTGGCCTCCAGGGGACAGCAGGCTCCTGACCAGGAAGACTGCCCCCGGGCTGGTGACCCGGTGAAACACAGCCCCTAGTCCTGGATGGTGCCAGACTCACAGAGACTGAGAGAAGGTCCCTCAGCCAGTTCAGGCCTCAAGCCCCCCTGGGGAAGGGGACCAGGAGAATGGGCCTTGCTCTTCCTGGCCACAGCCAGTCCCCTGGTCACATGTACCCGTGTGTGGCCCCACCTGGTCTCCAAATAAAAACACCAGAAACACCAACAGGCCTGGTGAGCGGGCAGCGGCCAGGCAGAACCAGCACCAGAGCACAGCGACAACGAACCGCGGCCTGACCCCGCGCCGGGGCCCACGCCCTGGCTGCCGGCTGCCGTGGGGGGGCGTGCGGGCAGCGCGGCGACTCACCGTTGGAGCGGTGGATGCAGGTGTGCTGGTTGTCACTGAGGAAGAAGCCGCTGTGGCACTGACACTCGTAGCTGCCCAGGGCGTTGACGCAGATCTGCTGGCAGCCACCGTTGTTGTCCTGACACTCGTCCACATCTGCAGGAGAGGAAGAGAGGGGAGAGGAGCTGGAAGGGCGGGTGCAACAGCTCCCCCAGACTGCATGGGCCGGGGGGCTCCCCGAGCTACACACAGCAGGACTCTACCCCACGGCGGTATCCACCCCATGGCGGTACTCCACAGACACGCTACACCCATGGTCAGCAAACTGCGGCTCGCGAGCCACATGCGGCTCTTTGGCCCCTTGAGTGTGGCTCTTCCACAAAACACCACGGCCTGGGCGAGTCTATGTTGAAGAAGTGGCGTTAGAAGAAGTTTAAGTTTAAAACATTTGGCTCTCCAAAGAAATTTCAATCGTTGTGCTGTTGATATTTGGCTCTGTGACTAATGAGTTTGCCGACCACTGCGCTACACCATGTCCCACGGAGTGACTCCAGAGGGAGGCAGCTACCCTGGCTGTCGCTCAGCTGACCCTGACTCTCCGGTGTGCCGGCGCCTTACCTACACTAACTCCTCTGAGCCTCCCAGCAACCCCGTCAGTCAGATCCAGGTGGACCCCATTTAAGAGGTCAGGGAACTGAGGTACAGAGAGGCAAAGCCACCTAAGGTTCCACAGAGGCAGGGTTCAAACCTGGTGGTCTGACTCCCGAATCTGGGCTCTCACCGAGACCACTGCTGCCCCTCCCCCCACGACAGTGCAGCCTACACTGTCCACCCCCAACCCAGCCTTGCCAGCCAAATCCCACTGTCCCTCTTCAAGCACACCTCCGGTTTGCAGCCAGCAGCACAAGACCCTGCAGCTAGGAAGGGGCTGGAGGACAGGGCAGCCTGCTATCCCCTGTCCCCTCCTCCCCCCGCTTTCCCCGATGCCCAGGCTTTTGGCCTCACAAATTGATTTCACAAGCCCAGAGAACGGGGAGGTTTTGAAAAGGCCCTGACCTCTGGCTGCCGAGACCGGGCGGAGGCTGCCAGGCGGCCTTTCCCGCTCCCCGAGAGCCAGACCTCGGGCGGCACTCAGTTCCGAGCAGGGCCGCTGGCACAAAGGGGGCCGCCGGCTGGCGAGTCTTTATGGAGTTCTGGTCCTGAACAGCACAGCAGGTTTCAATTACCAGAGCCGTAACTCCCTCCGCTGGCAGTTTGTTTAATGAAAGAAGGGCTTCTTAAACCTCAATGTGCCATGTCTGTATTGTCATTTTAATAGGCAAATATATGAAACCACAATGGCAACATGAGCTACTGGCTGTGTCTAGCCAATACCCCATCCCCCAGCACGCGTGCGTGCACCACACACACACACACACACTCGCTCATGCACACCCCTTTGGCATGGAGCTTTACACGTGGTTCTTTAAACACAGGCATGTGTTACTCCTGCAATCAGGTAAGAGGTCCGCAGAGTGGCCTGCACTGAGTGTCAGCTGGGCCCCTCGGGCACCGGCAAACCCACCACCTCCCCACCGAGAGCCGCCCCGTTGTGGCTGACCGCGAGGCAGGCGGTCATCACTCCTCAGCAAGCTCCAAGGTCAGCGTGCGGAGGGGCGGGCTCTGAACGCCATAAGCCACATTGCACAGCTCCAGGGGCAGAGGGGGCTCGTGCTGAGGAGCCCACGGTGGGGAGCGGGGAAGGACGGGAGGCATTATTCTGGAACCCTTTTCTACTCAACGAAGCCTTACTGGTGGCTCCCTAAAGGCCCAGGGCCCGTGTGGCCTTTGCTGGGGGCACCTCCCCCCAACACCCTGGTGGCGTCTGCTTCTGGCGGTCTGCCCCGCCATGAACAGTTCTAACCAGGCACCGCGTCCTGGTCATCCTGTGAAAAACAACAGAAGCCAGCATTCCCCGAGGTTCGTACGGGTCAGGAATGGGCCTCACCAACATCAATCACCGGACCCTCGCAGCAACCCGGGGGGGGAGGGAGCGGGGGAGGAGGCTGCGCTGCCGGGGAGCCCCTGCACAGAGGAGGGCACCGGGGCTCCGGGGGCTGGACTCACACAGCTGCTCAGAGGGAAGGCGGGACTCGGACCCTATCCAGCTCCCGAGCACAGGCCCTCGGCTGAGGCCAGACCGGAGTCTCCTTTCTATTCCGCACCCCACAGAGGGGTCAGGCGGAGTGGGTGCTCAGAGGTCAGCAGGAGAAACTGAATCGCACATGTTGCACACAGCAGGGACAGGGAGCTCACTACCACGCACGGCCAGGGCCCTGGAGCACAGCCCGGTCCCGGCTCCTGCTGGGGACTCCGAGGCGTCAGCCGAGGCTCTCCACAGCTTGCCCACTGTGTGCACAGAGCAAGCCTGCCTCATCCCGGAGCCACGGTCCCTGGGCGGGCTCAGCTGGGGTGAGGAAGCGCTCTGCTCCGAGCCTCGCTGGCAGCTCAAGGTCCCTTATCTTTACTACGGCCAGAGCGGAGTGCTCCCAGGAGGCACAGAGCGCCTTGGCACAGGGCTATCTACAAAGCAGAGGCCCCATGGGTTCTGGCAGACTCTAGGAGGCTCCTCTCAGGAAACCCTCTTAGCTGGCAACAAAAGAACTGAAGGTCGTAGTGAGGAGCAAGCCCCCCCCGCCAAAGACCCCTGCTCTGTAAGGGACCTACGTGGGGCTCTGCCTGGCTGTCTGGACCAGCCAGGTCACCCCCTGCCCACAGCCTCCCTGGGTAAATGTGCTCCCTCCTTGGACCCACAAATGCATCTCTGTGCCAGCAGGACTGATGGCCAGTGGTGGTGGTGGTGGTGGTGGTGGTGGGGGGTGCAGACAAAGGTGCTGGGAAGGCAGAAAGCTGAACTGTGGCTGGCTCCTGACTCGGGGCCCTCGGCTGGTGGAGCTGGGAGACACCCTCAGAAACAGATCATTCTGGTTTGGTCTGCGATGAAAGGAGACGGCTATGCTCCTGCGGGCTGCTGCCCAGCCTGAGGCCCAGGGCCTGGGCACAGTGAGCACGCCTTCATTCAGCCCAGCCAGGGAGGACGGGAGGTGGGAGGGAGGGGAGGTGGGAGGGAGACAGACTAGGGCGCCCAGGAGGACAAAAGGGGGACCTGGCTCCAGCTCTGCTCTGCTCCCACCCAGGCCTGAGGACCAGCTGTCTGCGAAGCCCCTCCCCCTGACCCTCCCATATCCAAGCAGCCACAAGGCTACTGATGTTTCCTCACGCAGTGCCCCCCGTCTCACCTCCACTCCCTGGCTGGGGCCGAGGCCTCTCCCTCCCAATCCCAGTCGCCACGGTGATGACTCTGGGGCCAGGGTTCCCCACCACCCCCTGCAGTGCCCTGTGTGAGCACAGGTCTGATGCTGGGGTGGGCACGCAGCCCTCAGCTGGGACTCCCACCCTCTCCGCTCAGTGTGCCCACCCCTCACAGAAACTGGCCGCCCCGGCCCCGCGGGCCACTGCAGGGCTGTGTCAGGGCTGGCTGGTTCCCAGCAAGCAGGGTCTCCAGCGCCGACCCAACGGGCTGCAGGCTGCTGTGCTTCCGAAAGGCCTCGGCGGTGGCTGTGGTTTGCCCGGGAGGCTGCGTTCTGGCCCACGGTGCTGGGTCTGTTTTTATTAATAGCTGGCTGTTGGTCCCACTTCGGGCCAAGAACCCAGGTCGGAGTTATTAATAAGAACTGAAAGTTACTGCTGCATCCAGCGTCGGCTGCTTTGTTTCCCACGGACCTTTCACGATGGGAAACAGAGACTGTGTTCTGCCTGGACCCACCCATGTTTTCCTGGCTACCAGGAGTCTACTGTGTGTCAGGCTCTGTGCCTGGCTCTGGCATCCCAGCTCCCACGGTGGGCCCAGGGGCAGAGGCGGAGGCTCCGGGCCATCCCAGGACCCCAACTCAACCTCCAACCCCGAGAGCTGCCTCCTGGTCCCTGGGGCTGAGGCCCGGCCCTGCCCGGCTCCTTTCAGAGGGAGGCTTGGGCAGAAAGCCTCTTGGCTATTGAGCGGTTCTTGCAAAATTGCATTTGATGACTTAAGTGTAAATAAATGAGAACCAGATGGATGAGATTTGGGGTAAAATGCACATGGGTCTCAGAGCTTCGGGGCCTGGGTCCTGCAGATCCGGGACACGCCCTGAGCTGTCAGAGGTATGGCTGGGTCTCCCGGGACCTGTCTACTTCCTGGTCTGGTCATCAGCTGGGCCTTCTCGGGGCTCCTGACTCCCCAGCAGGTCGCTGTGTGTAGAAGACACAGGGGTTCCTCGGTAGCCCGATCTGATGCAGCCCCTTGGGCTGGGCCTGAGTCCAAGCCCAAGACTGGGATGAGGTACATGAATGGTGGGCCGGCTTTCCACAAACAGCAAGCCCCCACTCACATCCACACCCAAGGAGCCCCTGGGGAGCAGCGCTCTGTGGAAGTCTGCTGGCCCCAGGGTCTGGTCACCCCATCCCTCATCCAGGCCACCTTCAATCTCAGCTGCTGCCGTAGGTCCCCAGCGATGGCTGAGCAGCATTGAACATCTCTAAGGACTGGGAGTTGGCTGCCGAGCTCCTCCTTACAGTGATCCACACGAGGTCTCCCTGTGACAGCCACCTACCCCTCAAGTCACAGCAGCTGGGGTACAGGCCTCAGTGAGTACTTGCTGTGTGACCCTGAGCAGCTCACTTACCCATTTTGGGCTTTGGTCTCCTTCTCTATAAAACAGGGATAATAGCAACCTGAAATTGTGTTTTTCAAAAATGTTTTTGTCAGTTTTAGAGAGAGAAGAAGGGAGAGGGAGAGAGATAGAAACATTGATGAGAGAGACACTGATCAGCTGCCTCCTGCATGCCCCCCACTGGCAATTGAACCCACAACCTGGGCATGTGCCCTGACTGGGAATTGAACTGGTGACCTCTTGGTTCACGGGCCGATGCTCAACCACTGAGCCACACTGGCTGGGCTGAGGCTGTTTTGAGAAGTAAAGAAAAGAGCGGAGTAAAGCACCTGGCGCAGTGCCTGGCACACACACCACGGTAAGTGTTACAACTGCTAACCAGGCGGCCGCAGTGCCTCAGGGAGTCCAGCGCGCACTCTGGGGGCAGAGTGACAACCAGCCGCATCCACAGGGGACGCTCAGCCTCACGCAGCCTGCGGTCTGCACCGTCATCTAATTCCAGAACATTCCATCACCCTCAAAGGAAGCCCTGAACCCAGTGTCAGTCCCAATTCTCCCCTCCCCCGGCCCCTGGCAACCAAGTCTACTTTCTACCTATTTGCCTATTTTGGACATTTCATATAAAATACGGAGCCATACAGTACGGGGCCTGTTCTGTCTGATTTCTCTCAGGTGGCGTCATGTTTTCCAGGTCCATCCGTGCTGGAGCACGTGACAGTGCGTCATCCGTTTTCACGCCTGAATATGGTTCCCATGTGCGATAGGCCAGGCTATCCACGCACCAGCTGGGTTGCTCCCACTCCAGCTGTTACGACAGTGCTGCTGTGACCGCTGCTCCCGTGTTCCTGGGCCATGTTTCAGATCTCTTGGGTATACACCCAGGAGTGACACTGTTGGGTCACAGGGTAATTCTAGGGTTAACTTTGGGGGGACTGTCCAACTGCTCCCACAGTGGCTGCACACCATGTACTGTCCCACCAGCAAGAGAAGAGTTTCCAATTTCTCCACATCCTCCCTGACACTCACTATTTTCCATTGTTTGTGTTTTAACGAGATTATAGCCATCCCAGTGGGTGTGAAGTGTATCTCATATGGTTTTGATCTGCATTTCTCCAACTAACGATGTTGAGCATCTTTTCATGTGCTCGTGGTCCACTCATACATGTTCTCTGGAGAAATGTCTATTCAAATCCTTTGCCCATTTTCAGACTGGGATCTTCGTCTTGTTACTGTTGAGCTGTAAGGATCCGGGTACAGCCCCGATAGTAGACTGGACCAGGTGTGTGGCTGGCCGGAACCCTTTCTCTCACTCTGCGGCCCTAAGTCCTTTACAGCGGCCGCAGGCAGCACTCTGCCCCAGCAGCTCGGACACCTGTGGGGGCCAGGCTGGCGAGGCCCCGGGAGATACCGCTCCGCCATGGCTTCATCCGCCACCAATGATGCGCAAACCTCCAGGCCGCCTGCCGAGCTGCGCCACACTCCACAGCAGTGGCTGCCTGGCACCCGCACCGGGACGTTCAACCGGCAGGACAGACCTAACCTGGTCCACACAGAACAAAGCCAAGTCTGGTCCCCCCTCCACCCTCAGCCAATGGCGGCACAACCCACAGTCGCTTCAGCCAAAACGCTTGGTGGCCATCCCTGACACCTCCCTTCCCCACTCCCACACCCACTCCCTCAGCAGGTGGTCCAGCAGCTCCACCTGCACAAACCCGAGGAGGATGACACCTCACCTCCACCCCTGGGACGGCTGGGCCCGAGCCCCTCCTTTCTGCCGGGATCACTGGTGACCTCCCCACGGGCCTCCCTCTGCCCCCTCATCGCGCACCCTGCAGTGACCTCCAGTGTCAGCCAGCTGTGCTAGCCCCGCCGAGGGCCTCTACGGCTTCCTCACTCCCCTCCTGCCCACGAGCCCCCGGGGATGCTCCGCTACACCCCCCTCCAGCCTCCTTCCGCTCCCGACCCAGCACACCGGCCTGTCCCCGCTGTCCTCTGACCACAGCGGGCTGGTTCCCATCTCGGGGTCCTTGCACCTCTGTTCCTCCGACTGGAATGTTCTTCCCTGATCTTGGCATGGCTCCCCGCACTCAGCCCTGAGCTCAGCCACCTCCTCAGGGACGCTCCCCCGACCAGCAACCTAAAGCAGCGGACAGCCGCTCCATCACATCGCCCTGCCGCCGGCCGGCACTTTCCCCCCCCCCCCCCCGGGGCCTCCCAGAAACACAGAGCTGCGTGTCACTGCAGCCAGGGCTTACACAGTGCAGGGGGCACACACCCATGTTTACGGACCGAGTGACTGACAGAACTACAAAATATGGCGGGGGCGCGGCTGTGGCCTCCAGGCCCTGCTCTTGGCCTATCCCAGTGGTCGGCAAACTACGGCTCGCGAGCCACATGCGGCTCTTTGGCCCCTTGAGTGTGGCTCTTCCACAAAATACCACGGCCTGGGCGAGTCTATTTTGAAGAAGTGGCGTTAGAAGAAGTTTAAGTTTAAAAAATTTGGCTCTCAGAAGAAATTTCAATCGTTGTCCTGTTGATATTTGGCTCTGTTGACTAGTGAGTTTGCCGACCGCTGGCCTATGCCATGAGGGATGAGCGGAGTGGGCCGGGAGGGGCTGCCCATGAGCCCTGGAGCTCCAGGATCCAAGCAGGAAGGCAACTTAGATGAGAGCCGGGAGCGAGCGCAGGTGGGTCTTGGGTGGCGAGGCCATGGCCCGTCAGGGGCCAGTGAGGGCTGGTCAGAGAAGAGCTGTGCTCACTGATTTGCTGCCTCGCCTTGCCCGGGGTGAGCCCCATTGTGGGGTGACCACAGCCCCACCCAGGGGAAGTGTGGGGAGCGGCCAGGAGGGGGAGGAGCAGGGGCCTTCAAACACCGCCACCCTGGGCGCTGCGGTGCCCCATGAACCACACAGGGGCTCTCGGTGTGTCCGCACAGCCCACGGCCTCCTCCCGCGTGGTCAGCGCCCGTCCCGGGACCAGGACCAGGACCAGGACCAGGCTCCCGCTGAAGGAGAGCCAGTTTCCCTGGGCAGTGCTTCAGGAGGCAGGTGAAGAGGGACGGGTCTGGAGACAGCAGGGACCTCTCCAATGACACTTACAGCAAGTCCAGCCCCTCCTTCCATCTCTCCAGTGGGGGCGCTCTCCTCCGGGCCTCAGGAGAGTGCTGGGCTGGGGCAGCCTGCCCTCATCACCAACGGGACAGTGAGAGGCAGGATGGGAGCTGGGCTTTCACGCCCCGCCCTGGGGGACAGCACAGCTGTGAGTGAGACCTGGGGGCACGCGTGGGAGGCGCTGACACTGGTACAGATTTCTTTTGATGGGGACAGAGCGGAGGACTGGAGAGAGGGGAGGAAAAGCAAACAAACACATCCTGGAACCAAAGCAAGAAGCTCTGAGAAAGGAAGGGAAGTGCTCTGACGGCTTCTTAACGAGCAGCCTCAGAAACAAACCAGGCTCAGCTGCCTGCAATTACTTCCCAGGGCCCGCTGGTGGGGCGGGCAGGGCGACCCACTGCCTGGGAGAAACTGCACGGAGCCCAGGAGGGCCCAGGAGGGCCCAGGAGCCGCCCACCGCCCCGGCTGGCACGGGGCCTCAGGCCAGCCCCTCACTCCTGACTCCAGCCAGGCCAAGTGACACTCTAGCATTCATTCCCAGCCTCGGGGAGGGTGTCGGGAATTCGGAACCTTTGGGCGTCCAGCATTTCCTTCCACCTTCAAACGGCTGAATGTAACACCTAGGCCTTTCCACCGGCCAGGGTGCTGCCCAGGGACCCACTCTCTCCGTCCCACCAGCACCGCCCGCATGCACAGTCCCACCGGGAGTTCCTGGGCGTGAGGCCCCCAGCACCCCCCAGGCCTGTGCTTCCTGCCGTCCTGTTCCCCGCCCCCCTCTGCAGTCCCTGTTAACAGGCCCTGGGTGGCTCATGCAGCCACAACAGGGCTGAGAAATGATTTTGTACTAACAGAGAATACACATTTAAGAAAGCAGCAGACAGCCCTGGCCGGTGGCTCAGTGGTTAGTGCGTTGGCCTGTGCACAGGTTCAATTCCCAGTCAAAGGCACACACCTGGGTTGCAGGTTTGATCCCTGGCACCGTGCGAAAGGCAACCAACCGATGTATCTCTCTCACTTCAATGTTTCTCTCTCTCTCTCATCCCTCTTCTTCTCTTCCTTCCACTCTCTCTAAAAATCCATGAAAAAATACCCTTGGGCGGGCCGAGTGTGGGCAGCAGGGAGCTTTGTGGAAAAGGGGGTACAGCTTGGCGGAAGCACTGGGAAGACCGCCATGCCTCCCACGGCCAACCTCACCCTTTCCAGCCCAAGTGTGCGGCCACTCCCTTTCCATGGCATGCCTCTCCTCAGAACCTCGCATAGCTCCCAATCACTTGTTCAAAATGGTGTTATTATTTTAAAACTAGAGGTGTGGTGCACGAAATTCATGCACGGGGGGGGGGGTTGTCCCCTCAGCCCGCTGGTGCAGCCCAGCCTGCACCCTCTCCAATCCGGGACCCCTTGGGGGATGTCCGACTGCCGGTTTAGGCCCAGGATCGGACATCCCTCTCACAATCCTGGACTGCTGGCTTCTAATCGCTCACCTGCCTGCCTGCCTGGTTGCCCCCAACTGCCCCCCCCGCCCCGGCCTGGTCGCCCCACGCAGCCTGCTGTTCAGTCATTTGTTCGTCCCTCACTAACCCCGCTGCCGGTCTGGTCGTAGGCAGCCATCTTGTGAAGGCGTGAGGGTCAATTTGCATATTACCTCTTTATTATATAGATTGAATTTACAAAGAATTTTGAAAAACAGTAAAAAACAAAACAAGGATCAACAGCTGGACACTTTAGCTACAACCACAATCAGGAGGATCTATGGGCGGGTTCTCCTAGGGCAGCGAGCCATCCCACCTGCCTTCCACCCTTCCTCTCTGACAGCGGAGCCAGTGCCTGGTCTGTGCTGGGACTCGCTCCCGACCACCCTTCCAACCTGCTGCCTGTCCATGTGGCTGGTGACCCTGCCCGACCCTGTGCACTCGTCTCTCCTTCACCCTGGGAGGGACACGGGGCAGCCACAGCTCTGTACGCTGGAGGGCCATTGCCTTCAGATGGCAATCATCCACGAGCTTTTCACTTCTCGCCACTCCCCACAGGACCCTCCCAACCTGATCTCCCCCAGAGCGTGCCTGCACGTGCAGCCGCCTCATCTGAAATCATCTTTCTAATGTCCACAGCTCCCTCCAAAAACATCCATTCATTCCGTCATTCCTTCACTCTCCCAGCAAGGATGCCAGGCCCCGCACACAGTGCTGGGAATAAGCAGTGAGCATGAGGTCCAAGCCGGCCCTGAGGGAGCTGCCAGGAGGAGAGAGGCAGTGAGACCAACGGAGGTAACTACTGCCTGGGTCAGAGGTCTGCAGGAAAAGAAGAGTGGGCCCTGTGAGAGGGGGCAGAGGCCACTCTGGGCAGCTGGGCAGCCTTTCTCTAAGTCAGTGGTCAGCAAACTCATTAGTCAACAGAGTCAAATATCAACAGTACAAGGACTGAAATTTCTTTTGAGAGCCAAATTTTTTAAACTTAAACTTCTTCTAACGTCACTTGTTCAAAATAGACTCGCCCAGGCCGTGGTATTTTGTGGAAGAGCCACACTCAAGGGGCCAAAGAGCCGCATGTGGCTCGCGAGCCACCGTTTGCTGACCATGGCTCTAAGTCACATGGGATCAGTGCAGGGAAAGGTGTTTGGTGGTGGGATGCGGTATGTGTGTGTATGTACGTGTGTGTTTGCATACGTGTGCATGCATGAGTGTGTGTGTGTGTGTGTGTGTGTGTGTGTGTGTGGTGAGGCTGCAGCAGCAGGTGGGGCCCTAGCAGCTGTTAAAGGAGGGGCTGGGAGCCAGCTTGGGTCTGTGACATGCCCCACATGCAGCCCATGGCTGCCAGGCTCTCCGCACCCTGGGCTTTGCTTCGGTCCCACGTCTCGGCTCCACGGCCACGCCCAGCAGTGAGGGGAGCCTGACAGAGCCCCAGGAAGCAGCACACCCCCCAGTGCACGATCGCCGCCACATACGGTCAGGTCTGCACAGACAACGGGACAGAGCGCAGCCAGGAGAGCTGGGCCTGCCGGGCGAGCGAGCCAAGAGGGCATTGTTTTCTCTTTTATATCCATTTCTCTGTGCGTTTCCGGGAAGATGGATCAGTCAACAGACCTTTTCAACTCGGCGTGATTAGTACTGTGCCTGGCTGGTCCCCAGAGGCGGGAGGGGAGCCAGTGATCCTGCCCAGGAGGCGGGGAAGGGGGGCAGGGCCAACCGGAGGCCTGGGGACGGCGGCTCGCCAGGCAGGGGAGGCACGGGGCCTGCAGTGCCGGGACAGGCTTCATGTTCAGACAGAGGGAAGGCAAGGCTGGAGCGACGGGAGAGCCCAGACCCCAGGGCCAGCTGCCAGGATGAGGAACCCCAGGAGGCTCCCACCCGGAGCCTCCACCAAGGCTCACCCAAAGGACTCCAGCAGCACCTGCCCCTTGCAGCCCGCGGATGAGCCAGGGGAGGGCACACCGGCCTGGGGAGCCCTCTCCCACCTCTAAGGTAGCACCGAGGAGGTGGCTAAAGACCCCAGACCAAGGCTACCACTTCCCACAAGCAAGGCCTGGCAGCTGGGCACAGGCACCTCTGCCTGCCGGCTTCTTGCCGGCTGCACGTGGCTGGGACGAGGTGGGTGGGTGGCAGGAAGGGTGCTGGGCAGGCAATGCCTGGGGCTGGCTGAGGGCCACGACTAACAGCCGGGGCCAGGCCTGCGGTGCCGGGAGGGGGTCACTGCGGCCGCGTCCAGGGTGATCCCAAACGCCACCAGGGCGCAGGCTGCCCCAAAATAAGCAGCGTGTTGGCCGAGGGCGTGCCGCCCTGTGTGTCCATGATGCCCTGTGGCAGCGGCTCAGCTCTGGCTGGGGGCATACGCTCTGGTGGGAGGATATTTTTAAGGAGCCTTCACAAGACACTTACTTTTTGTTTATTTCTCCGAGTTCTGACCAAGTCCTTGGCACACGGACTGCAAACAAGAAAGATGAAGAAGCGTCTGCTGGCCTGGCCTGCCCTTTGCAGCGGGTGTTTCTCTTCCCTGTTTACGGACAGAGCAGCCCTCCTCCCGGAGCCTCCACCTCGAGGCCTGTTCTGTTCAGAGGCGGGACAGGCACCGGGGGTGACGACACCTTTCAGCCCAGTCCTACGAGGGGAAGGCAGGCTCACTGGGGAGGTGGGCCCTGACTCGAACCCAAAGGAGAGTGGGAAAGAGGGAGGCCTCCAGCGCTCCTGATGCCACCGTGCCCTGTGCTCTCACCCAGACCACTCCCTGAACCCCCCTGCCCCTCCCAGGGACATCTCGGGAGAAAAAGGGGGAGCAGAGAGCTGGCCCGGAGGGGAGCTGGGAGCCAGGCTCGTGTGTCGGCCTCCTGAGTCCCCACTCTCCCTTCACCCAGAACGGAGGCTGGAAGGAGCTGGGCGCGGAGAGGAAGAGTCCCGACCTCAGGGCCACCAGCGCTGTAGCCCGCCGCCGGCTGCGAGGACACGTCCCCGCGCTGACGCCCTGCCCAGGCAGGCCTGAGCTCCCGCTGTCAGGTGGGGCTCCTCTGTCAGGTCTGCCCCCTCCTGGCCACCTGGCCAGCCCTCTATCACACAAATGAGCCTGTGCTGGGCCTGGGGACAGAGAGCTAAGTCACTTCGGAGCTCCGCCCCCCAGGAGATCCCATGTAAGTAGGGGAGACCCACCCCCAGATGGCCAGTGACAAGCCGGGGAGCTCAGGGCTGAGTCAGACGGAAGCTCAGGGGCTGTGGTGCCCAGGGGAGGGTGCGCCCCCGGGGAGGCCTCCGAAGGGGCTGAGTCTGAGGGGAGTCCCGAGGGACCAGCAGGGTCAGCCAAAGTGCTGACGAAGAGCACGGGGAAGGGCAATTCAGGCAGAAGGAGGAGCAGGTGCGAGGCCACTCCAAGCAGGAAAGGGCGGCGCGTCTCGGGAAAGGAAAGATGCAAATATGTAGGAGAGTCCAGTTCGGAGAGGAGGGGGGCGGACAGGGCCTGCACCTGGCAGGGACTCGGGGGACCCTGACCAAGAGCTCGGGCACTCGTGCTGAGGACGCGGCCTGCTGCCAAGTCGAATCACAAGACGCTAGAGGGGAAGGGGATTCCAACAGCGCTCTGGGCACCCGGGGCCTCGCAGGGGTGGGGCCGGCGCCATGGGGAGCCGGGCTCCATCCCTGCCAGTTCTGCCTCCCTTTCAGCCAGAGCCAGAGCAGCTCGACCTCCCAGGACTTTCCTTGAAACAAAGGCTCTGCTTCTGCAAACAAACCCCCGGGATCAGAAAACCATTGGTTGAACCCCATCCCTTTACTTCACATATGACAGGGAAACTGAGGCACAGAGAGGCGGGAATTTCCCAAGATCCCCAGCAAGTCTAAACCCTTGGCCCACTGCCCTTTACCAGGCACCCACCTGGCACCCACCTGGCCCTGCTGAGAGCAGCTCCCTGCCGCCCCGCCTGCCTCCCTCCCGAGCGGGCTGTGTGCAGGCCTGAGACACACCTGAGTCCCCCTCCCTTCTCCTCCCTCCCCCTCCCTCCCCGCTGCTCCATCAGCTCCCTGGTTCTGCAGTGACTGGAGAGGAGGAAGCGTGTTTATAAAGATGGACAGGCACCCAGTGTTTCTCTTTCTCAGGCCAAAGACTTTCCGCCTGGTTACAGCTGTTGGAAGCTGGAGGAGTGGGCCCGAGTCCATTTGTCCTGCAGATCAAGTGTGTTTAGATCACCTGAGGGGGCGCCAAGACGGGGGTGGGGGGCAGGCGTAAATAAAGAGAACAGGGAGAAACCACTAGGGTTTACCTTAAAAAGTACTGGTGTTTACGGATACCTACGTGGCCTCGAAGCTGTTTAGTTTTACATTACAACGGTCGGCATTTCCCCAGCAAGAAACGTATGTGAGCTGCTGAAGTATAAAGACAAATAAATGGAGGTTCAGGGAGCAGCACATTGCCTCCAGCTGTCCTCCCAGATGGGAGGGCGCCTTCAAAGGGCCGGGCGCGGAGGCCCTTTCATCCTGCCAGCCCGGCCTCGCAGGGAGGGCTGCGCCTGCTGCGCCAGGGGCCGTGAGCGTCCGGTGACTGCCTCCCACATGTGCAGCTGGGCTCCTGGGCCGGGCAGTCTCCCGCCTCCTCCCCTCTTCTCCCTCCGCTCGGCAGCCTCTGGGTCACCTGCTCATCCGCCTCCACCTCTGATCCTGGCAGAGAGGGATCATGCCCATTTTGCAGAGAACAAAACTGAGGAAGAGGCGATGTGTCCAAGGTCACAAAATGGGTGTGTGGCTGAGCTGGGTGGGACTGGAAGCCCCGAGGCCAGGTGACCCCCATGTCGAAGAACGAGCACAAAAACCAATGCAAGAGGACGGGGGACTTTCTGACCCGGGAGGGGGAGCAGTGACTTGTGGCAGGGGCTCCGTGTGGAACCCGAGTCCCCAGCCGAGGGGCTGCACACACAGCCAGGGCCCAGGCTCCTCTCTGCATCCCTGCCAGCTCAGAAAACGCATCCGTTTCCTTTAAAAAGCGTCCCAACTCTGCACACTAGGAATGAGTGAGAATGAGCTACGCCACCTCTCCTGAGACCTTGTTACATGCCAGGCACTACAGCCTGAGCTGTACAGAGCTTCTCTCACCGGTCTCTGCCGCATCCCTGTCAAGTAAGCACTCCTCTTAGCCCCACCTGACAGACAGCATCCTGAGACCCAGAGGGAAGCTCCTCCCTCCAGGCCACGCAGTAAGTGACGGGTCCAGGATTCGAAGCTGGGCAGGCTGATGCCCTCTGCTTCTCCAGGGCCGGGATGTCATCCATCTCCTAATCGCGGCTCCCAGCCCAGGACATGGCCCCGGCAGGTGCTCATGCATCCTTACCAAATGAACGGGGGCTCGGACCTTTGGCTTCAATGCCATCCAGGAGCTCCCAGGGGCTGTATCGGGCCCGAGGAATCATTTGGGCTGGCCCTGCCCAGGCATTAGGGGTGAGTTAGTTACAAGTGTGACTACATATAGCAGGCTAATTTCTAAGCTGACAATTTTATACAGGCCCTCGAATGATGTTATAAATATCCACATGGCTTTGGCAGAGAAAAGGTCCCCCCTCACCCCCCTGCTCTCACATTCCAACCGGCCCTCCCACCCCCCGCCCCCAGCTGACTGCTCACAGACTTCTGAACTGGACCCCATTCCCATCTGGGTGGCTGTTGATCATCTCAAACTGAACTTGGCCCAACAGACTAGAGTCTGCCCTCTTCTCCCTCCAGAATCTCTCCTGGCCCGGAGTCCCGTCTCAGCCACAGCAGCACGGCCACGCAGAAACTCCAGGCAGAAAGCTAGCAGTCGGTCCTGATCCTCTTTCTCCCTCGCCTCCCACACATCCAGTCCGTAAACAGTGTGTTAGCTCTGTTTTCAAACTATGTTCTCAATCCACCACTTCTCCCCACCTCCACCACCGTCACCCTGGCTGAGCCACCATCTCTGACCCACTGCAATGGTCTCTCTCTCTCATTCCCGGTAACACCTTCTCTACTTAAGAGTCAAAGCAAATCCCTTTTAATTAAAATGTCAACAAGACTGTGTCAGTCCGTTTAAATGTCCCATGGCCTCCCAGCTAATTTAGAATAAACCTCAGCACCCTTCTAGGCACACAAGGACCTGCAGGACCCAGCACTGCCCACTGCGTCTCCAGTTCCTGTCCCTGACCCTGACCCCTGACCCTCCAGGCGCACTGACCTGTTCCCAAACTCACCTCGCTTGCCCCGTCTTGGGACTCTGCACCTGTCCTCCCCCTTCTGTCTGGAGGGAAGACCCTCCCTAGACTTAACCGGTGGCTGCTCCCTCCTCACTGAGGTCCCTGCCCACGGGCCCTCCCCGGGGACGGGGCGGGCCTCCACCGCCACCCTGACTGTGCGGTGCAGTGCAGGTGACCTCCGAGGCTGGGCTGGCAAGACTTCTGGGCCTGGCCCCGCTCTCCTGGGCCCAGAGGCCGTGCTGCGAGGAAGCCCGCACCGGCCCACGCAGAAAGGCCACAGGAGAGGCTGCCTCAGGGCTCAGCGCACAGCCAACAGCAGCCGCCAGACAGCGGCAGAGAAGCCTCCAGGTGCTTCCAGCCTTCACGTGCTCTCAGCGGAGGCCCAGACCCGGGAGCACTGACAAGGCGGCCCTGCTGGGCCCCGTCTGAATTCCTGACCCTGGCACCCACCAGAATAAAAGGGTGTCGTGGGCCCCAAGGGCGGGGGATTTATGCAGGAACAGTCTTAGGGTACCGCCCTGTCCAGCCACCGTCTCCTATCGCTCTACCACAGTATTCTGTTTTCTTATTTCCACTGGAGTTGGCCTCACTGAACTTGAACTGACTTGACTGAGTTACGCTGACTTTACTGTCTCCCCCGCCCCCGCCCACGGAAGCCCCCAAGTGTGGGGAGGGGCCTGTGTTCACCACTCGCTGCATCCAGCCTGTAAAACTGCGAGGGGCGCACGGCAGGTGCCCAGAGCGACTTTCTGCCACAAACGAGCGGGTGGAGGCCGGGGGCAGGCTCTGGTTCGCTGCTCACACAGCCCGCTGCCTGCCATCAGAGCCAGGAGTGTTTCTGTCCTTCTCACAACCTGGGATCCTGTGACAGAGGCCCCTCCAATTCACTTCCTCTTTGCCGTGTGCCCAGCATGGAGGCTTGCTGAGCTTGAGGGCCTTTCACAAGTTCATTCATTCATTCATTCATTCATTCATTCATTCTCTGGGTGAGGGGAGCCCTCTTGCCCTTCAGCATGCCTCCCACCAACCTGGCTTGGCAGATACCGGGATTTCTGGATGCCCTCAGCGACTCCCAAACCCAAAGGGGATGCACAGCTAACACCCACAGAGGGGGTCCCTCCCTGAGCTGGCCAGCCTCCCAGAGCTGGTGCTGTTCCGGGCGCATGGGGCAGGGGGTGGGCAGTGGCTACGGCCTTGAACCGGCAAATGCACAGACTTGGGCTCGGTCCCAGCCCCACCACTGCCGGCTGTGTGACTGCCCTCTCGGAGCTTTTGCTCCCCTCATCTGTAAGGAGGGTCCTCGTGGCCTCTGCCTGTGGATGCTGGGGGACCCCCAGCAGAGATCCCCCCAGCGCCTCATCGCGCCTCAGTGACGCGGTCTACCCAGACAGGCCAGGCACAGCGTGGGCGCTCAACAACTGTGAGCGAGAGCGTGGGTCTGTTAACGGACGCGTCTCCCGCTGACCCCGGCTATAGATGGCTTCTCTTCACAGGGAAACAGTGCTGGGAAGCAAGTCCAACATTCCAACCGTGAGCGGCCCGGAGAAACGTGCCTTTCAGTCAGTCAGGGGAAGCCTGGGGCGGACGGAAACATCTGGCCGAGTGAACTAATGGCTTTGGAGAAAAGGAGCCTCGCCTGGCGGGGCGGGAAGAAGTGATCCGCTGCTGGTTCTAATTTAGGATGAAAAAAAGCCGAGTCTATTAGCCTAAATATTGCTCTTCTGTCCAGTTGCATGGAGTTTGGAATAATATTTTTCAAGCAGAACTCCTGCTATTTCAGTAATTGCGATGCTAAAAGCAGTCGTTTGGGGTGGAGCGAGGATCTCATCGCGGTCTGAGTCCCTCTGGTGTCACTTTCTGTTACGTTTGAGAAATTCCTCAATAAAGATGTCAAACAGAGAGCGGGTTTTGTTCCCCAGAGGACAGCCTTGGCCACCCTCCAGGGCACAGTCCCAGGCAAGCCATCTCCACAAGAAAATAACCCCTCTGCTCCGAAGAAAAGAAGAGGTTCAACTGTGAAAACTCTGGCAAGGAAACAGCCCCTAAGCCGTCGGCCTCGCTTCTGCTAATTAACTCGGAATGCTCTCAGCCTCCCGGCCAGGGTTCATCCCGCCGCTCCCGCAGGAATCCAGCGCTGGTTGAGAGGAATGTTACACCCAGACGAGACTCCTGACCCAGACTTCTGGGGACAGAACAGGAGATGCAAAGCCACCCAACTGGCCCCGATGGGTGAGGGCTTGTGGGTGGGGCCCCGGGGGACTGACCAGAGACGGTCAGGACTGCACAAGGCGGCCAGAACCTCCGAACACTCGGCCTCTCGCAGCCCCAACACCCCCAGGGGCAGGCTTTCTGCCAGAAGCCTCAGAGGCCAACTGAGCACAGTTACTGCCGAGGCCAAGCAGGTAGGCACACACCGAAGCTGACTGGCCGTGAGCAGCAGGAAGCGGTGGGGACCGGAGCAAACAGGAGAGGCCACCCCACCCAAAGGGGACACAGCTCCTCCCCCTGGCCTGGGGGTTCCCCCTCTGCCTGTCGTGTGGCTGCAGCTCTCCTCCTGGAGTCAGAAGTCCACAGAGGGTCATGTGCACCTGGCACCCCTACCTGCCCTTCTAGACCACATTCTGGGTCCTTGAGACCCTACAATTCCCCGTCCGAATGGCCCACGCCTGTCTGTTCTCTGAGGGACAGATGACACTTAGGACCACGCAGTAGCAAAAGGGAGCGGTGGGCTGGGGGCCCGGAGCCAGAGCTTGAGCGCTCCGACGGTGTGTGCCAGGCCCCGTGGGTGGGAGAAAGCCGGGGGCGAGGAGCAGGGGTGGAGCAGGGCTGGTCACACCTCCACTTTCTGGCACAAACTCCCAGGAGACCTAGAGGTCTAAATTCCAGTCCAGCCGCCCCAGGCACGAGGTAGGAATACTTGTCAAGGTTGGACAGACTGAACACATTCTAGTTCTGAAGCCTCGTAATGACTTCTACATATTTAGCCACATGGGATACGAGCCTCCATTGTATTCCTGCCAAAGCCCCATAAGCGCCAGGGGCTGGGGCCTGGCCAAGCAGGAAGCATGCTGGAAACACGGAGTTTTATGTTATACGCCTCGGTGTTTTCAAGGTTGGCAAATCCTTCAATGATGATGACGACGATAAATGCTGTGGGGACAGAGCAAGGGCGAAGGCGGCTGAGGCCTGTGGCCGCCACTGCACCTTCGGCCCCAACAGGACACCACCCAGCACCGGGGCGGGCCCTCGCAGCCGCACACAGCTCGCCACAGCCACCCCCGCAGGTCACTCACCGTGACCTCAGACACAGGTACTACCGACCCGCTTCAGAGTCAGGGGAAGCGAAGCCCGGAGGGTGTGAGGAACTGGTCCCAAACCGTAAGCTCGAGTGGCGGTGCGGAATGCGAGGCGACACCCTCACGCCGCAAGCCCACTCCGCACGCGCTATTTGTTTCTGCCACTCTTTCCCGAGCCTCAGGACCCCACACGGACCCCGCACTGAACCCCCACTGCACTTTGCAGATCGGGGTGCTGAGGCTCCGAGAGGTCCTGCGGCCAGTGCGGTTCGGGTCTGTTGGTACCAAGATCTGACCCTAGAGCGGAGTTGTGTCTTGAGAAGGAAAACGCCCGAAGAGTCCGCTGGGAAGGGCCTGCCCTCAGCTGAAAGCAGAGAAGAGAACCTTTCTCGGCCGCCCTGTGTGCGAGCGAGAGCCGCACGCAGTCCAATCTGGGCTCGGAGGTGGGCGGGGACTACCTGGTCCTTTAAGTTAATCCTGACCAGAACCCGCTGTGAAGATAATGCTGCTGAAACGGAGACCCACACCGATTCCACCGTCAGGCCGCAGGCGCTGGTGGGCCTGCTCAGCAAGAACACAGGGGCAGCCAGGCCTCTGCACAGGTGGGAGCGCTGTGGCCAGAGGGCCCGGGGCTCACACACGGCCCGGGCTGCGGACGGCGGGCTTGAGCCCCACCAGGTCTGGGCGGCATGAGACAGCCACCTCATTCATCTCCCCGAGGGTCGGCGATCAGATGTCCGCTTCACCTGAGTGCCCGGTGCGCTCTGCTAGGTCACAGCCACGATCGCATTCCATCTGCACAGGACCCTGACCCCAGGGACTCCGAATTCCACTTCACAGGGGGAAACTGAGGCACGGGGGAACGTGACTGGCCAAAGGTCACACAGCTGAGAGCCCGGCAGGGCCGAACTGGAGCCCAGAACCGGCAGCTCCCGAGCTCCGTCCTCCTGACCACGGGCTGATGCCGCCCCCTGCGCACAGCCCTGCCAGCTCCGCCTCCGCAGACTCATCAACTACAGAAACGTGCTCTCCCGTCACCCGAAAAGGGGGCAGACTGGTAGAGCTGAGGGCTGACGCTTTGGGGGGCGGGGGGCTCAATAGATAACACTTGGACGGTAATTAACTCGGCATCTGGCACAATAAACGCTGTACAGCCCGCTCTTTACAATCTAATCAAAGGCTCTGCGCACTTCCGCGGCCCCACCTCCCGTGGCTCCTGCCACCCACCCTGAGCCTGGCCTCAGAGCCACCCACCACCTGCTACACGGGCTGTGCCCTTGGCCCAGCAAGCTGCTCCCCGCCTCTGGAGACCCTGCTCAACGCAGCCTTCTCTGTGAAAAGCCCCCCTCCCCTCCCCAAGGAGTCAGCCCTCCTTCCCCCCCACCAGCGCCCTTGCAGGGGTGGTCTCTCCAGGCCCCTCTGGGCTTCAGCAGCCTGCCGTCCAGACGCCCGTTTCCGAGCTCACTGTGGGTGTCATTACCTGCTCACAGATCTGGTTCCCATAACAAGCCCATCCGAGAGCCAACAGGCACTAAACAAAAACAGGCAGGGAATCTAGGGCGGACACACCACGGAGAGGAAAGGTCCAGAGCACGTGGGACGGCACGCCCCCTGTGCCACCCTCCAGCCACCAGCCGGCACGGGGGCAGGGGTGCCGAGTGCTTCAGGAAGCGCTGCAGCGAAAGCCGTAAGGAACCCCAATGTCCCTCTGACCCAGCAGTGCCCCTTCCGGGAAGAACTGCTGAGGCCACAATGAGGAAACCGAGGGGGAAGGTTTATGGCCAGAATCACTGCTCCATTCTCACGGCTAAAACACACACACAAGGTAAGCACACGACCTAAACGTCCGACCACCAAGAATGGCTGGTCACCGAGAGCAGCAGGTGCCAACCGGGGGTCTGTGAGGTCCGACAGGTTGGCGACCGCTGACCTAGGGCAATACTCATGCTTGTCTGTTGACTATGTGCACCTACTAAGTGCCGGCCACTTCCCCCTCACACCTGGTGAAGCAGGCAGCATGGCTGCCCCTGTTCACAGCCGGGACTCGCGAGGCTCAGAGGCCAGGGTGACAGGAACAGCCACTGAGTGTGGAGAGCCTGTGCCGGGCACGCACGCTTCTCGGCTGCCTGACATGATCTCCGTTACTGCTCACAGCAGCCTGCCAGGTGGCTGCTCTTCACAGCCTCCCTCCACCAACGAGGGACTGAGCCCAGGGACATCAATAACTACTCACAGCCACACTCCTGCCAAAGCCGTGGCTTTAACCCTGGGCTCCCGCTCCGGCCCAGGGTCACTCAGCAGCCAGGTGCTTAGGGGACAGTGTGATCTACAAGCGAAGGAACACCTGAGGCTACTGGAAGCTGGGAGAGAAGCCCAGAACAGATTCTCCGCTGACACCTTCTCTTCAGACCTCTGGCCTCCAGACTGGGGGAGAAGAAACTTCTGCTGTTTAAGCCCCTCAGTCTGTTACTTTGTTACAGCAACTTCCGGTTATTAGAGGCTTATCAGACGATGAGGCAACTGGAAAAATGGCAATAACAGGGTGCCAGGTAAACATACCTGAGTGAGGCTCACATGATGGTCAAGGGAAAAATCAAGGGACAAAACCATGCTGACCACTGATTACTACGGTGAAATCACACCTGGGAGCAGGGAGGAGCCTGAGAGGAAATACACCAGCGTAACTAAGACGCTTCCTCATTTTTTTGTCCCTGTTCTACATGTTTCCAATTTTATCCAGCAAGCTCGCATTACTCTGATAAATTTTATACAACTGGCTTACAATAGCCAATTGAACCTTGAGACTCTGGAGGTATAGAAGAATCCTTGTTATGGGGTGAATTGTACTCCCCCAGATCTCCAGTACCTCTTCTGTTGGAGCCCTAACCCCCAGTACCTCAGCACGTGACGGCATTTAAGACAGGGCCTTTTCAGGGGTAATTAAATTGAAAATCGGTTAGGATGGGCCCTGCTCCAATTAAGACTGGAGTCCTCGTAAGAAGAGGAGATTCGAACACCCAGAGAAAGACACCCAATACACGGATGCACGAATGACCATGTGAAGACCCAGCAGGGAGGTGGCCATCTGCAAGCTGAGCTGAGAGGCCTCAGAAAAAAACCAAAAGAGCCAAGCTTTGACTTCAGACGCCTAGCCTCCTGAACGGTGAGGAAAGAAATTCCCGCTGTTTAAGCTCCCTGGTGTGTGCTATTTTATTATGGCAGCTCCGGGAAATTTAATGCAAAGAACCGAAGGAGAGCCAGCCTTCCCCCAGCGCCCCACACGGCAGCTGGAGCTGAGGAAGGGGCAGGTGTGCCCGGCAGGCAGGGCACGGCCCGGCACTCACCCAGGCAGTTGTGTCCATCGTGTGCCAGCATGAAGCCGTCGAAGCAGGTGCACCTGTAGTTCCCCGGGATGTTGATGCACTCGTGGACACAGCCCCCGTTGTAGGAGTCATTCTCACACTCGTCGATGTCTGCAAAATGAGGGGCATGAGAGGGGTCAGAGGAAGAGCCTGGGGTCCCCTCCGCCCCGTCCCACTGCTGAAGGCACCTGGGCATGACTAGCTAGGGCAGTGGTCGGCAAACTCATTCGCCAACAGAGCCAAATAGCAACAGGACAACGATTGAAATTTCTTTTGAGAGCCAAATGTTTTAAACTTAAACTTCTTCTAACGCCACTTGTTCAAAATAGACTCGCCCAGGCCGTGGTATTTTGTGGAAGAGGCACGCTCAAGGGGCCAAAGAGCCGCATGTGGCTCGAGAACCGCGGTTTGCCGACCACGGAGCTAGGGGATGACTCAACAGGCATTCACTAGAACTCTTGCGGGGGGCTGGGACCCAGAGGTTACCAAGGTGAAGATCCTGGCTCTGTACCAAGGCTGACCACACCTTGCAGAGCTGGGCCGTGTGCCAGACCTCCCGGCTCCCACCATGCTGCAGCAGGCAAGCCACCCCCAGCTCCGCCTCCTTCGAAAGCCTCTCAACACTAACAGCCTGTGGGGACCCTGTGTCACCTCCAAACGGGATCTCTTCGCCCCTTTGAAAGCCTCCCACAGATGGAGAGCTCATTCCTCATGAGGCAGGGAGGATCAGACGAAAGGAACGTTGCATGCCACCAAAACGTGTCACCTCCGGAATGACAGCAAGTCCGCACGCTCCCTCCAAAGAGTGTCCTTTCACGTCAGCATCTGAATTCTGAATTTCTACCGCCCCAGTGTCCCTGTGTTAACAAAGGCTCTGTCTCATAAACAATGGCCAGTAGCCTTTGGAAGGGTCACGCTTTTTGCTGTTGTAAGTCTTTTTCTAACGTTTCCCGTCAGGGTCCAAGGGGCTATCAGTTCTGGCGTTCCAGAGATTGGAGAGACTCGGAGGGTAACAGGAACGCCCAGCCACCATACAAAGAGCGGACAACGCCATGTAGCATGTCTCTTTCAGCCCCACGAACTCGGCGACGCAGGCGCTCTCACCACTATTCCAACGGCGCAAGGCACCGGGGAAACGGAGGCACAGGGAGGCTAACACCCTGCCAAAGGCCACCTCCTGACGAAGCAGGACACGCGGGGCTCGAACCAGTGTGGCCTGGCCCGGGAGCCCAGAGGCCAAAGCTGGCCGAGTCTCAACCGCCACGGGGAACCTGGAAACCAGAGAAGCGGGGAAGGGAAGGCGGAAGTGCCCTCACAGCGGAATCGGAAATGCGACACAGCAGGCCGGAAGTGCCCGAGCTAAGCAGGACCGGAAGTGCCCCAGCTAAGCAGGACCGGAAGTGCCCCAGCTAAGCAGGACCGGAAGTGCCCCAGCTAAGCAGGACCGGAAGTGCCCCGGAAGTGGTGACAGCCTGGGAAGAATGGGTCCGTCTCCTGTGCAGTGGAAGAGGGGTTTTTGAGGTGGGTTCAGCTATGAACGCTGGGGTGGGGCCAGCCTGGGGACGAGGGGGCACTAAATAAATGCAAGCCTCGCCACTCCTTCACATGCCCGAGGAGCTGGCGCAGGGAGACACCCAGCTCCATGCTGCCCACGTTGGTCCACCCAGTAAGGGTAGGCCAGGGGGTCAATTCGCGTTCACAGGGAGGCAGGTCCTTCTGGACGGTAGAGGCTGTCTCCTGCGAGAGAGAGCTCTCTGACTCCGGAGGGGACCAGGCACTGTCACCAGGACCCCTGCCAGCCAGGAGCACCTGTGGGGCTCACTTCATGAAAATGGCATGAAAGCGCCTGCATCGCGGGTCCGGGCTGGGCCGCCTGCTCCTGTGCCCGCCCACACAGCCGCCAGGAGGGGCGGACAGACTAGCCTGGGGCTCCAAAACGGCACGAGACTTTTTCCTAACCTGTCTGCAGTGGCCATCAGCATCCGCTGGGAAGCAGACTCAGTTCTGCAAGTCATTTGAATTGTTTTTAACCGTATATTTAATGCACTTAGACATTTTAAGTAACACTAAAGGAGGGTATAAGATTTTATGTTGGAAAGGCACCTGGGTTTGTAAAGACTGAGATATTAATGATCTCCCAGTCCCTGCAGCCCTGACCTTTCCCCAGGTGGGTTTCACCCAGGTACACGGACCACTTCTTCCCGTGGATCTTCCGCAGACGCTCCACAGGCAGTGCGGTCCACCTTGAACTCATCGGCCGGCACTTTCTGGGATGCCCCCATCCAGTGAATACCCTTCCGCCTCTCTGCGGACATCCAATCAACTACCAAAGCATGGCTTTCCTACACTATTAACATGGTTACCGTCTGCCCACGGGTCACCCATTTCCACTACCATCTGATCTGAACCAGCAGCCCCCAGAAGATTCCCTCCTTTCCTTCATTCAAGAAGGTGCCTCTGCAGAAGGTGGCCTGGTCCCAACTCTGAGAGTGGAATTTACTGGGTGGCTTTACGGGGTGGGCACAGGACTTAGGTTGGATGAGTCAGGCTGAGGGAAAGGACTTTTATTTCGTGCTTGGGTAAAAAGAATTCATGTCCCTCCCACCTTCCTTCCCTCCGTTGTTGTATCTGCCCATTTAGCAGCCCTCTAGAGTAGCCATTTTAACTCCATGTTATGGTTCAAACTGTAGTGCACAGAGGTTAGGCAATTGCTTCAGGTCATGCAGTAAGTGGTAGGACAAGGATCAGAACAAAGGCCTTTCTGTCTACAAAGCCCGCGTCCTTCCTAATAAGTCAGAAGGCCCATGGAATGCCAGGCTTTGGCAAAGTCCTTTATTTCATCCTTGGCACATTTACACTGTGTACCAAGAAAGAATTATCCAGTCATCCAAACACCCACTCATCCACACAAACACACCTATCCGTCTCCTACCCAGATGGCCAGCCAGCTGTCCACCCATCCATTATCCATCCATATAATCACTGTATTGGCTACCCATTCAAATAGCCACCCAGCCATCCTTCCATTTGTCTATTCATGCAAAATTTATCCATCTAAATATCCAGTCAGCTGACCATCCTCCTACTCATCCCATCACCTATTATTCACCCATTCATTTATCCAGCCGAACACCCACCCATATAACTAAACACACATCCACCATCGAAACATTCAGCCAGACACCTACCCTTCTATTCATCTAAACACCCATCCATCCAAACCTCCATTCACTCATCCATCCATCCACATAGCTAACCACCTATCCATCAATTCATTGATCCAAACACACATCTATTCAAACACACACACACACACACACACACACACACACACATACCCAAACCCCTACCCACTCGTCTATCCAATCATAAAGTCACTCATCCATCCGAACACTATTCATCCACCCATCAATTCCTTCCAACATCACCCATCTAAACTATGTATAAAATATGTGCAATAAAATGTTAAAAAAGAATAAGATGTTAGGATGAAGAAAAAAATAGGGGTTGAAGAAGAAAAGAAAGCTGGTGAAAGTATGCAGAAATACATTCAGTAATTCCAGCACAATTTCAAAAGGCTACAGATATGGCTCTGAGCTTCCTAGAAGCCAAAGCAAAGAAACACAATCAGCTACAGAGTCACCACATCCATCAAGTGCACTAAGACCAGCTATTTTAATGGTGGTAAGACCTGAGGAAAATGTTTCTTCCCCTGATAACAATAATCATACACCCCGCTCTGCCTGGCATAGTTCCAGTTTTTGCCAGCTGTCTGGGTGTAATTATTAACAGCATACTTTTCACTATCAAAATGATAAACTATTTGATCACTGTGGTCATAAGGCATAACAAAGAGATCGCTGAGAAGTCAGTTAAACAACACTAGCCTGTTCCTTCCCTCGACTCCCCACAGTGGAGGCCACAGCCGATACTAATGGGCTGAAGAGTGCAGGCATACTCGATGCTCATATCTCACCATAATCCATCCCCTCGGAGTTACCCATACATCTGAGTATCTCTCAAAACGACCAGTTCCTTCCCGGTCCCCAGGCCTGAGTCTTCTCCAGGCTTCTGAGCCCAGCCTGCTTCACACCAGCATCCTGGGCAGAGACTATACGCTCACAAATGAGCCCCCTCCCTTATTTTCTGAGTCTGTGCCTTGCATTTTTGTTTTTTTAAGATCATGTTAGCCTCCTCCTTTAATACATATGAGATAAACACACAAACAAATCCGCTGCACAAAGCCTGTGCCAAAGCAAGCGGGTTTATTACGGTGATAAACAGCCAAGGCCCCCAGCCCCGGAGGAGGCCCTGCACACCCTCAAGATGCTCATCAGGTTCAGACCACGTGTTTTTTAAAAAAATATATTTTATTGATTTTTTACAGAGAGGAAGGGAGAGGGATAGAGAGTTAGAAACATCGATGAGAGAGAAACACCGATCAGCTGCCTCCTGCACGCCCCCCTACTGGGGATGTGCCCGCAACCAAGGTACATGCCCTTGACCGAATCGAACCTGGGACCCTTCAGTCCGCAGGCCGACGCTCTATCCACTGAGCCAAACCGGTTTCGGCCAGACCACGTTTTGAAAACCGTTAAAGCCAGGTAATGAGGAAGATGGGGTGGGGAGAGGAGGAAGTAATAGAGGAGGGCAGAGCCAAGCTCTCTGGGTTTTAGTTCTTTTTTTAAAAATCCTCAACTGAGGATATTTTTCCATTGACTTTTAGGGAGAGTGGAAGGGAGGGGGAAGAGAAAGAAACAAACATCATGTGAGAGAGACACACCACGGATTGGTTGCCTCCCACACGGCTTGGGGTTGGAGCCTGCAACCGAGGTACAGGCCCTTGACTGGGAATTGAACCTGGCACCCTTTGGTCTGTGGGCCAATGCTCTAACCACTGAGCAACTGGCTAGAGCTGGATGTTGTGAGTTGAACTGTGTCACCCCAAAAAAAGATGTGTTGATGTCCTAACCTCTGCTATCAGTGAATGTGACGTGATTTGGAAATAGAGCCTTTGTGGATGTAATTAAGAGGAGGTCACATTGGAGTCGGGTGGGCCCTAATCCAATGACTGGTGTCCTTGTAAGAGGAGGGAAATTTGGGCACAGACACAGAGAGGATGTTGGGACAGAGGAGAACGCCACAGGAAATCCCACAGACACGCAGGGAAGAGGGCCACGTGACAGCCGAGGCAGGGACGGAGTGGGGAAGCTGCGTGGGAAGCCGGTGTGAGCGCTGCCCCCGATGTCGACGCAGAGACCGAGGCACAGCATGGCCGAGGCCCTGTCCCCAGCCCTGAGCCCGCGGCTGTGCTCCAAGGCAGGTGCTCTACTTGTCGGAGCCACGACCTCGGGGTGCACGGGACGCAAATCCTTAAAAATGCTCCAGGGCTCCAAAGGGTCATGAAGGTGGGAGGAGGTGTCATTCATTGTCCTGGAGGGTGAGGGCTGGTGACAGGGATGGTCCTACAAGGGGAAGGCGGGGAGGACAAACCGTCCGAATCTGACGTGTGCTGAGGGCAGGAGTCCGACGGATCGCCCGGGCGTCCCTGCCCTCTCTCCGGCTGGGACTTTTTTTTGATGAAAATGCAATTCCCAACAGAAAACATCTCCCGGCAATCGGCAGAGCAGAGGGACGCCGCAGGGAGGCTCGCGTGGGGTTTAGGTCACAGGGTCCGCGTTTCCTGCGCTGAACCCGCAGCGCGCACAGCTGCGTCATGTGCCAGCCACTCAGGGAGGCGAGTTCGGGTTTTTTCCATTTAATTCAAAATTAACTCTGGCTGCCCCCATAGATATCTACTCACTCCGTGGTGCCGAGGTTCTAGAAAGATTCTACTGCAGGGAGTCAGAGCGCCGTCTCCTTTTACTTTAATACTATTTCAGGGCATTCGCCTAACAATCAGGGCTGACTGCAAAGGTTCTCAGAATAAGGATTTTTTAAAAATTGAAGTCTAGTTGGTGTACATTAAGTTAGCTTCAGGTGTGCGATCAGTGACTCACCGTGTACATACGTTACAGTGCGAAAGGGAGGTTTGTTAGAGCCCCCGCCCTCCCCTCTCCGGTCATGACTGCAAATGTCTTCTCATTTCCCCCTTGAAATTGGCATTTTTCTCGACATTCCTTGCAGACGGCGGAGACCAAACGCTCTAACAAAGACGCCTTCGCTGGCTGGGCAGCGGCCCCGCCTCTGTCTGGGGCTTCAGGAGAACCGTGGCTCCTCGGGTCAGGCACCCGCTCCGGGAGAGAGGTACGGGGAGGAAGCGGAGTCCTCCTGGTGAATGAATGTTAATCTGGTTTGCTGGCTAATTGTGCCCGCGGGAAGGGAGTTTGGCGGAGCCGCCGAGCAGGAAGGATTAGGCCTCCCCCGTCTCCGGCGGCACAGGGTTAAGCTCCGGGTCTGTAATGACTGAGTAATGAGACCCGCTCTCCGCGGAGCCCGGGCATCCATCGATCAGGCTCCCCTTCTGCCGAGACAGTGCCAGAAGTGGGCCCAGCAGTTCATTATGGGAAAGGTCAGAGGTCACACAAAACCAACACACATCTATACACTTCTCCATTCCTAACTGCACACAGTGACCATGGCTCAGCCAGGGGCCGGGGAGGCCCTCCCTCTCCAGCCTGTGATCCGAGATAACCACGGGCTGGCGCTGCCTGCTGACCTCCCCGGGGGCCCTCGCGCTTGGGGCCGCTACACGGCTGCTCACGCTGTCCCCTCGGCCGAGCTCCTCCCCTTCACAGACACCCACACACTTTTACAGGCCGAGCCCCAGCACCACCCCCTCCCTGAAGCTTGTGCTGATCCCCTGGCAGATGGGACTCCGCCCCGCCCTCCGGGCCCCCTAACCGCCCCCAGCAGACACTGTCACTACCCTCGCCGGCTGTGTACGTGTCCGGAGGCTGTGAGCTCCTTGGCAGGAGCCGGGTCCTGTTCAGCCTGAGCCTCAGAAGCAGCAGAGTGCGCTCCACGACGGCCTGCTCCACACGGAAGGAGCGGCGGGCACCTCGCTGGTGGTAGCCTCAGCTGACTGACCCCACGCAGGGAGGCAGTCTTCACCCCCCCCCCCCCCCAGAGAAGAGGCCTTAGCGTCTCTCTTACAACAGGGAAACCGAGGCTCAGAGATGACATCTGCCCCGCCCAAGGTCACACGCTAACGCCAGGGCAGCCAGGAAGTGAGCCCGGCCACCCAGCTTCAAAGTGAATGCCATTTCGGGCACCAAGGACTGCCCGAAGGATTCTGTTTGTGTGAAGTCTCCAGAAACGGCAAGTCTATCGAGACAGAAAGGACCCTGGGCTGGGGGTTGGGGGCTGGAGAGTGATGCTAAGGGGTGCAGGGGTGCTTTCGGGGGGTAAGGAAAAGGCTCTAAAACTCATGAACACACAACTCTGTCAGTTCCTAAAAGGCACTGACTTGAACTGGGTGAAGTGAATGGTATGTGAGCGGTCTCAGTGAAGCTGTTTACATTTTTACAAAGTTCCTGCTGTTGGTTTCTTGTCCGCGGTGCTGGCTGGGTCCCTGGGGGCTCTGCCTGGGTGCAGGGAAACCACACAGAAGCTCACTCTGAACTGACCTCAGATGCCACCTGCCCAGCGTGAACTCGTGCTGGGCCCTGTGGTCCCCAAGCACCAGGCGGGACTTGCCTACCAAACCCAAAGGGCCATTTAATGATTCCTTTCTCCCCCCAAAACAGCCGGTCCTTCTCTGGGGGCTGCCCTCAGGCTCCGGCGTCAGGCCTGCTGGACACCAGGGAGAGCTGGCGGGTGGAGTGCTTGCGATGGCAGTGGGGAGGGGCCAGGGGCCTGGCAGCCAGAGGCCAGCCTCTCTGCCCCTTCAATGACAGCCATGGCATTCTCCCATTCCCTTAGCGCAGTGGTCGGCAAACTCATTAGTCAAGAGCCAAATACCAACAGTACAACGATTGAAATTTCTCTTGAGAGCCAAATTTTTTAAACTTAAACTATATAGGTAGGTACATTGTTATTAACTTAATTAGGGTCCTCCTAAGCTGGCCTTTGCTTAAAACTCAAGGGGCCAAAGAGCCGCATGTGGCTCGCGAGCCGCAGTTTGCCGACCACTGCCTTAGCGGAAGGTGGGGGCGAGGCCCGGGGCCCCCAAACTGCAGGCCAACCTCTGTGAACTCAACAGGAGAGCGATCAGAAATGTGAAGTCCCGCCACCTGGGAGAGGAGAGCCGGGACCTTCTGATGCCCCCCTGGGTTTATAAAGGGGCACCCGAATCCAGGCTGGGAACAGAGGCGCTACCTTACCAGCAGGTCAGGGGCTCACAGCAACTTGAACCCACGCCTCCCAGCTCAGGCTCCTTCCCCTCACCGCCCAGGCCGTGCAGTTTGACTTCTTTCTCCAAACCCCCGGGCGTCTCTTGCCAACAATAACAGGAGCAGCAACGACGACGGCATCGTCTAGTGGCGGTGGCTCAGCCCTCACTGCAGCCCAGGCAGCAGGGCCCGGCTTCCTGTCTCAGAGAAAGAAGCTGAGGCTCGGAGAGCTGACTGCCTGGCCCCGGATCACCCAGCCCGTAAGCGGCAGAGCCAGCGCGGAGCCCAGCCCGCTGGCCGCAGGCCCCCCCTCATGACCCTGACAGCCGGGGGGAGAACGCCCCCATCTCGGTGACCCAGGGGCCGGGGCTCAGGGTGCTCGCGAGGACCACGCCGCCTCCCCGCCTTCCCTCCTGTGCCAACACCTTCCCGGCTGGCCCCTCGCCCTCAGCCAGGCGCTGCCAGAGGCGCTGCCAGCCTAGAGGGAGAGACTGACCCCCGGCACAGACAAACACATCTCCTGTGAGGTCAGCCTCGCCCATCGGTGCACGGCCAGGCCTGTGGGAGGGACAGGCAGCTAACAGTCCAGCTGCAGCCCACCTGCCACCCCCGGACACAGCCAGCCTTGGGTGCCACCAGGCAAGGCGCACCCTGAAGGAGCAGCTGCCCGGCACAGGGGTCCAAAGGGGGCCGGGTGTCCTGGCCCCAGCCCTGAACTTTGCCATCAGCACACTGAGGCCCAGAGGTCCACAGACCTGCCCACGGTCACACAGAGCTGGCACCGGTCTCCACAGAACCACACCGGCTCTCTGCCCGAGACAGGGCCGGGAGGCCCAGCCAAGGCCCGCGGCGCCTGGAGAGAGGGGTGCATGGGCGAGACCAGGGCGTGGTCAGCCCGGCGGCCGTCAGAACCAGGCCAGAGTCCAGGCTGGCCGCTGGGCTTCACCGCCTCCTCCCACGGCCGCGGCCCTGGCCCATCTGGAGGACCCCCGAGCACACCCTCCGAGACCCCTGACCTTGCCCGCACACACAGCCCTCGGGCTCGCTTTGTCTCAAGGCCTGGGGGAAGGCCGTCATCCATTTCAGTAGCATTCAAAGGCCAACAGCCGCCGTTTATTTTCTTAGAAATAATGGTTTTTTTCTGGTTAGCATTCCTCAGATGAAAAAACAAATACAGCCACTGTAATGAGACGCGGCCAAGAGGAGGCAGAGGGCCTGGAGAAAGGGGCAGCCAGGGGCCTGCGTCCGGGGAGCGGGAGGGATGGGGGCGGGGAGGGGGCAGAGACCCCTCCAACCCCAGGAGAAATGGGGATTTAGAGAGAAAAGGAGCTCAACACGCAGGCACTGCCTCCAACACACTCTCCCACTGCCTCCTCCACCTCGGCTCCAATGTGCGTCTGGGGGCAGGTGCCTCTGCTGCCCTGGATGGCAGGGCCTGGGCCTCGGGAAGCTGAAGCCGCTTGGATATACGGAATCCGCAAAGCCCAAAGCAGCCTCTGCGTCCTGCTGCGGCGCCTCTGGGCCGCCAGAGCTGGAAGGGACAGCGGCCGTCTGATGACACCTCTGCGGGGAGCCCTCCTCACGCCCTCCCCCTCCCGCACAGGTACCCTCTCTTCTTCACCCCCACAGAGTCTGCTTTGTATTCCCCTCGCTGCACTCTCCACACCGTCAGGATCCCGTCTTTCCCACCAACCAGTGAGGCCAGGGAAGCCTGTCTTGGCCCCAGCCCCAAGCTTGGCACAGAGTAGGTGCTCAGTGAATAGTCTCGGCACTCAACTGAATCCGGGCCAGCGGACCCATTTTACAGAGGGGCAAACTGAGGCTTAAGGATGTGAACTTGCCTCCAAGCTTAAAGGACCGTAGTATGAGCTTTATATATATTTTTTCTTCTAAAAACAGATGCAGGCTCCAAAAAGCCTAAACTCTGCGCAGAGCCGGGACCACTGCAGTCAACACCACCTAATTGCTAGCTGACAGCAACTTGGAATGTTAAGTCCCATCGATTTCTTCCTGCCCGCTGGTCCGCAGGGCGGGAGCTTTCATCTCGGGCCAGGAGGGACATGTTAGCGCCCATAATTACACGTTTTAAGACTTGAAGAATTCCCCTCGCCCCAGCCTACCTCCTATGGCCTTTCCTGGCCTCCCCCAAAGCAGAATTTTATCTGGAGTTTCAGTAAAGTGGACAATAACGATGATGAAAACGATTTTATAAGGTCACAAACATTATTCCCTAAGAAGGCCAATTGGTTTTAAGGTGGGTTTTTTTTGTGTGTGTGTTTTTTCCCCTGATGTGAGACTAAATGGATGACTGGGTGTGTTATTAGGAATTTTGTTAAAACACTTAATAGCACGCCCTGTAATCTACCCAACTTCAGTGACTGACAGGGAGGCCCCGGGGACAGACAAGTCAGGAAGTGACTCTACATTCATTACACACATGCTAATTTTGTGATCTCCAATGTAATTTCTTTTCCTTTTCACAAAAAAGGGGGAAAATAATAATACATTTGATATACTGTGGCCAAAACAAAAATTTATTTCCCCCAAGAGTTTTAATTATAGCATTTTGGAGAAGGCCCGGGTTGGAACTTGCAAGAGGAACAAACCACTTGAGCGCAGGGTCTAAAAGGTAAGTGCACATCCAAGGGGCGCCCTGAGGAAGGGGCGCGCGCGGAAGGGACGCTGTGCGCCGCAGGTTCGGGGAAACAGCGGTCCCCCAGAGGGTCTTCGCCATTCAAACAACAAGCCGTGTGAGGGCATTCGCTCCTCGTTTGGGGCCTGGTCCTGATTATAAACGAGAGCTTTTAATTAAGATTAGCAAGACCCAATTCAGGCTATAATTTGGTCCTTTCCTTAGCAAATGTCTATGAAAACAAAGCAATTAAGATGAAATGAGTTGAGCATTTAAAGGGGATGAAATGCCCCCTCCTCACCCCGGCCTGCCCCTCTTCACCCCATCTTTCCCCTCGGTACAGAGAGCACAAACAGGCCCAACTAACTCAGACCAGCACAGGGCTGGCCCGGCAGCTCTCTGAAGGCCTCTGCATAAGGGATCTGGTGAGCTGGGGATGCGCAGGCTCAGCTAAATGAAGGATTGGGGGAACAGAATATGCAAAGGCCCTGGGGCAGGAAGGAGCTGGCAAGTTTGAACTAGAAAGATGGCGGTGATGCTGGGGTGTGGTTAGGGAGAGAAGGATGGAGCATGACAGCAGCTCCAAGTGGTCAGCTGAGTGCTGGGCAAGCCGAGGGATGCCACCTCCTAGTTATATGGTGGGCGCTGCGCTTTGAGACCATCGCTTCACAGGACCTGGCTCCGAGGGGCTGGCGGCAGCAAGGGGGTGGTGGTGGGCAAAGGACAGGGTTTCCTTCCGCAGCCCCCTCCAAGACTCCCTAGCTGGGAACTGTCCACTTTATTCACGCAGGCTGGTCCTCTGCTGGGATCCCGCGGCCGACCAGGGCTGGACCCAGGTTCTGCTGCTTCTCCGTCTGGAGACTGGGCTAGGGACTGGCCTCCCCGGGCTCACCTTCCCCAGCCTAGCTCTGCTGCAGGTCTACACCTGATGTCCTCAGACTGGTCCCTTCCTCTCTCAGGCCTGTTTCCTCACCTGGGAAACCTTCGGAGTCGGGGAGGCATGGCTCTGGGCCCACGCTTAAGTTAAGTCACGTAGGCCATCGCAACGCAGTGTAACGGAGCTCTGAAGGAGGGTGCCCACAGAGACAAACAGCTCACCTGTCTGGGGCAGCCGGGAAGGCTTCCTGGAAGAGGTGACCATTGCGATCCAGCCTCCCAACCTTCCGCTCAGCAGAAGCCTTTCATGCCCTGTGCCAGGCCTGGTGCTGGATTCTAGGGATTTGGAGGTGAATAGGCCACAGATCCTGCCCTTGAGGGGCCCACATTCCAGGAGGACGCACAGGGAAACATAAATGTAGAGTGACCGGGCCAAAGTGGAGGTGTGTATGGGTCTGGGAGGTGTGAATGGGCCCGGGGAGGTGTGTATGGACCTGGGGAGGCGTGAATGGGTCTGGGGAGGTGGGACTAGGTCTGGGAGGTGTGACTAGGTCTGGGAGGTGTGACTAGGTCTGGGGAGGTGGGACTAGGTCTGGGAGGCGTGAATGGGTCTGGGGAGGTGGGACTAGGTCTGGGAGGTGTGCATGGGTCTGGTGTAGTCATCTGTAAAACACAGGGACTGCCCTGGACACCTGCTCATGTTCCCTCCAACTCTGCCCATGCACGCATTTACCTCGAGCTACTGCAAATGCTGTCAGGATGCGCACCATCCGGGAGACACTGGGTCACCCTCAGCCTTGCTCACAGCCGTTCCCACCAGTCTGAGGCACCTCAGCCTGTATAAGCAAGCCTCCTGCCAGCTGACTGCACGGGGCCCCACACTGCTCCCCGGACACAGGTGGCTGCGCACGGAGAGGCTCAGCCATCCCCGCACATCACGGGCCGCACGGCACGGCAAGATGGCCTTGAAGGTGAGCTCAGAAACCGTCCCGGCACGGGGCGGGCTGCCTGGGGGGCTGGGTGTGCGAAAGGGATGGTCACAGCCAGCAGAAGTTGCAAGGCTGACGCAGTTAAGGGTTTAAGAGGCGCAGTCAGCCCCACACAGGGCTTCCCAGACGCTGGGTCCATTTCCGTGAAGGACTAGGGAGACGTGGGAGCCACGTGCCCCGGGCATGTCTGCAGAGAATCCGTCCTCTGTGCTTATCACAATAAGTAGCGCCGTCTACCAGATCTTAGGACAGGGTACTCATTCCCCCCAATCTCCTACGCCAGCCTCTGCCCAACCCCCCACCAGCTCAGGACCCGCAGACAGACAGCCCGGGAGGGAAGGGGCTTCCCCGGAGTGGGAGTGCTGTCTGGAGGGTGCGGCGTGGACGGTGATGTCTGCGGCAGGACAGGGCAGCGGATTTCGGGCCCTGAAGGAGGTTTGGAGCAAAGGAAAGCCTCTGTCACTTGTCATTTTAGTGTACGTTCTCGGTAGACGGTCATCTGTGAATGGCACGCGTGTCCGTATGTCTCTATGGGGATATGAATATATGCATATGGTTTATCTGAATCATCAATGAACCAAAACCTCACATTTCCCAGCCATTTTAGAATCTGGGAATTGCTGGAAAAAGACAAAGCCACACCCATTTTCATATGCTGAACAACATTATGATCATCAGCTTGATCATGGTATCATCCTCATCATCACCACCACCATCCTTACCATCATCAGCATTCTCATCCTCATCTTCAACATCACTATCATCACATCACCAACAACTTCATCCTCCTCATTATCATCAACATCTTCATCCTCATCTTCATCCTCCTCATTGTCATCATCATCACTATCATCACATCCTCCTCATCTCCATCCTCCTCCTCATCTTCATCCTCCTCATCATCTTCATCCTCCTCACTGTCATCATCAACATCACTATCATCATCATCTTCATCCTCCTCACTGTCATCATCAACATCACTATCATCATCATCTTCATCCTCCTCACTGTCATCATCAACATCACTATCATCAACATCTTCATCCTCCTCCTCCTCATTAACATCCTCCTCCTCAGTATGCTCCTCCTCCTCCACATCTTCCTCATCGTCATCATCAACATCCTCCTCCTCTCCGTCAGCATCACTATCATCATCATCTTCATCCCATTATCCTCCTCCTCCTCCTTATCCTCATCATCTTCATCCTCCTCCTTCTCCTTATCGACATCCTCCACCTCACATGCTCCTCCTCCTGCACATCTTCCTCATGTCATCATCAGCATCCTCCTCCTCACCGTCAACATCACCGTCATCCTCATTAACATACCCATCCCATCAGCACCGTCACCGGCACCTCGGTAACAGCAGCGGAAATGTTTACAGAGGGTGTGCTATGTGCCAGGTTATGCTCACATCCTTCATACGCATCACTCATTCAATCCTTACATTATCTCCCTGAAGTCGGTACTTTTATTATCTCTATTTGACCGACTTACAGAGGTTAAATAGCTTGTCCCTGCTTTAACGGCCACCTGCGGTGGGGGTATTTTGGGCCCATCTAGCCAAAGGAGAAACTGAGGCTCAGGAGGGAAGTGACTACCTAAACCTTCACATCAGAGGTGGGTGGCAGCCCAGGGCCAGGCCCACCCCTGCTGCTCTCTCATGAGGCAGAGAGAGCCTTCATGAACCCAGCACCCACGCTTCCCACGGGCCCTCGCTCCAGGCATCTTACAGGTGGCTCATCTAACGTGAACTCCAGTCTAGGCCAAAGAGAGCCAGCTCAGACAAAATGTACCCTGCACTCCTGCTAGTGCCGGGCCTGCCCGCAGAGCTGGAACCTGGGGGCAAACCCAAGAGACTCAGCAGCTGAGGAGCCCACTGTGCGCCCGAGTTCCACTCCAGTGCGGCGGCCCACACCGAGCCCAGGGCAGACCCTCGAGAAAGAGCTCCTGGTTTAGTGCGGGAGCAAGACACGTCGTTACAATCCAGAGTCAGCAGTGCCGTGATGGAGGCTAGCCCAGGGAGCGGAGTAGGTACTATAGCAGCTGCGTGTGTGTGTGTGTGTGTGTGTGTGTGTGTGTGTGTGTGTGTAGTGGAGGCATCAGCGAGGGCTTCCCGGAGGAGACAAATCTAAAACAGGATGCGAAATTAGCCAGAACACAAAGGTGTAAAGGAGCTCCAGGCGAGGGAAAGCCTGGCGGGTGTCTGTGTGGCCAGGACGTGTGTTACACGGTACTTCAGGAAGTGAGGGGCCGAGGCCGGAGCCAGGCCGGAGAAAGAGGGGCCCCTGGCCATTTGTGGCACACAGTCACAGCCTCCTCGCTCATCTGCACACGGGATGTCGGCGCATGGAGCCAGCAAGTGCGACCCCCACCCGGGCTCCAGCTGAAGCTGGCCGCTGGGACATGTCAGGGAAACAAACAGGTAGGCGACCAAGCGTGGGCCTCCTGGCGGGGCTGGCGGGGAGGGACCTAAGACCTGGGCTGGAGAGGACAAGCTGAGTGAGTGGCTGGACCCGGCAGAGATGGGGTCACCCTCAGCTCTCACGTGCCAGAGCGCTGGGCCTGAAGTGGGGAGCAGAGGGTCAGAAAACGGCGACACAGAGCCACACACGTGCCACTTGGAACCACGGAGCTAACTAACCCCCGGGCCCTGCTAGCAGCCGGGCCAGCACGTGCTTCTGGCTGACGTCCTGCTCGATCTGCCTCCGGCCTGGCCTCCTGCCAGAGGTCTGTGGGCAGGCGCCAGCTCCCCCTCAGGCTCCCGGGCCCCAGGCAAGGCCAGGATGCTGCCAAACAGGCAGGACCCGGGCCGTGTCATCTGGCCAGCACGCAGCCTGAAGGAGATGCCCAGCGGATGAGAAGGATAAACACTGTCAGTGTCCCCAGAGGCACAGCTGCTTTTGCAAAACTCGAGCTCCTGTGAAGCGTATCCAGAAGCGAATGTGTCGCTTTCCTAACACAAATCTCACGTGGAAAAGTGGGGCAGGGTTCGGCGAGGAGCGAACGAGACGTCAGAGAGCCGCGGAACGGGAATTCGGAGGCCTGGGGTGAGCACCGGCCATGCCGCCGAGAGCACGGGGCCTGCGAAGGTGCTTCTCCGCGCGGAGCCTCAGTTTTCCTCATCAACAAAGTGGGGAGATTGGGAGCAGAGCTTCTCATCCAGGGTGCACGTCAGTCACGTGCTGTTTCTGGCCCCGGATGCTGGCCCTGCCCCAGGCCTGCAGTCAGAAAAGCCACCAGACCCTCCTAGACAAACCTCCCCAAGTTCCGTCCGGCCTGGAGAGACCGGCCCCACGACGGCGGAGTCTGCTCTTGTCTCTCAGCCTGGCAGGGGGCGGTTTCCAGTGCCAGACGGTCAAGCCAGCACCCCGGGGGCAGGGAAGGAAGGCTGGACAGACAGACAGCACATCTCTCAGTCCCTGCCCGGGCTCTCGTCTCTGAGCCAGCCCCACGGTGTGGCCAGCTAAACCAGGTCCTTTGGAAGCTACAGGCCACATAGGGTGACGTCAGAGACCTTGGGGTTGTCCTCAGGCCTTTACCCCACACACACCCAGTCAAGGACAGGTGGGCAAATGTATCATTCAATACTTCATCTCGATTTCTTAAAGACAAACAAACAAAAACACACCCCAAAGTTTCAAGCCCAGGGGGAGCCAGGCACCCCATGACTCCCGATCCCACCCCCGGGAGCCCCAGGTGCGGCTGCAGGCCTGGAGGGCTGGCTGGGCTCACCTTCGCACTTCCTGCCTTCCCCCTTGTAGCCCGGCTTGCAGAGGCACCGGTAGGACCTGGGCGTGTTCTGGCAGATGGCGTCGATGTGGCATTCGTCCGTGCCCTCCGAGCACTCGTCCACGTCGACGTCCCCTGTCGGGGGAGGGAGACACTGGTGAGGTGTGGCCGGGAGGCAGGTGGGGCGGAGGAGCGGGACTCGCCTCCTGCCTCCGGCCCCACATTGGGCCTTGGACTCATGAACAGTAACAGCTGTGCCGTGACCATCTAGTGTGACGAGTGGCCTCTGGGAGCCTCGTAGGGGCAGCTGCTCTCGGCCAGGCCACCAAAGTGCTGGTTCTCCCTGGTTTTCACCACCACCATGACGTCATCTATTATTCCCACTAACGGTGAGAACCGAGGTTCAGGAGTACAGTGAGGAGAAGCCCCTCTCAGTGTCTGTTCCCTCCACATGCATCGCCCCCACCCACCCCACTCTCTTCATTACAGGATTTAGAACCCTTGAAAGCATTTACATCCATCCCCTTTGGGTTCCGGATGGGGAAACTGAGGCTAGCATGGAGCCATGAGCAGAGGCCAAGCCAGGAGACCCAGGCAGGTGATGGGAACATGGGACCCCACCCAGCCCCGAGGCGGGAAACAGGCCTCTGGGGCTCCCACCTCCCAGCCCGGAGGGCCCCGCAGTGACCTGCCTCGGGGGGCTCACCCTTCATCCACGGTTCCTACCTCACCACCCCCTCCTCTCCACCTCAGAAATCTCGGCTCACACCTGGTTCTCATATCCCAACTTCCAAAGTCAAGTTCAATCTAGGTTTTGAGGGCTCCTGATACTCCCCACCTCCCACCCCAACACATATCTTCAGTCTGGAACAGCTCCCAGGCAAAGTAAAATAGATTTGTGCATCTGTGTGTACACTGTAACACACACACACACACACACACACACACACACACATACACACATATACTCACATACACACACTCTCACACACATACACTCACACTCTCACACACACATTCTCACACACACAATCTCTCACACACACACACACACTCACATACACTCACACACATACACGCTCACACACATATATATACTCTCACACACTCACACACACATACTCTCACACACACACTCTCTCTCTCTCTCTCTCTCTCTCTCTCTCACACACACACACACACACACACACACACACACACCCCTCAGACAGGGAGAGGGCCTTTGGGGCACAGGAGAGCAGAGCCAGAAGAGCCTCAGCTATAAGGTAGAAAACAGATGAGGAAACTGAGGCCTGGGGTGGGGGGTTGTAGGTCGGTGGCTCCTTAGGGGCAGAGGCTGAAGGTCAGGTCCAGAGCTTGTCTACCTGCCCTGTTACCTCCAGCTAGCTATGAATGACATCCAGAGGCGGGGCAGACAGACAGAGGGACGGACCCAGAAGGCGGTACAAGGAACTCTGCGGTCACCGTCACCCAGGGGCAAGTCTGGGGCAGTCCTGGTGTGCCCTGCTCTCTTCATGCCTCCGGCCTCCCCCTGCACTGTCGGGTCCTCAGAGAAAGCCCCCCTGAGTGACTCCCCTGGCCAGCACCAGGCTTCCTCGGGGCTCAGGCTGGGGGGGGGGGCCTCTCTAGGAAACCACTGCTGGTTTCCTCCTTTGCCCTAATCCTAAGGCTCCAGCCTGCCATCAAAGGAAGAAGCATCAAAAGAAATACAGAATCACTTCCCTGTACACTCGCACATGCGCATGCACACACACACATGCACATGTGTGCACACAGCAGCTGGCATCACTTTTCAGGGTGGGTGGAGCGGCTCAGGTCAGCAGCTGGCTCTCTACATCTGCCCTAAGGAAGGTGGGGCAGAGGCAGGAGGCCTGAGCCAGCCATCGGAGTCCAGGGGCCGGCAGGACACCCCCTTCTGGGGAAGCGATGACAGAGGGACCCCGTGCAGGGGTGGCGCGGCCTCAAAGGCAGGAACCAGAGGCCAGAGAGGGTCACTGCAGCCCCTTCGGAGACAGGCCCAGCGGGGAGCAGGCCACGGACCCCGCCCCCTGCTTCCTAAGGGCCAGGCACAGGAATGAGGGGGCTGCCTGGGCTCCGGAGCCCCTTGTGCCTCTCACCCCCCGTGTCCCACCGAGGCAGGCATCCTCCCGAGGATGGGAAGGAATGACTGTTAGCTAAAGGGGCACCCTCAGGCGGGGGCTTGGGAGAGGGTAGGTGAGTTGCAGGAGCGGGAGAGCAGCCACAGGCCATTTGTCCCGGGGTGCTGGGCCGGGGCTCCCCCACAGGCAGCCCAGCCTTCCCATCGCAGGCTCTGACTTTGGTGTGCGTCCCCCGCCCCCCTCCGCACAAGGCGTCCGTGGGGTGGAGCTGGGGGTGGAGACAGACACAGAGGAGAGACCGACAGGCAGGGAGAAGCTCACACGGGAACAGCCAAACGGGATTTTAGGATCGCAAAGCTCAGGAGAGACACCCCCAGATAAGTGGGGGTGTGGGCAGCAGGACCCAGCTTCCTGGGGGTCCGGGGGACACATGAAAAGCAGCTCAGCTGCAACTGCGGAACAGCTGAAATGGCCTGGCACCCTCACTCAGGGCGGGACTCCCGTGGCCAAATGCAGACCTCAGGGCGCCCAGTGTGGCAGCCGGTGTGTGTGTGTGTGTGTGTGTGGTGTGTGTTGTGTGTGTGTGTGTGTGTGTGTGGTGTGTGTGTGTGGGGTGTGTGTGTGTGTGGTGTGTGTGTGTGTGTGGTGTGTGTGTGTGGTGTGTGTGTGTGTGGTGTGTGTGTGTGTGTGTGTGTGTGTGTGTGGTGTGTGTGTGTGGGTGTGTGTGTGTGTGTGGGATGTGTGTGTGTGTGTGTGTGTGGTGTGTGTGTGGGGTGTGTGTGTGTGTGTGTGTGTGTGTGGGGTATGTGTGTGTGTGTGTGTACGCCTAGAGAACGCCCAGGAGAACACCAGGGGCAGGCAGGACCATCCCCGACCTCCCCACACCAGGGAGAGGAAGGGAGGAAGATGCGGGGGGGGGGGGGACCTGCCCTCAGCTTTGTGGGGGAGTCCCGCCCAGAACACAGGAGAGTGGGAGGGGAAGGGGCAGGAGTGGGGGCCCTATGACATCCTGGGAGCCCCCCCTCTCTGCTGCCCGCTCGGACCCAAGCTGGGGCTGGGTTACTCGGCTGCCAGTAACTCCTTCCTCAGCGACTCCTGCTCCCTCCCTCCTGCACCTCCGGCCCACCGCGTCCCTCTGCTATCCTCTCCTGTTTCCTCCATCTCCTTCCCTCGGTGCCGTCTGTCTGTCCTCCCCTCCTGTCCCACTGCCCGTCTGCCTATCGCTTTCCAACCATCTCCATCCTTCCCCTCGGGCGCCTGCCTCCTGTGCCTCAGTCTGTCCGTCCCTCAGTCTCCCTCTTTGATCTTTTTCTTCCTGCTGCCCGTTTGCCCCTCCTCCCTCCCTCCGTCCCCTCCTTCGCCCTCGCGTCCCCGGTCCTCGGTGTCTGTCCCCTTCCACGTCTGTCTTTCTCCGGGTTTCTGTCCTTTTGTGTGCACCCTCCGTGTCTCCTGCTGTCCGTCTGTCCCTTCATCTGCCACCCCTCCTTTCTCTCTGCGTCCGTCCTTCTCCCCGGGCCACCCCCTCGCAGCCTCCCCTCTAACCCTGGGGAGCGCCCGTCCGGCTCCGGGGTCCCCACTCTCCCCTCTCCGTCCTCGCGGGGCAGGCGGGCGGGGGGGGGGGGGCTCGGCCCACGGCCTCGCTTTCTTTCTTCCTCCCGCCCTCGCCCTCCTCCTCCCCCGGGACCTCAGTCCACCCGCCCCAGCGGCGGGCCCGCCGCTCCGGTAGCCCCAGGCCACCAGGGCCGCGGGGAGGGGGCGCCCCGCGCGGGTCCCAGAAGTTACTTTGCAGAGTCAGGGGAGGACGAGGAACCGTGCGGGCGTCGGCGCTCCCCTTAGCGCGGGGCGGAGGACCCGCCCGGGACCCCGCCGCCGCCGCCCCGCGCCTGCCGCCCCCCAGGGGGCTTACCTGGGAGCCCGCTGCCCCCCGCCAGCTGCCCACGCGCGCCCAGGGCGAGCAGCACGCACAAGTGCCAGCGCACGGCCGCCGCGCCCATGCTCGCTGCGGGCCGGGCCGGGCCGGGTGCGGGCGAGCTGGGCGCGGGGATCCCCGACTGGCCGCTCGGCTAGCGCTCCCGCTGCTGGCTCCGCGGCCACCGCTCGGGCTCGCTTCCTCCGGCCGGCGCGGCTGACGAGCTGACAGCCGCGCGTTCATTGGCCCGTGGTGTTTGGGGGCGGGACGCCGCGCGCGGCCGGCCAATGGGCGCCGGCCTCCGGGCCGCGGGGGGAGGGGCGGCGCGGGGGTGGGGGGACCGGACCACCCGCCCCTCCCGGCGGGCGGCAGGTGGGGGGTAGGGGCCGGGGGGCTTGCGCGGCCGCGGGGTGCGCGGTCTCGGCCAGGCGGCGGCTTACACGGAAGCTGCTCCCCCCGCCTGTCCGCTCCTCCCCCCTAAACCCCGGCCATCGAGGGTGACCGCCCTTCTAGGGGCAGCACCCCCCCCCCGGCTCCCCCCGCCCCCGCACACACACACTGGGGTGAGGGGGGGGGGCCGCCACCGGTCCTCGGAGGTTTAGAAAGGCCCGGGGCATCCATTCCCAGTGAAAGGAACGCCGGTGCTCAGAGCAGAATCGCACATTCACCCAGTCACCCAGTCACTGAGTGTTTGTTGAACACCTACTACGTGCTGAGCGCGGGCAAGGCAGCGGGAACTAGCCAGGCAGGAAAAGTCGTGAAGATGGGCTGAAAATTTACGTTCAAGACAAATGAACTGTTTCCTACTCCCCAAAGGACAGCGGCCCTTGAGTGTGTCTGTCACAGGACAAGCCAGGACCCAGGCTGGGAGGCGGGAGCTCCGCGGGGGGCGCTGTCACCGCGGTGGGTGCCGGCCGGCCGTCGCGGGCCGCGGTTTGCATTTGATGCCGGAGGACTGGAGGCTGAGGCTGCGCAGGGCAGACGGCAGCGGAGCGTTCGGGGCAGCGGGAGCATCACGGCCGGCCATGCAACCCAAGAGCTGCCGGGCCGGCCTGGGGTCCCACCTGACGCCGGTTGACCTTTGTGCCTGAATCTGAGACCCCCGCCCGCGGCGGCTGGAAATCAATGGCCCCTCTCAGCGAGTCTGGACGCTCAGAGGGAAGAAAGTTCAGCAAACCCCAAGGCCCATCTCCTTGACAACCACCAATAAGAGCCCTTTTTTCTCCTCTCTCCGCGGCTCAAAGACTAGACTTGCCTCTTTTTGTCCACTCTGCCGGCTTAGTCCGGCCCAGCTCCCCACTTCCCCCAGCTTCCTTCCCTGCCCCCAACACACACACACACACACACACACACACACACACACATACACACACGCGCCACACACATACACACCCCACACACCCCACATACACACCCCCCCCCACCCCCCCCACACACCACACACACCACACACACTACACACACACACACCACACACACACCACACACACCACACACGCCACACACATACACACACACACCACATACACACCCCACACACCCCACATACACACCCCACACCCCCCCACACACACCACACACACCACACACACCACACACACACACACAGCACACACCACACACACCACACACACCACACACACACACACAGCACACACCACACACACACCCACACCCCCCTCACCCCCCCACAAACCACATACACACACAACCACACACACCACACACACACACCACACAAAACATGTGCAGGCACATGCTCTCACACACACATTTACACACTTTGTATAGCCTCACACATACAAGCTCGCACACACATTAGAACTCACACACTCGCACCCCCAGAACAGACACACACTCCCGCACACGCCCTTCCGCAGCCGTCCGCAGGCGATGCCCACAGCCCGCCAGCCTGGCTCCCAATCTGACTTCACATCACAGAGCGTTTGTGGCCCTGGCCTGGCGGCCGAAGCAGAGGGCCCCACATGGGGGTCAGGAAGGCCCCCACCCCACTTCCATCTGGAAAACAGACTCGGGCCGCTTGCCAGGACCAGGAGTCCCAGGGGACGGAAGCTCTGTGTTCTGCCTCCAGGAAGCTCACCCTCACCCATCGCTCCAGGCCCGTGGCTCCCAGCGAGGGGCGCACGCCACAGGGGGGCGATTTGATGTTTGAGGGGGGCAGTTCAAGAATGAGTTATTATCAGTGAATCTTTTGCATTTCTTATGGTCCTAGGGGCCTCATGTACAGCATATAAATATATATTGTGACGTATTTATGCATTTCAGTTCTCTATTATGTTTTGAAACTTTATTTGCTATTTTTTCACATCACTTCATATTATTATTTTTAACAATTTCTTAGTGATTTCTTCCTCAGGACTTCAACTGTCCTTTCGTTCTTTTGTTTTTCTCTTTCATGGCTGCCATGTTCTTTGGAAGCCTGTTTAGACCAAGCTAATGCTTTTCAGGCTTCCTCCCCCTGAGTAGGAGTCACTCTTTGAATAATAAGAATTCCATGTCACGGCGGGTGGGGGGGGGGCATCAGGGGTTAGAGATGCTTGGGGGGGGCACGGCCAAGACGAGGTTGAGGACCGCTGGTCTAGACATTTCCTTCGGCAGTGGTCCCGGCTGGCGGCTTCACTGGGAGACCCCGCTCTCAACTTTATTTTGTCCTCTTCCTGGGTGCGTGGCGTTGGTTTCTGGGGTATAAAGCTCCCCTAGAACCATGCTGTCTTGTGCCTTAGGTAACAGGGCAGGAAGTGTGAGTTTGGGGGGTCCTTTCAGGGGGCAATCCCTCTAATGTGCCTGTCCATCAGGGACCCCCGCTCCAGCCAGGTACCCAAGTTTGATGGTAGCAGGGACACCTTTTCCAGGCTCTGTCCCCCAAAATCAAGGAGGGAATGGAGGCAGGGTGATGGCCTGTTGGAATGTGGACCCCCAAAGCCCAGGGGCAGCTCTCACACCAAATTCCAGTCCCCGGCCTTCTCCTCTAAGGTGTGCAGATAAGTTGGGGAGCAGGGGAGGAGGGAGGTGGAGAGGGAACGTACTTGTAAGCCCCCCACAAATGCACTAAAAGGCAGAGAAAGAGATGGCGCCTGGCCAGTGTGTCTCAGTGGTTGAGCATCGAAATCAATAAAAAAAATCTATATATCTATATCTATCTATCATCTATCTATCTATCTATCATCTATCTATCTATCTATCTATCTATCTATCTATCTATCATCTATCTATTATCTATCTATCTATCTATCATCTATCTATCTATAAAAGAGATGGTCACACCTGCTCTGGGGTCGGTCAGGGAGACCGCCAGGGCACATGACCCTAGAGTTAGGCAGGAAATATGAGGAGGTGGTTTTCCGTGGGAAAGAATGTGCCCAAGTCTGTGAGAGAAGGTGGAGACGGAGGCGCGAATGTTCGCGAAGCACCTGAGAACAGGAAAGCACTGCACGTGCGTGAGGCGGCAGGACGGAGGGCGGCCACAGAGGCTGGGTGGCGGCGCTGGCGGGCCGGGCTGGCGGGCACCGCACGCTTGGACTCCAGCAAGAGGCGCCGGCAGCCTTTGGAGACGAGCGCCGAGCGGAGCCCAGGGAGGAACCGGACCCTCTGTTTGGCAGGAACGCTCCCTGGCCCGACCGCCTTCCAACCCCCCCCCCCCCCACCGCTCACAGGGCTCTCTGTCCCCCCTTGTCTGCCCCATCCTCACCACACCACTGGCCCAGGGGTCCCGCAGGCACCCGCGTGCACACGGGCGGGCCTTTGCCCAGACGCCTCCCTCTGCCAGGGACACCCCCTCTTCTTCACGAGGCTCCTCTTCTGCCCACAGCCTAGCCCCTACCCGCAAGCCGGGTGTAGGGCCTCCATGGGGGCGCGCACAGATCCCAGGGCATCCCCATCAGAGCCCAGCTCACCCCAAGTTGCACATCTTTCTCCTTTCAGACTAGGGGTCTCCGAAGGCCAGGCTCACAGCCAATGCACATCTGGTGCCACAGCTCCCACAGGAGGCCTCAGAAGTGATGGTTGAATGAATGAATGAATGAATGAATGAATGAAGAAACAGGACAGGTTTCACTGCACTGGGAATTCATTTTGTGCCAGGGAATGGATGAAATTCTTTGGCCATTTGACGGGGCCTGGGGAGGAGAAGCCAGAGCCTGCGGGAGGCAGGACCGCTGTCCTCCGGGTCCCTCTGGCTCCCCCTGCTGACACTCCACTGAGGTCTGCAGAGGAGAGGAGAGGAGAGGAGAGGAGAGGAGAGGAGAGGAGAGGAGAGGAGAGGCAGAGGGAGAGGCAGAGGAGAGGAGAGGAGAGGAGAGGAGAGGAGAGGAGAGGAGAGGAGAGGCAGAGGAGAGGAGAGGAGAGGAGAGGAGAGGAGAGGCAGAGGAGAGGAGAGGCAGAGGAGAGGAGAGGAGAGGCAGAGGAGAGGAGAGGCAGAGGAGAGGAGAGGAGAGGCAGAGGAGAGGAGAGGCAGAGGAGAGGAGAGGCAGAGGAGAGGAGAGGCAGAGGTGAGGAGAGGAGAGGCAGAGGAGAGGAGAGGCAGAGGAGAGGAGAGGCAGAGGAGAGGAGAGGCAGAGGAGAGGAGAGGCAGAGGAGAGGAGAGGAGAGGAGAGGAGAGGAGAGGCAGAGGAGAGGAGAGGCAGAGGAGTGGAGAGGAGAGGAGAGGAGAGGAGAGGAGTGGCAGAGGAGAGGAGAGGAGAGGAGAGGAGAGGCAAAGGAGAGGAGAGGCAGAGGTGAGGAGAGGAGAGGCAGAGGAGAGGAGAGGCAGAGGAGAGGAGAGGCAGAGGAGAGGAGAGGAGAGGCAGAGGAGAGGAGAGGCAGAGGAGAGGAGAGGAGAGGAGAGGAGAGGCAGAGGAGAGGAGAGGCAGAGGAGTGGAGAGGAGAGGAGAGGAGAGGAGAGGAGAGGAGAGGAGAGGAGAGGCAGAGGAGAGGAGAGGAGAGGAGAGGAGAGGAGAGGCAGAGGAGAGGAGAGGAGAGGCAGAGGGAGAGGCAGAGGAGAGGAGAGGAGAGGAGAGGAGAGGAGAGGCAGAGGAGAGGAGAGGAGAGGAGAGGAGAGGAGAGGCAGAGGAGAGGAGAGGCAGAGGAGAGGAGAAGAGAGGCAGAGGAGAGGAGAGGCAGAGGAGAGGAGAGGAGAGGCAGAGGAGAGGAGAGGCAGAGGAGAGGAGAGGAGAGGAGAGGCAGAGGAGAGGAGAGGCAGAGGAGAGGAGAGGAGAGGAGAGGAGAGGAGAGGAGAGGCAGAGGGAGAGGCAGAGGAGAGGAGAGGCAGAGGGAGAGGCAGAGGAGAGGAGAGGAGAGGAGAGGCAGAGGAGAGGCAGAGGAGAGGAGAGGAGAGGAGAGGAGAGGCAGAGGAGAGGAGAGGCAGAGGAGAGGAGAGGAGAGGCAGAGGAGAGGAGAGGCAGAGGAGAGGAGAGGAGAGGCAGAGGAGAGGAGAGGAGAGGAGAGGCAAAGGAGAGGAGAGGCAGAGGTGAGGAGAGGAGAGGCAGAGGAGAGGAGAGGCAGAGGAGAGGAGAGGCAGAGGAGAGGAGAGGAGAGGCAGAGGAGAGGAGAGGCAGAGGAGAGGAGAGGAGAGGAGAGGAGAGGCAGAGGAGAGGAGAGGCAGAGGAGTGGAGAGGAGAGGAGAGGAGAGGAGAGGAGAGGAGAGGAGAGGAGAGGCAGAGGAGAGGAGAGGAGAGGAGAGGAGAGGAGAGGCAGAGGAGAGGAGAGGAGAGGCAGAGGGAGAGGCAGAGGAGAGGAGAGGAGAGGAGAGGAGAGGAGAGGCAGAGGAGAGGAGAGGAGAGGAGAGGAGAGGAGAGGCAGAGGAGAGGAGAGGCAGAGGAGAGGAGAAGAGAGGCAGAGGAGAGGAGAGGCAGAGGAGAGGAGAGGAGAGGCAGAGGAGAGGAGAGGCAGAGGAGAGGAGAGGAGAGGAGAGGCAGAGGAGAGGAGAGGCAGAGGAGAGGAGAGGAGAGGCAGAGGAGAGGAGAGGAGAGGCAGAGGAGAGGAGAGGAGAGGAGAGGCAGAGGGAGAGGCAGAGGAGAGGAGAGGAGAGGAGAGGAGAGGAGAGGCAGAGGAGAGGAGAGGAGAGGAGAGGAGAGGAGAGGCAGAGGAGAGGAGAGGCAGAGGAGAGGAGAGGAGAGGCAGAGGAGAGGAGAGGCAGAGGAGAGGAGAGGAGAGGCAGAGGAGAGGAGAGGCAGAGGAGAGGAGAGGAGAGGCAAAGGAGAGGAGAGGCAGAGGTGAGGAGAGGAGAGGCAGAGGAGAGGAGAGGCAGAGGAGAGGAGAGGAGAGGCAGAGGAGAGGAGAGGCAGAGGAGAGGCAGAGGAGAGGAGAGGCAGAGGAGAGGAGAGGCAGAGGAGTGGAGAGGAGAGGAGAGGAGAGGAGAGGAGAGGAGAGGAGAGGCAGAGGAGAGGAGAGGAGAGGAGAGGCAGAGGAGAGGAGAGGCAGAGGAGAGGAGAGGAGAGGAGAGGAGAGGAGAGGCAGAGGGAGAGGCAGAGGAGAGGAGAGGAGAGGAGAGGAGAGGCAGAGGAGAGGAGAGGCAGAGGAGAGGAGAGGAGAGGCAGAGGAGAGGAGAGGCAGAGGAGAGGAGAAGAGAGGCAGAGGAGAGGAGAGGCAGAGGAGAGGAGAGGAGAGGCAGAGGAGAGGAGAGGCAGAGGAGAGGAGAGGAGAGGCAGAGGAGAGGAGAGGCAGAGGAGAGGAGAGGAGAGGAGAGGCAGAGGAGAGGAGAGGCAGAGGAGAGGAGAGGAGAGGCAGAGGAGAGGAGAGGCAGAGGAGAGGAGAGGAGATGCAGAGGAGAGGAGAGGCAGAGGAGAGGAGAGGAGAGGAGAGGAGAGGCAGAGGAGAGGAGAGGCAGAGGAGTGGAGAGGAGAGGAGAGGCAGAGGAGAGGAGAGGAGAGGAGAGGAGAGGAGAGGCAGAGGAGAGGAGAGGCAGAGGAGAGGAGAGGAGAGGCAGAGGAGAGGAGAGGCAGAGGAGAGGAGAGGAGAGGCAGAGGAGAGGAGAGGCGAGGAGCGGAGAGGAGAGGAGAGGAGAGGAGAGGCAGAGCAGAGGAGAGGAGAGGAGAGGCAGAGGAGAGGAGAGGCAGAGGAGAGGAGAGGAGAGGCAGAGGAGAGGAGAGGCAGAGGAGAGGAGAGGAGATGCAGAGGAGAGGAGAGGCAGAGGAGAGGAGAGGAGAGGAGAGGCAGAGGAGAGGAGAGGCAGAGGAGAGGAGAGGAGAGGAGAGGCAGAGGAGAGGAGAGGCAGAGGAGAGGAGAGGAGAGGAGAGGAGAGGAGAGGCAGAGGAGAGGAGAGGAGAGGCAGAGGAGAGGAGAGGAGAGGAGAGGAGAGGCAGAAGTGAGCTCCTCGTCCAAGCACGCAGCCTCGGCCACCGGCTCGGCCTGCTCACCGTCCTCAGACAGAAGCACTTGACTTACAAAACGCCCCCAGGAAGACTCCTCGCGGCTGACGACAGCGGTGGGAGCTCCTGAAGAACATACTTCCTAGACTCTTGTCACCGTCCTTGTTAGACATAAACTTTCACCAGGAGACCTCTGTGTGCGCACTGCTTTAGGCCGCGAGGGGAATCTTACAGCCCTCGGCGGCCCGGGGCCCCACAGGCCGGGCGTCTTGCTCAGGACCCACCTGTCCAACGAGGGTCTCGGTCCCCAGGGCCCTGGGCACGTCCAGCCCACGCGCCTGCGTCCCGGCACGCAGCGTGCCCTGACCCCCCCACGGCCCCCTCTCCCGTGGGTGCAGCAGCTCCCTGTGTCCTGTGTCCCGTGTGTGGGGTCCGCGCCATTGAATCCCGAGTGGCCAAGACCCCTCCAGCCCCACTTCCTGTCGGAGAGCCCGGGCAAGGACAGCTAGCAGATGGCAGAGGTGGGTGCGGACCCCGTCTGCGTGGCTCCTACAGATGCACTCTTATCATCACCCGTTCACAACCCCCTCTAGCCCTGGTCAGGTGGCGCAGCGGGTAGAGTGTCGGCCCACCCACCAAGGGTCTCAGGTTCAATTCCCAGGCAAGGGCATGCACCCGGGTTGCAGGTTCAATCCCTGGTCCCCGTCAGGGTGCGCGTGGGAGGCAAGCAATAGATGTTTCTTTCTCTCCTTCCTGCTCCCTCCCTCCCTTCCACTCCCTCTGAGAACAATGATAAGACAAACCAGCCAACCAAACCCCCGAAGGCTCCAAGGCTCAGCTCCTGGTGAAACGTGTCAAGTTTCCTTTTTGGCTTCGTAGGGAGCCAAGCCACGGGCTTCACACCGTGGCCAAAGGGAACACTCCACAGCCCACAGGGTTGGGGTTCGGTGCCCCCGCCCCCAGCTGCCCACCCGGACTGGCAATACTTCACTTTAGAGGTTGGGTGGGATGGTGTAGGCATGGAAAGGGGGGGTGATATGACACCCCCCTGGGGCGGAGGAGGGCACAGGAGACACCGGAAGGGCTCTGTCTCCCAACAGCCGAGCTCCAGGGGTGCTTCCTTCTCCCCGCGTTGTACTCCGGGGCACGGCCGCTCAGCACGGCTTGCACTTGTGAAAGGGACTCGAGCTGCAATCGTAGACACATGGACAGGAATCCCCCGTCACGGTGCCCTTGCCCACCCCGGTGCCAGGCAGACCCAGACACAAGGCTCAGCCCGGCGCCCTGTCCTCAGAGCCCCCCTGCTCGGGCCTTGGGGAGCGAATCCAGCTCCCACATTCCCCCAGTCACCTCCTTCCTGGAACCCCGTGGGGACGCTGGGCCAGCCAGCAGGACTGCCCTCCCCGGGGCTCCAGAAGAGGTGGCGTGTCCCCCCACCATGGGCACTGGTTCAGCTTTGAAACCTGGAACTTTTTGGTGAGGACACCCGTCTTTCGTTTAGGACCTAAACTTTAGGTCAAGATGCTGGGTTGCACAGATTAAACTGCCTGGTCACCTTGTATGTGGCACAGAGAGGTCAAGTGACTTGCACAAGGTCACACAGCAGAACCAGAAGTGAATGAATGAGTGAGTGAGTGAGTGAAGGAGAGATGTTGCCCCTGGTCACCCAGCCAATTAGAGGCAGGATAAGAAGGTGCTGTGGGATCCTGATTCCCTGTCCAGGGTTCCTCGATCTTTCCTCTGTCCTGCGGTCTTAGATGCTCAGTGGTGGTGGCCGGAGGGGGGGGGGGGGGCTGGGGGGTGGGGGGAAGCAAGGGCTTGGCGGGTCAGGACTAGAATCCCTGCTCTGTCACTTGCTGTGTAGCTTTGGGCAAACTACTGCGCGTCTCCGTGACTGAGTATTACTGGTGCTCGGAGCTAGGAATGCCGCCCTCCCAGAGCGGGCGTGAGCATCTCATCAGACCACACGCACACGGTGCTGGGCATCGGGCAGGCCCGGGACGCGCGGCAGGCGGGCGGTCTGCTCTTCAGAGGCTGTTTATGGAGCGCCTGCCTTGGGCGAGACGCTGCTCCAGGTTTGGGGACACAGTGGTGAGTGGGCCATTTGGGGGAGGCAGACAGCCAGAAACAAGGAACCGGGAACACCCCGGTGGAGGTAAGGGCCCTGCAGAGAACTGAACGGAGAGGCGGGGTACGGCCCACGGTGGGGCGGGTGAGGAGTGCTGCGGGTGGAGGGTGGGCAGCCAGGAGCGCTCCTGGGAGCTGAGGCGTGTGTTCGGAATGTCAGCAGGAGCCGCTGTGCAAAGGTGGGGTGGGGGTGGGGTGGGAGGGGGAGTGGCTGGAAGTCTGTCCCAGAGGGTCATAAAAGGGGACTTGACCTTCAGTTCTCTTGGAGTCCTTTCTCTCTTTACGTTACCGTGGAGCCGGTCCCAGCCCCCCGCACCAGCACGGTCTGTGTTGACCACAACACTGAAGCAGCACCGTGGCGCGGTGTGGGGTGCGGGTGTGGGAGTGGGGGTGTTTTTAATGCGGGCCCAAGTGCGCACGCTCCACGTGCCCTGCAAATACAAGAACACCTTCTACACAAACATTAACACCGCCCCCCCCCCGCCTCCCCCGAGGAAAACTTACAGCTACGGAACATAAAAAGCACCGGTCACTTTCTGCTGAATTTCCTTCCAGTCTTTTTCCTATGAGTACAAAGCCTTTAAAAAATGAAATTAAGATCACGATGTTACACACAGCATATTTTTCTGACCTCTGTTTTTTTCTGTTTTTTTTTTAAGCTTTATTTAAATTACCTTTTCAGAGGTGTAAGTTATATACCAGAAAGTGTGTCACGCCCATCGATGGCCTCTTGTCTGGCTTTTGCTCACCATGCCTTTCACGTTCCAGCTTTGCAACCTGCTTTCTCTCATTTTATTCAAATTAGTAAGTATTAAATCTTCTTTTAAAATGTGATTTGTTTTGGTTAATCCTCACCTGAAGATATTTTTCCATTGATTTTTTTTTTTTTTTATAAAGAGAGAGTGGAAGGGAGGGAGGCAGGCAGCCAGGGGGGCGGAGGGGGAGAGAGAGAGAGAGAGAGAGAGAGAGAGAGAGAGAGAGAGAGAGAGAGAGAGAGAGATGTGAGAGAGACACATTGATTGGTTGCCTGGAATCCAGCCTGCAGGCACATGCCCTTGACCGGGAATTGAACCTGCGACCCTTTGGCGCATGGGCTGATGCTCTGAAAACTGAGAAACACCGGCCAGGGCTGAAAATGTGATTTTTAAATCCGTTATGTAGTGTTCCATTGCAGGGTCTCCCCATAACGTATCTGACCACTCCAAGCGGGTTCTATTGTGCGGTTATAAACAACACTGAGTGGAACGTCCTTGTCCCCAAATCTTTGCCCACCTCTCCGCTCATTGCTCTGAAATAAATCTGTGGAGGTGGACTCACTGGGGGGAAGGGATCGACAGTTTTTCGTCTCCTAAACCTATTGCCAAGTTGCTTCTCAGAGAGGGTATCCATCCTGTCAGTTTCACCCCGTAAGTACCTCACGCACCGGTGCACCCCTCGGTCTCCATCTCTTGGGTCTCGGTGCCCTTTGGAGTCACCCCGTGGCTCTCTGCCCAGTGCCTTCTGCCTGAGTTGCAAGCAGCTCCCCAAACCCAAGACCAACACAGACCCGTCAGGAAGTCAGGCCAGGGCTTCCTGGTTCAGGCAGGGCACAGGCCTGGACACTAGGCGCAGAGCAGGGTCCCCGTGAATGAATCAGGGGGTCGCTAGTCCCCTTCCCTTCCTTCTGCCACCGGTGCCCAGCAAGAGGCCCAGCCGAGTAGGCACGGAGCGTGGGTATGGCCGCGGAGTCACTGCCTGGGGCCCCGCACACCCTTCCTCCTGGGCTGTGTGGCCGCAGCGATGACATACAATCTGGAGGCGATCGTGCTGGTCAGTGGCCCTGGACTCCTCCCAGGTGGGTCTCAGGGCCCAGAAACCAGAGGTCAGCCCGGAGGCCACAGCTCCCCATCCTCTGAGGCCTTGCCCTGGTTTGCCAACTGCATGAAGATGCCAGCCCTGCCCGGCCAGCGTGGCTCAGTGCTTGAGTGTCGACCTATGAACCAGGAGGTCACAGTTCGATTCCCGCTCAGGGTGCATGCCCGGGTTGCTGGCTCGCTCCCCGGTAGGGGGTGTGCAGGAGGCAGCCGATCAATGATTCTCTCTCATCATTGATGTTTCTATCTCTCTCACTCTCTCCCCTTTCTCTCTGAAATCAATAATATATACACTGAATGGCCAGATTATGATGATCTCTGAACGCGTAATAATCTGGCCACTCAGTGTATAGCCTATATAATAAAAGGCTAATATGCAAATTGTCCCCTCGACCAGGAGTTCGACCAGCAGGCAGGCCGGCCAAGTGCCCATGTCCCCTCCCCCTGGCCAGGCTGGCTGGACCCCACCCATGCACGAATTATATATATATATATATATATATACACACACACACACACACACACACACACACATATATACACATATATACACACACACACATACACACACACACACACACACATATATATATATATAGATATATATACACACACACACACATACATACTGAGTGGCCAGTACATATATATACATTAGAGGCCCTGTGCATGAATTCGTGCATGGGTGGGGTCCAGCCAGCCTGGCCAGGGGGAGGGGACATGGGCGGTTGGCCGGCCTGCCTGCTGGTCGAACTCCTGGACGAGGGGACAATTTGCATATTAGCCTTTTATTATATAGGCTATACACTGAGTGGCCAGATTATTATGCGTTCAGAGATCATAATAATCTGGCCATTCAGTGTGTGTGTGTGTGTGTGTGTGTGTATATATATATATATAAAAAAATGCCAGCCCTTCTCCGGTCCCAACCCTCGCGTAGTTCAACTTCAAGAATGTCCCCAAGACAAAGGAGGAGGAGGAGCTGTGTGGCCATGATAAAGGTCCCCACAGCCCCCACGCTAGGCTGCACACAGACGCAGCTCCTCAAGCACAATGAGCCATTGTGGCATTCCCGGCGCCATCCTTACCTCCCAGGAATGCTGGGGGAGAGAAGGAGACCGGCCCGACCGAGCCTGACCAAGGGGCCTGGGCTCCTCGGCTCTGCCCCCAAGGTCAGCCACGCTCTGACAGCTAGCCCCACAGGCCAGGGCGCTGTGACAGTGACGACGGCAGAGCCGCACAGTTTACAGACTCACTCACACCCGTCATCTGGTTGGATCCTCAGCGTCAAAGGCGGAGATCAGGTGTCTCATATGCTCCATTTCGCAGATGGGGAAACGGAGCCCAAGCAAGGTTCAGTGCCACCCGCGGGCCCAGGCTGTGGGGCCAGGGGAACTGTGAGAGGAAGAAAGAGCCGGTCGGTGGTTGTGCTGGTGCCGCAGAGAGGAGGAGGCGTCACTTGGTTTGGAAGCAGTGTCCTAAGGAAGGGCTGGGGGCCTGGCTGTGTGTGCGTTTGTATGAAGTCTCCAGGGGTGGCACCCACTGTCAGCCGTGGCTTCCTCCAGGGAGTGGGATTTGGAGGTTCCCAGCCAGAATTTTGAGGGTTTTTTTTTCTGTGTACCCCTAGCATGCCATGGAACTGTCCTTGCAATGGACATTCACTGCTTTTGAAAAAAAAAAAATCCGTGAAAATAAAATTAATCTGTAGAGGCTCCTGGCACACAGTAGGTGCTCACTAAATATGTGTTGAAGGCAGGGGTTCAACTGCAGGGGGTGTCCTTGGGCTGCTGTGCCTCCTGCCTCAGACTGGGCGCTCCCACCCAGGTGAGCGGGCCACGTGACCCTGTGTGGGTCCCCCCCCCGCCCCCCCCCCATGGCCTCGGATGTTGCTGGCATGGATGCTCAAGGCGGCTGGGAGCCGGCGGCCACATCTCCTTGGAGGGACTGCTCTAAGGCCAGAGCCCTGTTTGGTTGGCTCAGATTTTTATTTGTGGGGAGATTAAGAAAAAAAATAAAAATAAAACATTTAAAACAACCCAGCGCTCCTCTCCGTCCACTGCGGGTGAACGGTGCGGCTTCAGGCAGGCGGGCCGGCGCCTGCAGAATCGGGGGCACCGCCGGCCGCAAAGCAAACACACGGACAGACGGCGGGACAGACGCGGACTTTGTGCGCGGCCCCTCCTCCCGCGCCGTCCCCGGGAGCGGGGCGCAGCCTCCGCGTGGCTCCCGGTGGCCGGGGGACCCCCCCCTGGGGGACCCCCCCCCCCATCGCCGCCCGCCCCGCGTGTGAAACCCGCTCTGTTTGCGGGCCTCCGGGCGGCCCTCCGCAAAGGCCCGCGTTAGCTCCGGAGGGAAAGAAGGGCCGATCCAAGGGCTCGGAGAGAAAGGGGGAAATTAGGGTTCCGGGCTCACTTAAAAAAAAAAAAAAAGAGGAGGGGGGGGGAGAGGCCGAGGGTCTGCTCCCCGAAGCCGGGCTGCGCTGGAGCCGCGGGGAGGCGGCCGATCCGCTGAGTCCATTCCTCCCGCGCGGCAAGGCGGTGGCTGTTTCAATGGCTCCTTAGCTTCCAGCTGTTTTACCGGCGATTTGCCCAACGTCATGGCTCTTTAAGGCTTCACACAAGGAAGGAGCTGAGCGGCCCGCAGTTAGTTCAGACGGCGCCCGTTGTCCGAGGCTCAAACCTTCCCAGAGAGAGCCCCCGCCCAGGCCCAGCCCCTGTCCAGCTCCTGGGGACTCTGTATTTATCCTTTGGACACTCTGTTTTCTGGGCCTCCGTCCAGGGGCTTCTGCTAAATGAATGCTTTCGGGAGGGGCTGCCTGTCTGCTCCCTTAGAACACCCCCAACCAACAGTCATAGCCGTTAGGAGGACCAGAGCACCTGTCTGCTGAGCACCCACTGTGTGCCAGGCCTCGGGTCCAGCCCTTTCCTTCACTCATCTCATCTCATTCGCGCACGTGCCCACGGACACGTGGGTACTACTATGAGGACCATTTTATAAACGGGGAAACTGAGGCACGGAGGAAGGACTGTGACCAGATCAATGCTGGACAGCCCACACCTAAGACACCTGGGGTCCAGCCTGCCTCCTGGCAGACGAACGAGCGGTTCTCTACCGCCCCTGGGGAGTGAGACCCAGCCCTGTCTGCCTGGCTGGGCCGAGCGGCAGCCCCTGGGTGACTGTGTCCCTGGTGTGCCTGTCCCCCGCCCCTGCCACCCCCGCCCCCCGACACTCACAGGTAAGACGGATTCACTCTTTGTCATTGGTGAGTCGGTTTGAGAAAGGCCAGTCTACTTCATTCCTCTTATTTTACCCATGGGCGGTGGTCGGCAAACTCCTTAGCCAACAGAGCCAAATACCAACAGGACAACGATTGAAATTTCTTTGGAGAGCCAAATGTTTTAAACTTAAACTTCTTCTAACGCCACTTCTTCAAAATAGACTCTCCCAGGCCGTGGTATTTTGTGGAAGAGCCACACTCAAGGGGCCAAAGAGCCGCATGTGGCTCGCGAGCCGCAGTTTGCCGACCACGGCCCATGGGGAAGCCGAGGCCCAGTGTGGGGAGGGGATATGCCGAGGATCTCATGGCAGGTGAATTGGCAAAGGCAGAACTAAGATAGATTTCTTACCTTTGTACTACATTTGTAATTCCCGCCTATCCTGCCCTGTTCCTTGTATTTTTTAAAACACACGTAACAAAACAATCGTCATTCTTGGCACAGGGACACAGGTGTTCTCACACACAGTTGGTCAGAGTATAAATTGCTATAACCTTGTGGAAGGCAGTTTGGCAACATCGCTCAAAACTTAAAAAAAAATATATATATAATTGATTTTTTACAGAGAGGAAAGGAGAGAGAGAGTTAGAAACATCGATGAGAGAGAAACATCGATCAGCTGCCTCCTGCACACTCCCCACTGGGGATGTGCCCGCAACCAAGGTACATGCCCTTGACCGGAATCGAACCTGGGACCCCTCAGTCCGCAGGCCGACGCTCTATCCACTGAGCCAAACCGGTTAGGGCTCGCTCAAAACTTTTAATGCAAAGATCTGTTCACCAACCGATTCCATTGCCAAGAATTGTTCCTACAAATACAGTCACATATGTATGCAAAGATGTATGTACAAGGATGTCCATCACAGTCCTGCTGCTTATGCCTAAAACTGAAAGTAAAAATAAAAATGAAAATAAAAATAACCAGAGGCTCTAAATGTCTATACATGGGGACTGGTTAGATACATTTTGCTCTCCCCACTCACGGAGTATTCTACAGCCACTAAGAGGAACGGGGTAGACGGATTGACATTCCCACTGACAGTGTTTGAGAATGCTATTTCTCTGTAAACTTGGGTATTTTCACATTTTTAAAATCTTGGCCCATTTGATAGGTAAAAAAAGAGCATCTTACTGTTGGTACTTGTGTTTCTTTATGAGGAAGGCTGAACTGTTTCCTACAGATGTTGTTCATTTTCAATTCTTTTTCTGGGAATTTCCTTTTCATATCCAGCCTTGGCTCATTTTTTTGTTGGGTTTTAAGTCTTCCCCACGTATATGGACATTTTCTAAATCCAAGCACTCGATCCTATGAAATCCCGGTCCCTCGTCAGCTTTTATCCTGACTTTGTTGATGCTATTTTCCACCTAGAAATGTAAAAATTGTATGTAGTCATACTTTTTTGACTTCGATATTTTGGTGCAGAAGATATTTTAAAAAATAGTTGGATCGGTTCTTTTTTTTTTCCTTTTTGATTTCCTCAACCATTGGAAAGCCTGGAAGGTCCCCATCCCTCCAGAGAACTGGCCAATAGTCGCTGATATTTTCGGCCAGTTTTTCTAGGAGTTGATGTGCGTTATCGATACTTTATCTCCAGAACCCGTGAGAGTGGATTTAAACTTGTATTTTTACAAACACGACCTCCCAGCTCCATTCATTCCACGTTTCCTCCCGTGGTTCAGGAGCCGTTTCCGTGCTGTGAGTTATTTTGTGTGGGAAGGGCTGTTTCTCGGCTCTCTATTAATCATGTGTTTTAATATCGGAGAGGGCTTGTTTCTCATTTAAAAAAATAATCTTTGGATTTTACACTCTTTCATTTCCTCACATGAATTTTATTATGGCTTCTGGGTCTCCCGCTCAGAACCAGCTTTCCTTTCCAAGATTATAAATAACTTCACCTGTGTTTTCTTTTGCCGTCGTTTATGGCTCTGTTTTTGGTTTGGATCTGGGGGCCATCTGGAACGTATTTGGGCGGGAGGGGTGAGGTGGGGATGCGCGTTATCTGCTCCAGGCGGCCGGCTGCGGCTCCCGGGGCCCCGGCCGATGGGCACCCGTCCTCCCTCTCACGGGAACCGCCGCCTCCGTGCTCTCCACGCGCCGGGTCCCCGCGTGTGTTTCTGTGGGTTCCTGGGCTCTGGGCTGGGCGGAGCGTCGAGTTCCAGGACAAACCTGAACCCGCGCCGTGTCTTCCCATCTGGAGAGCGGCCCCCGTTCCGACTTTGGCTCCTCCGTAGGTTCCCCTGGCTGGCCTCGCACGCTCCTTTTTCCAGATGAAACTGGGTATCGTTTTGTCAAGTTCCAAAAAAATCAAAGAAAATAAAAACTTGTCCGTTTAAAGAGGTGGTCCCTCCCCCCCCCATAGACTGTTGGTATTAACCCTTTGCCATTCACTGGGTTGTCAGTCTCTCTCCCCCCCGCCCCACCCCGAACCTTGCTGTATTTTTTGTGATACAGAGATTTTTGTTTGTTTGTTTGTTTGTAATATATTTTATTGATTTTTTACAGAGAGGAAGGGAGAGGGATAGAGAGTCAGAAACATCAATGGGAGAGAAACATCGATCAGCTGCCTCCTGCACACCCCCCACTGGGGATGTGCCCACAACCAAGGTACATGCCCTTGACCGGAATCGAACCTGGGACCCTTGAGTCTGCAGGCCGACGCTCTATCCACCTGAGCCAAACCGGTCAGGGCTTTTTGTTTGTTTTTTTATAGTCAAATTCATGCTCCATTTTCTTTAAAAAACAAAACAAACAAAACCTCCTCAGTGATTTGAAAGCTTGGGAATGTCTCCTTCCTGCAGAGCCCTGGTCACCACTCACGTCGATGTTGGCCGGTCGTCCAGACGCGCTCTGCTTCGGAAACCACCCCCACCGCGGCCGGTGGGAGCGTGAGGCGGCCTCTGAACGGGCCTCCCTGTGCGCCCCTCCGCTGTCCGCCGTGCCCCTCGGCGGGTTCACCGCGGCTGAACCACCTATCCCCACACCCCAGGGGCTGGGGGCTTGTGTTTCTGGAATCGTCTTTGCATTTCTCACCTCCTTCTGCCCAAAGCACCCAGCCGGCACACGCCCTGGCCCTCGCGAGAACCCGGGCAATGGGCGAGAAGCAGCCGTCCCCTCGCCCAGTGTCCGTGGAGGGAGCGGGACGAAGGGACAGACACGGAGAGGAGTTGTCATGGCTGTGGGGGCTCGAGCTTCCCGTGGGATCTGAAACGCCCCGAGGGGAGGGCCTTGTCCGGTCAGCAGCAGCTTTGGTGGGTTGCTGAGTTTGACACAAAGAGGAAGAGAGGGGGCTGTGTATGCAGCAAGCGTTCACTATTCGGCCTCAGATGACCGAGGGCTGTTCCCATGGCAACTGGGATTCAGGGTGAGGGTGTCACTAGAAAGGGGTGGGGAGACCCATCTGGGCTGGGGGGGCGTGAGATGGGATGGGCCCTCGCAGGCCCCTCTGGATGGATACGCTTCATCTCTGTGACCTCGGTGCGGGGGTGCCCTCGTCTCTGTGACCTCGGTGCTGGGGTGCCTTCGTCTCTGTGACCTCGGTGCTGGGGTGCCCTCGTCTCTGTGACCTCGGTGCTGGGGTGCCCTCGTCTCTGTGACCTCGGTGCGGGGGTGCCCTCGTCTCTGTGACCTCGGTGCGGGGGTGCCCTCGTCTCTGTGACCTCGGTGCGGGGGTGCCCTCGTCTCTGTGACCTCGGTGCGGGGGTGCCCTCGTCTCTGTGACCTCGGTGCGGGGGTGCCCTCGTCTCTGTGACCTCGGTGCGGGGTGCCCTCGTCTCTGTGACCTCGGTGCGGGGGTGCCCTCGTCTCTGTGACCTCGGTGCTGGGGTGCCCTCGTCTCTGTGACCTCGGTGCGGGGGTGCCTTCGTCTCTGTGACCTCGGTGCTGGGTGCCTTCGTCTCTGTGACCTCGGTGTGGGGGTGCCCTCGTCTCTGTGACCTCGGTGCAGGGGTGCCCTCGTCTCTGTGACCTTGGTGCTGGGGTGCCTTCGTCTCTGTGACCTCGGTGCGGGGGTGCCCTCGTCTCTGTGACCTCGGTGCGGGGGTGCCCTCGTCTCTGTGACCTCGGTGCGGGGGTGCCCTCGTCTCTGTGACCTCGGTGCTGGGTGCCCTCGTCTCTGTGACCTCAGTGCTGGGTGCCTCTTGAGCCCAGTGCACTGGCCTGAGCCCTGCCATGAGTGTGTGACAGCCTGGGAGCCTTGCTCTTAGGGGGCGTGGGGGGTCCCTCATTTGCAGTTGACGTGGCTACACGGACACCAGCAGCCCCTGAATGAGCCGAAGGTCCATGCAGACGGGGTCTCTGAGGCGATTCCCTCAGGATCCTCAGCCACGGCCACATCTCACACTCTCCCGGGCCTGCCGACGCTGCCGGGCTTGAGGGCACTACCAGGTCAGAGGCAGAGTCACAGAGTCACAGAGGACACAGAGATCCAGGGACGACCCCCCGCCCCAGGCCCCGCCCTGGTGGCCCTGGCTTGCTGGCTCTACCTAGGCTAAGGGGGCCCATTGTTTAATTCTTCTCTTTATTTTATTTTTAAACATTTTTATTGATTACAGAGAGGAGAGGAGAGGCAGAGAGAGGTAGAAATATCAGTGATGACAGAGAATCATGGATCGGCTGCCTCCTTCATGCCCCCTAGTGGGGATCGGGCCACAACCTGGGCATGTGCCCTTGACCAGAATCGAACCCAGGACCCTTCAGTCCGCAGGCCGACGCTCTACCCCCTGAACCAAGCTGGCTAGGGCTCTCCTCTTTATTTTTGGCTTTTATTTTGATCAAACGTATAACGGCAACTAGTTCTGGGGTTTGTTGTGAAGAGCGGCCGTTTCTGCGGGTCCCCACCCGCTCCGTGGATGCCCCAGAGGCCGCTGGTTCGCCTCCTTTAATGAATTATTGGGGCTCTCCCTCCGCACCTCCGGGACCACACCTTGTTTCTGCAGTCATCAGCCAAGTGGAATGCTCTGGAAGGCGAGGATTTCGCCGTTTCTGCCTCCCCACCCCCCACCTGCCTCACAGACCTTCCCAGTCCTCGGGCCTGTCCGTGTGGCCACCTGTTTTCAGAAATGAAGGGTGTGGATCGGAGCCGCCTGCCCGGGTTCCTGTCCTCTGCCCGGCTCTGCCAGCCACCAGCTGTGCCATCAGACAGACAACGCAGCCTCCGGTGACGCCTCCCGCCCGCCTGTGGGTGTGGCCTTACACGAGTCACGTACAAACGCTGCACGCGGGGCCTCGGGGAGCGAGTGCCAGGACGGAGGGGAGGCCTGGGCTGTGCCAACCGTCCCGGCAGGCTCCCCCCCGCCCCCCCGCTAATAAAGGCCTCCTTCCCCCTTTGCTTAGTTTCCTGTGCAATTGTCGCTATTGCAGCTCTGACCTTCCTCAGGGGGCAGCCCAGGCACCAGGCTGCCCCCCTCCCGGGAGCCCGGGCCTGGTGAACTGGGGTCTCCCTCCCCCAGCAGCGGGCTTCCCCTCGCCTCTCCTGTTTCCTGTACCCCATCTTTTCCTCGTCCTTGAGCTACCCGCCCTGCTGGGGCAGTATTCCCCAGGGACCGCCCGAGACGGCGGTGAGGACAGTGCCGCCGATGCTCGGGGCGCTGGCCCCGTCTGTGAGCCTGCGGACTCCGCGTCAGCCCGCCCAGCAGGGCCCGGGCACGCGGCTCAGGGGCCTGCGAGGCTGTGGTCGCCCTGCCACCGCCGAGCCCGCCTCGCCTCGATTTCTGCGCGTGTTCTGCTGACAGACCGCTCTGGCTGTCTTTCCACAGCTGGGAACTTCTCATCGAAACCCTCGAGGACAGACCTCGATGTTAACTACACTGCAAACTTGGTACAGTTTTTAAAGATCTGACCTCGTGTCTCTCTCCCGTTCCCAGATCCCGTTTGGGACACGGCTTCTCGTGGAGGCTCACGCTCAGACGCCTTATTGGACACGCGTTACCGACTCATTAGCCTTGACCTCGTGGCCGCCGGCGCCGTGACTCCCGCCGGAACGAAGCCCACCCAGCAGGCGAATGTCTTCCCCCAGAGATTCGCTGAGAGGTGCCCGGGCGGGGAGGAGAGGGCAGCACCCCCGAGGCCCGCCCTGTGCCGCCCTGTGCCGCCCTGTGCCGCCCTGTGCCGCCCTGTGCTGCCCTGTGCCGCCCTGTGCCGCCCTGTGCCGCCCTGTGCCGCCCTGTGCCGCCCTGTGCCGCCCTGTGCCCGTGGACGCCGCGGGAGCTCTGCCGGAGCTGACCTTTAGGTCACACGTGAGCGAGCAGGCGACCTGGCCAGGAACTTCCCTGCGAAGAGGGGGAGCCGCTGCCAACGTCTCAGGCCTGGCACCTCGGCTTCCTGCCTTCCCTCCTCGCACCTGGCGGGCAGCTCGGACAGCTCGGGGGGAAGGAATGGAGCTGGGAGGCCTTCCTGTGCCCGCCGGCTGCCCTGTGGCCAAGAAGGCCAAAGCCACTCCCGCCCCTCACCGTGACCTTCTCCCTCTCCCTGAAAGCTTGTGGGGTTGGGGCGGGGGGCCGGGTGGAGGGGGGAGTAGGCGCCGGCGCGGAACCTGTCACCTCTGTCGGAAGCCCCCGCTTATTTCTTGAAGCGCCTGTCTGCCGTCCCTTAGCCCTGAGCTCCCGCAGACGAGGAGCGGGTCCGGCTCGTTCCCCAGCCCCCCGCCCTCCCCCCCCCATGCCTGTGCACAGGACCGGAAGCAGTGGCTGGGCGTCTCAGGAGAGAGCAGCAGGCTGGCCTTCCCGCCAGGAAGGCAGATGTCCACCGGGAGGTCCGAGTCTAAACCCCAGGCCTGCCGTTGATCTGCTGGAACTGGACACGTCCTTTTATCTCTCCGTGCCTCGGTTTCTCCCTCTGCGAAATGGGTCTGCCTACGTGACCTCGCGCAGCTGGTACAGGACAGAAGGCGGAGGCTCTGTGTGGGAGCGCCGAGCGAGCTTTAAAGCCCGTTAGAGATTTCGCTCCCGGTCACAGCAAAGAGTGGCTGCGGTGTGAGAAGCCGGCGGTGATGGGAGGACGCGGCCCGGGGTGCGAGCTGGGCTGTCACCCTGCTTCCGCCTCTGCGTTTCAAATGACCTTCACCCGTCCCCCTCTGAGGCCCAGTTCCCTCTCCTCGTCATCACCACCATCTCACAGTGTTGTCGCAACTAACGCGGCGTCCTCCCAGGAGGCCCCCCGTGTGCTAGGAACCCCCTAATCACGGTGACTGTGTATAATTACATGTATAATTTTTAAAAACTCTTCAGAATATGGAAGGGTTGGATTGTTAGGACGACCTTGATGAGGTTCGTCAGCATCCTCTCTGTTTTGTGTTCAGGAAACCGGGGACTGGGGTCCGGGACTTGCCCAGGGCCACACGGCGGAGGAGGGGGAGGCCTCAGACCCAGCTCTGGCCGGCGCACGAGCTGCTGTGGCCCGGGTCCCGGGCCGCGTTCAGACGGTTTGGCTTGGCCGCCGTCCACGCCTCCCGCCGCTGCTGCGTGTCCCTCTGCCGGACCCAGATCAGAAATAACTCGGCTGTGAATGGCCCCGCGGCGCTGGCCAGCGGCCTTTGGAGGAGACGGATGGCCCGGGTCCCCCCAGGCAGCGGTGTGAAGGAGGCGGGGAGAAGCCGGTCTGAGGGCCCGGGAGCCCTTCGGGACCGGGATCGGTTCCATCTGGAGGAGGAGGAGAGTGAGCCGGCCCCACTCCGTCAGACGGGCCGGCGCGCTGGCTGCCAGGCGCTCGACGCCCGCCGGGCGGCCTCTGGTTGGCGTGGCTGCCGTCCACGGCCCCACACCCGGCTGGTGCGGCTCCAGCTGGAGAGGCATTTCCTTTTGTGGCGTCAGCACCTGGTTTGCACCGGGCGGTTTTGAGGCCTTCTGCGACCACATCCTGGTGGAGATGCGGCCCTCGGGCCCACGGTGATGCTGTGAGGAACAGCGAGTGACAGGCCAATGTCCAGCAGCGATTCGGTCCTTCCGCCCCGGCATGCTGGGAGGGGCATCAGGCAGGCCCGGCGCCGGCTGTCCCTGCAAGCCACAGGCTGTGCCGACGAAGCAGGTTAGAGGCTGGAGCGAGGTCCACTTGCTCGTTCGTTCATTCGTTCATTCATTCATTCATTCATTCATTCGGCTTCTGCTCACGTGGATGTTGTTCCATGTTCACATCAGGACTGAGGACACTGACCTTCCCTCCTTCTGCCCTTGAGCTGCCCTTGGCCTTGATGGAACACAACAGCAAACCCACAGGGAAGCATGGTATGCTGCAGTGTGTGCCAGAACAGAACAGGTTGAAGGCCAAAGCAAGTTCTGGAAAGTTCTCAGAGAGAGCGTCTATTCCTGGCACACTGCCCGTGTGGATACCTTGACGAACTCCCCTGATTATAATGAACTTGCTGGAGACAATATTTTTTTAAACTTGGTTTCTGGCCCAGCGGGAGTGGCTCGGTGGTTGAGCATGGACCTATGAGCCAGGAGGTTATGGTTCGATCCCCAGTCGGGGCACACGCCCAGGTTGTGGGCTCGATCCCCAGTAGGGGGCGTGCAGGAGGCAGCCGATGGATGATTCTCTCTCATCCTTGATGTTTGCATCTCTCTCTCCCTCTCCCTTCCTCTCTGAAATCAATAAAAATATATTTAAAAAAACAACAGGAAAAATAACCTTGAATCTGCACGCTGCTGCACGGGCGTGGAAGCGGGAAGTGATGGGTCCCCGAAAGGAAGGGGAGGCGGGACGCTGGCACCGCTCAGTTTGCAGGGACCGGGAGCCCCCGAAGCTGCAGTCCGAGGGCCGTGCCCCAAGGGTGGGGAGGAATGGAACGGAAACCACCCTGCGGAAGAGGACGGAAAGCAGACCTGCCTGTCCTGACCTTGACACTGGGTTGAGCCGAGAGAGAGAGATCATCTCCCGGGAGAACCTGGACCCACAAGCTGGTCCGCACGTGGTTTTCCAGTTTGAATTCCCGCTGCTTGTGTGGTGCCGAGGAACTCCGTGGAGAGTTCCATTTAAAGGGGCCTGTGCTCCGCAGAGCCCCCAGGGGACGGGCAGGAGGGAGTCCTGACCCTCCCCCGAGGAATTCAGTGACAGAACCCCATGGGGTTCCAATGAAGTTCCAAGGACAATGGGCCCTCACGGTGAAAATAATAAACGCCACCCCGGAGAGAGAACCAGCGAAACCAGGCAGGAGAAACAGAGCTTGAGCGCCTTTAGGTTGGAAATGATTGCATTCAGGCTACAAACAAACCTAAAAGGAGTCTCTGGGTGTGTGTGTTCTTAAATAAACAAACAAGAAATCTGAAGCGATGCGCAGGGAATGCGACTCTGTAAAGAACAGCCAGATTTGAAAAAAGAATCAAATAAAACGTACAGAAACGAGAAACCTAGCACCGAACACTTGAAACTCGATGGACAGATTGACCCGTGGATGAGATGCCATCGAAGAGAGAATTTGTACGCTGGTCGAGCCTCGGAATCACCCGGAATAGACAGGGTCCGACGCACACCTGTTTTGAGGCCTAGAAGGAGGTGGTAGAACAGGGAACAGGCCCTGTAGGAAGAGACAACGGCTGACAACTTTGTAGAATTGCTGTCGATACAAAACCTCAGATCCACAAAGTGCAGTGAATCCCAAGCTAGGTGGATACCCAAAAATTATACGTAGACACACAGGAGGAAAGGTGTGGAACCTCAAAGACGAAGAGAAGACGGGAAGCGCACCAGAGAACAAAAGACGGCTCCCTCCCAAAGATCCGCAGTTAGACGGACAGCGGACTTCTCACTGCCAGCCACGGGAGCCGGCGGGCGGTGGGGCTCAAGCTTCCATGCGCCGAGAACAGATCACTGTGCACGCAGAGCTCGACACTGTCTTTTCAGAATGAGGACGAAATAAAGACATACGCGAATCCAACTGTTAGGTTTTACCAGTAAAATACCCTCCCGGAGGGGAATCCTACGTGAAAGTCATTGCAGAGAAAAGGCTAGACACGTAAGGGAAAATGGGCAAAGATATTGGCAAATATTTGGAGGGAAATGACCAAAGCCTGGGCTGCATGACTCCACAATAATAACGTCTAATTTATGGCAGGAAGAGAAACCAAGCTAGGACCAGAGTACCGGGCAACACCATGTAATTTTGAAGGGGATGGCCAAAATGGAAGTTTCCAAATTCCTTCAATTACTTGATGAAGTTAAGATGTTGTCAGCTAAGTGCTCAGTATTAAGGTAGCTAGGGCAAGCATGAAAAACTGGTCTTAGAATGTATAATTTCCAAACAATTAGAAAAAAAAATTAGGATAAGAAAAAGAAAAAAAATCTTAAATGATTGAAAGGAAGGCAAGAAAGGGGCAGTGGCAGAGGGGAGGGGGGGAGGGTAGGAAAAGTTAGAATGAATAGAATATACAGGATGAGACTATAGAAATCAATCTAGATATACACTGAGTGGCCAGATTATTATGATCTCTGAATGCATAATAATCTGGCCACTCAGTATATATATATTAGAGGCCCGGTGCATGAATTCGTGCATGGGTGGGGTCCGGCCAGCCTGGCCAGGGGGAGAGGACATGGGCGGTTGGCCGGCCTGCCTGCTGGTCGAACTCCTGGTTGAGGAGACAATTTGCATATTAGCCTTTTATTATATGGGATATACACTGAGTGGCCAGATTATTATGCGTTCAGAGATCATAATAATCTGGCCACTCAGTGTATAAGCTATTGGCAATACACGTAAAAGGGCTAAACTCTCCAGTTAAAAAAAGATTGTCCGGCTGGATTTTTAAAATATCTAGATTATGCTCTGTTTACAAGACACATACCTCAAACGTTAGGACCCAGAACTGCTGAAAGTCCAAGTATAGAAAAAAGTGGACGAGGCAAATACCAACGGAAGGAAAGCTGCTATAAAAATAGACTTCGAGGGGGAAAAGCGCGGTTGGAGGTAAGATGGTTGCCAGATAATGACGGACGGCATTTCAGTTCACCCGGGAAAGCCTTCGGCTTGCTCCATCGAGTTAGCAGAAGCCTGACGGTCAGGGTACGGAACACTAGGGAAACATGTCACGTTAATTTCACTCATGAACATAGATCCAAAAGTGCTTTAAAAATACCGGTGCAACCCAGCCGGTGTGGCTCAGGGGTTGAGCATCAACCTATGAACCAGGAGGTCAGGGTTCGATTCCCGGTCAAGGGCACATGCCTGGATTGTGGGCTCGATCCCCAGTAGGAGGCGTGCAGGAGGCAGCCAGTCAATAATTCTCTCTCATCATTGATGTTTCTATCCCTCCCTCTCCCTCTCCCTTCCTCTCTGAAATCAATAAAAATATATATAAAAAAAATAAAAGAATAAAAAATACATCAGGGGCAGTGCATTCAGCAAGGGCCATTGGTTGGCTCATTGTTAGGAAATTAACACAAGTCATCACATTAATGTGAAAAAAAATGCCCATTTCACGAGATGAGAACATCTTTAGGATTCTGAGTGGGAAGGGAAAGGGAAAGTGGGTGAATCTGACTGCATTGAAATGAAGGTTTTTAGGAAATCAGAAGACCATACCTGGATGGAAAAGACAAGCCCCGAGTGGAAGATGCTTGCAGCAAAGGGTTAATGTCCAGAATGTGTCAAGGATTCCTGAGAACCAGGAAGGAAGAGCAAACAGCCCGTAGGAAAATGGGGTCATGGCGAAGGGCGGGCAAGCGCGGCGCCGGCCTGGGAGCAGGCCCATGCGAGCTCTGGCCGGCTCAGCACGCTCTCTGCTGTGTGCCTGCGGCTGCATCGCTCGGCTGCTCTGAGCCTCGGCGTTCTCTCCGGAGCGTGTGTCTCGCTGCTTTGGCGCGAAGTGGACCTCTCCTCCTAGCCCTGGGCTGGGGGGCAGCATGTGGCCCGACCATCCATCTGTCCGTCCCCTTACCCCAGCCATGGTGGGGCCAGGTCTCCGACCTCCTGGCTGGGCCTTGTCTGTGGTCACCAGGGCCCTGATCTCGAGTGTCCCCAATCCTGGTCAGTGAGGGCCCCCCAGGCCTGTCCGTTCTCTCCCTTTCACCAGAGTGTGTGGGGCCGGTGGCCTGGAGGGCCCCGCTGAGCTCCGCAGGCAGCCTCAGGCCTCGGGGGAGGAGTCGATGGCATTTGTACAGGCTCCAGCCCCTCACCGTGGCAGTGTCCTGGGTGTTAGGACCCACGGCGGCGGCTGCTCCCGCAGACTTCCAGCGCCCTTCATGGGGGCAGGACCGGCACAGGCCTGGAGCTCCGGGACAGGAGGCGGGTGGCAGGCACAGGAGCCGGAGCAGGAGAGGCACCTGCGGTGCTGATGGGGGAGTGAGGGCAGGAGAGAGTTCTGGGTCAGGAGAGGTGCCCCAGGACTCCCAGGGGGCTCCAGCCCAGGGTACCCAGGCACGCGGAGCTGTGGGCACTGCCCCAGCTGTGGCTTCCTGTGCTCTCAGCTGGCCCTCTGCCTGGGTCACGCCACCCCTGTGCCGCGGCCCCTCCCAGGCTGAGGGTCTGCTCGGGGCTCCATGCCGTGCTCTGCTGCAGCCCCTGCAGCCCCAGACTGAGGGGGACGCCAGGGCTCTGGTCTAGCTCGGGTCCCACACACCGGCCAGGGGGGCACTGGGAGTGCTGTGTGTGTGTGTGTGTGTGTGAGTGCGTGTGTGTGTGTGTGTGTGTGTGTGTGTAGCCTTGTAGCAGCGGCCCAGGGACCTTTGGCTAGAATTATCTGATGCTCACGGTCAACAGTGCTGAGGTTGGGGGGCCCTGCATCCAGGACACCCGGCTGGGGAACCCCCAGTGGTCTCAAGTGCACATGCCTCCCGAAGGCCAAGGGTCACGTGAGTAAGCGTGTGGGGGAGGGAACAGGGGTGCAGAGGGGAGGAAGCTGTCCAGCCCAGAAGGAAGGGGTGTTGCCAGATTTTCTGTTTTTTAATAAAGTGTAGACGCAGCCAATTATTATTTTTGGAAAACTGTGTGGATTGAAGGAGACTGCATAGTTCTCCCTCTGCTCCTGGCCCTGCCACACTGCCGGCTCCCTGCCTGCTGGCCACCAGGTCCCCGCAGAGCGGAGCGGGAGCGCCCCACAGCGAGGCCGGCCATGGCCGGGGCGCTGCTGCCCCCTTGTGGCTGCAGTGGGGCGGTGCTGGCCCGGCGTGGACGCTGGCATTCCTGAGACCAGGGCTGGATCCCAGAGCTGCCCGTTTGAGCCCAGTGCTCCCCCCCCCACACAGGGTGACCCTGGACGGTCACTCCCCTTCTCTGGGCCTCAGTTTCCCCAACTGAAGCCGGGGGAAGTGGGGGTTTGGGGAGGGGTAGGTGAGAGAATGGGCGTACTAATGCCAGGTCTCGTGTAAGGTGACTGGTGTGGGCACAACCAACGTTTTCCATTCCACATCCCGGGAGGCCGCCACCCGCCAGGCTGGGCACACGCCCTGCGGTGACCTGAAGTGTCCTCGGGCCCTGTGGCCGTAGGCCCATCTCATGGATCCTCCCCCGCCTGAACCCGGGCCGGGGGAGGGACACAGGCAGACGGAGCAGGTCACCTTCACAAGGACTCTGGCTCTGAAAATGGTGGGAACCAGCGGCCACGGCCCTGGGCTGGACGCTGGACCCCCCCCTCCCTGATGGAGAGAGGAGGCGCCCCCTGCCAACAAGGGCCTGGAGGCCCATTCCGGTGAGAGCCGAGACTCCGAAGGGAGCGCCGCCGGGGTCTGCTCCCGAGCCTCCCTGGCCGGTGGGTCGCATTGCTGTCCCGGAGGAGGCAGGACTGTCGTGGCTGCTGCCGCCCGGAGCTGCCGAGGGCCAGGGGTCCTGTTTGCCGCCAGTCTCCGCACCGTGGTGGCTTGGGGAGACCTGGGGAAACCGGGGATGCCCAGCACCCCCGGGGGTCTGCGGGCTCTGCGCTCGCTGGTGAAGGGAGGCAGGCGGGGAGGACGATAGCATTTCAGGGCAACCTCGTGGGAGTCCAGTGTGACCTCGTACCGGACAGGAGGGAAACTGAGGCCGGGGAGCAGCCAGGCATCCCCAGGTGGCCCAGGGGCCTCCCCCCGCTGGCCACAGGCTCGCCCCTCATCGGAAGGATGGGGGCTCATCCGGTGAAAGGGGGTGCGGTGGGGGTGGGGTGGGGAAGGCGGTCACCCGGGGCTCTGTCTGCTGTCCCTCTAGTTGGGGGAGGAGCACAGCTCTTGCAGGGCCCGGGCTAAGTCCGAGCCACAGCGCAAGCCACTGAGCCAGCTGCTCCCTGGGGTCCTGTGAGGGAGGGAGTTGGGGCTGTCCGTGCAGCCTGGCTGTGGGGAGGCTGGGGACCCTGCCGCCTCCTGCCTCCTGGAGACGGGCAGATCTGGGTTCCTATCGGGCTCCATCCCCTCCTGCTGTGTGATGCTGGGAGGGCCGCTCCGCCTCTCTGAGCCTCGCCCACCTGCCCGTCAAGCAGCAATCACAGCCTCACTGCCGGCCCAGCAGGCGGGGAGGGCGGCGGAGGCGATGTTGCACTCTCCTTCCGAACCAAGCGTGAGCACGCCGGTAATTAAGCGGGTCCTGGGTAACGAGTGTGAGTCCCCGCCACCTGCCCGCCCAGCCGGCCAGCATCACGGCTCTCCGGCCGATCATCACGTCACCCGTGCCCGGCAGAGGGGCTGCCCTCGGCATATGTTTGGAGAGCTGAGGGTGTATCGCGTGGCACACACCGGGACACGGAGAAACCTCGGGTCTTTGAAAAGCCCGTGGGGAGGAGATTGCCGGGCCCCCTGACCCCGGGCTGCCTAGGCCCGAGCTCAGGACCCAGGGAGGCGTGGGCAGCAGACGCACTTCTCACCTGTAGCCAGCAGGTGGCGCCCGCGCCTGCCCGCCGCCCGCAGCCCGCAGGCCAGTGGCCGCTGTGCTGCCTGCGGTGGGTTGTCCGGGTGCCTCGTTCCAGTGCATTCCTTCTCCAGGGGGAGTCCGCTCACAGCTCCCTGCGGCTGCTGCTCCTCCTTCAAGGCCCACCTCAGGGCGCTCCAAGTGGAGTGACTTCCTCGGAGCCCAGCCCAGTCCTGTTAGGGAGGGAGTTGGGGCTGTCCGTCATCCCCAGGGTCTGTCTGGGGACGATGCTCAAATGTTGTGACCTGAGGCGGGAGGTCAGAAAGGAGGGCCCTGGGTCACGGGTGCCGCTTGTTAAAGAGGAACAGATGCATAAACGTATGTGTACGTGTGTAATAGGTGTGTAAAGTCACGTTTCAGTAGGTAATGGCTGGACATGGAGGGAGGAGGGATGGAGGGAGGGAGGGAGGAAGGAAGGAAAAGAAAAGGAGGGACAAAAATCCAAGCAGCACAAAACGCCATAGAGTAAAAGTCAGGTCTCTGTCGTCCCCGCCCCTCTCCCCCCCCCCCCCCGCCCCCCGCCCGCTGCCAGATCTCCACCCCAGAGCCCCCTGTGGTTGTGGCTTCTTGAACATTCTTCCAGACACTACTCAGACCTGTGTGTGCGTGTGTGTGTGTGTGTGTGTGTGTGTGTGTGTAATGCACGCGAGTGGGTGCCTCGGGGCCTGACTCCGGTGTCAGCACCTCTCCCAGGGGACAGTGCCTCGCAGCTCACGGCATCCTGGCTTTGTGTCACACTCAGGATTGGGCGGGTTCTCCCAACGGCTCAGGTGCAAGAGCATTCCGGTTTCTGCCAGGGCCGGAGAGGCAGGGCAACCCTCCACGCCACACAGCAGGCGGCAGAGAAGCTGGAGTGGGGAGCTGGGTGTCCTGACCGGGGGCTCTGGCCTGTGTGACGCTCAGATGCCCAGGGATGGGCGGGCAGGTGGGCACCGAGTCAGCTGACCACGCCGGGGTCTTTCCAGCGTCGTGGTTTCTAAAGCCGCTCGGAGACCAGCCTTCAAAATATTTTCCTGCTCTCCCTCCTCCTCCTCCTGCCCCCTCCTCCCCCTTGTCAGGAATCTGTGAGAGGAGTAGAGAGTGGATGATAATTGCCCCCCACGGAGCTCACCTGCTATGAAAGGGTGTTAAATAACACGCAATTTACATGTCTTCCCTGTAGGAAACGATAGAATCAGAGCTTTCAAATTAGCAGTAGATTGTTCTAATTGAATCTATTTCCCGTACGGCAGGTGAAGGGAGGAATGATCAGGCAGTCGAGCTTCCCCTGCAAATGGACCACCAGACAATTGAAGGAATTAAATGCTTATTAAAAGTGCAGGGGAAAGGGGGATCATGTTTCTGGGAAATCTGTCTGCAGGACGGTGTTGCACGTGCGTTTGGATCCATACGATCAGTCTTGTGACAAGATACAGGGTGTGTGTGCCCAAGGAGGCGGAGGGAGGGAGGGGGGAGGGAGGGGGGCTGCTCCCTCCCCCCAGCCAGCTCTCAGCACACGGCCCGGCTCTGGGATGGGGACCTTGCTCCGTCCTGTTAACCATCCTGAGCCGTTTCTCACCTGTAAATGGCAACCGTGAGATGCTGATGGTGAGTGTGGGGAGAGACGAGACAATGCACGTGATGTGCCTAAATTAATGCCTGGCACGTAGTATGTGCTCAATAATATAAATGTGTCTTACTACCATGACTATGTCTCCCGTCATTCTGATGTTTGCGTGGTGTACTCGCTGTTTAATTCTGCATAATAAGTTAGCACACGGCTCAGTGGCTTAAAACAACACACACTTGTTATTTCATGGTTTCTGTGGGTCAGGAGTCTGGGTCCTCCTGGCTTCCGGGGCTCTCAAGCAAGGTGTCGGTCCAGCGTCTGCAGTCTCACCTGAAGGCTCAACCGGGGAAGGAGTGCCGTCCAAGCACGCGTGGCTGTGGGTGGCATTCAGGGTCTTGCCGGCCGTTGTCTGGAGGCCTCCCCTGGGCCCGTGCCACGTGGGCCTCTCCAAGGTGGCAGTGGCTCCGTCAAAGCAGCAAGCGAGGGAGTCCGTTAGCAAGAAAGAGGCGTGACCTGGTGTGACCTCATCACAGCAGTGTCCCCTCTGCATGGCCCATGGGAGAGAACCAAGCCGCAGGCTGCCGAGGGGGCCGGGGCCTTGGCGGAGCTGCCAGCGCAGCAGCCATCAGGAGCCAGCAGGAGCCGAAGCCACGTTTGGGCCGAGAGGACCAGCACCTGGGCGGCTCGTGGTCCACGCCAGGTGGGTGGCCGGAGCCTCATTCCCACGGGGCCTGGGCCCTAGTAACCCTGTCTGTGCTGGGTCGTTGTTTTCCACAGACGTCGTCCCAGTCCTGGTTCTGCTGCCGAGGACCTGGGCCACCTTCAGGCACAGGACACGCTGACCCTGCCAGGTGCCCCCATCCTTTGCCTCTACACCCCTAAAACTCTTCGCTGCAAGGTGCCAACACACCCTGAGCAGGATAAATCTCACCTGGAGGCCCCAAATCAAACCCCTGCACAGGGAACATCGACTTAGGGGCCAATGGGAGAACGAAACCTTTCAACCCAATTTATTTTTATTTGATTACTAGAGGCCCGGTGCACAAAATTCGTGCATGGGGGTGTGTGTCCCTCAGCCCAGCCTGCACCCTCTTCAATCTGGGACCACTTGAGGGCAGTCGGATATCCCTCTCACAATCCAGGACTGCTGGCTCCCAACTGCTCTCCTGCCTGCCTTCCTGATTGCCCTTAACCACTTCTGCCTGCCAGCCTGATCACCCCCTAACCACTCCCCTGCCAGCCTGATTGATGCCTAACTGCTTCCCTGCCAGCCTGTTTGTCCCTAACTGCCCTCCCCTGCAGGCCTGGTAACCCCTAACTGCCCTCCCCTGCAGGCCTGGTCCCCCCCACACCTGCTCTCCCCTGCAGGCCTGGGTCCCCCCCAACTGCCCTTCCCTGCAGGCCTGGTTGCCCCCAACTTCCCTCCTCTGCCGGCCTAGCCCCCCCCCCCCCCACCTGCTCTCCCCTGCAGGCTTGATTGCCCCCAACTGCCCTCCCTTGCAGGCCTGGTCCCTCCCAACTGCCCTCCCCTGCTGGTCTGATTGCCCACAACTGCCCTCCCTTGCAGGCCTGGTTCCTCCCAACTGCCCTCCCCTGCTGGCCATCTTGTGGTGGACATCTTGTGTCCATATGGGGGCAGCCATCTTGTGTGTTGGAGTGATGATCAATCTGCATATTACTCTTTTATTAGATAGGATAGAGGCCTGGTGCACCGGTGGGGGCCGGCTGGTTTGCCCTGAAGGGTGTCCCGGATCAGGGTGGGGTTCCCTTGGAGAGTGGGGCAGCCTGGGTGAGGGGCCTGTGGTGGTTTGCAGGCCAGCTATGCCCCCCGGCAACCCAAGCAGAGGCCCTGGTATCTGGGATTTATCTTCTATAATTGAAACTTTGTAGCCTTGAGTGGAGTCCAGGGCTGGCCAGGGTGTGTAGGAAGCTTGGCTTCCTCCATTGCCAGGGAAACCCAAGCCTCCTGCTCTCTCTGAGGCTGCAGCCATCTTGGTTGGGTTAATTTGAATACTCGCTCCTGATTGGCTGGTGGGTGTGTCTTGTGGGTGTAGCGGAGGTATGGTCAATTTGCATATTGCTGTTTTATTAGATAGGATTATTTTTTAGTTTAAATGTATTTTTATTTTTATTGACTTCAGTGAGGGAGAGGGAGAGACAGAAACATCAATGATGAGAGAGAATCATGGATCAGCTGCCTGCTGCCCTCAGCCCTACTGGGGACTGAGCCCCCAAACCTGGGCATGTGCCCTTGACCAGAATCGAACCCAGGACCCTTCAGTTTGCAGGCCGACGCTCTATCCACTGAGCCAAACCGGCTTGGACTCAACCTGATTTAGAACTTGAACGTCGGTCCTTGAAACAAGGGCCTTGGCCGAGACAGACTGCCACCCGAGGACGCCCACGGGCCGGAGCGGTGCCGGCCGTGCGTGACTGGCACGGAAGCCCCCGGGAGAGGCCGTCGCCAGTGGACCTGTCCTCAGGGGCCACAGGCCATAGCGATCCCAGGGAGAGCCAGCTCGGGAAAACGAGAATGAAAATAAAAACAAGAAGCTAGACAGGTTTATCGCGCTCGCTGGGCGACCGGTCAAGACACTAAAGGAACAGAAGGCGCTCCAGCTCGGACCGCAGCTGCTCCAGAACACTGTGCACGGCTGAGAACAGGCTGGTGACAATATTGCTCCTCACCCGCCAGGAGTCAGAGGCTGGCCAGCCGCGTCGTGTCCCCATGTCCCCGCAGGCGGCCCACGGAGTGTGCTCAGGCCGTCTCCTCTGTCCCGCAGCGTGCTGACCAGGCACCGACCCCTTCCTAGAGAGAGGGACCCGGTGCCCAAGAGAGGTGCCCCCCTCAGCGGCCTCAGGTGGGGCGCGGGGGTTGGGGGTGCTCAGGGCTGGAACAATGATCAGGGGCCAAGGGGAGGTTCAGGCGTTGACACGGGGGGACCTGTCCTGTAGGTCCTCCTGGCCTACCTGGTCCTGAGCTCAAGGGGAACGGGGGGTGGGGGTGGCTGCCAAGCTCTGGGCTCCCGGGGTCAGCACTGGGCAGCTTGGGGGGTTGGGCAGCTGAGTCCGGGAGATGGGAGGGTGAGGAGCGAGGCGTGAGGAACGTCTAGGAAAGCGGGTGGGAGAAATCGCTATTTATTGAGCACCTACTGTGTGCGTTGGCACCTGACATCCACTATCTGCTCTGAGCCCATAACAGTCCCACACGGAAGGACTGTGGTCACTTGTCCGGGAGGAAGTCGCTGGTCCGAGGCCGCACAATGGACAGGCGTCAGGCCCCGGTCTGTCTGTCTGTCTCTCTGTGTCGCCAAACTTCCCCTCGGCACTTGGGCTCCGGCCCTGCCTCCCCTCGGGACCCTTCCTCAGGGTTAATCCTCTCCCCGCATTATTCCCGCCATGAAAAGCGCCCTTGTCTTCCCTGGAAACCCTCTCGGGAGGGCTGCGCTCCCCTCTGGCCCTTTGTCCCTGGCCACAGCCTCCCGGGCTCCCAACCTGGGCCTGGCCGCCCCCACCCCTGCCCCCACCCCTCTCCCTTCCTGGGCCCCATCGTGTAGGAGGCCCCGGTGAGGTCATCCCTGTGTTAGCACAATAGGGCCCGTCTATCTTTCTGCTGAAGAGGGAGATTGGGGTGGGGGTGGGGAGGCAGGAGGCTGCAATCACAGGTTCCACAATGGGCGCCTCGCAGGCAAGGGGGCCTCGCAATTAGAGCTGCCGCTGCCGCTGCTGCTGCTGCTGCGAGTTAGGAGAGGCTGGGGGCGGGGCAGTGGGCCAGGCAGGGCCGGGGGTCAGGCCAGGTAGGTTGGGACAGCCATCGCTCCTTCGTGCTGTGGACACTGTCTGTGCACCCCGGAGGATGCATCAGCAGAGACAGCGCAGGTGAGGCCGGTTGTGATGGAGCGAGACACCGTAGGTGAGCCAGACAGACAGACAGACAGACAGGCGAGGAGGCACGGGCCGGTGAATGAGCATCTTTCCCCCACGATGACATTGATTAGGCTCCTGCCGTGCGCGGACACCTCTCGGACCTCTGCCTGTACCTTCGCCCACTTAATTCCTGCAAAGAGGCTCGGAGAGGTTAGAGGACACGACCAAGGCCGCCCAGCTCTTACCTGGGGAGTCCGCCCTCTCGGGCGTCTGCCTGCGCCCTCACCTGGGCTCTTGCCAGGCCTTTGTCCCCCACGTCCACCCTTCTCTGTAGCTCTCCATCCACCGTCACGTGGCTACAGCATCCACAAGCCTTCTCACAGGAGGGCGCGGGGAGCCATGACCTAAGAGCGGCTCACTGTGCTGACCTACCATGAACCCGCCGCCCTCACAGTCCCCACCGCGGCCGCACCCTGGGACGGGGCTGGCTTTACAGACGGGGCCACAGGCTCTCGGCGCCCAGATCAGACCGGAAACGAGGCTGGGCCCCGCGGCTCCTGGACCGAGGGGCAGCCTTGGCCCACGGCATGTGCGTCTCCTCCCCCCGGGGCCTCCTCCCTGTGCCTGCTGTTCAAGGACACATCTGGCCAGGTGCTGGGCTCACACACTTAGGGACGTGGATGGGCCTGCGGGACGTCGGGCAGGAGGCCGGGGGAGGGGCTCCGAGAGGACAGAGCTGCCTCCTGGCTGCTCCCCGCTCCCCTCGCTGTGTGAGTCAGGGAGGCGGCTGGGTGCAGACGGCATTTCGCTGCCTGGAAGGGAGGCCCGGGAGGGTGCTGGTCCACGGAGGCTGGAGCCTTGGGAAGCTCCATGGCCCACACACGGGGACCAGGGGGAGGGGCGGCTGCCCTGCCCCCGACTGAGAGGTGGCCACAGGGCTGCCGGCCTCCGGGGGCACATGGACACTGGCATCAGCTCCGGGGAGCCCCCTCTCTGACAAGACACTGCGTGTTTTCTCTCGTCCTCCTCCCAGGAGCCTCACCCGGCCCCGTGGGCTGCACCGGGGCTCTGTGTGCCTGGCCGGCCGGGGGGCTTTGGCATGACCTCTGTTTCCTCTTCTATTCCATGGCCCTGACCATGGCCATCTGGTCAGGGTGGGACGAAGGCAGCAGGTGTAAAGCGCCATTGCCCCATTGTCTGGGTCTGCAGTCCCCAGCACCCGTGACGCCACCGACAGTGACAGCTACTGACCTCACACGCTGTGCCAGGCGCTGTCTAAACATGTCCCCGGCCCTGACTTCTTGAATCCTCATGAGGCCCTTCCCGGTGGAGGTGATGGTTAGCATCACCCCATTTTACAGACGAAGGAACAAGGCCAGAGCAATGCAGTGACTTGCCCAAGGTCACCCTGCCGTGAGTGGCGGGGCTGGGAGTCTGGCCCTGGGCTGACCGGGCTCCCGCATCGTCTCACAGCTTCTGCTTCTGCCCCAGGCCAGGAGCCTGCCCCTCAGCTCACCTGCTCACCTGCTCACCTGCTCACAGGCCTCCGCCCGGAGGGTGCCAGCTCGCTGAGGGACCGCACACAGGCCGGACCCCAGCGATGTGGAGATTTGCACACTGCACCCCCCCCCCCCACACACACACACACAGCACGCGCGGCACGAGGGAAGACAAAGGGAGCTAATCAGGCTCTGGGCTGCGGGAGGCAGCGAGAACCCCTGGGACCTGCGCAAACACGCGGCCTGGCACCTGGGCGCCGGCAGCTCCCTGATGCCGAATCCCAGGCGCAATCTCCCCTCAGCCTCTGTTTGCGATGTAAATACCCGCTTCCTGCAGTGGTGCCCGGTCCTGCCCGCTCTGCCTGGGCGCCAGGAGAGTGGTGGGGGGTCCCCCGGGCTTCCTCGGGCTTCCTGGACCGGGGTGGCTGGAGGTTTTGAACATGAGCTTCAAAGGGGCCGTCTGTGTGGCACCGGTGACCGCTGTCAGAGGGTCAGGTGTCCCTGGGGTCCAGACACTGGCGACTGAGCAGAGTGGGTACCCCAGGCCTCGCGGGGCTGGCTCTCAGGGGAGGCCTCTCCGTGAGAGCTGGGGCGCCTGCAGGATGGGGTTCAGGCCCCTTGATGAGGGGCTGAGGCCTGGGGAGCGGAGGTCTAACCAGAGCTCTGCCCTCCCCGCCCCCTCCCGCCATGGCTCAAAGCGGGGCCTCGTAGTATCTGCCCTGCTCCACGGCCTGAAGTCCGCCCACCTTGGCTCAGGGCTCCTCCGTGGGGCCTTGACCCCCCCCACCCCCCGCCTCTTCCCTCCTCTTCCCCGCAGCCACCTGGCTCCCGCCCGCCGCAGGGCTCTGGATGGGCCCAGGGTGCTGGGACACACTGGGGGGACCCTGAGTCCTGAGGGCCCCTCAACCTCCCCCCTGTCAAGCCAGGAGCCACCTGCAGGGCCGCCCCGCCCACAGAGTCTCCGCTCCCTGGGATTGGCCAGACTCACACGGGCTGTGTGACTCCGCCCCCATCGTGGCTGATTGGTCCAGACTGGACACCTGACTCAAGCGGGGCCCAATGGGATTCCCTCCCGTGAATCTGAATCGGAAACTGGGACACCCCATCCCAGGGGCGGGCCACCTGCTGGGCGCTGAGGGCCCAGGTGCGGGGTCCTCGGAGCCCCTGGGTTTCTCGATCTTTCCTCCAACCCACCGCCCTCACAGCTAACAGCCACCTCCCCCTTTCGCTCCTCAGGGCTCCTGTTGCACACGCTCTCTTCCCGCTGCCTGGCCAGTGTGTCCCCGAGGACCCGCCTCCAGCAGGTACCCTGCGGCCTGCGGGTCCTGGCACCCCCCCCCCCCCCCCACACACACACACACCGGGCGGAGGCCCAGGCAGGGCGGGCCAGCTGCCTTTGCCTCTTTTTTAAAAAAAATATTTTTATTGATTTCAGAGAGGAAGGGAGAGGGAGAGACATAGAAACATCAATGATGAGAGAGAATCATGGCTCGGCTGCCTCCTGCATGCCCCCCACTGGGGATCGAGCCCACAACCCGGGCATGTGCCCTGGCCCGGAATCGAACCGTGACCTCCTGGTTCATAGGTAGATAACCACTGAGCCACACCGGCCAGGCTGCCTTTGCCTCCTTCCAGGGCATCCCCCAGGCCACCGCTTTCTCACTCTGGAAGGAGGCAGCAGGAGTAGGGGAAGGGCAGGGGGGTGGGGGGGGGGCAGGGGGACGGGGGGCAGGGGGACGGGGGGCAGGGGGATGGGGGGGGGCAGGGGCCGAGGTCTACCCCCTCCTTTCGCTTTCACCAGCCTGACCAGGAAGGCTTAGAGGCAGTTGGGTGGAGGAGGAGGAAGCAGAGGCTCAGAGGTGGTCCTGGAACTAGACCTGGGCTCCCTTATCCTCATCTCCCGCCAAAGGGTGGGACAGGGGTTCCTGTGGCCACTGGTATCTCAGGGAGTCAGGTGTCCCCTGCCTAGCCCTCAGCTGCCTTTGGGACTCATCAGGATGGGGACAGAGGTCGGCCTCCAGGAGCCAAGCACAGCTGACCTGGAGGGCCAGCCAGGCACCCGGGACGGAGAGAAGCAGTCATGCTGAGTGGCCGGCAGGGCAGCCCCTGAGGCACCGCCTGCCGCCTTAGCCGTCACGTGCCCACCTGGGCTGCGGTCAGCCAGGCGGCTGGGTGGAAGGAAGCGCTGACTGGGTGAAGGGCAGGGCCCTGACCCTCCTGAGCTCCGCGTGGCCGGTGTGGGTTGAATGGCAGCAGCCCCGCCGAGGGAACTGCCTTCCTCTCACGTCTTTGTCACCTGACGGGTTCATTCGACTGATTTAGACAATTTCAAAGGAGGCCTGGCTGACCCCCAGCCTCAGTTTCCTGCTTTGTAGTGAGGAGGGTAGGGTTCCGCCAGCGCCGACCCTTCCCCGCTTCCCCGCTGGGGGCCTGGGGCTGGGCCTGCCCTGCTGGCCCGGGCCTGTGCCTGGGAACTCGGGGAGGGCCGGAGGCGGGTGTGTGCCAGGGAAGCTGCTGGCGCTCCCTCTGGCTGCCTCCAGGCGATGAAAGGAGCTGACGGCTGGGCTTGGCAGTGCCTCCTGGGGAGGCAGCAGCCGGGCTGGCAGCAGGCGGAGGGGATCGATCGTGGGAGGGGCTCCCGAAGAGGAGAACAAAGCACTGAGGGTGCTGGGCTCCAGGGGTGACCAAGGGGGTGGGGGTGGGGGAGGCCGGGGCTCTGTGGCTGATTTGGAGGGGTGGCCCACAGGGAGGCCGTGGCGTGAGGGGATGCGCGGGTGTAGGATGGGGAGCCCACCTCATGGCTGTGTGAGTCCCGGGGCCACTTAGCCTCTCGAGCCTCAATGCCCACCCCTGTTCCATGGGAACCACCATGCCTACATCGCCGCTCACTGCTGTATGCTAGTGCTTACTAACGGGTGTGGCACATAGTAGTCGCTCAATACATATTTTTGGATTCAATGAATAAGTAGGGTTGATGGAGGATGGGGCTGGCTGATCCTTCTTAGCGCGATGCCTGGCACACGACCATTCTAAATACCTGATAGCGTTGCTATTGCTGCTGTGTGATCCGCCGCGGGGGCAGAGGACTGAGCCAACGTGGAGTCTCCACCAAAGAGAAGGAACTTGGCAGGCGTGTCCGGAGAACAGAGTGGGGTGGGGCCTGGGATGAGCCTGGAGATGCCCGGGACCAGAACTCGCAGAGCGGAGGGCCACGGCCAGGGGGCTGACTCGGCCTGACTGCAGGGGAGGCCGGCAGGGCTGGGGCTGAGCAGGGCCGCCGTGGGCACCGGGAGGCTGGTGACCGGCCCTGGCCGAGGAGATGGCTGGGGACGCAGGGAGTGGAGACCAAACGTGGCGGCCTTTCTCCGGACGCTGGACAGGGAGGGCGAGGTGGCAGGTGGACAGGGAAGGCGAGGTGGCAGGTGGAGAGGGAAGGCGAGGTGGCAGGCGCGGAGGGTGAGGGGGAGGCCAGGTCTTGTTCCTCAGGTCAGAGACATGACAGGTATAAATGCAGGTGGAGAGGGGTTCTGGGGGCGCCTGAAGACGTGGGGAAGCGGGGTACTGGCTAGAGGGGTCCCTGAGAGAGGCAGAGGCCAGAGGGCGGCTTGAGGGGGCTTCAGGAAGAGCTGCAGCTCTGGGGGTTATTGGGGCTCAGTAGGGTGCAGGGAGTGGCCAGCTTCAAGGCAAGAGGTAGAAGATGGGACAGGGCTCTGGGGAGAGGGCGGCGTGGAGGGCTGGGGAGCTCTGCGGGGCCAAGGCCGGGTGGAGAGGTAGGAGCCCTGCGGGGCCAGCGGGCCCTTTGGGAGGGCAGCGTCTCTCGGGCCAGCCCTGCGCAGGGCCGGGAAGGACCCGGAGGCTGCATCCGGAACGGAGCCGGAGAGAACACGTAACTGATTAGCGGTCGGCTCTGGGCTCTCCATGCGTGAAGCTCAAGCTATTTCTGCGCCTCCCTCCGGCCCCGAAGCAACAGAGAGCCGGAGGCCAGGCACAGAATGGAGCCAGGACCGCTGTCGCTCCAGCCCGAGGAGGGACCCAAGGTATGGCCTTGGCAATCCATCCTTCAGCCCCAGCTTGTCGCTGTGAATGGTGCTCACAGGCTAAAGGCACCTGCGTGTGCCCAGACACCGGAGCTGTCGTCTCTGTGAGGGGCCCCAGCAGCTGGGCGGTGCAGGGGGCCCTGGCGGTGGGAGGCGGGAGGGAGGCGGAGTGAGTGACGTTTGTGGTGGTGGTGGCCCGGGACGCATCTGCACACCCCCGTCCCCCCACCCCTGCCCTCACTGCCTGCAGAGCCCTGCCAGGGGCGGAGCATGTGGGAGTGGGGGTCCTGGAGCTCTGGCTGTCACTCAACCCTCCGACCTCACTTTCCTCATCTGTAAAATGGACGCTCTTCCTGACGAATTAGAGCAAGAGGGTTCCCAGCTGCTCCTCGGGCCCTGGCATCACGGCCCTGGGCGGAGAAATCATAAGCCTATCTTCACCCCCACCCCCTGACCCTCTTCTGTGGGAGATGTTTGTCCCGCCCTCTAATCCGGGGACAAAGTATTCCCTCTGCTGTGTTCCTTCTCTATCTGGGCCTCAGTTTCCCATCTGTACAGTGGGGGAGTAAAGGGAGGTTGGAATAAGGCACTGAGCTCTCTCCCTAACGCGGATGATTCTGAGTCAAATCTGCTCTTCGGAAGGGGCTGAGACATTCAGACTAGGGTGTGAATGACTGCCACAGCAGCAGCACACACTGGCTCCCATGGCCCCAGGCCTGCCCGAGAGCTGCACTGCGTCTCAGCACTGGTCTGCCTGCCACACTTTGGGGGAGACAGGGAACTTGGGGCTCATCTGGAGGAGAGGACCAAGACGGGCAGGGCGTGTGTGGCAGGTTAGGGCAGGAGCAGCGGCAGCATTCGCAGCTGGGGTGGAGTCTGGGAGGAGCAGACGCCCGGAGTTCTGCGATGGCCCCAGGGCTCCTCAGAGAGGAGGGAGCCAAGGTGCTGTGCGGCCGGAGTGGGTGGGGCGCAGGGGGGAGCGGCAAGCTTAGCAGAAGGAAGACCCTCTGACAGGTGAGGGCCCAAAGACGGAACAGGCCCGGGACGTGGAGGGATGCGCCTGGAGACAGGCGAGTCGGCACGAGGGCGCTGGCAGGAGCGAGGGGAGGGCTTCCCTCCTGAGGAGGGCGCTGCGTGTGGGGGCCGGCACCGCCCCCGAAGGCCTCCTGGGATTCTGCCTTTCACCAGGGATGACGGCTCCCCATGGGGGGATTTCAGGCATTAGCAGGGTGGGGACGCTTCCTGGGCCCACGGGTCTGGCACGCCGAGTGCGTTGTCTGCGGAGTGCCTGTGGGCGCGGGAACGGAGCTGGGGTGCGGCAGTGACCGGTACGGGGACACCAGTGGTCAAGGAGGGGCTGGGGCTGGGCAGGGCGGCTGGTCCCTGGGGACCGTCCCCGGTTTGTAATTGCAGGAAGTCACAGCCAGCACAGTCCTTACCCACACGACGGGCGCGACCGCGGGGCAGATGCCTGCCCTGGTGCAGAGGTGGGGGAGCAGGTCCCGCCCTGCCCAGGCCCAGCAGAGGACAGCCTGTGCTCGCTCCTCCAGCTCCCAGGGGAGTCTTCGGTGGGGCGGGGGTGGGGGGGCTCCCAGCAGGAGAGAGATGGGCTGGGGCTCTGGGGGCTCTGGAGCTGCTTCACCTGCCGCTGGGCCCCAGGCCTCCCCCCGTGCTCTTGACCCCACCCCAGGCTCACGGCTGGATGCTATGGTGGATGCCGTCTGCTCCCCCTGACGCTCACCAGGCCCCGATGGGGTTCAGAGCTCCGGGACATCACGGGGATCACAGGCTGGGCCGGATGGGGACACTGGCAGCCTGTGGGCTCCACCGAGTCTGGTTGCTGCCACCCTTGCCCACCACTCCGCACTGTCGGTGTGAGGGTGGTGAGGTGCGAGGGGGAGACTCATTCATGCAAAGTGCCCAGGAGTAGCTACTGTTGTTACTATTACCTGTAGCTCACAGAGCCCTGGGTGTCCTGCCTCCGGGGGGTCCCTCTTTCCATCCCTCTGTCCCTACTTCACACCATCCACTGCCCAGCCCCTTCCCTGGGGCTCTGCGCTGGGCCGGCAGAGGTGCGGCCTCGCCTCTCTCCGAGCCCCTCTCTCCTCCGTCCCAGGCTCCCCTTTGGCTCCTGCCTCCAGGCCTTTGCTTATGGGGCCCCCTCCCCACCCTCCCTTCCCTCTTCCCTTGTCACCAGGCAGCCCGCCGGAGGGATGAGGCGTCCTCTGCTCAGCGGTGTGGTCATTGCTAGTTTCCAGGCCCCACAGGCTCTGGACCCGTTGCTGAAGGGCGGGGCCGGTCCAAGTCCCTCCAAGTCTCTGGCTTTGCCTGGCCCAGAGGAGGTGGGGGGCCATCGATGGGAGTTTATGGAAGATGAGCCACCTCCTGGCCTGCCCCACGATGCACCCATTCTTCAGAAAAGGAAACCAAGGCGTGGAGAGTGCGAGTGTGCTACCCAAGGGCCCGCAGGGAGTGCAGGCAGTGCGAGATGGGGCCCCGGGACAGCCCCGCCTCACCTGCCCCCCCTCTTTGATATCTGGACGGACCAGGGAAGGCTGCGGGGCAGGGCTGGGCCTCGCCAGGACCCTGGACAGCTCCGCAGAGCTCCGCAGACCCGGTGCTGGATGGTACCTAGATGTGCTGGGGGCCTTTAGTGGGGCTGGAAGGAGCTGGCCTGGGACCCGGGGTCGGGGGACCGGGGTGGGGGTGGGGGGTGGAGGTGAGAAAGGCGGGCTGGAGTCTGAAGACTGGCCTCGCAGTTCGAGCTTTACATGTCTGCCATGTACTGGCTGGACAGGTCCAGAAACCTCCCAGAGCCTCAGTTTCTCCATCTGTCAAATGGGCCTTCCAGTCTCGCTTCAACAGGGAAGATTGCTCCCTGCCGAGTCCCACCAGGCTGTTGTGAGAAATAAACCAGCGACACGGAATCTGGAAAAGTTCTCAGAAAACCACAAAGGCTCACGGGCAGCATGTGAGGGGCCAGGCCACGGTGCTGGGAAGCTGGCCACCCACATGACTGGCGGCCCCTCCACAGGGGAGCTGGGTTTGGCCTCTGTCCAGCTCCTGGAGACCCCGATCCCGGAGCAGCATCGCCTGGGGCGGGGACACCATTCCTGAGGCATATATATATATATATATATATATATATATATATTCTCACTAGAGGATATTTTTTCCTTGATTTTTAGAGAGAGTAGAAAGGAGGAGGAGGGGAGAGAGAGAGAAACATTGATGTGAGAGAGACACGTTGATTGGTTGCCTCCTGCACAGCCCGACCAGGGCTGGGGATCGAGCCTGCAAACGAGGTACCTGCCCTTGACTGGAATCTAATCCGGGACCCTTCAGTCCGCAGGCCGACGCTCTATCCACTGAGCAAGACCGGCTAGGGCCTCAGGCCTGTGTTGAGCCAATTGTCCAGTGATAAATGCCTCACCCTCCAAGTCAATCTCCCCCGGCAGACCCCTGCGGAACGACCAGCTCACTTTATACCAGGTCCCTCTGCACCTGGCATTTCGGGTGATGGCCCCGTGCGGGGAGTGTCCTGGAATGGGTCGGGGACTCATTTGAGCACAGTCTGGCCGGAACCTCAGCGAGGGGCCGGAGGAGGGGGCTCCTGGGGTCTTTGCACTCTTGTCATTTCATCTTGGAGCCAGCCCAGGAGGGCGCTGTGACATCACCTCCTCCTCACGGTGAGAAAACCGAGACTCAGAGTAACATGAGAAAGTCCCAAGGTCCCAGGCAAGCTGGTGGCAGAATAGATGCATTCGAACCCGGACCCGAGATTGGGTGCCCAGGACGGTGACAGCGTCAACAGCCCCCGCCTCCTGAGAGCCGACGGCGGAGGGCACGCGGGCACTGCCCTCCGGGCGGGGTATCACACCGGCTTTCCAACAGTCAAGAAGAGATGGAGGTGGTTCAGAGTCACAGGCTGTGAGTGGCAGAGGCAAGATCCGAACCGGTGGTCAGGACGTGGCCCCAAAGTTGGGGCCGTCATTATGGGCTGCACCGGAGCCTGTTCCCATCTCTTTGATTGACCAGAGGTGGGCGGGACCTGGGCCCCTGACGTGGTGTGGCTTTTTCACCCTGGGCTCTGGCCTCCAGAAAGGCCCGGGACGAGGCCCATGTCCGACAGCTGGATTGAAACTGCCTTGGGCTGTGTCGGGATCCAGACAGACCTGGGGTGGGAGACAGAGACCTTGAGGGGTGTAAGGGAGCAGAGGTAAGAACGCCAAGCCAGGCTTCCCCCTGCCAGCCCCAGCCCAGGCCACCCCCTCCAGGGAGCCCCTGGCCCCCGCCCTGGCTGACTCCCACCTCCCCTGAAATCCTCTGGCCTCCCCAGCCAGGGTGGTGCTTGGGGCCTGACCCAGCCCTGGCATTCTGCTAATGAGAGCCACTCCTGCATGCTGGCTCTGAGCCGTGGAGGAGCCGACGGGGTGAGAGCCCAAGATCCTCTGTCAGCGAGGCGTGAGAGGTCCTCCGTGGCCCAGGCCCTGCCCATGACTCCAGCCCTGCCCTCTTCACGCTCTGCTCTCACCCCTCCCTGAATGCCCCCTACCCTTCACGATATTTTGATGGTCACAGAAATGTTGGGTGCCCTGTCTGGTTTGCTCGGTGGTTAGAGCGTCCGCCATTGGACTGGTGTCCTGGGTTCGATTCTGGTCAAGGGCACATCCCTCGGTTGGAGGCGATCCCCAGTCCTGGTCAGGGCGCGTGCAGGAGGCAATCAATCGATGTGTCTCTCTCACATGGATGTTCCTCTCTCTCTCTCCCCCTCTCTTCCACTCTCCCTAAACATCAATGGAAAAAATATCCTCAGGTGAGAATTAACTACGACAAAAAAAGCAGAAATGTCAGGGATGACAGGAAGTTCCCCGAAGGTTAGAAATCTATTGTAATCTCATCCTCAGGGCTGCCACTTGGCCCTACACACTTCCGCCTTCATTTCTTCTTTCTGGTTCTCATTTTTCAAAGCACAGCACCGGCCGCGCTCCAGCGTAACCCGCTTCCCTGGTCGTCAGATGGCGAGCAGCGGCCGTCACTTTCCCGCCACAGTCCGTCTCGGCAGCCTGGTCTGGCCGCTGGGCGCTCCCGGGCACACCGGCACCCTAACACCGCCCCTCCGGCTGGGTGCTCAGCTAGTGCCTGTCGCAGGGCTGTTAGAAATGGCCGCAGTTACCGCCGGGGCCGCTTCCGGGAGGAGAGTTTCTTGGCCCGGGGATGTCAGTCCACGCTCTCCTGGCCTCTGAGCCGCTGCTGGGCTTCCCGCTCCCTCCCATCCCCACCGTGACGCCTCACTCCTCGGAGCACACACCTCACCTCGGAACTGCCCCTGCTGTCCTGCCCCCTGCCCCCGGCTGCCCCCTCCGACCTCCTGCCTCTGAGGCAGACCGTCTGCCTTCTCCACCCCCTCTCTCGGCTGGCAGCACGTAGTAGGGCCGGGAAGTGCTTCCGCCCTGGCTGCGTGAGCAGTGTGGGCCGCACCGTGTTTCTATTAGTCTCCGAACAAGCGCCGCTGTTATTGAATCCTCCCCAAAGCAGCATGTCTGCTGTGTGTGCCAGGCTGCTGCTCTTTTCGGAGCGGGTCTCCCCTGCCCGCCCCGCATTCCTCGTTCCCTGTCTTGCAGAGCCCGTTCCCTGGGCACCGACGGAGCTCCAGGCCCTGTGGGAGGCAGCGCTGGGGCCCGAGGGAGCCCGACCTCCGAGCAGCAGCCTGGACCAGGGCAGGTGCTGGCCAAGCTCAGAGCTCATCGTCTGGGACTGGGCGGTGCCGGTAAGGGCAGGTCCCTTTGGGAGGGAGCACTGTTCCAAAGGCAATGCTGAGCGCTAGGCATACAGCAGGTGCTCAATAAATGCACGCTCCAGGAAAGTACGAGACGGTGCTCTGGGAGCTAAGGAGGGGGCCAGTGCGATTGGAGGTGGCGAGAAAACTGGTCAAGTGGGGCAAGTGTCCCAAGAACCTGGCTCTTACCCCAGGGACCAGGGCCACGCATTTTCCACTCCCCCAAACCACATGTCCTCGGGGCTCCTGAGGCCGTGGCCGCTGTGGCTTTGTCCTGGGCAGGCGGCAGGGGCAGGCAGTTGGGCTGTTAAGGCCAAGCCCTGTCTCCCGAACAAGCACCATTGTGCTCGGGATGCCTGTGTCCCCGGGGGAGAGATGCTCCCTGCTGAGTCTGGGACACGCATTTGGGTCCACAGGGTGGGGAGCCCTGCTGGGGGGAGCTGGGAGGTCCTGTGAGCTAAGGGGGGTTTAGGTTGCTGGGTCTCATCCTTCATCCGCTCATTCCTTCCTTCCTTCCTTCCTTCACTCATTTACTCACTCTCTCAACAGACACTGGCCTTGTCCTGGCTCTGGGACAGGACAGCACAGAGCATCTTGCTCATCTGTCCTCCGGAGCTTGGGGCCTGCTGAGTGTGGCATCCCAGGGCCCGGGTGACCGGCCTTGAGCTCCAGGGCCTCTGGAGTCCCTGCTGTCCTGGCTCTCCTCCTGGGCACCTGCTGTGCCTACTGCCAGGAACGCCCGTCCGGCTCCTCTCCCTGCCCACGTCCGCCCTCTCCTCTGGGCAGCGCTCCGCTGTCTTCCGGGAGCCCCTGCCTACCCCCCCACGGGCGCACCTCCTGTTCCCGGTCTCTGACCTGTCTCCCCTTTGGCCTAGCACTGGCCCTGGCCGGGTGGCAGGGGCTGTATCTGGGTGCCCCCTGCACCCCTGGCCGCCCAGCACAGGCCAGGCGCACACGGTCCCCGGGATGGCAGAGGTGCCAAGTAGACGTGGCAGCTGCCTGAGCAGTGGTGCTGAGCGTGGATTTGGGCCACTGACCAGGATTTGGGTCTCTGCACCAGGCCTGCGTGTCTCCCGGGGTGTGTGTGGGGGTGGGGGGGTTCTTTCCTCAATTCCCAGGCGGCTCCTCCCACAGTCCTCTCTGTCTGGGATGGGAATTACCTGCCCTGGGGTTCTGACCCTCACTGGCCAGGCAGACGCCAGCTGGGCAGCTGCAAGGTCAGTGTGACCCCTGGGGGGCGGAGGGAATAACCATGGGGGAGACCTCTGGCTGGGCGAGGGTGGAACCTGCTTCCCCGGACTGGCCCTGAGGAGACTCTGTGGCAGCTGCCTGTTCGAGAAAAGACGGCAGGGCCTGCCAACCGGTGCCCACCACTCAGGTGTCCTTCCCACGTGCCCCCGCGCTTGTATTTCCAGCCTGGCTTCTTCACTCTGCCCAGAGTGACCCCAGTACAGGGTGAGAGAAGTGAGGCTCAAACACAAGGAAGAGGAGGGGGTGCCCTCCCGAGCCCCCCTGGCCAGCCCTTGGCTTCCTCTCTGGCCTTGGCACCCCAGCCCAGGCCTCTACCCCCAACTCCACCCCCACAGCCCTCACCTCTCCCGCTTGACTCTCCCTCCTCCTGTCAGGGCCACCAGAGCAAACTCTAAAAATAAAATAAAACCGACCAAGTCATGCCCCTGCTCAAACACCTCCCATGGCTCCCACTGATAAAGTCTATCCCCTTAAGCAGGTCCCCGGGGCATCTTCTTGATACCCCTCCCTCCCTCCACCCCCCCTTTCCTCTTCCTCTAGCCCCCTCCCAAACACGCCAAGGTCTTTGCACGGCCTGTTCCCTCTGCCCGTAAGGACTTCTCCATACCTTCTCTCCTTGGCTTGCTGGGAGTGTCCGCCTCCAGGAAGCCCCCCCAGGTAGCTGTCCCCACCTCCACGCTGTGCCTGCAAGGGGCATTTTCCTACCAGACGGGGCTCCCCCCCAAGGCAGGCCAGGCCTGAGCAGCGGCACAGGGCGTCCACCTGGGACTGTGTGAAGCTGAGATGAACGCAGGAGGGGGAGGCACAGTGGGAATGTGGGGGGAGGGGGCCCACAGACATCTATTGAGGTGCCTTAGAAGGGCTCAGAGGGGCCACACCCCTTCTCACCCCCACGTGGCCTGGACCTGTGCCCTGAGACAAGGCCCTGTGGACACCTCTCCCCGCTGGTGGCAGGGGTCAGAGGTCACGGGGCACCTCAAACTCCCCAGGGTGGGACCACCCTGATGGGGGTGTTGCTCTTGTCCTCCCCAATAAGCCAGGGGCCAGGTTCTCAGGTCCGACTGCTTACCTGGAATGGGGAACTTGGGGTCCCCGGGGTTAAGAGAGAGGGGCACAGAGGGGCGCGGGCCTATGCTGCCTGGGAGCTGGGGTCCATGTCTCCCCAAAAGGGGGCGGAGGGGATCTTCTCAGACTTCCAGCAGGAGGGGTCCCGAGCAGGGTGCCCTGGTGGTTCTGGGAGGGGGTCCGGGCGGGGGGCGGGAGCCGCGGCGCCCCGGAAGGGGCTGCGCACGCCGCGGCCGCCGCGGATCCGGAGGTGAGAGCGCCCCCGCCCCGCGCCCGGCTCCCCGCTCCCCGCCCACCCGCGCGCGGCCGGCCGGGCAGGGGGCGGGCCAGCGTGGCCGGAGCTGCCGGCGGCCCGCGACCCTCTCCGCGGCGCGGCCCCGCTCACCGCCCGGGTCCCGGCCGTTCCCAGCGCTCCCTTTCCCGGGGCGGCGGGATGCGGGCGCCGGGCCTGGGCGGGGGCCGAGGGCCGAGGCCTGGCCTGCCGGGCGGGGACCCCGGCGGGGACCCCGGCGGGCGCAGGGCGTGGGGCCGAGGGTGAGAGCGCGCCCCTCCCGGCGGCGCGGCGGGGGAGGCGGGGAGGGCGGGGGCGGGCGGCGGGCGGGGAGTCGGGGAGGCTCGGAGCGCGCGGCGGGCGGGCGGGCAAGGGAGGGGGCCGCGGGGAGCCCCCCGCCCCCCGAAGGAGGAGTCTGGCTCCCACTTGCTGCCTCGGACGCGCGGCGAGGCGGCCGCCGGAGCAGCCCCCGCCCCGCTCGCCTCCCCCCCGGAGCCGGGCCCCTGCCTCCCTCCGTGCGCGCTGCTCGCGGCCGCGGCCGCCGAAGAGGAGCCCGGGGCCAGGTAGGGCCGGGCGGGCGGGCGGGGCGCGGGGGCGCGCGGGACCCTCTCCGGGCGCGGGGTGACGCCCGCGGCGAGGGGCGGCGCAGGGGCGCCCGCAAAGTTAGTTTGGCCGCCTTGGGCTGCGCCGGTGCCCTGCCCGCCGAGCGGGGGCCGCCAGGAGGGCGCGCGGCCGGGCGCTGGACTCCGCCTGGGGCCGCGGGGTCAGCGAAACTTTCCCGGCTCGCCAGGCGCTGCCCACTGCTGGCAGGTCGCTGGCGCAGGAGCGGACTGGCGGGTGCAGGTGATGCTGCTGGTGGCAACAATAGCAGCCCCGGCCGTGGAGAGCCTACTGTGCGCAGCGAGGCCCCTGCTGGTCCTTGGGGGCAAGGGAGGGGGCACTCATACTGGTCTGGTGGCCACTTTCGCGAGCCGTTGCCGGAAACTCCCTCTCCCTCTCTCCACCCGTCTGTCTGTCTGTCCATTCATCCATCCCTCCATCCCTCCCTCCATCCCTCGTCCATCTATCCAGCCACTCATTCCACACAGATTTCTGGCTGTCTGCTGTGTGCCTGGCCCAGGAAACCAGTGGCTAACCAGCAGGTCCCAGCCTCACAGGCAGTATTTCACCGCCTGCCCTGCGGAGGAGCAGTGCTGTTTATCCTGGGACTTGTTACAGGAGAGTGAATCCATGCACAGTCTCCCTCTCCCTGCTGGAGACCGAGCTGAGGTGGCCAGGCGTCCCTGGCAGGCCACGGCTGGCCACGGCAGGCCACGGCTGGCTCGGGGTCCTGCTCCCCTCCCATGCTGCTGGGTGGCCTGAGATGGGACCAGGAGGCCCCCGCCTGGAACTGGCCCCCAGGCCTGCCCAGCTGACCTCTGGGGGATGTCCCCCTCAGTGCTGGGTCAGACCCCCTCCGGGTGCCCCTCCGGGAGCTTGGCTGCCTCCTCCTCCGTTTCTAAGGCGTCTATTGAACGCCCAGAGGAGAGCTTGCTAAGTGGCGGACAATTATGAAATTAAACTGGGAACAAAAGTGGGCCGGCTGGTGAATGGCCGAGCTGGCGCTGCAGCACTGAATGGTGACGGGAGCCGTGCTCGCAGGGCTCAGCCAGGCCGGGGGCTCAGGCAGACACTGCCACTGCCGACACCCCGATTGCTATTTGCAAAAAAAGGAAAAAAAGAAAAATTAAGCCAACTTTCCCAATAACTTGCCACGTGGGCTACAAGGCGTTGGGAGATGTCGGAGCGGCCATCGTCTGACGGCCACGTCCAGGTTGGAAGCCAGGCCTTGGTTCACGGCGCCAACACGCCAGGAGACCGTTGGGGGAGGGTGGTGGCTTGGCTGGGGCGAGGCAGGCTTTGGTGGTGATCAGAGAGAGGCATTCTGGGGCCCGGCCGGTGTCCAGGGGACCTGGTGCGAGCCCCCCCCTCCGCCCTCCGCCCCCCGTATAAGCTGCTCCATGACGCCTGGCTCCCTGCATTCGGCTTTGCGAGAGGCAGCCCCCAGCACTTGTAAACCCGCTTCTCAAGATGGTTTCTGCGGGATGCTGCATCTGTCCGAGCCTCACCGGGCGAGGACAGTCTGGCTGATGGCCGAGCCGAGGCGAAGAGGCAGTCACAGGGGGTTAACTGTGTTTGAAGTCTTCGGGGTGGGGCTGCTCTCCTATTTATGTCCCGGCCCCGGGAATTTTGGAAGACCCGGATCGAACCAGACCCCTGTCAGGTCCGTGGGGCATGTAGGTTCCGAGTCTCACCCACGCGTGGGACACCGGATCTCACACGCCCCAGCCAATGCCCTGGAGCTGGGACTGTGGACAGAGAGACCGGATCTAAGTTTAGGTAAAAGATCGGGTTTTGGGGATCTTTCTACACGAGCCCCAATGTCAGGAATGCAGAGACGACATATAGAATAACAGCCCAAGAAGAGCCTGCTGGTGAAACAGGTCCCAGTCCACCCGTGAGACTGTTCAGTCTTCATCCGACGGACGTCATGGAAGCTCCCTGGGTTCCCTGACCTTGCTGCCTTCCCTGCAGGCGGTGGTGGGCACCCACGCAGGACACCCCTCTGCCCTCGTCGGAGGAACGCAGGCGCGTGGCAGGGTTTCACGGAAGGGTGGCACCCAAGGAGAAAAAGCAGCATTCGGGGTGTGGGTTCCGGACTCCGAGAAAAAAGGAAACGCTCCCCAAAGTGCGGGCGTCTTTTAATCTGTCGAAATGACTTCACGTTTCCAGCTTCAGGCCTGCGCACTGCTCGTGACTCGCAGGGGCCGGGGACCTGAGCCGGCCGGGCAAAGGCTTTTAGCAGGTAAACATCAAGCACAGAAAAAGGCGCAGTTAGCGGAGGTTAGTCAGTGCCTCTCAAGTTGTGGCGAGCCGCAGCTGAGGGTGGGATCTCTGCCTCATCCCCGAATTGTCTGTCAACATCTTTCATGTGACAGTGTGACAGGTCTCTCCCACCGTCCCTCCCTCGCTGGCAGCAGAAAAGGGTCCTTTCAAGCCTCCCCTCCTTTCCGTTCTCCTCCCCGAGATCTCTGTGCGCAGTCGGTACCTTTGTCTGCCTGCACCTCAGAGGGAGGGAGGGACCCCAGGGGAAGGGGCGCCCCAGGCGCAGGGGCCGAGGGATGGGCTCTGGGCCTGCTCTCTGCCCACAGACCCCCGCTCTGGCATCGTGATGAGGGCAGGCTGCTGGTGGGGTCTTCCTTCTGGCCAGAGCCCTTGCCTCCTAGGATAAGACGAGAGAACACTTGGGGGGGGGGGGCAGGGTGAGGGAGAGCTTCATGCAGCCACGGTCCCGTGTTTGGATGATGCTGGGTGACCCTGAGGGCGGTGCCCTGCAGCCACAGTTCCGGGGGGCTGAGGGGGGTGGAAGTACCCTCAAAGGAGGCGTCCCCCCAGCTGGCGTCCTCTCCAGACTGCCACTGAGATGTTTGACTTGGGTCTGAAGAAGTGAAAAAAGAAAAAAAGAAAAAGGAACGAGCAAAAGCAACCCCAAGAGAAAGAAAGGAAGAGAGGCCCCTGCCGGGGGGGGGGGGGGGGGGTTGGGGGGAGGTAGGAATACAGCTTCTCCGTTAACTTGATTCTCCGTGGCTCTCCCCGGCGACCTGGCCATTCTGCTGCCAAAACAGTTTATCTTATTTTGACTTTTCCCCCCCAAATGAGACAAGACTTAGTTATGCTTTATTCCATTTAAAATATCTCTGGCCAATCTCATGAAAAAAAAAAAATCTTCAGTTGAGATTGTTTTAATTTTGAGCTCAGACAGTGACTGGCAGGTTCTTGGGTCTCCTCACGCCTCTCGGTAACGACGCTTTGGGGGCTTCTGGGACGTGGTCGCGGCCAGCTCGGTGTCAGAGCCGGGTCACACATCATCCGTGGACGCAGCTCCCGGGAAGAGTCCCCTCCGGAGGATGGCGCTGAGTTCAGAGCCAAGGACCGAGGAGGCCCCCGTCTCCCAGCCCGGCCCACACCCGGGAGGTCCTGTCTGCCGCAGTCTCCACACCGCCATCCCCTTTCCGAGGAGGACGGAGCTCAGCCCGGATGCGCATGAAGAGACTTTGGCTGGCATCGCCCGTGCTAATTTCATCCCTTTACGAAGAAAATGATGCCTGCTTTCAATTTCCAACACACCCATCCGTTCTCCTTCATTTCATGCTTTTGCGTTTTCCAGTAGGACTGAGGCCTGCGAGGCTGCAAAATATATCGCACCCGCTACCTGGGCAGTGGGCCCCCTGCCCAAGCCCTGCCTCCCCCCTTCGCTGCGAAAGCACGGCAGCGTTTGGGGAGCAGGCAGCGGGTCCCTGCTCCACCCGGGGCCCCCTGCCCAAAGCCGGTGGCTGGGGGGATGGAAAATGGAGTTTTGCTTTTATAACTTTGTCACTCAGACACATTCGTTAATTGATCATACTTTGGAGGTTTAATCTTTAATTGCAAATTCCCACACGACCACAAAAAAACACACTTAAATTGATCATAAAAATGGCAGAACCCCAGCCGGAGACTTGAGTGTAGAATTACCGTAGTGCCGATTTGATTATGCTTCGGTGACATCTGTTTAATAGATTTCCGTGAGAACTGTAAATCCACGTTCACTTGCTTTGCAAATTGTAGTTGAATGAATGCCGAGCAACCAAGACTTCCTTGCTACCCCCCGGCCCCCGGCCCCCAACCATGTGTGCCCCAGGCCCCCGTTCACGGTGAGGGTGCTGGACGTGTTTGGGGAGAGGGAGGGGGGGGCGGAAGGCCGATTGTCACACACGCGCCTCGTGTCCTTTTGTGCGCGGGCGCGTCTGAAGCGGATCCGAGCCGCTTCCCATTTGGACTCCACAGCTACGTGAATCTCCAAGTGCTTTATTTCAAAAACTAGGACATAGCACTTTGCAGAAGAAAAATCAGTCCATCCGCTATTATTTATGTGATTGCTGATCTGCTGGGTGGATAGAGAAGGCACCCGGAATTATAATAATTTATGGAGCGGAGCGCTGGTTTACAAACATATGTCTCAGCCCCTGCTCCTCGGTTTCTTTGCGCCTCTGGCCTCGCTCGGGGCCGCGGGCACGGAGAGCATCCGGAGGGTGAAGCCGGCCGGGAGCAGGGACCACCGCCGCGGATCAGACGGGAGGCATAAGTGAGCAGCTATTTGTGGCAGACAGGACATGATCCAGTAAGTAGCGCTCTCCATCATTCTGAAATAAAAGCGCATAATTGGAAAATGAAGCGGCAGCAACTGGGGGGGGGGGGTGGGGTGGGCGCGAGGAATTAGAAAGTGTAATTTAAAATCATGTTGTCATCATTCAAAAGGGGCCCGACTAAAAGGTTTTTAAGTGGTAAATGCTTTAGAGCCACTCACGCTTGATCCTTTTTCAAGGCAGAGTGTCCAATTTTCTCAGTGTTTCTGGAGCCCTTCATCGCCGGGCTCACCGGCTCCTTGGACTTGGCCGCCAGGCCCGGCTGCGGGCGGTTTTTCCTCTGGCCTCGCACAGTCCGCGCGGGAGGGCGGGACGTTGGGCCAAGCAGGGGCGGGCTCTGACCCCCCCACTCCACGGGGCTGTTCGTTCTTCCCCCTTTCCTTTGAGTGCCTCTGTTTATGTTTTGATCCTTTAGAACATTTTCGACTACCAACTAATCACATTGCATATTTCCAGGCACCAGCAAAACAAGAAAAAAATAAAGGTGGTTTTTGTGCTTGTGAGGAAACCTGGCTTCTAAAGGAATTATTGCCAACCCTCCCACACCTTGGTGGCTTTCTGTTGCACGTGATTGCTCCTGCCTTCTGCGGAGTGGGGGGCTGCTTAGGAGACCTTAGCGTGGCTTTTCTGTGACATTTCGCCACGTGGCAACTGAGTTATCCACAGAAGCCTCCGCCGTGAGCAGTGCCTTCCGCTGAGCTGGCTGGCCGGGCAGCCCTGGGGTGATGGGCTGGAGGCTTGCCTGCAGGCGGGGCTGGCCAGGTGGGTGCAGGCCTGGGGCTGCTGGCTGCCCCCCCAGGTGAGGGGTGGGGAGGAGCAGGGGTGGGTGGGGTCCGGGAGAAAGCTTTCCCTTGAGGGGCCTCAGTGGGGAAGGCTGTTGGGGCCGGCACTTCTGAGGGGCCTCTGTTTCATAGACAACCGTTCCCCCTGCAGCCGTAGATGGTCCCCCGAGTTTCAGACTCGGGACAACACCGTGTTGTCCTGGCCCCCCAGTTGTGGCTGCGAAGGTGCTCGTGGTGGGAAGAGAAAGGGTGCCTTCCGCAGTGGCCGCCCCACAGCCTCGAGTTGGCTTTGACTAAAGTGACCGTGACGCTTTGTGACGATGGAAATGGGGACACTTTTGAGAGCCAGCGAGGATGCTGGGAATAAGGGCTGATGGGGGATCACAGGCATGGACGGGGGCTGCCCTGGGTGCCCACGCGGGCCTTGGGGAGGCAGTGCAGGTAGCCGTGGATGCCTCGTGGCAAAGGGACTCTGTCCTTGCTCTGCAGACCAGCACCCCCTGGCCCTGCAGACACTCGGAGATTTCGTTCTTGTACTCAGACTGTTCGGGGCTGCTGGGATGACCCAGCATCTTCCTTTGCGAATCCCCGCCCCCTCCACCCCCCATCCCGGGGTTAAGATGATCCACACCCGTCAAGGCCTGCTCAGTCTCTCCTCTCTGGGCCTTTGGCCCATGCTGGCTGGCCGCAGAGTTTGGTGGGGGCCTTTTGGGGGCCCCCTCCTCTCTAAGCTGCTGTTGAGGGTCTGGCTGCTCCTACTGGGCCTGCGCCCTGGGAGGGTCAGTTTCACATCCGAGGCATTTGGGTCCCCAAACAGGACCTGCCCTGGACCAGGGGCTGTGGGAGTCTCCGGGTTGGTGCCCTGTGGTGCCGGGTGAGGGTGCGGCGAGCTCGCCTAGGAAACGTGGTCTGGTGGTCCTGGATGTGCCAACCACACGCCCAGGGAAGCGAATCACAGGGGCCTCACCAGGGACGGTGGGACGGAGGGGGCAGGGGAGGAGGGGTCCTCGAGTCTCTGAAAACCTCTGCTCAATGCTCAGCAGTTGCCTGCAGAGCTCCTGGGTTTCAGAGGGACGTTCTGACCACAGCGGAAGGACGTTTCGGGAGCACCTACTGTGTGCTGGGCCCTCCGCCAGCTGCTGCTTTGGGTACCATGTCCTGTGACCCCCCCAGTGGCTCTGGAAGGGCGGTGTCAGCATCCCCGTGTTTACAGATGGAAGACCGAGATCCGGTCACATATGTTTTACCCTTTGGCCTCTCACTCAGTCAGACACAGGACGAGACTCTGCGTGGGGAGCTTTGGAGAGGGGGGCCCTGGGGGTTGTGGGTAGAGGCACCTGGCCCAGCCTGGGGAGGTCGGGGAGGTGTCCACCAGGCCCGGAGCTGGGAGACAGGTGTGTGTGTTGGTGCTCAGAGCCGGCCAGGCAGAGGGAACAGCATGAGCGAGGGCTCAGAGGCAGGACTCCTGGTGTGCCGGGAAACGCAAGTGGTGAGCTTGGCCTGAGGGGTGAGGGAGGCTGGGCCCGGGCCAGGCCTCCTGCGCTGACTAAGGAGCCGGGGCCTCCCCGGGGGAGCGGGCTGCCCTTTGGTCAGAAGCATGTTTCAGGACTTTTCTTTTTTTTTAAATATATTTTTATTGATTTCAGAGAGGAAGGGAGAGGGAGAGAGAGATAGAAACATCCATGATGAGAGAGAATCATGGATCGGCTGCCTCCTGCAACCCCACACTGGGGATGGAGCCCTCCACCTGGGCATGTGCCCTGACCGGGACTTGAACCGTGACCTCCTGGTTCATTGGTCGACGCCGGCCGGGCTATTTTAGGACTTTTGTTCCGGAGGCTCGTGTGGCGCTGGCCTTGGCGAGGCAGCTGGGGGAGGCCTGACCGGTTGTGGGGCTTTCGGAGCGCTCTTGCCTCCTGTGAGCTGTGCGGACAGTCGGCGCCTCGTGGCTGCTTCGTTCCTCTTGGAGGGCCCTGGCCTGCCCGGCTCATGGCACCCGAGGACAGCACGTCCGCGCCTGTGAGGGCGCCCGGAGGGGGAAGCCGCCTGGGACAGGGCTTTTGAGGAGCGAGCCTCAAGCGCGGAGGGCGTTTCTCAGCAAGAATTTCCGGCCCTTTCCGTCGGGCTGCCTCGGCCGGTGTGGAGAGGCCAGCTCAGGGTTCACTCTGTCCCCTTGTGACCCAGGGAGGAGGCAGCGCACAGAGAGGTCAGGGGACCGGTCCAGCGTCCCCCAGCCGAGCAGCACCATCTGAAACCGAACCTGAGCCCTGCTTCTCCAGTGAGGAGCCCCGAGGCTGAGAGCTCTCCAGAGAGACGCTCAGTGCCTCTGCCTCGGGGCCTTTGCACATGCCGAGCCCTCTGCCCGGCTCCCTCTCGGCCTTCGATTCTGCGGTGACGTCACCTCCTCAGACAGGCCTTTCTTACCACCCAACTTAAAGCGCACCCTCCTTTCCCTGATTACTGTCACCCCATCACCCCTTCTACCTCTTGTGGGTCCATCTTCTCGTCTGAAAATAGCTTTTGTGTTTGCTTAGGGGATGACTTTACCGCCCCTCCCCCACCCCCGGTGCGTGAGGGCCGTGACTGCCTTGCTTTTTCCTGCTCTTTCTGCCGCCAGGCACAGGGGCCGAACGCTGAGTAAGTGCAGGTGCCCATCAGGTCACCCACCTCCTCTCCAGTTCCACTCCCCGCCCACCCCTGGCTCCGGAGGCACCCGTGGTCCAGCCGGGACCTGTGACTTGCTCAGGGTCACCCTGCTGGACAGAGCAGGCACCTCCACCTCTTCTGCAGTGCCCCCCCCCCCCCCACCGCCGCCTGCGGTGCTGCTTCCTGGACCAGGAGGAGTGCTTCCCGCTGAAAGCTGTTTGGCGGAATCGGCTCCCGCTCCGTGATGGCTGGCTGTCTGCGCGGTGGCTGACGCTGCTGCAGCTCCATAAATATTAAACGGCATTAAGGAGGCTCCGCGCTCCCGCGCTCCCTGGTTTCTCCGAGCGGGGCCGTGCGAACCCCCTTTATGTGAAACGCAGCATCTCACTGCGGAGCGCCCCGGGACGTGGGCGCTGCCTTTTCTGGCTGAGTCCCTGGTGCAGCGCCGTCTCCCCGCGGAGGCGATGCAGGGCCCGCGGGCGCCTGCTTCCGGGGCCGGTGGGTGCAGGCCCCTGGGGCCCCTTTCATAAGGGCGGTGCCCACCTGGCCAGCTTCCTTGCGGATTCGTGGGGTGGGAAAGGGGAGAGGGCGATGGCTCTTCAAGCTTTAGCTGAGCCCTCCTGACACCCCCCTCCACCAGGCCTGTGCTGGCACCGGGGAGGGAGACTGGCAGGACACTCTGTCCGTCCGTCCCTCCCTCCATCCTCCCTCCCTCCACTCACTAATTCAGTGTGTATGCAGCCTGGTGGGAGGCCCTGGCGGCGGGGATGATGTAATCATGGAATAGCGAGCATTTATTGGGCACTTACTATGTGCTGGGGACTGTGCTGTGAGTCGGGATGTGTTCTGTGTGTGTGAGTGGGCCTTGGAGAGAGGATACGGCTATTGTTGCCCCTTGTATGGGCAGGATTGTCGAGATTCCTTTTTAAAACTAATAATCCATGTCTCCTCTGCACCTAGCTAGAATGTTCTCCAGGCTCTAACTTTTGTCATTTCCCTAATCTAATCTGTGTTCTGACCGTGTGGATCCTTCTTCCACGCGCAAAGCGAAGGGGGTTTTCCTCGTTTGGCGTGACTGGGCCGTGACTGACCAGGAGCGTTCACATGACTCAGTTTCCTCCCTGGTTAGTGCAGTGCGCACGGAGTGATCGCAGGGCCTGAATGACCAAACGCGGGATCAAAACCAAGCCACGTTCCAGGCGTTTCCTGTTTACACGGGTTCAAAAAGTAACGATGGAGCCGGGCGATGGCGTGGATGGAGCCACGGCAGCGCATGGCCTCGGTGAGGAGGCGCCGGCGGCCTGGCCGGGGTGCGCGGACCTCACACAGCGGACGCGGGATGGTTCCCAACGTGAACCCGCTTTCCAATGACACAAATTCAAACAGTACGGATCGCGCCACGAGCTGTGACTCTAAGTGGGTTCGAGGGTTGACAGGATCCCTGAGATGCTGAAGAAGGCGTCGGGGAGGGTTTTGGTGAAGGTGGATTCTGCTCCCCCCCCTCCTCCCCGGCCACCCCGGAGCCGGAGCCGGAGCCGGAGTGAGCCGGTGGGGGGGCCTGCCGGGAAACTCCCTCTGCTCTGAGCTCTTCAGGCGGAATGGGTGCCCGGGAAGGAATGTGCTGAGCGCCCACCTGCTGGGGCTTGCCGGGTGGGTGTGGGGCCTGGGGAGTGGGTGCATCCGGGTCCGAGGGAGGGGCTGGGGCTGGAGCTGGAGGGGAATGCTCCCTGTTCCCCAGTGTGGAGACGTGAAACTCACTTTACCTGTTTGCAGCGCACCAGCCACGTCCCGCCCCATCTCGGTCCCTCACCCGGTGGGCTCGGGGATTTTGTCAAAGGCAAAAAAAAGCCTTAAGTATTTAAACATGTTGGACCATGCCAGCATCCATCCCCAGCCTGGCGGGTTGTTTTTTTTTTTTTTTTGTCCCCTCCCTCCTTTTCCTTTTCTTTTTACCAAAGTATATTCATCAAACTGCTGAGTTGGAAAGATTTGTAATGAGTTTTTGAGCTGTACGACTGTGTTTCCCCCCCCTCCCCCCGCCCTCTCCTCTTTCTAAATCTTCATCTGACATTAAATAAAGCAAATCCCAAACAGATTAACTGTCGCACGGTTCTGCTCCGTCTCCTCAGTCTGCTTCCAGGTCTGGCGCGGGACCGGGCGGCGGCGGCGGCGGCGGCGGCGGGAGATGCCCGGGCGGCCCGCGGAGGCCCATGTGGCGCGCTAGGTGGGATCCCGGCGCCCTGAAGGCCGAGGCCCTGGCCCTGCTGCCCTGCGGCCTGGGCATGGCGTTCTCCCAGTCCCACGTGATGGCCCCGCGGCGGCACCAGCACGGCCGGCTCCTCATCGAGGTGGACGAGTACAGCGCCAACCCCACGCAGGCCTTCACCTTCTACAACATCAACCAGGGCCGCTTCCAGCCGCCGCACGTGCAGATGTGAGTGGGCGGCGCGGGCGCGGGGGGGGGGCGCGGGGCCCGGGGGGCGGGGGGCCCGGGGGGGCGGGGGGCCCGGCGGCCGGCGGGTGGGCTCAGCACGGGGCGCCTCCTGGCTGCCGCCCGACCTTCTCTGGCGTGCTGAGCGCCCCGATGCTGGGATGCCAGGATCTCGGCGGCTCGCACGGGGAGGGAGGAGCGAAGCTGTGGAGCGATGGCCTGTGGGCAGGTTCTGGCCCGGAGTCCTGTTTCATTTGGACCGGAGAATGTTTTACAAATACTAAAAAAAAAATGAGGTGATTGCATATAAACGTCCAGACTTCTGGCTTGGCTTTGCAGCGCCCCAAAGCCTGGCAACGCCGGGCCCACAGGTCCTCGCGCAGCCGGGGAGGGGGTGTGGGCCGAGGTCCCGCTTCCCCTTCTGGGTATTTGGGTCTCAGTCATCTTCCTCATTGTACAGATGGGGAGACCGAGGCCCGAGCGGGGAGGGGACTTGCCGCAGGCCCCAGGGCAGGGTCAGAGCAGGCCCTGGTCCTGGGCTGTCTGCCTTCCCTCCTCCTGCCCGCCCGGCCCCCAGGCCTCCCTGGAGACAGCAGGGGTGTTCCAGGCGCCTGGAGACCCTGCGGCGTCTGTGGGTGTAGGTGCCGGCACGGGGCGGTCAGAGCTGTGATGGGCACGGTGCCCAGAGCAGGCCCTCCTGACCGCCAGGTCCCGCTGCGGCCACGAGCACCACCTCCTGGGAGGTGGGGGCCTGGAGGCTGTTCCTATGGGGAGACCCGGGAATCCAGCAGGTGGGGTGGGAGGGGTGCTGCCCTGTTACCGAGTGGCTCCCTTAGGACCTGTCCCCCGTTGTGACGGGTGGGCACCGAGGCGGTATTCCCGGGAGGAGGTGGGGGCTCCGGGCCTGGGGGGTCCCAGCACTGGCGTGTGCTCCGGAAAAGGCCCGTTTCCCGGGGGCTGTGGGGCTGGCGTGGGCAGCAGCTGCCTGCTTTAGTTTTTGGTGGGTTTCTGCTTGGAAACGGCCTCCAGCTTCCATTTTGGGGCCGGATGGGCAGGGCTGGGGGGACGGGTGGCCTGGGTCTCAGGCACACTGTTCCCTGGGAGCTGGACGCCGGGCAGAGGGGGTGGCCTCCTGGACGCGCCTTCCTGAGGCCCCTGGGTGCCCGCCAGACTCCTGCCTCCCTGGGAAGGGGCCAGAGCCGGGGCCCTCCGGCCGGGAGCTGGGCTGTGCTGTGTTTGTGGCCGTGTGCATGCCCACGGGGGCCGCAGGCCCCACACATGATGCCCGGATGCCGTGCAGTGCCAGGCAGAGCTGCCATCGATAGCACCTTTGCCTGGGCCCGCGGGCACCCAGGCGGCCCCGGTCCCAGCTCAGAGCCGGGGAACCAGGAAGTCCTGGGAGGGGAGGCCCAGGGGTGGGGCAGGACCCTGTGGGGAGCGTGGCTTCTAGGTTGAGACGCTGAGGAGGATGCGTGGGGGCAGCGAGCTGGCGGGGCTGGAGCAAGGGCCACCTGGGAGCTGGGTGGAGGGTGCCGCAGGCCCGGCCCTGTCCTGAGCAAGGACGTGAGGGGTTTCTCCCATTTAACCCACGAGCAACTGTGGGCTGTTTTCTTGTTTGTCCATCCACTCATTCATTCACTCATTCACTCATTCATTCATTCGGGAAGTGAGTGAGCAGCTGCTTAGCACACCGGCTAGAAATGCGCGCTGTGTGCCGGGTTTGAATCCTGCCTCTGCCACTTCCTTGCACGCCCCCGTGCGCGCTGAGCTGACCCCTGGGCGGGTGGCAGACGGCACATGTGTCATAAGGGGCGTCAGGGCATGAGACGCTGGCAGCAGGAAGTGCTATGGGGAGATGCTATAGCTTCCTAGTGGTCACTCGCCACTAGGAGTGGTCGGAGCAGACTCACTCGGGCCTGCCCTACCCCCTCCCTCCCGGCCCGCTCTGTGCTGCCCCCTCCGTGGCCAGGCTCCGGGCCTCCGTGGGCAGTGGGTTCAGAGGTGGCTGGGGTTTGAGCAGGGCCCAGGAAGACCAGGCACTGAGCCTGGTTCCGGACTCCTCATCCAGTGCTCCCGCGCTGCCCGCCCGGGCCAGCCAGGCTCTGAAACACAACTCTGCACAAAGCTACCTGAGGCCACGGTCATGCAAGGACGTGGGGTTTGCTCCCTCCAGCCCCTCCCCCTCCCCCTCAGATCCCAGCCCCGAGCGCCAGGGGAGTGTGCGGGCTGTGCGGGTTTCCATGGTGAGTCTCCACCGAGGGAGACGCGGGAGACGGAAGCCACTCCCCCACACGTGATTGATCACCGCCCTGGGCTTTGTCTGCGGGCAGAGGGAGTGAGGGGGCCTTATTGAATAAATCCACAATTTATATTTAATAACAACAGTGACAGCCCGAACGTGGCCTCCGATTGAGCCGTGAGATTTACGCCGTTGCCCCCAGAGGCCCTGGCGGTGACGAGGCTGCCTCAGCCTGAGTCATGAATCTCTGGGTCTGCGTCTCTGGGTTTCAGGCCCTGAGAACGCAGGCCCTCACCCTGGGGGCCGAAACCCCCCGCGGTGGCCTGGGAGAGCCCCCCGCAGCCCCCCGTCCTTCCGTGCTGGGCGGGCAGGGGGCGCGTGGCCTGGTGTCGGGGAGAAGGCAGGGGTGGTGCTGCAGGGACAGGGTTATCCTGGGGCTGGCGCCAGGCACAGCACCTCTTCGCGCCGCTTTTAAAGAGTCCTGTTGGTGGAGCCCCTCCCAGCACGTGGGGCGGTGGGGGTCCTTGAAGAGCGTAGCAGGCCGGGGAGCGCCCCTGTGTGCCAGGCCCAGGCGGCCCCTTAGCGCCCCGGCCCTCCCAGCTGAGCCAGAACAAGACCGTTTTAGTTCTGTTCCTGTCGTCACGGTCACAGGAAGGTGTTGAGGTTGGATGCCAGCTTCCTGTGGTGGAGACGCAGGCTCAGACCCACTCTCTAACGTACTCGCTGCGACCTTGGACGTGGGACTCACGTCCCGGCCTCGGTCATGGAGGGCCGCCGTGACTCGGGTGTTCACGGGGGTTTTGCCGTTCCGAGTGTCGGAAACCCAACTCCGACGGTCTTCAGGGTAAAAGGAGTTTCCCGGCTCATAGCGAGGATCCAGCGTCAGGCACAGCTGGGTCTAGGCAGCAGGTGATCCGTCGGGCCCTCTCCTCTGCTCGCTCGCTCTCTCCCGTTCCCCACACCGAGACTGTTCTGGTTCTGTCCTCACTTCCAAGCACAGCTGGGTTTCTGGGAGCTCCGTGCGGAGGTCTCCCTGGGCGTCCTGGCCACAGGTGTATCCTTTGAGCCTCGCAGGTGCCTGCCCTTTAAGAGGCAGGAATAAGCATTTGTCCAGGCCCGGCTGGTTGGCTCAGGGTCTTGGGTTCGCTTTCCGGTCAAGGGCACGTACCTGGGTTGCAGGTTCAATCCCCGTCCCCAGTCAGGGCACCTGTGGGAGGCAACCAATCAATGTGTCTCTCTCACATCAATGTTTCTCTCTCTCTCTCTCTCTCCCCCTTCCCCCTCACTTCCACTCTCTCTCTAAAAAAAAAAAAAAATCAATGGAAAAAATATCTTCCCTCCTTGGTTGAGGATTAAAAAAGAAAGAAAGCATTTCTCCATAGATGGACTGAAGGAAATGAATGAGGACCTTGCCATAGTCCAGCCTCGTGTGAACTCGGGAAACAAAGCCAGCTCCACAGCGTCAGTGTGGCCGGCTCCCACCGCCGGGGCCCCAGGCAGCCTTTCCCGAGCCCGGTTTCCTCATCGGTACAACGAGCGAGCGCACCTGCAGCGCCCGCCCGGCCGCACTGGGCAGGTGCCCGAGGAAGGCGGGGGAGCGCCCGCCCAGCGGCGATGAGCTCTCCGTTCCCGGGGACCCTCCGCACCGTTCCCTGGTTAGGGGGTTGAGCGTTCGTTGTAATCCACATAGCCGGAGGACAGTGCCGGGATAAGAGTCTTTATTTTTAATCTGGGATGAGGAGGCTTGCATGCTCACCGAGCTCCGAAGCCTCAGGGTGGAGAGAAATGAGAATGGAGTTAATTAAAGAGCCTGTGAGTCTGGGAACCAAACACCAGCTCCACAGTGTCAGTGTGGCTGCCTCCCACCGCTGAGAACCGGGCGAGGGGAAGGGGGTTACCGGAGAGCCCTCGCTGTTCTGTTCGGGGCTGGCTGATGCCCCGCCAGGGCCGCTCAGCAGCAGAGATTGTGGGCATGGAGGTGGCATCTGGCTCTTTCTGGCTCCCTTCTTTGTCCCTCTTGGACTCTTCGGCTTGGCCTGCTCACAACCCCAGTGTGTGTGCGGGTGAACGAGTGAGTGAGTGAACTTGATCGGCTCACTCACGGGCCTGTGCCAGGCCAGCAGCCCAGACGCGACTGGCTGCCCTGGGTTCAATCAGCCGCGTGGGGCAGACGAGGGGTACAGGTGGGTTCAGGGCCAGGCACCTGCAGAGCCTCGGTCATATGGGTCATGTGGGGGGAGGGGCGGGGGGGAGGGGAGGGAGGGAGCCAGAGGACAGAGGAGTGGCGGGAATGACCGCTCTTTCCCTGGCTCCCAGCCTCGCTGCTGCCTCACGGAAGCTGTGGCTTTACTGGCTGGCCACGTGTGGGCTCTCCTGGCCACGTGTGGGCTCTCCTGGCCACGTGTGGGCTCTCCTGGCCTGGGGTCGGGCACGGTGCATCCTGATGGCCCAGCCCTGAGCTCGGGGCTGGCTCACAGGAGTGGGCAGAGGTGCCGTGCTGAATGAACCGGGAATGAAAGAGTGAGGGGATGAACGAGTGAGGGGATGAACGAGTGAGGGGATGAAGGAGTGAGGGGATGAAGGAGTGAGGGGATGAAGGAGTGAGGGGATGAAGGAGTGAGGGGATGAAGGAGTGAGGGGATGAAGGAGGGAGGGGATGAACGAGTGAGGGGATGAAGGAGTGAGGGGATGAAGGAGTGAGGGGATGAAGGAGTGAGGGGATGAGGAGTGAGGGGATGAACGAGTGAGGGGATGAACGAGTGAGGGGATGAAGGAGGGAGGGGATGAACGAGTGAGGGGATGAAGGAGTGAGGAGGGAAGAGGAGGGGTGGAGGAGCTCCCAGCGCCCCCTGTCGGTCATCAGTGGACTTGGAGTTTTCTTCTGCTCGGGGCTGGGCCCAGCGCCCACCTGCTGGGATTTGCTGGGATTCCAAAGGCCCAGCAGCCCCAGGAAAGGCCCCGGCGGCCCCTCCTGTCACGGCTGCGGGCTGGGGCGGCCGGGCTGGCTCGCGCCTGCGGCTGCGGCGGACTGAGCGTGCACACGCGCCCTGCACATTAGCATGCTGAACCCACGTCGCTCGTAAGGTGTTAATTAAATTTCTTTGAAGTATATTGTCTGAAAAAAAAAGGGTAATTAGAAAGATGTCTTTAAAAGTATTTATGTAACTGATACGGCGCTGCTTTCGGCTTGCCGCATAATTAGATTTAAACACCACGAACTCCTCCAGCGGCTTCCTCGTTTGGAGAGAGCTGCGCGTGGAAATGTCACTGCGTTGTTTTGAGGAGCTGGGGGCCTGGCAGTCCTTCAGCTGAGAGGCGGAGACGTGGGGGGCTGAGCGGGGGCGGCGGGGGCTGCACGGTCCCCGGGACCAGCCACTTGCTCCGTGACGCACACCCCTGCGGCTTTTCCATTTCCTGGGTATTTTTGCTTAGCGAGGCCGCTCCGTTTTACAGACACGCATACCAGGGCCACATGTTTTGTTTTGTTTTGTAAATTTGTTTTTATCGATTTCAGAGAGGAGGGGAGAGGGAGAGAGAGATGGAAACACCGATGATGAGAGAGGACCATGGATCGGCTGCCTCCTGCACGCCCCCCACTGGGGATCGAGCCTGGGCATGTGCCCCGACCGGGCATCGAACTGTGCCCTCCGGGTTCATGGGGCAGGGCCGAGTGTTTGGCTTAAGGCCACACCAGCAAGTGCCGGGCTGGGTTTGAAGCCTGGTCTTCCGGTTCTGGGGCTGCTGTCTCACCCCGTGTGCCCCCCCACCCCTCCCCCCCCCGCCCCCCCCCCGCAAAGCCGGTGCTCTCGGGTGGTCAGGCCACCTCAGATCCGAAACACTGCCGCTCTCTCCTGCCTCTGTTCCGCGTGTCCCTGGGAGCTCCCCCGTTTCACAGTGGCTCCCTGGGGTGTGCACTGCCCTGGGACCCACCTCTTTCCGCCGGGCCATGGACGTCAGTCCTTGTAGTCTCGCTGGGGTCGATAGCACCCCCACAGAAGCCTGTGTTGTGGGGTGAGAAACCTCGCCCTCATTATTATAAAGCACAGATACACATTTGGTGCCGTGACCCCGTGACCCCGGGACCCCGGGACCCCGTGACGAGTGCCTTCCTCCCCGCAGGGTGGACCCAGTGCCTCACGACGCCCCCAAGCCTCCCGGCTACACCCGCTTCGTCTGCGTGTCCGACACCCACTCCAGGACCGACCCCATCCAGATGCCCTACGGCGACGTGCTGATCCACGCCGGCGACTTCACGGAGCTGGGCCTCCCGAGCGAGGTGAAGAAGTTCAACGAGTGGCTGGGTAGGTGCCGGGCAGGGGGTGGGCTTCCGCCGACGTCCGGCCTCTGTCCGCCTGTCCGTCCCCCCGCCTCACCCCAGGAGCCTTCCCTGACCCCCGGACCAGGCCCCGGACCTCGGCCTCTCCTGCCCCAGCCCTGGTCTTCGCTGGGCTGACCCTTTGTCTGTGGGGATTTGGGGCCCAGGTGTGTTCTTGTCCACGTGGGTGTGCAGCCCCCGTGTCCGGCACAGGTGGGGCTACATAAATAACGGCTGAGTGAGTGAGTGAGTGAGTGAAGGAACGAGGGGCTGGACGGTGAATGAATGCGTGACCGTCTGGGAATGCTGAGGCCAGGCCGTGCTCGGCTGGTGCCCAGCGGCTCAGCCACCGACCACTGTCGGGATGGCTCCCCCGTGAGGGGACCCTTTGAGCCTCTGTGCCCACATCAGGGACCCGGGGACCGGGCCTCGGCTCCTCCCCAGGGCGGCAGTTGGCACAGGCCCGTGGTGGGCCGTGATTTGCAAGCGTGCCCCCAGGGCTTTCTCTTTGGCTTTTTACTTTTTCCTAAATAAGAGAGACAGACTGGGGTGCCCCCTGGGAAAAGCTGTTTGCTTGGAATTGAGTCTTCGCTGCCACAGCCCCGGGGTGGGGGGTGGGGGGACAGCTGGATGGCATTGGACGGCCTGGGCTGGCTGCCGTCTCAGAGGCCGGGGTGCGCCGGCCGCCTCCCCGCGCAGCCCACTCCCCGGCCAGACTGTCGCCTCCCGGTGCCCGCTGCGCGGTTGGCTGGGAGCTGCGTGAGCAGCGGGACCGGGAGCGAGGCGGTTGCTGGGCGAGCGGAGGCCTGGCTTTGCAGTCGAGACAAATATTTACAAACAAGGCCTTCCCTCCGCTTGGCAGGCGCAGAGCCTCACATGTTGGTGTTCACATGGGGATGCTAATCGGGGGCCCCCGCTGGGCTGGGCCCCGGGAAGGCTGGGGGGGGGGGGGGGGGACAGGGCTCCGCAGGGGGGGCCTGCCCGGCTTCTCGCCTCCCTGGTGCCGCCTCGGGGTCGGGCCGCCCCCGGGAGGGACCCTCTCTGAGCCGGCTTCTTATCCTCAAAAGATGGGGTCCTCCCTGGGCTGATCCAGAGCCGGAGCCCAAGGCAATGACTGTGGCCAGGCGCCCAGCAGGCTCCTCACGCCGCTGCGGGGTGAACGGTGGGAACGGCTCTTGGGGCGGGTGCTGTTCGGATCGGAATTGGACGGAAGGGCCGTCAGCCCCTGCGCCGAGGCACTGGAGGGTGGGGACGGCCTCGGCGTACCCGGCCCACGACTGCCCCTCAGCGCAGGGGATGAGTGAGGAGACGCTGGCGTGGGCAGTGGGGTGGGCTCCACGCGCTGGGGTCTCCGTGCGGGAGTGGCAGTGCTCTCTCCTGGCAGGGCAGGGCCTCTGGGGGAGGCTGACTTCGGGCTGGGCCTCGACCGAGGGGCTGGGAGTTTGTGCAGAAAGGGCGACACCAGGCCGAGGGGACCGCTGAGGCCAACGTGGGCCGGTGGCCGCTCGGGAGGAGGCGTGATGTGTTGTGGCTGGAGTCAGGGCGGGGCCTGACCCGGGTCCTGGGGCCGGCACAGTGCGACGGGCCCTTTAGGACGACCCCTCCACCTGCCTCTGAACAGAAGTCAGAAGTGTCCACAGGACCTGGGGGGCCTGCGTCCTCGTGTGCCCTTGGCGTTGGGGTGACTTATGTGCCGAGCTATTGGGGTGGGGGTATGAGCTCGCCAAGGGCCCCTCCTTTCACAGAGGCTCCCTTCCCCCGGCCTCTCCCCTTGCTGCCTCCGAGGCGATTGCAGGTGTCAGAGCTGTCACTCAGCTGGGGCGTGGCTGGGCGCTCACACCGGAGGCCGAGGAGCCGCTCTGGGTCCTGCGTGGAGCGGCGAGGGTTTGCGTGTGAGGGAGAGCTTTGGCGGGGGGCTGTCTAGGGGAGTCCGTCTGCAGGAGGCGGGGCAGCATGAGGGCTGGGACCTCCTGCCTGGGAGTCAAGCAGACTGTCTTCACCCCTGCTTCGGCCTCTCCTTTGCTGTGTGACCTTAGCTTAGTCACTCAGCCTCTCTGTGCCTCACTGTAAACGGGGAGAATTGTTGACCTGCCCCATAGGGTTGCGGGGGATTGAAGAATAACATTCTCGCGTAGCGCTAGGCACAAGGAGAAGCCTCAGAAAGTGGGGGCTGTTACTGTGGAAAAACCTGCCTCATATTCGAGCCTCCCACTCCCCCCCAACACACACCGATCAGCCAGCCTCAGTGTCAGCAGAGCCATTTCATTCCAGCCACACTGTCGGCTCCTTTTGTCATTCCTAGAGCAGGCCCCCGGCTGGGACCGCTCTTCCCCCTCCACGGGCAGCAGTCCTCCACCCTTAGTGTCACCCGCCTCGGAGCCCCTCCTCCCTCTGTGCACCCAGAGCTCCTGTTCAGGCCTGGGTGGTGGCCCTCACCTCATGGCAGGGAATTCTCTCTGTTCTTGTGTCCCCCTGCCCCCCCACCCTAGACCATCAGCTCCTGGAGGGCGGGGCCAAGGCCTCCTCTCCAGCGCCAGATGAGGCACAGCCGGGTAGGCCCTGGACAGGAGCTGTGGACAGGAGTGACGGGCGCGGATGCATCCCCGGCAGGTGGGGTGCGCTGGGGCAGCAGTATCGGGGGGGGGGCTTTGAGGAGGCGGATCCGTGAGCAGGCAGGTGTGAGCCATGGCTCTCATAACATGGCACTTGGGGCCTGAGAGACTCGGGGCCCCAGGACGAGGCTCGGAGCTGAGGCCAGCAGGTGAGGTAGACCGGGCCCCGGGGGCGTGTGGGCTCCCCCTGAAGCCAGGGTGCCGAGGGCGGGTGAGTGGCTGAGTGCCAACCACACCCACTTCCAGGATGCGGGATGCAGAGGTAGCAGCTGACCCGAGGCCCCCTCACCACCCACACCTTCCCCAAGGCAAGAACGTAGCGCCTGCCTCTGCCCCGGGCTCTGGGGCAGCCATGCCCTCAAGGACTGTCAGTTCAGGAGCTGGGATTCGCAAGATGTCAGAAATCTCCCTGTGACTGGCAGGTGCTGGCCTGGCCTCCTCGTGTCTCCCCGTCCTCCACCCCCCTCCCCCCCCCCCCCCGGCCACGAGAAGCCTGCCCCTCTGCACTCTCACTCCCATCCCCCAGCTCCCTAGCCTCGCCCCTGCTCCAGCCTTGGAGTGACCAAGGTGGGTTTGTTCTCAGCCCTTCTCTCCTGGCCTCTCCACTTGACCTCCGACGTGGGTTCTTCTTCCGCTTCCACTCCATCGGCCTCTCTGGGCTTCCCCTGCTCCGTCTCCTTTGGTTCCTCGGTCTCGTGCTCACTGCAGGTGGCCTCTCCCAGGGCCAACCTTGAACATCTCAACCACCTTCTTTCCAGGTGATAATCACTCAGACCTCCCCCCTCTCCATCCCCAGCTCTTGCTTCCACCCAGACCTCCCTCTCTCTCCCCAGCCTAGATCCTTCTTTGAGATTCTGCCGGTGCATTGTTTGGTCTTTGCAGAAGACACCTCCTCCGGGCTGTCCACCAGGATTTCAGACTCCCTCTGTCCCAAACTGAACTCCTCAACCACAGACCCATCCCCATAGGCTATACAGTGAGGTGCAGCCCTCCAGTGCGGTGTTTCAGACCCTCCCCACCAGGGCTCCTGTGCCCCTCCCCTCCCCACCGAGGCTGCTATCAGCTGCCATCTCTTACTATTCTGACCCCACTCCTATCTGCCCACTCACTCATATCACCTGCCAAGCGTCTGTGGGCACCCAGCAGGCCAGCCTGCCGGGCCCCCCTTCCTCCTGCAGGATGCCGTGAGCCCCTCGAGGGCCAGGCAGCTCCCCAGAGCCCAGCCCGGCCTGGCGCTGGCGGAGGGCGCTCGGCAGGTGCGCGGGCAACAGCACGGAGAGGCCTCGGAGCCCAGGCTGAGCTGGTTCATCAGGTGGCATCACCCTCAGCAGACCCGGGAGGGGAGGACGGCGAGGCCGGCAGCGGCGTGTTTAGAAGTTATAATTAACTTTTTACTGGCGCCCTAGAATGAAGCGATACGTGAAGACAATGTAAAAGGGTCCAAGGATCTAGTTAAATAGAGCTGGGTCTTTCGCAAGCAAACCCTTAATTAAACCAGGGAGGGAGGCGAGGCGAGGAAGGGAGGCGAGAACCCTCCAGGCACTGCCTCTGGCTCTGGTCTCAGTCGCCTCCGCGTTGAAGGCAGGGCTCGGGCAGGGGGTGGGCCGCGGACACGGGCCGACCTCTTTGTGATTCAGTTCCGCAGCGCGGAGCAGGCTCCGGTCGAGGCGGGCGCTTCGGGGAGGGCCTGCAGGCCACCAGGAGCAGAGATTGTCCTTCACGGGAAACCGTGTTTTCCGTGCAGCTGGAGGCCATCACCCCTCAGCCACGCGCTCCCCAAGTCCGCTGCCTCCTTCCGCCCTGCCTCCCTTCACGGGGGCCATCCTCGTGTGGATGTGGGGGCCGAGTGACCGCTCTGCTCTCACCGCTCCGTCCCCAGCAGCGGCGCCAGCCCCTCGCTTGTCCCACTCCTTTAAGTTTTTCCCGTCCACGCGTCCTGCCCCCCACGCAGGGGGACGTGGCGCCCCCTCCTCTCAGCCAGGGTTTCTCATCTGTGTGCTGGGCTCGCCGTCACTCCACCTCTGCAGCCTCAGGACTGGCCAGGAGGCCATGGCATGTTCGGGTTGGGCGGGGTCCCATGTTTTACGTTTCAGGCCCTGGAGACAGAATCCGGTGGCCCCACTCCTGCCGTGTCCCAGGTCTAGTCTGCTCGGGGCTGCCCTGGGGCACCCCAGGCCCCGAGTGGGACCCCTTCTGGGCGTCCTGAGGCAGCGGGTCCTCTCTCCTGCCCATGAGGGTGGAGGGGGCTGGAGGTGGGGGCGGAGATGTCCTGGGGACGGCCGCATCCAGGGGTGTGAGCTGCTCAGCTGGGCCGGCAGGTCGGCAGTGGGGTCTGACAGGCCTCACACTGACCCGGGGTCGGGAATCCAGAGAGCAGGGGACAGAGCACCAGGGGCTCCCGGGGTCCCTGCTGACTCTGCCCCTCAACAGCCAGGTGACCTGCGTCTCCCACACTGAATGTCCACACCCCTAAAATGTGGGTGCAGGTTGGGGCCACGTGTTAACCAGGCTCCCTGCACTCCTGGCCGGAACTGAGCCCTTTAGTTCTCGGGCTGACACTCTAACCACTGAGCCAAACCGGCTAAGGCTCCAGCAATACTTTATTTTTTAGAGTAATATATTTTTTAAAATATATTTTATTGCTTTCAGAGAGGGAAGGAGAGGGAGAGAGAGATAGAAACATCCATGGTGAGAGAGAATCATGGATCGGCTGCCTCCTGCACGCCCCCCACTGGGGAGCGAGTCCGCAACCCCGGGCATGTGCCCTTGGCCGGAATTGGACCCCGTGGCATTCCGTCTCACTTGCTCACCCATTCGATGCAATGGCCCGACCCAGGCACGTGATTCTCACGAAGACTCGAGACTGAGTATTTAAAACAAAAGTGGCTTTGACTCCGGGCTTCAGGTCCTTCCTGGCGTCTCTGCTCAGGAGCCGCCGGCGCCTGGGGATTTGGGTCGTGTGTCCTCACAGTGGCCGTGGTCCCCCGGCGAGCGGGATCGATGCTCAGATGGAAAATGGAAGAAAGGTGCAGCGGAGGCGTGGTTTTCCACTAAAAAAAATTAATTTTCTGTATTCTTCATGGGAAAATGCCGCACAAAGCCAGAGCGTGTGCTAGGGGCTAAACGGGGGAACATTCACTTCCAATAAAGACGAAAAATCTAGAATCCTCAGTGGTAGTCAAGGGCCTTCGGCCAGCCGTAATTACAGTATTTTCATGTGGATGTATAAACCCCTCGGGAGGTGTGCTTAAGTGCTAATTATCTATTTACGACAGAATGGCTTCAGAAATGAAATGAGACCTGCTGGTGTGTGTGCATGTGTGTCAAACATGTGTTGCAGTGGGCTTTTTTAAGACCATCATCCTAAAAATCTCCGCCTTAAATAAAAAAGGAGTTTTATATTTAAACAAGGGAGAGATGTGTGTTCCTGAAAGCTCTGAGCTCTCTGAAAGGTCTTTCTTGGTTTTATTTTTGTTATTTGTTTGGATTTTTTTTTCTTCCTTATTTATAGCTCACTTTGTGCCAACGGATTTGAGATGGTTTATAATAATAAGAACAGTGAAATGGTAGGGGATTGATGGTACATTAAAAGCCAATTAAAAATGGAAATTAGAGAAGCTCAGAGGGAGGGGCTATCATGTCAGCACGTTGGGCTCGGTGGGTTCTGTGAGTCGGAAATCAGAGCCTGAGCTTCCCGGGGGCCAAAGTGAAAAGGGAGATGCATTTGGCGAATGGCCCTGATTCCTGGGAGGAGGGAGTGTGTCAGCCCCTCTGATTGGTCCATCCCCTGTAGCACGTTCGATGTGAGTACCTGGAGGACCGCATGTGTGTCCTGATGGTTTCCACGTAGGAGGACCGTGTGAAGGTTTTGTGTTTGAATAACGGCAGTGAGTCTTTATCTGGTGTTTCTCAGTGTACAAACATGTCCACTTCTGTCATTCGTCCGTGCCTCTCTCTCCCCCGCTCTGCCTTCTTTTGGATTGATGGAAGTTTCTCTTTTCCCCCTCTACTGGTTTGGAAACCATTTATTCTCTCTCAGCTTGTTTAGTGGTTACTCATAAAATGCTAATAAGCATATCTTAAGTCAGAATAGAAGTAGTCAACATCTCCTTTCCTCCCCGAACCTCCCTGGCACACACCCGCCCCTCCCCTCGTGCCATCAGCTCCTATATCTGCTGCCTGGCGCCTCCATGCTCACTGGGTTTTAACCCTGCCCTGGAGTAGCCGTCGTCGTCGTCATCATCATCATCATCATCATCATCATCACCAGTTTCCAGTTTGCACGTGATTATTTGCTCAGTGGGTGTTTGCCGAGCACTGAGCACTGGGCACTGGGTGTGCAGCCGTGAGCAGACGGCAGACAGGCCACGGAAACAGCTATGGTGTGTGTGAGTGTCAGGCTGAGGGGGCAGGGCTGGGCCTTCTGTTGGGGTGACCCTTGGGCAGAGACCTGAATGGCTGCAGCTGGCATGCACACGTCTGGGGAGGCCATCTGAACAGAGGCAGCAGCCGGGTCAGGAGTGTGGGTGGCACATTTGAGGACTGGCCAGGAGGCACGTGGCTGGAGTGCCGTGGGGGGTCTGGGGCGTGAGTAGGAGACGCAGAGGCCAGATGGGTGATGGGGACCAAGTAGGAGAGGCCGGTGGCTCATGTAGGAAGTGGGACGTGAGGGGACCTGGGCATGGGGCGCAGGCGGGCTGCCGAAGGGACCGAGCTGGAGCGCTCACCGGCCAGCTGGATTGGTTTGTGATCCTCATTCATCCACATCCACTCCTACCTTGCTCTAGACTCTGCTGGTGTGGAGTGTGCAGTGGGCAGCAAAGCAAGCAAGACTCCTACTTAAAAACATGTAGCCCGGCTGGCGAGGCTCAGTGGCTGAGCGTCGGCCTATGAGCCAGGAGGTCATGGTTTGATCCCCGGTCAGGGCACGTGCCCGGGTTGTGGGCTCGATCTCCGGTGTGGGGCGTGCAGGTGGCAGCCGATCCATGATTCTCTCTCTCTCTCTCTCTCTCTCCCCCCCTCTCCCTTCCTCTCTGAAATTTAAAATAAAAAATTATAAAAATAGAAACATATAAACAAGAAAACACCATGGCACGATGCAGACAAGGTGAAGTGCAGCCAGTGACCAGGTTAGACCCTCACCTGCCTCCCAGGTGTGAGATGGAGGGCAGGAGGCTCCCCTGCCCGGGGCCTCAGCTTCCGCATCCATGCGATGGGCGTGATGCCTCCTCCCAGGCGGTGGGTGTGCGGATGAGAGGCGAGGCGTTAGAAACTCAGGACCCGGAGGCGTTGCTGGGTTCCCACGGGAGCCTGCCTCTTCGCCCCGAGTGCGTCTCCGCTCGTCAGCTCTCGGGCTTGGCGCCGTCGGAGGAACGGTTGGCTGGTAGAGAAGTCGCCGGCTGGCCATTCAAGAGCCGGGGAGGCAGGGTTTTCGTGCTGGCATGCTTCTTCCTCTCTTCCCCCACAAACACGGAGCGACGTGTTTGAATATGGAACGAGCCTGTGAGTTTTTAAAAATGTCATCTTCGTGCTGGACTTGGTTCCAAAACGGGAAGAGTCCACGCGCCAGAAAATCCTGGCCAGCCCGGAATCGGAATCGTCTGTCCTCGTGTGCCCACCGACTCCCGAGGGGCCTGGCGGACTCCACCTGTCCCTGTCGCCGCCCGCTCCGCCCCCGTCCGGCCCCCCTGGCCTGCCCCCGGCACCGGACTCGGACTGTGCGGAGGCCCTGGGCCTGGCTGGGTTTGGGGGTTGTGATGGCCACTTGGAGAGGGTGTGGGAGCTCCCTGTCCAGCTGTCATTGTTCTCATTACAGAGCTGCCCCTTCTGTGGGGTGTCTCCCCCCCGCCCCCCGGCCTGGCCTCCCACTGAACCCTCACAGGCAGCCCTTCTCAGACTTCAGGTGATGAGAATCCCCTGGCGGCAGGGGGAGGAGGGGGGAGGGGTGTTTTGCTCAAGTGCACGCCCCGGTTGGGCAGGTCGGGGTGGGCGACCCCCAGGTGATGAATGGCGCGGCTTTAGACCTGCGCTGTCCAAGCAGCAGCCCCCTGCCCCCTGTGGGTGCCGACCACCTGAAATGGGCTAGCGGAACGGAGACACTGACTTCTGTGTTTTTTTAAAATACGTTTCTATTGATTTTAGACAAAGAGGAAGGGAGAGGGAGAAAGAGATAGAAACATGGGTGAGAGAGAAACATCGATTGGCTGCCTCCTGCACACCCCCGACTGGGGATGGAGCCCACAACCCGGGCATGTGCCCTGACCGGGAATCCAACTGGTGACCTCTTAGTTCATAGGTCAATGCCCAGCCACTGAGCCACTCCAGCCGGGCTTGTGTTTTGTTTCATGGCATTTAGTCTGAGATTCACTGGCCACAGGGGAAATGGCTTCTGATAGGACAGCACAGCCAACCCCTGGTCTTGCTGTCTCTACAGATGACACTGAGCTCAGAGCGGTGGAGAGCTTGCCCGAGACAGTCAGCAAACGAAACGTGGAATCGGGATTCTCACCCCAGGGCTATGATCTTTTACATTTTTAAATTGATTTTTCAGTACCCAAGGTGACCATTTTGTGTGGGAACGTTTCCTGTCCATCTAGAGAACCCCAGCTCTTTCTGTCAGCAAATCCCTCCTTTCCAAGAGCGTTTGATGGTCATGGTCAGGGGGGACGCTCTCAGCGTCAGGGCCAACTAGACAGAGTCACGTTCAGGTTGCTGACGGGATGCAGAATTCCCAGCATCCTCCGCGTCCTAGGTGAGAGCCACGTTTTGCCACAGAGCCTCCTCTGGACGGTACTTCCCAGTTGAGAGGCGCTGCGTGTGGTCTGCTCACCGCTCCCTCGCAGCCGGAGTCTGGGTGCCGAGTAATGGTGTCCTCGCTTTGCAGACGAGGAGGCTGAGGCCCAGGGCAGGGGTGGGCTCCCCAGAGGCCACCCAGGTCCTGGCTTCCCAGAGAGGCCTTCCCTGACCGCCTGGGGTGGCTCAGCTCCCCCACCCGATGCTCCCTGTCCCGCTCGCCGGGGCTTATTTTTCCCATCTCTGTTATCCCCACTGACCTGGTACGTACATTTTGTTATTGTCAACATCCCACGGCAAGGCCCGCTTCTGAGGCAGGGATCTTGTCTGTCTCGTGGGCCGTTGCATCTTCAGCACCACGGACAGCACCCGCACCCGCAGGCTCTCAGTATTACTTACAGGTTAATTCCCAAAGTGAGGGGCCAGTGGAAAGGATGCAGGCTCCCCAGCAAGGCTGCCCCCTCCCCAGCCCTGCCCGGCCACGTGCCTGCTGGGCAGCCCTCTCCTGCCTGGTGTATCATCTATTGGGGGTGGGGGGGGGGCTAGGTAATACTTGTTCTTAGTGGGGCTGGGGTGAGGACGGGGGAGGTGCTGCAGTTGGATCCTGTTCCAGCGTGTGGGTCCGGAGACCCCTCGGGGTGGGCCCTGGCTCTGTGCCGCCCAGCCATCCGGCCGTGAGCATGGCATGTCCTCTCTGAGCCTCAGTTTTCTCATCTGTACAAGGGGCTGATGTTGGGAGGATTCAGTGGGCCAGGGGGTGGGGTGGGCCCAGCGCGGGGTAAATGCCCAGCGCGTGCAGCTGTTGCGTTTGTGGTGGTGGCTTTGTGAATGAGCCGAGTGCCCGCACGGAGTGGATGCTCGGCCGATGGCAGCGTAACCGCTGCTCTTACTCTCATCCGAGGGCGCCTTCTCGCTTTCAGTCAGACGTTTAGAAGTCAGGGTTCAGTTCTTGGAGCGGACCTGTCAGCGCACAGGCTTGTTCCTTTGATTTCTCTTAAGGAGGATTTCACACCTTTCTGAGCGCGCGATGAGCCACTGAGCCCGGGAGGCCGTCCGAGCTAATTCTGGGCGCGTTGGCAGCCGCGCCCGTGAGCGGGGAGCGGGGAGCTGACAAGTGGGGCTTTGGTAGCGTCCCAACCTCTCAAAATAGCCCCTCTCCAGCTCACGTTTGCCATTCGGCGTTCGAACGAAGCTTCCTGTTCGCCGAGCCCGCCGTGCCCCTCCCCCCTCAACACGCTTCACTGGTTCCCCGCGGGGCCCTGGGGGAAGTCCAGGTCTCTGCCCCACAGTCCAGACCCCTCCACGTGTGACCCCCCCTGTCCCTCCCCGGCCTGCCTCTGTTCACCCCTCGTCTGCCAAGATGCTGGCTTTCCCCACCTCCATGCCTTGGCCCCTGTGGGGGCCCCTTCCCCGGGGCCTTTCCTGTGTCATGGGCCTGAGGAGCTGTGTTCATCCCTGACACCTGTTTCTGTGGCCCCGCCCTCTCACCGCGGTCACCGCTGTGCTTGGCTCCGTGGGCCTGGGGACCACCCGCTCCAGCTCTCACCCGCTGTGTGTGTCTGCCCCGCCCTCACCGGGGCCAGAGAAAGAACGGGTGGTGTGGAGACCGCTCCGTTCAGCCTCCAGCACAGGGCCTGGCAGCACGTAGTAGGGCCAAAAAAATAAAAAATAAAAAAATGACTGGAATGAACAAGAGGGGGCAAGATGCTTTTACTTTAGTGAATCTTAACACCCGAAATGTTTATTTAGTTTAAAAACACTTAGTTTTATTGAATGCTATTAAGAAATGTATTTTAGCCCCAGCTGGTTGCTCAGTGGTTAGAGCACCAGCTCATGGACTGAAGGGTTTGATTCCTGTTCAGGGCATGCATCTCAGTTGCAGGCTCGCTCCCTGGCCCTGGTCAGGGCACGTGCGGGAGGCAAGCAATCGATGTGTCTCTCTCACATCGATTTTTCTCTCTCCCAGTCTCTTCCCCTCCCTTCCACTCTCTCTAAAACTCAATGGGAAAGATATCCTTGGGTGAGGATTAACAAAAAGGAAAAAAAGAAAAGAAAAGAAGGAAATTTCTTTAAAAATAGGGATCTTTAGTGTAAATCGTTTTCAAATACCTCTTCCAGTTACGACTGCAGAGAACATTGCTTTGGGCCAATTCCCCCCCTGGAGGTGGGTTGCTGTAGCCAGCAGGCACCTGGGAAGAGTTTGGTCAGTGAGGGAGGGTCACGTAGGCGGCCCTGCAGCCATGTCCTCCATCCAGGCCCCGGGACCTCAGGTGAAACCTCGCTGGGCACTCCGGAGAGGTGGGGGCAGGCATAGCCCCCCTGCCCGAAGCTGCTCAGTTAGGACTTCTTACAGAAGAGGGGTGGGTGGGTGGGGGCCAAGATTCAAATGGCCACTCAGTCCCTTCCCACCTCTGCCCCCTGCTGGCTGGTACAATTCTGGAGGCATTTGCTTCCACCTAGTAGAATGCTTGGCCATCAGGGGTCCAAGATTCTCCAAGCAGCATTTCTAGGCCTCGAAGGCCCGTGGCTCTGCCTGCTCACCGTTCTAGTTGTCGAACTCAGGGTCCCGGTTCTCTTCTTCTGCGATTCTTCTCAAGTTTAAATCGTGGTTAAATATACCCAGCATTTACCGTTTTCACCTTTTTTGTTTGTTTGTTAATCCTCACCCGAGGATATTTTCCCATTGATTTTTAGAGAGAGTGGGAGAGAGAGGGAGAGACAGGGAGAAACATCGATGTGAGAGAAACACATCGATTGGTTGCCTCCTGCATGAGCCCCGACCAGGGCCTGGGCCAGGGAGGAAGGAGCCTGCAACCGAGGTACATGCCCTTGATCAGAATCAAACCCGGGGCCCTTTGGTCCGCAGGCTGACGCTCTATCCACTGAGCCACACCTTTTTCAAGTGGACAGGTCAGTAGCATCAGGCACATGGACACTGTTGTGCAACCATCACCACCCTCTGCCTCCAGAACTCTTTTCATCTTGCAAAACTGAAGCTCCTCCTTCTCCCCCAGCATCCGCCAGGCCTCTCTGCAGGTGACTGCCCGCAGGCCCCTCACGTACGTGGCATCACACAGTTTTCTTCACTGAGCGCGGTGTCGTAGCGTGTCCCTCCTTTTAAGGCTGAGTAATATTCCACTGTGTGTGCAGGCCACATGCTATCCACTCCTCTGTCCACGGACCCTTGAGCTGCTTCCATTTTTTGGCTATTAAAATACATATATATATATATATATATATATATATATATATATATATATATATATACACACACACACACACATATACATATATATATGTAATTTTTTTTAATGACTTCAGAAAGGAAGGGAGAGAGAGGTAGAAACATCAACGATGAGAGAGAATCATGGATCGGCCGCTTCCCGCACACCCCACACTGGGCACCGAGCCTGCAACCCAGGCATGCGCCCCTGACCGGAATCGAACCTGGGACTCTTCAGTCCACGGGCCGACGCTCTGTCCACTGAGCCACACCGGCCAGAGCACTTGGGGCTGTTTTGAATAATGCTGCTACGGACACGCGTATACAAATACTTGTTTGAGTCCCTGCTTTCCGTTCTTTGGGACATGTGTATGCCCAGAAGTAGAATTGCTGGACCATTCTCCAGTTTAATTTTTAATTTTTGGAGGAACCTCCATACTGTTTCCCACGGTTTCATTTTACGTCCTCACCAACTGCAGGCGTCCCAGTTTCTCCGCTTCGCCGCCCGCACTGGCGGTTTCTGTCTTTTAGTAGCAGCCACCCTGCCGGGGTGAGGGGGCATCTCACTGTGTTTTAGTTGCATTTCCCGAATGAGGGACGTCCCCCATCTTTCGTGTGCTGGCTGGTCATTTGTGATCTTCTTGGGAGAAATGTCTGTTCAGGTCCTTTGCCCATTTCTGTGTTGAGCTGTTAGTTGTTGAGTTGCAGAGTTCTGCATATGTTCTGGATATTAGCCCTTTATCAGAAATACGATGCATTCCCCCTTTCTGCGGGTGCCTTTCCACGCTGTCGATGGTACCCCTTGCTGTACAGAAGTTTTACGTTTTGATGTATTTTTTTCTTTTGTTGCCTGTGCGTCTGGTGTCATATCCAAGACATCACTGCCAAATGCAATGCCATGAAGCTTTCCCCTACATTTTATTTATTTTTCTTTCCTTATTGATTAAGGTGTTACATGTGTCCTTATCCCCCCATTGTCCCCCCCCCCCACCCCGCTCAGGCCCTCACCCCCCTGGTGTCTGTGTCCACTGGTTAGGCTTATATGCATGCATACAAGTCCTTTGGTTGATCTCTCTCCCTACCCCCACCCTCCCCTACCTTCCCTCTGAGCTTTGATGGTCTGATCGATGCTTCTCTGTCTCTGGATCTGTTTTTGTTCATCAGTTTATGTTGATCATTATATTCCACAAATGAGGGAGATCATGTGATGTTTATCTTTCTCTGACTGGCTTATTTCACTTTGCATAATGTTCTCCAGTTCCATCCATGCTGTTCAAATGGTAGGAGTTCCTTCCTTTTTACCGCAGCGCAGTATTCCATTGTGTAGATGTACCTACATTTTCTTTTAATAGTTCATAGTTTCAGCTCTTACCTTTAGGTCTTTGTTCCATTTTGAACTCATTTATGTATGTGGTGTAAGGTAAGGGTCCAACTTCATTCTGTTGCATGTGGATATGCAGTTTTTTAAAAAAATATATTTTTATTGATTTCAGAGAGGAAGGGAGAGGGAGAGAGAGATAGAAACATCAATGATGAGAGAGAATCATTGATTGGCTGCCTCCTGCACACCCCCCCCCCCCGACTTGGGGATTGAGCCCACAACCTGGCATGTGTCCTTGACTGGAATCAAACCCGGGACCCCTTCAGTCTACAGGCCAACGCTCTATCCCCTGAGCCAAACCAGCCAGGCCTCTCTCTCTCTCTCTCTCTCTATTCTCTCTCTCTCTCTTAAACCCTCACCCAAGGACATGCTTAGAGAGAAAGGGACAGGGGGAGGGAGAGAGGAATATAGATGTGAGAGAGAAACATTGATCATTCTATCACACCCGCCACCCAGGTATGTGCCCTAGTGGGGAATTGAACTGCCAACCTTGCCGTGCATGGACGGTGCTCAGCCACCTGAGCCACGCCAGCGGCTCCTGCACCCTCTCAGGAAAAGACTGTCCCCAGTGACAGGGCGTGGCACCTTCGATGAAAATCACTTGCCCATACATACATTCCTGGGCGCTCTTCTGGCCCGTGGTCTGTATGTCTGCCTTCATGCCGGCACCCTTCTGTTTTAATCACAGTTTTGAAATCAGGGCGTGTAAGTCCTCCAACTTTGCTTTTCATTTTCAAGATTCTTTGGGCCATTCCGGGTCCCCGAGACTCTCTGTGAGCCTGAGGATGGGTTTCCTGTCTCTGAAAGGACCGTCGCTGGGATTCGGGGGGGACGGCATTGAATCTGGAGATTGCTTGGGGTGTGTGGACACCCTCACAGCGTGGACACGGGGTGTCCCTCCGGTGACTGGAGTCGCTGCCGTTTTCAGCGCGCAAACCTCTCACCTCCTTGGTTAAGCTTATGCCTAAGCATTTTCTCCTTCTTGCTGCTACTGCCACTGGGACTGTTTGCTTAGCATCCTTTTCGCATTGTTTATTGTTCGCGTTTATAGAAACGCAACGGATTGTTCTCTGCCTTGCCTTTGTATCCTGCACTTTTCCTGAATTCGTTTAATTTGCTCTAACATCTGTATTGCTTTTAAAAATGGCCTTTAAAGGCTTGTTTACAGCGGCCACAAGACCTTTTCCAAACATTATGGTGTTTGAAATGAAGTGGGGAGAGCACCTCTCCACGGGGGGCATTGCGGGGACTCAAGTACGCGGCAGCCTCGTTTCTCTCGCTCTTTGTTTGCGAGCTTAATGCAGAGGCTCTGGCGTGTGGTCTGTTCCAGTCTTGGTGGCTGTGACAGGAGGGAGGGCGATGTCCTGGGCTTCAGCCAGACATGCATCCGGGCTCAAATGCCCACCTCTGCTGGCCACCGGGTAGCTTTCTCACCGCAATGAGCCCCAACTTCTTCACCTGCCAAAATAGTGCCCTGTGGGTTGTGGGACTGTTGTGCAGGGAGCCTGTCTCAGACTTTCAGCAGCCGACGTCCGGTGTCCTCAATGGCTGCCTGCCCCGCCCAGGTGGGGGGCTGCCTGCTCCGCCCAGGTGGGGGGCTGCCTGCCCTGCCCAGGTGGGGGCTGCCTGCCCCGCCCAGGTGAGGGGCTGCCTGCTCCGCCCAGGTGGGGGGCTGCCTGCCCTGCCCAGGTGGGGGGCTGCCTGCTCCGCCCAGGTGGGGGCTGCCTGCCCCGCCCAGGTGGGGGGCTGCCTGCCCCGCCCAGGTGGGGGGCTGCCTGCCCCGCCCAGGTGGGGGCTGCCTGCCCCGCCCAGGTGGGGGGCTGCCTGCCCCGCCCAGGTGGGGGCTGCCTGCCCCGCCCAGGTGGGGGCTGCCTGCCCCGCCCAGGTGGGGGGCTGCCTGCTCCGCCCAGGTGGGGGGCTGCCTGCCCCGCCCAGGTGGGGGGCTGCCTGCTCCGCCCAGGTGGGGGCTGCCTGCCCCGCCCAGGTGGGGGCTGCCTGCCCCGCCCAGGTGGGGGCTGCTTGGCCTGGTCACCTGCCCTTGACCCTGGCTGCAGGAGCAATCCCAGCACTGAGGGCCCCCGAGGCTCCGAGGAGTGGAGCGAGGATCAGCGTTAGGCTTTCTGCCTGTTCTGTCTCCACCCGTCTCAGCGGGGACCCAGCTTGATTTGGGTCTAGGTTTCGGGCAGCGGGCCCAGCTAGCGAGAGGCCAGGCTGTCCCCGGACAGGCCCAGGGGGCAGGTGAGGAGTGCCCGGCCTCCGATGCCTTCTCTTTGGTTAATTAAAGCTGTTTGCGTTCCGGCGATACATGTGCACAGGACGTCAGCCAGTGCCACAGGCTTGGGGTGCAGCGGCCTGGGGCCCCGCCCTCGCCCCAGGCCTCACTCCCTCCGGGTGCCGCCTGCTTCTGCCGCCGTGTCTCTGAGCGGCGCTCTAACGAGGCTGCTCTTCACCCTCCACGGGCATCGGGTCAGTTTCTCAGTGAAGAGGGAAGATGTAGAGCTGTCGCCTCCCCACCCATGTCACGCGTCCTTTCTCCTCTTAATACGGCCCCTCGCGTCCTCGCTCACTCATCGCACAGTGTTTTCCTGGGGGGCCCTCGTTCCGATGCGTGTTGTTCTGGGCCCATCACGCTCCGTCCCCGTCTCCCCCAGTTTCAACGCCCCCCAGCAGCGTGGTTGCTGGCGCCCGGGGCTGCGCACAGACTCCATCCTGGGACCTCCTTCGCCTCCGTCTCCCTTTGCTCCTCTTCCGTCAGGAGCCCCTGGTTCCGGGTCCAAGGCCCCTTTCCCTTGGTTTCCTCCCCCATTTTGGTGGGAGATGCCCTGCCGTAGCTTTCGGGGACAGGATTCGCTAGAGAGCAATGCTTGGCCGAGTGGCATGCCGGAAAGCCTTCATTCCGCCCCCGGTCCCGAGTGGCAGTTTGTCCGGGGGTGGAATTCTGCGTTGAAGTCACTTCCCCTCAGAATCTGGGCGGCAGCCTGCGCGCTCTCTCGTTTCCGGGGTCGCTGCTGAAAATGCCGCTGTTGCTCGGAGACCTCGCCCTCCGTGTAGGATCGTTTATTCCTTAGTCGCTATTCCTTATTCTGGGCCCTCAGGCATCTGAGTGTTGGGGAGCACCTACCCCTCCGGGTTAGGGAGAAGCGCGAGTGAGTGATCACGGAAGGCAGCTTGGAGGAGGTGGCACTTGGGTCAGCTGACGAAGTGAGTGGAATTGGACTTGACTCGGACAGGAGGGCAGGAAGCGGGTCCCGGGTGGAGGGAACAGCATTTGTAAGTAAGCAGACTGGAGAGGTGAGTGCATGGTTATCCTGGGTTGCGACAGGTGAGATCAGAGCACCAACAGGGCCTGACCTGGAGGGGGCGCCATGCCCTGAGTTCCAATGCAGTGACAGCCTTGGTTCCCAGCTCGGCACCCTCCTGAGGGCCAGGGGGGTGGTGATGGGGGTTTCGCGACCACCTCTGGGCGTGTGCGTCCTGCCAGGCTTCGATCCTGGGGTTCCCTGGGAGCCGCTCTGGTGCAGGTGGCCTTCGGGGAGGACGAACGGGGAAACCCTTCGGTCCCTCTCAGCCTGGCATCGCACGCTCCGCAGTCGCAGTGGAAACAAGCCCTCGCAGAGGATCAGGACGGAATGTTCCTGTTTTTAAAACATTCCCAGGAAAAACAAATGTTTGAAAGTTAAACATTTTGGTTATTAGGATGGAACAGAAGAAAAATTCCATTTGCCTTTTAAATATGGGCAGCAGTGTCGCACTGCGAATCCAGAACCTCCCTGCAGGCCCCAGGGGCAGGCTGGGCAGGCTGGGCAGGGCTGAGGGGGGCCGGGCCGGGCTGGGCAGGGCTGAGGGGGGGCCTGGGCGGGGCTGGGCAGGGCTGAGGGGGGCTGGGCGGGGCTGGGTGGGGCTGGTTGACAGTTCAGAGGGGTCTGTCCAGGGTTGTCTGGACACTCAGCTCTGGGCAGATGATCTGGATCCAGGAGCTGCCCTGTGACCCCAGGCAGGTGACCTTCTGATGTCTCTCTTGTGACCCCGATCCCCCCATCGCACTCCTGGGCTGACAGCCAGGCTGTGCTCTCAGGCCTTCCCTGTGTCTGAGGCTCTGACACCTGGGCCTTGCTGACCCGCGGGCACGGCCTTTCGCAGGGTACCTGGCACTGGAGATGGCACAGGGCTCGCCTGGAGGGCCTTTCCTATGCAAACCGGCCAGTCCAGAGCCGCCCCATCGCCCATGGGGCTCTCACACTCAGCCCTGTACCTAGTCCCCTGCCCTAGTCGCCCCAGAGCCAGGCATCAGACAACTGGGGACACCCCCTGCACCCCACCCCCAGCCCCGGCCACCCCAAACCCACCCACCTGGCTCCTGCCTGCATTTCCCCGTCACTCCCTTGGCCTGCCATGTGGTGGCTTCCCCTGTGGTCCCAGGTGCCTTCCTCACGCCAGTCACCCCTTGTCTGTGTGCGAGAACCCTGTGCGGGACCCTAACCGCCCTGCTTCCAGGGGAGGACCCCGAGGCTCAGAGAGGCCAGGGCTCCGCTCCAGGCCACACAGCAGGTGGAGGCAGGGATGGGATCCGGCTTCAGGCTCAGGGACCCCCCTCTGTGCAGGCCTCGCCTCCGGGAAGTGGGGTGAGCTGCCCTAGCTTCCCAGGGGTGCCTGGAGGCATCGAGTGTAAATCGCTTACCACAGGGCCTAGCACAGGTTCTCGCTCTTGGCAGAGCAGCCCAAACCAGATCCTGCAGGCCCATCCCATTCCTCTTCTTGCTCAGGCTGCACACGGACCCCCTCTCTGCCGGCATCCCGGGCCTGTGTGTGCCGGGCTGTGTGACTCCATTGCCCCAACCTGCGTCCGAGCGCAGCGGGTGGCTCTCCGCCGAGGCTCCCGTGTGACTGTAGACCACGCGCCATCCCCGCACGGCGGCTCCTGCGAATCCCCAGGCCTGGCAGTGCCTGCACACCGAGCTGTCCTAGCCGCACTGAGGACGCCATCGGGGTGGTTACCTTCTCTCCGCCCCCTCCGCCGCTCTGCTCTGTGTGGGGAGCGGGCAGAAGAGGCCATAAGGGCATTTTCCTGATTGCCTGTTAACTCCACCGGCGGGGCGCTCCGCGGGCGCAGACCTTGTGTAACGTTACAGAGGATGCGGCCCGGGGCAGCGCCTCCTGCTGGGTGGGATGGGAGGTGTCAGGATAAAGCACCGGAACCTTTGGGGGGTCAATCCTGGAAGCGCACAGGGCAGGTTTCCGTGCGCGTCCTTGGCGCCCCAATGCCAGGCCCACCGACGGCCGGTGGGCTCTCCCTGGGCGTGTGGCGTGGAGGCCGCGGCACAGGGACGTGGACAGCACGTCGCCCTCTGTGCTGCCGGCCGAACCCTCACGGTCTCCTGACCAAGAATTCTCGGCTGGCCACTGCCCAGCGGGATGACGGGTGGCGGGCGCGGGGCTGTTTCCGGAGGACGTGGTGCTTCTCCGAGGTCCGGGGTCCGGGGTCCGGGGTCCGGGGTCCGGGGTCCGAGCTCAGCGCCCTGCCCGCCCAGTGAGGCCCTCCTGCCCAGGGCCCGGCCTGTCCATGCCGCCGCCCCGCTTCCCGCCTTCCAGCTCCCCCCTGCCGGCTCGGCACCAAACCCCCGGGGGAGGGGCTGTCATTGCTGTGATGCAGCACCCGCGAGGGGGAGGCCAGGCAGG